>NW_027273879.1:12322500-12922500 GCF_046630095.1 Trachinotus anak | reverse complement strand
AGAAGTGAAGGTCACAGAATTGTCACCCTCCACTGTCGGAAGAAGGAGAACAGTTTTAGTCAAAGGTATGTCTGGCTCCCTCCCTCTACGGATTTAATCAATGTGCGAATGAAATATGAACTGAACACCCTGCTGAACATCCAGAAAGCAAAGGCACACTTGTTCATTTCTTGGGCAGCTGTCAGTAGAGAGGGATTGCAAAGAGTGAGGATGAAAGAGGACATGACTCAGCATCTGACCCACTCACTCCTGGCACTGCCATTCGCATAAGTCTGCAGTCAGTACCAAGTGTAGTCAATAAAATAAAATATTGTTCAAAGAACAAAGTGTTGCCTTTTTGCTTGCACTTAAAAGATAAGTCTAGTAATAGTCTATATTTTTCTTACTGCTACCAAATAAGAGGTCTGATACAGCTTATTCTTCTGTGCTGTAAAGCTCCTCTGTAGCCCTAAAACACGTCATGGAGTCACACCGGTGCACTGGGTGACCTGTTCTTTCTCTGCATTGAACATGAGCATACAATACATCACATACGCCTCCCTTCTGTTGCAAATGCACCTCTGAAAAGAGTCTGATGAAAGCATTATTTTGAGTTCTCCTGTTTGAGTCATATTTGATAGAAACTGCAGCCGAGCTGTTTTAGAAAATTAAGCCTTAAAAAAATGACGTCAAATAAACAGCCTTATTATGAAACCTCCATCCATGTTACATCAGATCCAATTGAAAATGTTGTTTTAATGTTTAATGTGAAATAAGCAGACATCGAAGTCACTGTAATCATGTCCCAATCATCTTAAGATACCCCTTATTAGAATTAACTCATTACAGTACTTTTAAATTACCTACCAACCAGACAACTGACCAGCAAAAATCTAAAACATCAGTTTGTGCAACAGCAGTAAGTCAAACTGTGTTCCCCACCTTACTGGTGGTTATGCATGCTTTTTCATATTAAGTACAAGTAAGTGTATACTTAGCTGCTGAACATTTTTCAAAGCACACCATAACTTTTAAGATTGATTCCTAACCTTCTACTCAACCATTAATTTCACGTCATTTCAGTGCGGCAAGAAAATCAACCAGCAGTGACTTGACACTTCTTGAGATGGGTGATCCATCACAATATACACATCGCAGTGGGGCTTTATCATGATGTGGTAATGCAGTTGGGAACCTTTTTCCAAAACTGGTGATGCATATATGATGCTCCAACATCCAAGCACTCAGAGTTGTTACATTAATGTTGTGAAAAATCAAATCCAAAAGACAAGAAAATAAGTTGTTATGGATATTGTGAAAAGAATAACATGAATCTGGTTGTTTGTTATGTCAAAGAGGCATTCGATAGCTGACACTCAAAACTGTGTTGACAGGGAGTCTTTGAATGTAGCAGCAGGATTCTGAAAGGAGTTCAATCTCGTAACGCTATTACTGTATGTAAGTTGACTATGAAGAATTAAACATCTAAAGCAAGTTGTTTTTCATACCAGACAGAAATTAAATATCTAAAAAAAAAGGCTGTTTGAAAGGCAGGAAATCCATCTAAAGCCTGTGCTGCAGTCTGCTTTGAAAATGGTTTGGCAGTAATGTGAGGCAGAGTACACCTAATATGTAGAGTAGTCAGTGGGCTAGAATACCAAAGTCATTGAGTCATCCTATGACTGAAGGAAGGAAGCGTAGTGTTACTTATTACAAGTTTGAGACTCTTACTTAAAACCATAATATGTATAATTTGAGAGTTTCATGCTCTTGTGCTGCTGAGTCTGGAATTCAAAAAGCTCAATGACATCAGAGCCTGAAAAACAGCTTTCTAATCATGACAAAAGAATTTAAGTGTACAGTGTGAGTGCTCATCCGTGCATCCTCGCCCCTTACATGAGGGCGTTGGCCATTAATGGATAAGTGTGTCTGTGTGGGTGTACAGTATTTGACATTCAACTCAGCAGCTAAATGGTTTCAGGCGAAGACAAAGTAGCGGCACACAGGAAGTGACACACCCTAGCTGGGCTGTTATTTCCTCCCAGGTGTCAAGGTGACGACAGTGATGAATGACGAGTCATCTATCATTTACATGCATCTCTTTCACAGCCCCGCTGAGGAGAGAAGACTTTGAATTATACAGAACTGCTCAAATCAAGGTCATACATGTTGAGTCTGGTATTATGCTCCACAGTCCTGTCTTTGACAAAAGACTACCTTGAAGTATTGAAATGATAACGCAAGACCTGCCAGGCCCTGTGTTTTGAGGTTTCTATACCTTTGGTTGGTTTTTACTTTTGATTTACAAACCAGAACAAAAGAAAACACTCTAACTTGTCCAGTGAAATTGTTTTTATTTTTTTTTGTTTTTGTTTTTTTTTAAATTAGTTTTTAGAAAGGAACAATCCCTTACAGTTGAAAGATCCTGCTTCACTTATAAGACCAAAACAAAGATCACCTATGCTTCTTTGACTGGTCCAGCCAGTAGGCTCCGTCAGTTCTCTACAGATATTTTTCAGACTACATACAATAGAAAAGAATGAATAATGTAAAATGTGTGCTTACTTAGATTTGCTGAATTTTGTCTCAAGGCCTTCAAAGTAATTTCCTAAATTATTCTAATCTTTTATCACCATGGTACCTGCAAGGATTTCCTTTTTGACATACTTTTTCCTACTCACCAGCATTAGATCCATACTTGGGGAGTCGTTTGATTCAGCTGCTGTCCCGTGGGTACATTTCCCATCAGTCAGGTTAAGTGCTAAAAGATCTTCATTAGCCAGAATTTGAATGGGGGTAATAGAAATATGTGGAGATGGAAGCCAAGGAGTATGAAAAGATAGGTGCCCTAAAACATTACATGCCTCCTAATGTCAGCTGAAGTACACTTTACCATCCATTAAAACAGCATCACTGCCACAACCTGGAAGACAAACAGCAGGAGTGGGATGTGTCTTCTCTGGCTCGTGGTAGAAAGACATTATAGCCAATGGTGTAACCGCCAGGTGGCAGATGGACTCAGTCAGGCTTGATGGCCAAACTTCAGAGGAGGCGAGTATCAACTATCGACACACAGACTTAGAGTGACAGTTGTATGCTGCGAAACTGCACAGACACAAAGTATACACAAATGCATTTTGGGTACACACCCACAGTTTCTACCACAAAACATGGCTATGTATTAGGAAGAAGCTGAGGCAGCTGAGAGATGAGGGAGTGCTGCTGCAACATCTATACAAGGCTGTGTTGCATTTACAGTCATTTTTGGTTTTGCTTCATCCAGACAATTTAGCAAACAATACAGCAAACACTGCAGATCAGCGGAGACTCTGAATGGTTTAATTTGGCTTTCATACTAATCTGTGGCAGGTTCATTGGGACCTTTGTGTATTTGTATCCAAACAAAAATTGGTCAATTTTACGAATCAATTTTTTTTAAAGATTATTATGCGAGCCCTTGTCCTCACGTAAGATTACAGGACTTCAGTTATAATCAAAGAAACATAGATAACTAAATACAAAAGTTTAAATCATATCTGAATTCTTTGCCCCTTTTTTCTGATGAGGGTTGCTCATACATCGATATTATAAGTTAGAATTTGTTTACTTACATTATTTTATTTAAGGTTGGCTTATTCAATTTTCTATTTTTTATTTGAGGGTATGTGTTCGAGGTGGACCTGACCCAAACTTAACTGCAAACACATTTTCATCTACATAGCTGCTCATACAGTTACACCTTTTTTCCCTCATATTTAAACTTACAAACATTTTAACAGATATGCAAAAAATAACTCAGGTTTATCCAAATCGAAGCTATTTTGCTGCATGTTTTGTGCTCTAATTGGTCATGACACACCACAGCCCTGCTCTCAACAGATGGCATGTCTTCTCTTGTGAACAATACATTGAACACAGGTTTATAAAACATTAAAAAAAAAAGACAACATGCACTCTATTCATGCCTCCTACCACAAGTCCATGAGCAGATTTAGCCACAGATAGGTTACTGCGTACATGGCTGTGCAAGTCTCCAGGCTGTAATAAACCTGACTGATGCAAGATCAAAGTGGCACAATGGTCATCAAGACAATTCTGCCTGCTCTGTTATGAAGATGTATTAGGGCACTTCAATGCTAAGAGCTGTCCTTCACCAGCTAGCCCTCACAGTTACCATGGAAGGAGAGACTGCTTTTCCTTACCATCAAGCTAATTCATATTCTTTTTGCTGCAAGTGCTATTGAACTTAAAATCCCCATCAGCTGTTGGCTTAATTAAGCATGGGAATGCAACACACACTCTTGGGAATCACATACACATTCGCTCTGTGTCTGCACATGTTGATGTGAGTGCAGTGGGTGGGTTCTCAATGTAAATGGAGCTGTTGCTAAAAGATAATCACATTGCAAAATCAAAAAGAAAGTCATCAGCCATGCACGTCAGGTACTCAAGCTGCTTCTGGCTGCTTTATTTCTTTTTAATGGAAGCTAACACAATTTGGAGTTCCTGTTTGATTGAGGGGAAGAGTTGAGAAAAGGAAGCGAATGAAGGTTTTGTTACTGCAGTAGCAGCTCTGTGGCTCTGCACTCAGGGAGTCAACCGGTAGCTTGTCCAAATTGCGATGGGAGTTCGATTTGCAATCGCAGGATGTGAGGCATGGCATCTAACAACTAATTAAAGTAAACAGAATTTCATTGCCAACATTTCTTAATCTGCTCTCACTCTTAACAAATTAGCACAACAGTAAAGCTTTTGAAAAACATAAGCCCTTTTTTCGATCTCTAACATTACTGGTTTTGTCTATTTGTTAAAATAATATAAATTTTTCCTCAAACAATAGATTTGGCCACATATAATTTCCAAGAGCTGAAGGTGGCGTCTTCAAATTCCTTATTGTATTCCTTGATTAGTCACCTGTATTTTACGATCGTCAGTCCAAACCCAACAACATTCACTTTACCATCATAAATAACAGAGAAAAGAAGGAGCTAAAATTCAGATAGTTGGGTTTTCTTCTTTTAAAAATGATTGAAACAAGGTAAATGAAATAATTCATTTTTGACTTATTGACTAATCCATAAATTGACTAACCGTTACAGCTCTGATATGAAGACTTAATGACCTTTGTGACTGCGAGGAACACTCACCCATGCTTCTCTCTAGTGAGTTCCCTGATTTTCCTCATCAGTTTCATCATTTATTAGACAGGCAGCAGAATTCTATATTCAATATTATGAAAGCAGCCATGCATAAAAAATTACGAGACGCATAGGTTATGACTGTCACGTACACCCTCCTTACTTGCACGCTGAATTTTTGCTGGATAATCAAACTGTAAGCTGCTGGCAAGAATGAGAGTTTAAAGTTAAGTAAGGGCGACTGATGGCGTGATAATGGCCTAACAGCACAAGTTTAAAAAAAAGAAATCTCCTCAGCACCTTAAGTTTGCTCATTCACAGCAGTTCGGTTTACTAAAATTATTTTGTTTCCTAGGAGTGACAATTTAATTGCAGCAATGTTATTCTTAACAGGACTTTGTTTAATTAACCTTTTGCTAATGTAGCTTCTCCACTAATGTGGCAGCATTTTATTTAGACTTGTGCCATGTTGTAAGTGCAACAAACACTATTACCTTGGCTTTTGCATAAAAGATGCTTAATCAGGCATGAGATGTAGAACTTCTGTCACATTTATATAATAACCTGCATGTCTGAAAGAGGCTATAGACTTTGAAATATGCAATATATGTTTTTCTGACTGTAAATATTAAACAAGTCCCATCTGTGTGCTGTCTGACACACTCACACACCCAAACAAACAAACAAGTGAACAAATAAAACCTCCCCGCAGCATCTTTTCACCTTCAAAGTCTATGGGATCATGAAACATGCCACCACAGTCAAATTGTCTGCTGTTGCTAGAGAGCACTCCTGCTGTGAGCAAGTGGGAGTCAGGCTTACTCTACAAGACTGACAAGACAGCCTTACAACAACTACACAATGATGCAAGCCTGTGGAGCATAGTTCTCAGGGCTGCTTATCTAAAAACAACACCACTACAGAGTTGCATCTGAGTGACAACAGAGCAAGATAAATGGTATTGAATTTGAGCCAACAAAATGTTCTTTCCAGTATGTGTTTCATCATGTTTCCATTTATTGCAACTGTAGTGAAATTTATTTTAGGGCAAGGATTTGAGAAAAAAAAAAAAAAAAATCTTACAGAGAAGTTGCATGAAGAGTCTCAGACTTCTTCTGAGCCTTTGATGAGGAAAGTCTGCTCAGTATGCAAGCCCCGGTGTGAAAATAGGTTAAAGATTCAAATTGTTTTCCAGCAGTAGGTGAAATCATGTTTTAAGCATCAGTGAAATCGAGGCTTGTCATTCTGCGTTTGCCCCAGCCATCTGCTGAGGGAGGTGACATGAGCCTCTCTGAGGGTCTTTCTGTGAAACAGAGGAAGCAAGCATCACTGAGGGGGAATGGAAACCTCGCGCTTGTTTTAGACTGAAATGATTAGCATACTCTGCAGTGTGCCCGGGAAAGAAGAAAGCAGCAATTCCCATATAAAGAGTCCATAAAGATTCTAGTTAGATAAGATTGCCTCTGCTAAGCATTGTTATATCGCCATGCAACATTTCCTTCAAGTGCACCATACATCCTTTTTTATTGTTATGTGAGATGATCTGCTGAGGTGTGTAAATAGTTGTGCTCCTTTGGATTGGATGATAATTCATGACATTTATCATTTATCAGCTTTCAGCTGAAACACATAGTGATGATAGGATCTCGTGGTGTTACTGCTGTCCAAATCAATGATTCTGAACAAGCTAGAATAAAAATTAAAAAAATACTGAACAGTTTTACTTTTTAGGAATGGCAATCTTAGGCTGTCAGTTGGTGGATTGGTGTCCTATTTCAACAATTATTGGCTGGATTGCCATATATCTCTGCACAGACATTAATGTTCCCCAGACAATGACTCCCAATTACTTTTGCGATCCGTTAACTTTTCAGCTAGAGCCACCAAGAGGTTGACAGTTTTGGCTTTGAACCCATCTGTTGGATGGATTAGATACTGGATATACTTGCTTTTAACTACACATTCCTTTGCAGGTTATAGCTGCAACATGTATCCAGTGCTCTTTATTTATTGGTTGTGCGTGTGTGAGACTGTCCTCTGTTTTATGTTGTTAGGCAGCCTCTAGTGGCTGTGGTAATTTTTACTTAAACCATGAACTTTCCTTAAACCAAGGCAAGAATTTTTTGTGCCTAAACCTAACCAAACAGAGACTGTTCCATGAGCTTAACCGCATGTTGATGGAAGTCTGGTACACCTGGCGGTGTTGGGGAGCTATTCCAGGAGACACTCTTATGGATCGTATCAGAGGGTGGGGACAAGCGACCCATATGGTCATTCAGGTTGGAGGACTTGTTCTTAATCTGAAAAGCAAATTTGGCCATACTTTTTTGAGGCCTCAGTGATGTCTGCAGGTATTCCTTTCAGGCTACATACAGCCCCAGCAACCTTAACCAATGAGGTATGGTGCCCACGGGCATAACATCCTGACTGTACCACTCACTGCTGCTTGTAAAGATCATAGCCCAGAGCACAAGGTAATAACTGAAGTCAGCTAAGTGTATCAACATTTTTAGATCTGCAGAATTTTTTTTAGATCTTCCCTCATCTGGACCATGGTAGCTGGAAGAGAACAATGTTCCTTTTGTAAGAAAATCAAGCTGAAACAATCAAACTGAAGGGGGAAAATAATAAATCCTTCTGATCCCCAGTGGAAATTATGCCCTTGCACATCCTTGAATGTCCATAAGAATCAATTAAGCCCATGAATGGTGAGGGAAGTAAGGTCAGAAGCAGACTCAATGGAAATGTTTCAAAGGGATACTTATCTATGATGGCACAGTGATCTCCTCATTAACAAGATAGTAACTGCTCAGAGTGTCACCGTGTTAAGTTGCTGTATGTTTATTATGTGCAAAATCAAACATTCTACTGATGAGCAGAGTATTCGCTGGCTGTAACATAGAATAAAGGAAAGTACACGAACAAATCTGCTCTCATTGCAGCTGCTTGTCTAGACATGCACAGTGGTAAAACACAAGCATATCAGGAGTGAAGCGCAGCTCTATTTCATTTTGCATCCATTTTCTGTATTGAAATACACATTCATATCAGAAAAGATTTGTATAAATGTAATGATAATAATTTAAACTATATCACCCTCGAATAAGCAAGAGAAACAATAAAAAAAAAAATCTTAATTCATCTAGCTGGAGTTTTGCAGCTAGAACATGAACTTGAACAACAATCTACAGATTCATGGAGGGGGTGTTGGTCCCTGGATTACTTGCTGTGTTCAATCACCCATAGGTTACCTGGGGCCCCGGGAGTATGGAGAGCATATTCTATGCCACATACGGAAGCTGTGCTGCATTCATGATCTCATTATGCATATCTAAGTGGCCCTGAAACAGCATGTACATTTTAACCCAATTTGATTGATTGTTCTCTCGATATGGTAATAATAGCCTGAGGTCTTGTATGGGGTGCAATCTTTTCCTGCTCTCATCACTTCTTCGCCCCATCTCCATGACAGGTCCTCTCACTTTCTCCACCCTTCATATGAAATGCAAGAGAGTTATCATGTGGCTTCTCTTATGGAAATCCTGTCATTAGAAAATAATAGAAATTTGTCACTCACATAGTCATTTGTTATTATGAGCAATGGTGTCATCCTATAGTGGATATAATGATTATATTCCATACATTAGCTGGGTGTGTAATTTCAGAGTTTCTGTATTTGATTTTGCCCGCAGAGCTGCAGTTTCAACACAATGTTTTGTTCATTCACTGGTGACATTTAACTAACCGTAAGTCCATGCAAATGTCCATTGTTTGGGTTAGTGAATATGTGTCTATAAGGCAGCTTTAGTCCATGCTGGAGAGTCATTAGGAACCTGAGTAACTGACAGAACAATGATGAGTGAAAATTGAATGCGAAAGAAGTTCAATATTCATTCCTCTTCACTTCACGGGGGAGAGGTCAGAGGGCCTTGTGCTGTTCTTTCTGATTGCACCGAGCTTAGCTCGCACGGGGAATGAACACATACAATCAATGGCCAGAGCACGCCAGGCCAGTGGGACTGCATTTACAACCTGAGTTAAATCAGAGGTCCCGTCAGTGCAATCTGATTCCGATGGAGGAACTCTCCATGCATCAGTGAGATGCATGGATGTTAATGACCTGACTGCTGCTGCTGCTGCTGCTGCTTCCACAGATGCACCTATTTATGTGTATTTGATTAAGAGGGAAATTAAAGAACAGACTACCATTAGTTTGGGTCTTGAAGAGTGTGGCAGCTGTGATTAGTTCATGTTGTTATCAGCTTAATTAACACTGCTTCAAAAACAATGC
The DNA here is from genome assembly GCF_046630095.1 of Trachinotus anak. Classification (NCBI taxonomy): domain Eukaryota; kingdom Metazoa; phylum Chordata; class Actinopteri; order Carangiformes; family Carangidae; genus Trachinotus; species Trachinotus anak. The sequence continues at coordinate 12,913,092 of NW_027273879.1, read as the reverse complement.
ACTCCAGCAGACAAAATGAAGATTCAGACAGTATATGGACTAAGAAAGAAGAAGAAAAGAGATTAGACGCATTTATGTTTGCAGGTGTGTGTGTGTGTGTACGTGTGTGTATTTGTACTTGCTACATAGTAAGGACCAAAAAAAGTATTTTACTAACAGAGTGAGGACATTTTGGCCGGTCCTCACTTTTTGAGACACCTTCAAATCACATTTTGAGGGTTAAGACTTGGTTGTAGAGTTATGGTTAGAATTAGGTTTAGGTCAGGGTTTGGGTTAGGCTTGGGTTAAGGCACTCAGTTGTGATGGTTAAGGTTAGGGTAAGGGGCTAGGGGCTGCATTATGTTAATGAGTGTCCTCACAAAGATGGAAGCGCAAGTATGGGTGTGTGTGTGTGTGTGTGTGTGTGTGTCTGTGTGTGTGAATATATTTTCCTGCATGTCCTTGGATGTGTGAATGGCTTTTTGAAAGTACAATGTTACAGATGATGGATAGGGTAGGAGAAGCAATTACCCTCCCAGGTGGTCTAATTTGTATGTTTGTGAACTACTGTTTTCTTCAATTGGCTTATCACAGGTGCGGATAGCATACAATTTGGTATGAAAAATATTTGAATACATCCTGTAATCCTTTAAAGCAATCATCTAGACATCTTATTCTGCTGTGTTTACCCGTAGGGCCACTAATGCATCAGTGAAACACTCTCTTCTCACTGCCTCCCTCATATTAAAAAGCATTTCTACAGCAGTCTAAGACAGGGAACTATGTGATCGTTAGATGGATCTGCAGTATTGATCGTCTGTAATTTAATTTGCATGAGTGGCATGTGAGTCTTATGTGTTGCTGGGGCTTCCCATGCTTTATTCAATCATAAAGGCTCCATAAAGGAAGCAGCCCCCTGGCTCTAATATGATCAAAATAAAAACACAAACACTTATTCATTCCAACCTGTCATCATTAATGGAAATCAAAATACACATGATGCCACTCATGAAATATAATGAATGTAATCTCAAGAGAATGATTTATACCACATCCTCTCCTACTCACAGATATATGCTCTGGCTTCTCCTCCATCCAACCTTCTCCCTTAACAACTCGAGACATGAATTAGACATTTACTGTGGATTCTATCATATCCTTGACCTGTGTGTTATCGATGAACTAGCATATCTGCCTGTGTGAAGTAAAACATCTTTGATTGAGCCCTCAGGGACTGTGAATCACGCCTTGGCCCTGTGGCTAATCCAAGGCTGATGCATGAAATCAGATGGACACCAACAGGAGGTCAACTTCCTCTCTTATCTATGATGTCAGTCTGTTGTGGTTTCCTTTGTCTGTTGTGTTTTAGGGTCACATTTATAAGTGGTCTGCCGATGTTGTCAAGTAAAGAGGGAAACAGAAACCCACAATCAGATAGGGAAGCCCCGTCATAAGTATTCATATGTGAATCAAAGCGGTCCACGCTCTCCCCATGTGATTTATACAGTAAAGCTCATTTTAAAAACGAGCTTTTCTCATTTCTTTGAGTTTTAATTTAGGAATCAAGCATATTAATATTTTTGAAGTAAAAGTAAAGAGAAGTCTCCTCTCCTCCTAACAAAGCTCTGTAGTTAATCTGACTTTTATCAGCAACCAAAGCCAGCAGTGGTGGGGAGTTGCCCACAGACAAGCTGGAGATTGGCCATGAAGCCTGGTGGTGTTTGATAAGGCAGGTCTATTGGCCTTGGGACCCTGGGCTCAGACCCTCTGATCCACTTCATCTTCTAATAAATCATCCGCTGAATCTCTGGCCCCTGTTAATGCTTTAGAGCTCGCTCTGAGGTTTACTTTATACTTGAGGTACAGCAAGAACTTGTTAAGGGATTTCCACACAGGCATGCACAAACAATTTAAACATACCATATAGAGTGAGGTTAATATTAGGATCTGGGATATCTTTCATAAATCAAACAGGTGTAAATGGAATCTGGTAGAGACATACTCACCACAGTATCTAAAATATTGTTTAGACTTCAGTAGGACTGTTGAGTGCGTGTCTATATGTGTGTATCTGTGTTTGTGATGGACGAGAGATAAATCTCATCTTAGAAAGTTGTTTGCGCAACTGTTGTCTGTAACACCAGATGGAGAGAAATGTATGGGACAGCAAAATCCGGCTCGGTATGCCTCTCATCAAAACCTTCTCTTCATCCCGAGGATGAGGAGGAGGAGGAGGCTCTGTTTACTTGACAGATTAATGAGCCGAGGGAGCAGAAGTAATGCTCCAAGGGGTCATTGGGGCCGGCATTCTTATTAACCCTGTCCTGATACACTAATTTAATAAACTGAGCCAGGGAAAGGTTCGTTTAGGTTTGTTTGTTAAGGTTTGTGTTGGGGTATGCACATGCATGCAGGTTTGTTGCCTGTTTTTATGTATTTGTGTAACAGAGAGAGAGAGACAGAGATGGAGATGTGTTGCCAGAAATCATGCAGGTGTCACTGGTTCAAGGAAACATTTATGTGAGGCCTAGTTTTAATCATGTAAAGATATAAACAAGATTTCCATTCTGGTACATTGAAAGCCACCAGCCTGCTGATTATGTGGCCCACTAGTTAGTGATTTTTTGGAAAAAAAAATTTTGATTTAACCATTGTGGCGACATAAGTGAAACGAAGAAAAAAAAAAAAAAAAAGAGCAACACTGCAGAATCGATCTCTGAGGAAAATAAGTGCTGCTGTCATATTGATTTACTCTGCCAGAAATGGTGAAACAAGTAAAACAGAGAGTGAGATTTAGAAAAAAAAAAAGTCCAACAATGACCCATTAGCATCATAAAATAACCCACAATACACTGGTACAAGTACCGACAGCCCTAACCCGACTGGAAGAGAAACAGTGACCTGACTGGAAGAGTTAGACAAAGAGGAGACAGCAGCTAAAAACTCAGAGGCACTACAGCGTGGGCACAATACCCTTTGTGTGTGAACACAGCAAATCAAGCTAAACTTTTAATATAATTTATGAGTTCTCAGAAACAAAGAGCTCTTTTTAAATGTAATACTCTTGCGGTGTGTCTGGGTCACTTTTTATTTGTTTTCATAGAAAATGACCCGAAGTGAATTTTTTGTACATTTTTTGTACATGAAAAATTTGCTGCATTACCCGCCGAATTTCACAATAAAGGAGGTTCTTCTGTGTCAGGGACAGCAAGGTGAGACAGAAAAACAAGCTTCAGAAATTTAAGAGAAAAAAATAAATGGCAGGCTAATTATGCAGTCAGTTTGCATCAGTGAAGCTAAATGCAATAATGTAGAAATGTATCATTGATTTTTTCTAACCTTTCTTAATCCAGGGTAGATTTACAGAGACATTTCAGAAACTAAAATATAACAATAGAAAAAAAACAAAAAATAGAATCAAGTAATTGTTGTAAACTGTGTGTAAAAATAAGCACACTAGTGTCTGTGTGCAAAAAAAGCTCATAGTAAGTATGCTACAACACTTTCCTCAGAGCACAATTCCCCTAGGCCTCCTGATTTACATGATAGCCAGAGGGCTTATTACATTAGCATGTAACTAGCACTGATTCATTAACATGCATCATTGTGTTGTCATATCTTACTTGTTCATAAATCGCTCCCACCTCCCTTACCCACACACTGTGCTCTTCAGTTAACTGTGATTAAGTATGTTGATTGTAATTAAGTATTTTCCTGCACAGACTGTAGGAAAATATGGACACAGTGTCTGTGACATTGCACAGATGTTTCTGAAGGACTTTTGACAGCATCTTGGCAGATCAAAGGCAGGACCTTTGGGTTTGAACCTTGAGACTCTGAGTGTAATAAGTTGAGAAACTTATCAATGACTGCAAACAGGCCCCACAAAAGGCAGTATTGGAAGCAACAAATTTCACTGTCGTCTCAACTTTCTAATGATCCAAAAAGCTTTCCAAAGCCAGAAGTTATAATGACTTGAAGGTATAAACCTATTCAAAATGATCACTCTGCTCAGACTCCACAGTGTATACTACACTGCCTTGCTAAAAGTTAACAACACCAAAGGTATGAGCTGGGGTGAAATTACCTTTCTATTCATTCTAAAGTTCTCTAAAGCCTCTGCTATGTTTACATTGCTACTAAATCCATCTGCTGCCATTACTTTAAGAGCAGAAGAGGACAGGCCAGTGAAATGGGGACGACAGTGGTGATTACATGGTAAATTCCTCTGTTCCCACAATGTTATGGCACATTGAGAGATAGATTACTGACACACAAAAAACAGGAAAACAAAACAAAAAAAAAAAGGAGGGTGAATAAAGGGAGGGGAGCAGTAAGCCAGAAGGAAAAAGAGAGATCAAATGAAAGACGTACAACAGAAAACCCCAATCAAATACAGTAGATGCCTCTCAGACCTTTACACACAAAGCCTAAAAATCATGCACATCATGAGATTTAACAGTAGCAGGCAGCCAATAATGGAGAGGACAACTTCATCTAATCCGTAGTCATCTATGTGTATATGTGTGAGGAACAAGGAAAAGAAGAAGTGTCATTTCTGGTGGAGAGTTTAAACTCCAAGAGGAGATTAGCCAGTCACACTGAGTTGATCTTATTGTCCGGGATAAGAGGATGAGCATCATAGCCCTCTGGAGAATCTTACTAACACTCCTACAGCTCACGGAAATCAATAAGGGAATAGGAGGTGGTGTTTATGCATCGACTGATTGTGCAGTAATGTATTCACTGTCCTCAGTGCGGCTCGTAACCACCGGCTGGTCCACAAAAACAGTTTAGTGGCCAACAGTTAAAAGGTGACGGCGGCTCACAAGCGGACGTCATGTGGTCTCTGAACGCTTCATGTGTCAAGCAATTGAGAAATTGAGAAAATAGATATACAGATGGACTATAAGACAAAAATTTAAATAATAATAAAATTAATAAAATAATTTTGCTGAGACTTTGCTCGCCCTCCCCACACAATCTCTCAGTAAAGTGGAGCTGACCCAGAGGTAAGCACTTGTTTTCAAAGGGTTTTAAGAGGCTGTATTCATTTCTGTCTCCTTTAAAAATCAGGCGTGGTCTACTTGTAATTTATAATCAGTGTTTTTTCAAATGTGTGCACACCTTAACAGCACATCAGTGACCATACAAGGAATACAGTTTTTTTTAAAGCTGTGAAACTGTGAACATTTTGTAAAGGGAGCTTTTCCTCTCCACTGTCAGCGACTGCTTGCTCATTGTGGGAACTTTTGGTTTCTCTGTATAATATTACTGTGTAATGTGCCTTGAGATTTGCACTATACAGATAAAATTAAATTGAGTTTAATTGAACATCCCTGATCCTAAAAAAAAAAATCCTTCCGTATACTGCTAATTTACCATGCCCCATGCATTTTGGAGAAAATGTAATTGCGTTTGTGGATTATGTTCACTGGCAATGTTTTTTTGTTTTTTTTAAAGGAAGTGTGGTGCTCTCATACTGCTGATCTACAGAGTACAGGCCGAACGGTTAGATACAAAGCACAGAAGGCTGAGGCACATAAATACTGGTTAATGGCTAAGGAAAGATTGTGGTTTTTGTGAAATATTGATCTATTTTGTGATTCAAATCAACATACACTATGTTAACCACACAACCATTACAAGACTGAGTTCACAGTCACTTTAACAACTCTGTGAGGCTGTACTTCCGCAAAATAGTCACACCAGTATGGTGACATACTCACCTTGGCAATGCTGACATAATGATGTTGAGCAGGTCCTATTTACCAGATTGTAGCATGACATAAAAATGTTATGTGTTTATGAAAGGTAAAAAAAAAAAAAAAAAAAAAAACTTTACAGGACAGCTTTACATTGAGTTATTTTAACAAGACAGGATTGTTTGTGAAATGTGAGTGTTTGACGGGTAAAGTTGTGTGTATATGTTTTTTTTTTCTTAAAATCTATTTACATACATTTCCTGGCACCCTGTTGCTATGTGATAAGCGGAGTATTATCAGAAACAGTATGCTGACAGAAAAAAATGCCACTTTTTTCACACTTGTCGTCAGAAAATTGTTGTTTGCGAGAGTGTGATGAATTTAAATGAAAATAAATTCTCTGATGATGTTGGTCACATGGTTTAAAAAAAAAAAAAAAAGTGTTACTGCTTTGACATTGTGTGTCTGGTCATGATGTGACTTAGATTCAGCTCGTAAAAGATGAGCTCACCATAGAGCCATAGACCATGTTTATATCTCCAATTTCTCGGTAGATGTGAGATGCGTTTCCTCGGCTGCTTTTTCAGCTCTGATTGGCTTTTGCTACGATGTGGTACAGAGTGGCGACACTGCCTTTTGATTGGTTGATGCATGGAGCCACATCTGTTTCATGCAGGAAGCCCGAATCCTCTCATTTCACACACCGTTTGAGAGGAATATAGGAAAAATGTGGCACAGAGAAGAAAAAAAAATAGAGAGCAGACCAGCAGGCAGTTGAGAAAGGCGAGATGGGTTAAGAGAGGAGAGAGGAATGGGAGAGAAAGGGGAGAGGGAAGAGAGAGAGGAGGAGATGGGAAGAACAAGAGGTCAGGGAAGGAACGACAGCAAGAGAACAAAACAGAGGGGTTATTTCTGAAAATATCGAAGGAGAGACGGACCAAAAAGGCAATTTGGGAGAACTTCAATATTTCTCGTTCAGTTTTCTCACCCTCTGCCCCCCGACCCTTTTGCACTGTGAAAGCAAACTAATCTGTACAGACAGGGACAGGGCCGGTGTTGAGGGTTTGATAGATCCTGGGGGAAATCTCCTGCATACATAAATTGGTTATTCTATGTTTCATCTGCCTCTTGACATGGTTTCATTTTATGATCTCTTTCATTATCTGTCTGTCATGTGTCAATGTTTATTGCGCCATAAACACATCCATTCCATACCACGCAGATGAAACAGGCATCAACCCCCCCCCCCCAGACAGCACAAGGTTAGGATTATAGTGTTTTATGAGCACCGTACATTTATTGCTACATAACTGATGAGGCTCAGTGAGCTGTCTTTGGGGAAGAATTTGACATTTCAGCCATTTCACCATGAATAAATTGTGATCACTCGCACATCATTTTTTAACTTGCTTGATTATGTGACCCTTTTCTTTCTCTGTCACTCCTTCCTGCTCATCACCAACCCCAACCCCCTCCAACAGCTCTGCTGTCTGTAGCAACCTTCTCCAAACTGTATCACGTTCTGTTGCATGGCAGGCTCTGCTGTTCACTGGTGCATTGGAGGACAAGTGTCGGTGGTGGTGGTGCAGGAGGCTCTGGTATTTTCAATGGGATCTCATTAGCATCATCGGAGAGAGAAGAGACAGAAATTAGACCTGAGATAGTGAAACTCATTAGAGAGAAGCCTGGGCTCCCTTGAGATCCACACACACACACACACACACACACACACAAAATATGGTTTCTGCTACACTAGATCCTAATTTATTAATCATAATATTCTAATGACCCCCGACTACACCAGGCTAAATGACCTCATTACACACTCATTCGGGGTTAGCTTCTGCTAAACTCGTAGAGCCAGAGGTAGCCTTTACTGTTAATGTGACCTTTATAACTACAGTGTAGTAAGCAGCAGATGGAGATCCTGTTGACACCAGGTTTTATTCACTTGAGATATTATCTGATTCCCCTTGAGGTCTTCGAAGCAATTAGAATCAAAATGGGCTTCTGTTTGGAGAGACATGGAGACTCCAAATACAGAAAACACGTTGCCACACAGCTGGAGAGTAAGAGAACTGCAAATAATTAAAACAGCTGCAAAAGCAAATCATCTGGGCACTCAGGGAGCAAGAAAGAACAGTAATTACACAACAGTCTTTTCTGCACAGTGAGGATTCCAGTAAAGGAGTAGTTCAACATGTTGGGGAACTATATTCTTATGCACTTACCACGACTGTGTATATGGAGTGAAAACCAGAACTCAGTTAGCTTAGCTGAGCATAAAGACTGGAAGCCTGGCTCTGTCAACAAATTGTTGTCGTACTACAAGTTACATGCAAAGAAATAGTTCAGGCACGTGATTCCCCATAAAAACTGTTCCTTCCATGTTCCTCTTTGTTGAATAGGTTTGGAGTAAAACTGTACAACTGGTAGAAATTCCCTGGAATTAGGCGCAGCATTGTTACTAAATAACCAATAACTTCTGGCTCCTTTCCTGTATTTAGACCTGCAAATCACTGGTAATTAAGATTTCACAGTTTTTTTTCTGAAAAATGCGTTTAACACAGGAGAGATCAAAGCAGAAGGTGGACCTTTATGTGGAGACAGATGGCCAGCAGGAGTTGCTCATTCTGCCTGTGGTCACACCTGCTTTGTTGAATTACTGCTGGCCTCACATGTCAGGATTCAATTATGGCCATGGCAGCTGTGCATACTGTTTTCCGTACAATTTCTCCATCTGTTAATATTTTCCTGGTGCCAGCAGCTCTGCTACAAAAAAAGTCTACTTGATAAAAGAGAAAAAAAAGTTTTGAAGCAACAATAGAAAATTGATTAATCCTTTTTTTCAAAAAAGGTAAAATGCTGATGAGCTGCCAGCATCTGACCTTAGATAAAACACACTACAGCAGATTTTCCAGCTGTACATAGATTAACAGCAACAAAGTGCCACTTGTGTAAAATATGAAAAATCTCTTTAGCCAGGAGTTGTTTGTCTGCATCCTAACACTTCCGTCTTGGAATACTCTTTCACGCAGATGTCCTCTTCTCCTGTTCGCCTGACCCACATTCAACACACACAGAAAATTGTGTGTGCAGGGCCACAAGCAAACATCTTATCGGCAACACATCAAACAAACAAACTCGCATTGGCGTGAAAATCCACCGCGGAAATCCGACCACACAAAAAAGCGCAGTCGCGGCCAACATGTTTATTTACAACGCGTCCTCACACCGGCTGAGAAGACAGGTTGGACATGTTGGTTTTGAAGTAAATCCCATTGTTTTCTGGCTCCCACAGAGACAGAAATCTATCCACTTTTACCTGAATGGAGCTGATTGAGGGATTAATCTCTGAGCATACACCCCGGCCTTCTCCTTCTATTGCTGGACTCAGTGTTGATTCACTGTGTTGAAACAGATTCAGCTGTTTGATATATCATTGTTGTCACTGCTAACCAAATCACTGCTATGCATGAAAGGAACCCCTTTAGGTCTCAGTAGACTTTTCTTTCACTACTTTTCTCAGAGCCAGATACCCACGGAGGTGTTGAGAGTGAAACGAGAATGCATGTTTAACAAGGCTTTTGTGTTTCTTAGCTCTACTTTTTTTTTCTTTTTTCAAATAAAAGATACCTCAATCTTGTCTTTCTTTTTTTTTCTTTTTTTTTTGTTGCTGTTACGTGGCTTCATCCCACTCAGAGCCCCTTTGTTGCTTCAAGGGTGTGTTTGAAATGTATCTTACAGAATAGAAAGTGTGTGTATTTTTTTCTCTGAGTATATTCTTTTACCCTGTTCCGTTCGTGCTTTCACACCCAACAACAGGACTGACAAATGGAGACACCCTCAAAAGCTTCCTCAAAATGACATGACCGATTTTCCACCTCGTTTCACCACAACAAACCTGCCATGATACCGCGGCATTGTCGTCGTGCTGCTTTTGTAGTGGCACAGTCAGTTCTGTGATCCCAGCAGACGCGCGGCTTTTATTGTAGCCCTTCTAACCCTGTTTCCGCTCTGTTTTGTTTTTGTTGTTTTTTGGTCTCAGTGTTCACCTTTTGCTCTCATCGCCACCCATGAGGCAGGGCGGGAGAAGTGATGGTTGCCAGTGAGTGTATTGAATTGTATGGTAATTGTGCCGAGAAAAGGGCACACGGTGCAGATGTGCTTCTAATGAGACATGGAGGAAGCGGGCTGACCTCTCCGACCGGTGGGCTGAGGACATTTATCATCCCAAACGCACACTGGTTGAAGGGGTGGGGGTGAGAGAGGGTGCACCACCCTCTATTGGAAGCAACACAACACTGCAGGCGAGGGAGGAATGGAGAGAATAAGTGCAGAGAAAAGAAAGAGACACAATAATAAAGACAACAAAGAAGAAGCACAGAAGGGGAATTGTATTGTAGTGTTCAGCACTAAAGCCCTGATTGTTTGCAGCTTCATTGTAAAGCAGAAATGTCTGCTGCACATAATTGATCTGGCTATAATTGTACACCATAAGCGTAAACCACATAATCACTGCAGTCACTACCCCTGAGCCCAGCATGTTGTCAGCCAGTCAAGGATGTCCCACTGTGGCTCTGCAGCTCTCAAAATTTCTGCCTGAGAAAGACACTGAACTGGAAAAGAAAGTGATGGATGAACTCGAGCTCCAGCGAGTGACTGATCCTCACAGTTCACAGCCGCAAAACCCAAAACTATGGATTTTCAACAAATCACTTAATGTGGGTAACCACACATAACTACAATCTACAGTATGGGTTGTGTGAGATGTTTGCTCTCAGCAGTTTATTTCCTCTGTTTTGCTTTTGATGTTTAACTTTGATTAAAAGGAAATGTGTTTCAAAGTGCAAAAATTATCCTAGAAACTGCTAAACTGCACATTACATAAAAGCACGATTCAAAAAGTGCCAACAAAGTGCTTCTAATGTAATAGTTACTTTGTTTTTTCTCAGATGTTTTATTAAGACGGATTTTGTAAGAATACTTGGCCATGCTTTTGAATATTTTTATAAATCCCTTATCAGGTTTTGGTATTTTTATAGTGCCAGTGGTCCAATACCAACAACTATGGAACTTTTTATTGTTTTAAACTTATTTAAACATTAATGTAGTGGGCACAGTCTAGGAAGATGTGATAGAGATGTGACAAATATGTGCTGTACAGTACATATTTTGCAGAAAACAGGATGTAACGTCTTGATTTTATACTTTGCACTACATTTTACAGTATATAACATTATGGGGCTGGCATAATTTTCTTCCTGTCCACAACTCATATTCCCACAATTCACAACCCACAAAACACCCAAAAAACATCCCTTCAACTTCTCAATCCTGGCTGTGATGCTCAGCTCATGTAAACCTTTAAAAACAGGTCACAAATATATCGTTTTTTGTTTTTTTTTAAGGCTCAGTAATTTCCTAAAATGGCTGGCTGTTGTAGTTTAAGTTTTAGTGTAAATCGTATTTTTGTTGGGGACTATTTTCCAATGTGGATTAATACATATTTTTTCTCAAGTGATTACTTACAGCAGTAGAGGAGTGTACATGTACAGAGGCATGGACTGAATATGAACTACAGTCTTCATCAGAGTGAAGAAACCCAACGCAACAGCGTGACTCATGTGTTTTTAATACTTGTTCAACAACAGTGAGGAGGAACAACCCACATTGTTCAATCCATGAGTGATTTGTTGATAAAAACAAAATTCTGAACTTTCACCACCCTCATCCTTTAGTCTAAGCTGAAAAATATAACAGTGTGAAAAAATAGTGTTGGTGGGAAAGAAGTGCTATGTATGTGTTTTGGTAAAAAAAAAAAAAAAATTGTGAGAAAGTCACAGGAACATTTTCAACAGTGTGAACAATATTACAAAGAACCACCACCAACTGAGCTGCACTACACCTCAGCATACCTGTATAATCCCCTTGTTTTCAATAACAGAATTGTTTCTCAAAAGCACTCACCGTGTGGCCACATTCACATCAATATGCACATGTGATCATCCTGAGCCAGAGCTTCTCAGTGGTAATTTGGAAACATATTTAGTATAATTCAGAACATTACCCACTGAAACTGAAAAGCTTTTCTGCCTGACCCAGAATTGCTATTCAAGCCGTTTTCATCCACACTAATTTCCGGCTTCCATAACTGTTCTTTCTTACACTTTTCTACCAGAGTGGAGCCTTAAATCTGCACTTTGAAGTGAGGCTAGTGTCTGAAGTGCAAACACATAAGAGGGAGATGGGGGAGTTTTAAATGCAGGCTTGGCCAAACTATGTTCAAGGAAAACCTTGGATCTTGCTCATGCTCAAATTGGCCTCTTTCCAGCCTTGATTTAATTGTGTGACAACCAAACAACCAACATCACTGCTCAAGACAGGAATATAAAAAGGACGGTACACTTTAAAACCAACTTTCTACTAAAGATTTCTGCTTCTACTATCTCACAAATTGCCTTTAAGTTGTGTTTCCCGCTGTCATCTAAAGAAAGCGTTACACTACATGTTATGTTTCACTCTGTGGGTCACTTGTAGATCCCCAAGAGTGAATTTTATTTTTCAGGACAGCATGTGTATATGTGTGTGTGTCTGGTTGTTGGAAAAGGTGTTGCATCGCGTTTGGACTGTGACAAAGAATACCTGAGAGAGAGAGAGGCAGTGGCTTGATCAAACCCAGCACTCAGCAAATCAAATAAGTTTGGAGGAATTTATTTTGCATTCATTGTTTTTCTGCTTTGTTTGCATCTCCATCAGCTGAGAGAAAATTATTTGCTTGGCCCTGGCAATCTCTGCAAGAAGGGCTCCATATTGCAAGAGGAAAAATAAATTGCTTTTTTGCGCCAGCTTCATGGTTCTGTGTGGATGTGAGAATGAATTTCAATAGTGCTGCGATTAGTTTCATATCAGATTCTGAGATGAGGGATGCGTTGCTTAAATTTGGGGGAAAAATAGCATATCCATATAGAGCATCTGCATGTAACAGTGCAGAACCATTACCACTTTCTATTAACTATTTGTTCTTATTTTCTTCTTCATGTTTTCTTTACACCTGATTAAAATGGACAATTTATTTCTCAGTCTGTTTTTGGGTCCTTTTTCCCCAACACCAAACACTCCTGTTAATGGACAATAAAGACCAATTTCCCTTCTGTTTTTCTCCATATCATTCTCACCACCTCCTATAAGCTATTTCTTCCTCCCTGTTTCTGCTCTTTTTTTTCCCCTCATTCCCTTTCCACCCTCTCTCTCCACCCTTTCCACTCATGTTCATGTTTCCCTCTCTTCCTTTGTCTGTTTTCATCATTTCTTCTCCCTCTCTGTCCTCTCCTGTTGTGTTCACATTATTCCATTATTTTAGTTTTGCTTCTTCCTTTTCTTTCCTTTACCTCATCTACTTCCCTGTTACTTTCTCATGTCTTGTAACTCCCCACCTTATCCTGTCTTGTTATCCTTTCGCTTGTGCCTTTTCTGATTGCTACCGACCCATCATTCTCTACGCTGCTCTTATCTCTAAAGCCACTCCTAACACATATCTTCTCCCTCTGTCCCCTTGCAGAGTGGAGGCAGCGGGCTACCAGCGAGTGCTGCAGGTGGACCTGGAGGTGAACGGCCTGATGGTGACTCAGGGGGGGAGGGAGGTGACATGGCAGGTGGAGTATCCGCTCACCCGCACCCTGACCAGCGAGGTGCAGACCCTCATTCGCCTGGCACCGCAGGACTTGGGTGGCATTGTACCATTAGCCATGGTAAGAGGGGGCGGGGGGGTGAGCGGTGGAACTGGAAGCTCGTGTGCATGCAAACATTTGTTTGTCTGTAAGTGTTGCAGTGGCTCTCATTATTCCTGTAAAGTCTGTCTCAATGCAGGTTAAGGCAGAAATACAACATAAGAATGGGCAATGCTTGGTTCTGAGGGGGTGTCTTATTTTGAAAATACTGGACTGGTCTAACAAAGCATCTTCATCCCACAATATTCATGTTGAAATATATATATGCAGTAGTTGTACATGTACAAATTCTAACACAACATGGATTTTAATATGAACTTCAACACAAACTAGAGGTCTTCACAGCTCTAAAATATTAGTCTGGAACAAACCTATGAAAAACCTTTCCAAACCAGGAGTGCAGAAATGAATTTTAAATAAAAAAGGGACCTGATCTGAAAGGGACCCAAGTACAGAACCAACTGTAACTAGATCCTATCCATCTAAACCAACCCAGAGAGAAGACCAACGTTGGAAAGAAGCAAAAGAGTCACATTACAATACATCATTTTTCCTGTGCTTCACAGTTCTCACTGTCCATCTTCTGCCAAAAATCCCATTTTTCTTCTGTGGTGATTATAACACACCACATGATCAAAGCTGATAGAGTCCGCTCAAACCCACTTAGATATTAGACATTGATACGCAGACCTGAGACCTGCAGCAACAAAATGGGACCCCACTAATCCGATAAGACTGAATATAATTTTAAGACACCAAACAAAGATCATAAAGTGCAGCCAAGAAAGCATCCAGTGTTCTTTATTCTCTTGGGCACGCTCAAGCACATTGGTTTTGAAATGCGACTATGAGGTTAAAGTGCCAACGTTCAGCTCAGGGTGTGAGGGGGCTCCATCCTTACTTGATGAACAGTGTAGGACACATTTAGCCCCTTTTCATACAAAGCAAACCAGTTCCAGGCAGCCAAGGACCTTTTTTCTGTTTTTTTCTTAAACAGCCAAAGTGGAAGGCACTTGACTGGCCAAGAAGTCAGTTGATCTAAATGCAAGTGAACATGTTTTTCACTTCCTGAAAACCAGACAGATACCAGTGTCTTCCAATATTTAGCAGACCTCAGAACTCACACAGTGAACACTTTTACTGAATATTAAACTGGATTGTTTTTCAAGCTGTGAACTTCTGAACTTACTTGTCTTTCCACCATACCTTGAGAACGATGTATAAACTATTTTTCTCAAACTGTTCAACTGTATATGGGTATAAACACTCTCAGATTAAATCTGAGAAAGCCACTGTTTCATTTCAAATCCAGTGTGCCAGAGTACAGAGCAACCTTGCCGTCAGACTCCCTGAACTCCTACCTGTGGAAGCAGAGGAAAAAATGATAAGGAAAGTGAAGTAAACCTCAGATTTTGACAGAACGAACTGAACAGCTAAACAAAATAGAAGCTAGACACCCACCTCTTTATATTACATTATGTTACATTTCCTAGAATAACTACTGTTACACTTATTGAAGACAGTGAACAAATACAAGACCATATTTTCTAATATTATGAACAAACTATTTTTACAGTGCATGTCTGAGATTGGACATACACAAAGCTAATCGACGCAGTGACTAGCAGCAAATATCATTTCGTCTAAGAACCATCTTCTACTCCATGCTGAGGGCTTGTTAGCCTCAGCACCCTGTGGTATCACACAGCTTATTGTGGATTTGTGCATGCAGTGAGACAAATCTGCTACAGAATGGACAGCTCCTTCTTCTGACTGAGCAGTTAGACTCTTTATTAATGGTGAAATTATGATGAATTATTACAATCCAGTGGCCCCTTAAGGATCCGTCTAGCCCAAGTATTTTTAACACAATGCTTGTCCTTTTTAAATTGTCCATAATCTGTCAGCTCTTAGTTTTCAGTCAGCCTTTAGTGAGTGAGAAGTTAATTGAGTTTGGATTTAGAAAGTGCAAACATTGATGAATTGGCGAGGGGCTTCAAAATGCTATTTGCATTATGATAATTACTATGTAAACGTGATAAATTGTTGTATAATTGTTTTTTCCCAAATGAAAGGAAAAGCATTCCACATGCTGTGAATAGATAAGAATAGTTTTAATATTCCTCTCTGTTAATGGCCACGTAAAAATCTGATGCCCTCGAGCACTTTATAAATTTTTACTATGGCAATTTGGTAAAGCAGCAGTTCAGCGTTGATTTACAGTTTCTGGCCTGTAGAGTAGCCTTGAGACTTTGACCACATTCCTCAACTTTTAATGTCTTCTTAAAAATGAGCAGCTATTTTATTGTCTATGCAGGAATGGCATTTTGATTTGATAAATACACAGGCTAAGTGTTGTCTAATGCACGCCTGGTCAACAGGTGTATAGGAAAATTTAATTGTTAAAGTGTTTATAATAATAAACACACACACATGTATTTTAAACTATATAAATATATATGTATGTGTATATATATATATATATATATATATGGCATAAATCAGAAAAAAAAGGTTTATCTGCTGCATCTATAGCAGGATTGTCATCAGGATTCCATCTCTGCTGCAAACAAAGCTCCTGAACAGGTTGCAGACAAACAAGTTTGCTTCCTCCCATTCAGACAAACAGCTGTGAACTTGCACTGATGTTAATTAACCTCAAAATATGAGAAGAGATTGAGTCATTTTTTTCTAATGGTGAATAAAACTGACCAAATGATAATGGAAATAGGTTTTTAAACTGGATATAAAAACACCAGTGGCGTACAGCTCTGTAGTCAGAACACAGAGATCGTTCCAAGTGAAGAGATCAATCAAGAAACATGTTTTCTGCCTAAATAACTCTTGAGACACGTGAGGAGGTTTGTGGAGGTGAACATGGTGCAGCGCGATCTGAAATACACTAAGGTTTTATCTAGAATGAAGTGGGAGCCCCTGCAGGGAGGACAGGATGAGCGTGTCCTGACGCAGGCAGGATTCTGCGCCATGAACATGAGCAAGTTAAAAACAATTATATTAAGAAATAATATTAATCATAATTTAAATTTCCTTTTGTTTTCGAGCTTCACCAACTTAGAGTTTATATTTATGTTAACTTCAACTTAGAGTATTATTCTATACTGCCACAACCTTTCTACTTTTGTACTTTGTGACTTTTGTCCAAGTAAAATTCTTGCTACTATTATTAAATTATTTGTACAAGCTGACACTTGAATAGTGGTGATTGGAAATGCTCTTTGGTTAATAAAAAATTTAGACCATACATGGTTGATAAAAGTCAATAGAATGGTCTGGTCTGATAAATATCAGCAGCAATGAGGGGATACAGTTTTACGAAGGTGACACTACTATGTTGTGCTACATTCCTCTGAAACAGTGTTTTCATTTCTTCGTCGTTATCATTTTCAGTTTATTGGCATTCAATAGAAATAGTACACATGTTTTGACAGAGTCAACAAATAACGTAATTAAACTGAAGGTTTTAATAGTTGAAGAATCTGTTCAATAAAACTCTTGCTGACCATTTCTGGCCCACACTCCTACGCAGAAACACACACGTACACACTCGAATCGTATCTGCTTGCCACACGTGAAATACAGGACATTTTCTACATGTCTGTATTGATTTGGCAGCTGCTGTAACTGTCCTCAAGGATAAGTGACTGAAATTGCGACAAATATGATAACAGCACCAATGGATAAAGGCCGAGGTCAAAAAGATCTGGAAGAGTCAGAAGAGGTATAAAAACTAAGTCAAGAAGAGGGTAGCTTTACACAGACAAGAACAGGATGCAACTTTTGGGCACTTAAGGAACAGAAGGGTTATTTCTTAAGCTTATTCAGGTTTCTAAGGACTGCAATCACTGCATAAAAGCAGAGCAGAAGGAGATATTAATTCTGAAGGAATGGATCAAGCTCATCATTTCAAGGTCCTTTTAGGCCCTATTAGGCCACACAATTTGTACTGAAGTCCAATCGATGATTCACAATATTGTCTCTTTTGTGAGTAGACAGGATATTTTAGAATGCTAGCTCAGTGCTCACTACACCACCGAAAACATTTATCTCAACTAGTAATTTCACATTCAGTTTGAACTTTAATTTTTCTGAAAATGAAAGCGGAATAGTGGCGTTGGGATAAGATAATAACACTTGTTCTCAAAGCAATTCCCCTTGTTTCAAGGATGTTTAATGTATCATTATCTTCCAAATGGACAGAATAAAAGAGACTGCTGCGCTAATACCAGGAAATGACACTTGCACTATGTTGGAAAATTCGTAATAACAAGTTGATTTGTATCGGAAACACGCTACACACGATTTAAGAAGAGTATGGTTTGAGGACTCAGTAACAGTTTCACTGGTGCCTCCAGATGAAGAGTTTTTGTACTGTAGTGCATCTTTTAGAGACCGCTACCCACAGTGGTTCTGTGCCTCAGTTTATAAGATACTCTGAAATTTTTTAAATCAATAGATTTAATGGCCTGAAAACTCTCAAATGATCAAAAGGAAATTGAAGGAGAAAAGGCCGTCTTTACTACCAGAGACACTGCCCCCATGCTACTCTTCTGCTCTTACTGTATCAGAGGCATCACCTTGATATTATGATCACTGAACTCAAGTTGAAGACAAATGCAAATATAATCCTGTTTATTTGGATTCTAAAGGCAGAATCAGAGACAGAAAACTGTGAAACTCAAAACAGACAACTGCACAAAGTGAAACCTGGAACCAACAAGGTAGACGGGAAGAGAGACGGTGCAAGTGGTTCATTAGTGAGCTTGAAAGACGGTACATGCAGCGAACATGCCGACTGAGGGTGCGCTACTTTTACAGCATCCTCCCATGAATTTTTGATCTCTCTTGCCGTGCTGTGCCTCTCTGTTCTCTTATTAGAAAAGGCAGCCAGTGTGGCCCCCATAGCTCTTTACAGTACGTCCCAAATGCTATCATTAGCATTTTATTCATATCCTCTGAAAGTCACTGCATTTCAAACTCAATAACATTAGCTTTGTGCTCACAGGCCCACAACATTATAACAAGAGCCATTAGCAAGAAGCTCAACGTTAGCTTCTTTTTTTTTTTTTTTTTTTTTTCTTTTGTAGTATCACGGGTGAGCGCCTTTGTCTTAAATAATTAGGGTTTAGCCCAATGTTGCTCTCTCCGTACTGACTCCATTGCACAGATAGTGACAGACTGAGGCAAAAAGGACAACAGAATTAATATGGAGTTGTGTCCTCTGCAGGCAGGAGAACCAGATAAAAAGAAAGCAGTCTTCATATCTGTAATTTACACACAGTGCTATCGCAGCATCAGGACCAGCCGGCTGTATTCTAGCAGGCTGCCATCAGTCACGCTGTCACACTGTCAGGAACTGTATTTGGCCTGGCAGAGCACTAATAGGCTGTGCAGTGAGGTTATCTGTTGGCATGCTAAGTGTCCTCAAGGCAGCATCTGCATGCAGCCATAATGCCCCTTACAGCTTTAATTAAGTCCTCTTGTGTATGTATACATGGGCCACTAATTTACTCTATGTGTCTCCTGTGCATTTTGACGGCATTAATTCTCCCTTTCATATAACCCCAGCAGGATTCAGCCTTATTCACCAGGTTTTTTCTCATTCCCTGTCTTGATCATCCTGTTCTGCAAGTCTGAGAGTGAGACAGAAACACAGGCAGAGAGAGATCAGAACGAGGAAACTCTGCTCAACCCAACAATGCTTGTTTGTTGTTTATTTAGCTCTAGAAGGCTGTATTTTTTTTTTGTTTGTTTTGTTTTTTTTTGTTGCTGTTGTTTTTGTCTTTCCCTCATAGTTGCCTGAGTTTTGAATCCAATACCAGTGAAAGCACACAAAATATTTTGATGAGGATCAATTGAAAAACTGTAATTATGAGACACATTTCCTAAAACAGGTCTCTGCCAATTCTGTACCACATTTTCTGATTATGTAAACTAATTATTCATCTATATTATAGGATATTAGAGCCCAAGCTACTGATTATTTTCATTACTGATTAATCTGTTGATTATTGTCTTGAACAATCAATTAATTGTTTGGTCCATAAAATATGAAAAAATTCCCATTCATCGATAATCGACATCGCTCCATATTAATATTGTGATTATAAAACCTACACCTACTGATTTTTTTTAATGGCCACTTAGGGACAACTGAAATACATTGAGAACACAACATTGACATATTATCACCTTTTAAGATGATAACACAAACCTTTAAGCAAATGATTCCTTACTTGCATAACCAGCAAATACATAGCAACATTGGCTTTAATTTGGAGCCATATTTCTGGCCACTTCAACGCCAAGTCCGATGCTCACACTGTAATTTTTAGCTCTATTTTTGATCTCCATGAACTACTGAAGAAAATATCTGACTCCATAGCTGCTAAATGCTCCAGCATGTTCACAAGCTAGTCACTAATGTCGTCTGCGAACAAAAGAGTGCAGGCGTAGCTTGAAAAGACAAAACAGTGGAAGGAAACTATAAAGCTCTGTAACGCTGAGAGAGAGTCAGGTGATAATTGTTTCTGAGTTCATCACTACAAGTGACTCTTTTCACATTAAATATAATCATTTGTTTAATGTGGCACATTCATTGTTATTCTAAAATTTAAAAAAAAAACACTTTAATGTGTCAGGAACCAGGAAATCCCAGCTCATCTACCCTGCTCTCCTTTGGGTAAATACATAAACGTCTATTATCTCAACAGACTATGTTAAGATGTGAAGATCATAAAGTAAGGACCATGTCAGGATGCAACCCCTGCGACTCCAGCTGCTCTGCACAGTTGGAGAAAATGTGTAGATAGGCTGTAGATATCTGAAAAACCACAGTCCAGTGTATTGGTTGGACTCCGGCCTGCATCCATTAGCAACGAGAAGCTTGCCTGCCCCTGCTTAAAAGACTGAGGCCAAGATACCTTGGAGCAGTTTAGATAACCGCCGTTTTCTCCACAGCAGTTGCTCTGTGGCCGGAGTAGGAGTCATGGCATCTTGTAACTATGAGCATGAGGCAGCGTTGCAGAGAAAGAGCAACACTCCCTGGATGAATAACACGCATAACATGCATGTCCTCTGTACGGCAGTCACGCACCAACTTTATTTCACTCCTGCCACCCAACATCTCTCTCTTCCCACTCTCAGGACTCCGGATGCAGCTTCTATGTATGTCAGTCAGGCTTTACTTTGAAGCTAAGCCTGCTCACTCTGTGATTTGTTGTTGTGCGTTTGTTCATTTTTCACTGGCTTGCCTTCCCTTTACCCTTTCCCCCATTCTGTCAGTCTGGCTTTTCTTTTGCCAGCCAGGTCCTGCTCAGTGCAGCTCTCTGGTTTATTCCTAATCAAATGACCTCCAGAGAGAGGAGAGAGGTCGTTAGAATACGGACAGGCTTTTATCAGGGATGGCCAATTCACCACTGCTGACTTTGGCGTTTCCTCTCCTAATGTTAAAGGGTGAGAAAGTATGAGGAGGGAAAAACAACAGAGGCTTAATATTTAATCTCACTAAAAGTATTTAGAGCTCACAGTACACGATAACAAAATCCAACAGATTGTCAGGCCAACAGGTTATGTAATAAATCAATATCTAATTAATGAGGAGAGTATAAATCACTGCAGGTCCTGATTTAATAATCAATAGTGGTATTTCTTACTCCTGGTCATGGCAGAATACTGCAATTGTAGCTCCTTGGCCAAGTGGAGACACAGGAGTTGATTATTCAGCTTGTTTCATACTCAGCGGACTTTCTTTTTTTTTTTTTTTTTTTAATGGCATAGGTGCACTGTAGGTGACATAAAATCATCTTAGTAAATGATTCAGTAAAGAAGGTCTAGTGCTACATCCATCTACAATCAACTCCCTATCTCTCAGAACCAGTAATTAAAAAAGTTTCAACAGCTGGACCTGGAAAGTCATCTTCCTCACTGGTATTGAAGAAAAAAAAAAAAAAAGTAATTCTCCATCTTTTTTTGCCCGTTCTATCACATCCCCTGTCATTTCAGTTATCAGCACCTTGCTCTGACTTTTCTCTGACTTGAACATCGCAGTGCAAAATAACTCCTGTGCCTTTTTCCCGAGCCATAACCATAAAGAGATTACATTCTATGAACACGGCTCTCTCCCGCTGTTGTATCACCATTTCTGAAAAAAAAAAGTGGAGAAAAAAAATAAATAAATAATAAATAAAATTCTTGAAGGTGTTGATTCCCCTTCCCTTGCTTTCCTTTTATCACCCGCTATACGCCACGAGATGTTCAGATGTCTGCGAGCGGCAGGGTGTATAGGTGCTGGAGGGAACTGATTTTTTTTATTATTGATAATTGATAGGAACTGAATAGCTGAGAGTGCTGCAGTGGCCACATACTGTAAATCCTTTTCTCCAGTGCTGTAGGCCAACACAGTACAGCACTAAGCTTATTGTCAGTCTCAGACGATTTTGTGTTTAGTTGAGCTGCGGTTCAACGTGGGTCAGAGGCATCCATTCAGCCAATGAATAATACATTGCTGGCCAGTGTTAAGTGAGTTAAGGGCCCTGATCCAAGCTAAACATATCTCAGTCGTCTCCTTCACTTTCTCCTTTTCTTTTGAATAAGTACATATCATTAACTGCTAGTCTTCCTGACCGTCACTGCTCTGGCACACCACCCTATGTACATTTTGCACTATTACAGGTGATGTCTGCATGCCAGAGAAAGCTACTGTTGACAAAAAGAGGGCACTTTGGTGGTGCGGCGGTTGGCACTCTTATCTCAGTAAGAAGGTCATGGGGTTTAAATCTACCAGCTGGCTAAGGCCTTCATTAAAAGTACACTGGCTTTCACACTAGCTTTTCCTTTAACAAAAGCAAAAAGAGCTGTCAGCTGTAAGCAAGTCATTTGGAGTGACAGGTAGCTCACTGATTGGACAAGGTCGGTGATTTCAACTTGCGCCATGATTGCTACATAGACCCACGTGGGGAAATCAAATTCCAGTGACTAACAGCACTTTACTATACCTTCAGCTCCTCTGCTGTCGAAAGATCTCACAAGGAAATTATGAGTCGCACTGCAACTGAATCTCATATATCATAAACAAAGGCATACAGACAAATAAAGAAGCAGCTGTACAGTAATATTACAGGGGGATTACTGTGTGGACAGTACAGTTGACTCACTTTTTATTGGTGAGATACACAAGTAGGTGGACTCAACTACAAGACACCTCTGATTTAGGAAAAATCCTCACACTGATATGGTAACACCAAGGATGTCGTCAATATTATACATTCAATATTTATATTCAATATTATATATGTATATATGTATAGGCAGAACAACCTAGAGCTAAACGCTCTGAAGACAGTGGAAATGATAGTGGACTTCAGGAAGAGCCCAGCCCCACCCACCCCCATCACCCTGTGTGACTCCCCCGTGGCTACCGTGGAGCATTTTCGCTTCTTGGGAACCACCATCACACAGGATCTCAAATGGGAGCTAAACATCAGCTCCCTCATCAAAAAAGCTCAGCAGAGGATGTATTTCCTGAGGCAATTGAAGAAGTTCAACCTGCCAAGGACTATGAGGGTGAACTTCTACACCTCCATCATTGAGTCCATCCTCACCTCCTCCATCACCATCTGGTACGCTGCTGCCACGGAGAGGGACAATAACAGACTGCAGCGTATCATCCACTCTGCTGAGAAGGTGATTGGCTGCAATCTTCCGTCCCTCCAGGACCTGTACGCCTCAAGGACTCTGAGGCGTGCAGGGAAGATTGTAGCTGACTCCTCCCACCCTGGACACAAACTCTTTGAGACACTCCCCTCTGGCAGGAGGCTGCGGTCCTTCAGGACCAAAACCTCTCGCCACAAAAATAGCTTCTTCCCATCTGCTATTAGCCTCATCAACAAGGCTAGAGAGCCCCACTGTTGCTGATCAATTGCACCAATCACCAGAAAAAATTCCTTGTATGTGAAAACATACTTGGCAATAAAACTGATTCTGATTCTGATTCTGATTCTGATTCTGTATTGCTTATCACTTATTTATTATTTTTTTGTGAGGATTTCCCCAGGGATCAAGTTAAACTGTAGAGCTGATGAATATGTATCTTGAGGAGTGTCAACCAGAGAGCACGGAAGATGAAGGATGGGTGTATTCTAATTATAATAGCTCCTATTATATTATAATAGCCCCTGCCTGATTTACTAAAGGAAAAACTGTTGATTTAATTATACTATTTACCACCCAGTGAAAGCATGTTTCAATTCAGACACAAACATAAGAATTATTTTTGACAATGTCCATAACAATGTTTCACTGTGGACATCGTCATATGCCAATTAGGTAGACATCAATTCACCTTCTTCCACGTCATTGGTGCACTACAGTCGTTCTCCAGTCAAGCAAGCTGATTTCTACTGGCCGAGCCAGCTGACTTGCTATTGGCTTCTTATACACATGAATGGGATAAAAGAAATGAATCATATGACTCTTCTCATATGACAACCCAACTTTGACTGAATTTTGATTTTTATATTCACCATTTTACTGCCACTTCTTCTCCATTGACTGCGTCAGGCAAATTCCTCATTTTCAGTTTCTAATACATGAGGGGAAATCCCCACACTCACATGGTGATGCACATATGTGTTACTATGGTTACTGAATGATCTTGTGTAGATATATCCTGTACATCGCTAATGTAGATCAGGAGATTACTGTCTTAACAGTTCCCACTTAGCAGATGAATTAAAGATGAGTTTTACCTTTGAATTCAATCCTTAAATCATCCATCCACTCTCAAACAGCCCTGTGGTGGCTCAGTTTGCTTTCACACCCCCAAAAAAATGCACCAGACTCTGTTTGGAAGTGCACCCAGATCTTCCTTTTCAGACAGCCTTGGTCCAGTTGTTCAGTCTGCACCAACTTAGTAAAAGTACCACAGTTTTTTCAAACTGAGCCAAACAGGTTACATTTCCTTCCACAGACTAAATGTAGGTCTGGTTAAGTGGCAGCCTTTTAAATCTGAGTGAATTGTTGTCTGACCTAGCTAACAATCAAGGAATTTATTGTCATATGCATTACAATGCCGTCAATGTTCATACAATGATGGATGGATTTGAACAAAAAGTACAATTATTTCATATGGGAGGTAAAGTGTCGAAAAAATGATCACAAGTAAACATATATAATGGTAAATGTGTGCAAACAGAATGAACTGCAAGTCTAAGCTGCCTGAAAGGGACAATGAATCTGTAGAAGTGTAGAAAGACACTAAAAATGGCAACAAAACCTGGAGCCTTATTGGCATAAAAAAAAAGAAAAGAAAAGAAAAGAAAAAAAAAGATGCCTGACGAGTCATGTTCGATTATTACTCCTTATATACTCCTTCAGCCCATTGTCCTTCAACCCAGTTTAACTATAGTTTAAAAGAGTGGATTTGTAATGGCCGTCCAATGGCAGTTTGTTTTCAGGATCACAATGCTCTCATGCTCCAACCAGGAGATAAATCCCAAAGTACTTTCAAACATCCTCCATGGCCACCAGAATGTATAGCTCAGAGTTGTGTACAAACAGCAGATTTTGTCCTTGAGCTTGCAGACGCTCACATACAGTAACTATTCTTTAGGCTATGCTTGTGGAGGTTGCCTGCTACCTTACACATCATTCATCCACAACCATATCAGCCCCCACACACTCCACCCTTGTACCGCAGCTGCAAAGAAGCATAATGGCCTTTTATCGATTCTTCTTTCGCTCGCCATCTTTCTTCTCTTTTCTTCCTCGGCTGTCTGCACTGCAATGAGAGGTTGTTAAGATAAGCTGCTGCGTGAGGAGGGAGCCATGCCTCTTTTTTTAAGCTGGGCAGCAAGGGTGTGTTTGTGCTTGTGTCAAAGTTAATATGTCTGCATGTGTATACATATGTGTGGGCTGGTGTATGTGTAGTACGTGTGTGAAGGCTAATAAGTTGTGTGCATTTTGGCAACATGAATAATTCGTACATTTCCGCCCGTCATGAGTCCAGGAGGGTATTCAGCAACCACGTGCTGCTTGGTGTGAGGTTGAGGAATTTCATGGGAAAAGATTCTGCCTTTTGTACCTCATGCGTCACTCCAGCTGTCTCATTAAATTTCACTTAATTTCACTCAAGGGACTGTGTGTTTGTAATTGTGTGTATTATATCCGAGCTCACTCAATATTCAATTCTTTGTGGTGCAAACAGACTCCATAATAGATGTTGCTGGAGCTCATTAAGACCTCCCTTTTCATGATGTAGCTCCAGTGTTAATGGCTCTTTAAGTGAAAGCAGACTCTTCCTATGACATGCAGAAGTACAGGACACACACAGAACACTTTTTATAGGTCCATATTTGTCACCAGAGACTGTACATTCTGTCTTATATAATTACGAGCAAAGCTGCTCATTGTTCACTGCGGAACGAGGCCAAGAGTTGATTCGAAGGTCTCAGATGGCGAGTGTTGGCTTTATAGCATGCCGATGTGCGTAAATGTCATTCGCATATAGTCTGTGAGAAATGTGATTCACTCTCAAATTCACGTTGATAGGAGGATGGTACGGCTTTGTGTTTGCCTTCACTTTTTTTTTTTTTTTTTTTCTCCAGACTCCCAACATACACATTATCTGAAACACATCTTGCATACACCCACGAGCTCGTAAGATATCATTATGAAACCTGAAATGCATTAGAGGCCTAATGATTTTGCCTCGACTATGTGCAGGATAGTATTAAAAAGCTCACTGTTGCCAGAACACAAGAATACCTCATCCCTCTCTTGCCACTACCTAATGTTCAGGAGCAGATTTTGTTTCCCTTGTGGCAGACCAAACAAATTCACAGATGCTGAGAGAAAGCTCTGCGATAAACACTGACAGTGATTCACACATTTAAAATATGTGAAATATGGAAGAAAAGCTTTGGATCACCGGCATGTTCAAGGTGAAATAATATCTCCCTAGAAACTTCAGCAAAAAGCTAAGGTGTATGGCATTGTTTATGTTAAAAAACCCAAATAGATGCCTGCATAAAAGCCACGGTGGCCATTTAATAACACTACCTTTTACCTATTTTGCCTTGAGTAAGGAAGGGCACAGTCCTTTTCCATTTCTCTCTTCTCTAATCTTTTTCCGATTTAAAAAGTTGGTGGTTAAATAAGTTTGGTGTATTCGATAAGCAACTCTCAGCTCATTGCCAATCTGTCCTGTCGCCCTTTCAGTTCACGGGCAGAGAACAGAAAACTTAG
Organism: Trachinotus anak; assembly: GCF_046630095.1. NCBI lineage: Eukaryota > Metazoa > Chordata > Actinopteri > Carangiformes > Carangidae > Trachinotus > Trachinotus anak. Next base: position 12,886,415 of record NW_027273879.1, on the reverse strand, counting down.
ACACTTTTGCTTTTATATTAGTGGAGGTTTTACCGTACCACCAGCCTGTGGTAAAACTGTTTTTGGCATTTTTTTTTAAATTTGGGTTTTTCTGTAAAAAAAAAAATGATACAGCAATATTCTGCACTAAAAAAAATCCCAATTTGTCAAATCTGTTGACAATCTGGGGGAAATAACTCCAAACAGATGTCACAGAGAGCTATCAGATGTGCAGGAGAGAAAGAAACAAGGCAGAGAAGACCTCTTATTAACAGCCTTTGAATTCCTTTATCTGCAGCCGCACTTCAAATTGTATCTCTTTTTTTTTTCTCCTCAAAAGGAGCACGAGGGCGAAGAAACAAAGCAAACAGTGGCATTGGTTCTGGTGAACAAAGAGCTGTCTGGAGACCAGTTTTCCTTTGCCTTTCAGAGGTTTAGGCCTCTTAGTAGCGTTTTATTGAAACTAAGCTGTGATGAACAGGATCCACTGTTATAGCAAATCCTCTGTACGACCAACACTATGAGAGCTCAAGGATTACCAAACATTGTCTTAATTGATCTCATTATCTTCTTCCTGCTCCTCTTTAAGGCTTTCCACTCTCAAATGGATCTTCTGATATCTCTTGAATGCCTGCAATTTGATATAAAGTATTATTGTCCAAGTTTTTTTCCCCCCTCGCTTCAAATGAGTTCTGGGAAATGGCTATAAAAAGACTGAAATGACTGCAGTGTGATGCCACTTCAGTGTAAACCATGCATTAAAGGGGAACTCCACTGCACATCAAAGTCTGTTTACAGAGCTTGGGGTGCACTGCTACATAAAGATGGGTGACAAATTACTAGGAAAACCAACATTAAGTGTCTTAGTAAGGTGTTGCTCCACCTCGAGCCTCCAAAACAGCTTCATTGCTTCCTTGTCATAGATTCTCTGAGTCTCTGAACTCTACTGAGGGATGAACGCTACAAGAAGATATTCTCTCATTTGGTATTTTGGTGGTGGTGGTGGAGAGCCCAGTCTAACACTTTATTTCAAATTCTCCCCAAGGTGTTCAGTTGGGTTGAGATCAGGAGACTGTGAAGGCCATTAGTGATGGGTTGATGAAACCTTGTTTGAAGCACTGAGGCTGTCATTTTGAAATATCATTTATAGTTTGTTGAGTTGCTTTCTTATATTATTAGAGAAATATTTTAATCTATATATCAGTAAAAGTTTCATTTGGTCGCCTATCCGTGGCAACATATCCCCTTTGCACATGTCATTGTTGTGGTTATTTGCCATAAGCAGTGAAAATTGACTTTTTAATCCTCTTTTCAGACACATTTTTACGTTTCACTCTTAGTCGTTTTTAAGTATGTATATTCATTAGATGAAGTATTTTAGTTATCGGACCTAGAGATCTTTTTTTAATTATCAGAAAAATATGGTGTGTAAACACTAGCAGCTCCCAGCCTCAAATATGACCTGTGTCTGCTGAACAGTGCCAGAGAAACAATCATTTTTTAAATGAAATTGCTTTATTCAATGATTTTACCAGATTTAATCACTGGGCTTTGGAGAGGAGGAGACCTGGATAATTCAACCCCCGGTAAAAACCTCCTGAATATCTGAACCATAAGTTGTCAGAGAAACAAGCTGAGCAGACGTTAGTGGCAATTCAGCTCGCATCCCCACCAGGCTGATTTTTAACCATTTATTCAGTGCTGTTACTGAAATTAATCACCTGTTCTTGTTTGTTTTGGGGAGGAGGAGACCTCTGTGGATAATTCAGCTCCCAGTAAAAACCTCCTGAACAAGTGACACTGAAGGAATCTGAACCGGGAGTATCTCACTGCAATGACAGCAATGGTGGTGAAGACAACAACTCCCATGATCCCACACTACTTCGAAAATTACAACCACTCACTGAGACTTTGTTCCCCATATGAAGGCGTTTGCATTTATGATTGCACTTCTTTATTCAGGTATTTCCTTTAATTTGTCGCCATCTGTATGTGAAAAGTTGGACAAAGCCTTTTGTGAGAGCTGCACAAAATCTGATAAGGTAGTCAGCGTCAGTTAGATATGAAGACTACAACTTTGAAAATGAAAAAAAATCTGGTGCCGTGGAGAAAGAAAGAAGTGAGATTACCAGACTTTTGTAGCAGTCCACTCTTCATCTCTCCCTGCGGCTCGTGGCTTCAGGCTAAATTAGCTGCTACTAGCATAATACACCTGAATTCCTGACCTGGAACCAGGTTTTGACATGGAAGAAGTCGTTCGTACGACTGTTCCAAGTAAGATTCACCAAACTCTCTGAAATGCACAAACTTGTCACAAATCGTTCGTGTCAGACTGATGAATACCACCACTTCATGAGGAGGTGCGTGTTCATGAGATTTGATCATTAGCAAAATCAACACATCTAAAACTGCCACATTAGACTATAGTGCTCCGCTTCATTTGTGGGAAAGTCTCATTCACAAAAATGGTATACCAGTGTAAAAAGAAAGAGATTCACACTGCGGAGCTTGTAATGTCAGAGATCATCTAACAAGAACAACTAACCTACAGTAGTAGTATTAGAGGACCCAAAACCATAGGAATATGTTAACACTATCTGTCTGTGACGTGTTATCAGAGTAGCGCTATATAGTGACAGGAATAAAGAGGTAATTGGTTAAACTACATGAAGTTAGATACTAGATGCACAATTTTCTACTTAATCCATCAATAGAAAAAGACATACTTACAATTGCAAATAGTGAACAATATGCAAAAAATCTTTATTTCATATTTGTTTCATGAATACATTTGTATTAGAATTGTTTTGACAGATATTGTGTTTGGGATATCAGTCACGGTTTTAGTGGGAATGGCCATTTTTGCATTTCAGTTTGACTGGAAAGAAATGATGTGATTTTGCTGGGGTCTGTACCGAAACAAGCTTGTTCCCTTACTTCTGGAGAATATGTATATGTAGCATCTCTGTAGCACCACAATGTTTCATTCATGTCATGTTGTGACACCTTTTACCTTTATCAAAAAAATGCACAATATGTTTGCTGGTATTTGTAGACTGTTTCAAATTGCAAGAGATTTTTTTTCAACTGTGAAATGTCCCATTCAGTTTGTGTCGTGGTCGAAATTAATGACGAAATTTAAAGGATCCTAAACGGGATTGAGCACGTTATGTGTTTATGTTAAAAAATGAACATGGGTTGAAATATAATCACATTTATATAAACCTGGAAATACCAATATGATATATCAAAGAAATATTGAATAGTGTTTTTCTGTTTCCACTTGCAGGACACTGAGATCCTGAACACGGCTGTCCTCACCGGCCGCACGGTCGCCGTGCCAGTAAAGGTGGTCACCGTAGGAACAGACGGAGCAGTGTCTGATGTGACGGAGTCAGTGGAGTGCAAGTCAACAGATGAACAGGTTATCAAGGTTAGTGGGGCATGTGTTTTGAGCAGCTGCTTTTATTTTACTTTTTCCAATTTATCTTTGTTGCCTTCTGTTTCTGCTTCACAGTTAGCTTTGTAGTGGTACGTGGGCGGGTGAACATAATGAACAAAGTGTAGCGCTGGTGTAGAAGTGGTTTGTGCATAGTATTTGAGGAAGCAAGTCCTGAATTTCCTCCAGCAAAATGGGCTTTTTTCTTTTTTTTCTTTTTTTTTGAATGGTTTGGCAGAAATTAAAAGATTCTCCTCAGGTCAGAGATCAATACCTCAGAAAAATCAGCAACTATTAGCAGTTATCTGGGTAAATGTTGTCCTTATTGACTATACTGCAGCTAAAGAGCATTTTCCCCTGCATTTGTGCTTAGGTGTATTTGCTCCTGTGGCCAATTATGCAAACCGTTATATGCACTTTATGTCGGACAACAGTCACAGTAACAGCATTTTTATTACTAAAGTCACAATTTTGTTTGTTTCTATAAGGAACCAAGTGTATATTAATACAGAAGAAGCCAGAATACCATAAATTACAGCTACAGCCGATTTGTCGAACCTGATGGACAGAGAATGTAGATTAACAAGCAGAGGAAGAACACAAACAGCCCTAATTTTAATGTGAATGACTAAAAATACAAGTTGTGTTTTCCTGAGACAGGGAGCAGAACAAAAAACCTGTTAAAAGAGTAGCAGCAAAAGAATTGAGAAAACACAAAATATAAGCACTACCAGTCTGTGCTTGTTTTTCATCATCTTATACCCTAACATCTATTGTTCCTCATCTGATGTAAGGAGCCAAAATTCAAGAGGACAGCAGCACAGATTCAGTTTGTACAGAAGTTGCTGTTCATTCTTAGTGTTTGGAGGTTGTAGGATACAAGTGCATACCAACAGACCAATGTTAAAATAATGGCATTGAATATACTGCATTGTCTGCTGTGGAACACGGTATGAATTTGGTCATTTTCTTGTATCAAAGAGGTTGTGTTTTGAAGCTACTGTAACAAGAAGCCCCTGTTTGTAGCTTCATTAGCACTTGCCAACAACATAACTTTGACAAACTATGAAGCTGACAACATGTTCACCAAGATCGATTTCCTGTCTCAAGCAAGTCTCAGATCTCTGTAAGTTGATTTTCATTGGCTCTCAGAGAGCTTAGGTAATTAATACAAAACCTCACTGAATGCTTTGGGGACTGTTACACAGGTTTTGTTGTTAATCTGAAAAATGCAAAAACACTAGTATTAATGCAGTAAGTAAATGTGGTACATGTAAAGACTGTGGCAACACTGGATTTAATATCTGCCCTTCAACACGTCCCCATCGTACTATGTGAAAGGAGAAACAAGAAAAAAAACTTACATGAGAGAACTGAGAAAAATAAACTGTTTGTTTTTAATTGTGTGCGTGTGTCAGAGGAAAAGAACAGTGTTGCGAGCGTGCCTGTGTTAAATTGAGGAGCTGATTTGTTGTGTTTCTGTGTACCATACATGCATATCAGAGAGAAGAGGAGAGGCAGATCTCTCAAAGGGTTTAATTATCCACTGAAGTAGTACTGCACATTGTGACGCTGACCTCGGTAGCATACTCCCCTGCCCACCCGTCTGGCTTGGGAACAGTAAGCGGCACCCCTCCTCTCTCCACCCTCTTTTCAAAGGAAACTCAAAATAAAACACTGTTTGATTGGGAGGTATCTCCTTCCCGCCTCACTGTTTCACTGAGGCTTTGAGGGTGATGTCCATCATTTCCACCACGGTGTCTGTACCGTAAAGTTACTCCAACCATAACCAGGCCATTCATTTGACTACTACAAATTATATATGGTGTATGTTGCTGAGAACCTATTATCAAAGCACAACAAAAGTTTTTATATTGATTATAGAGCTCAAACATTTGATTAATCAACCAGTTGCTCAATTGTGTTAATGGCTTAATCATTCAAGTCATTTTTAAAAGAAAAAGTGCCAACAATTCATCTGTTCCAGCTTCTCTGATGAGCATACTTGTTTGTTTTCTTAGTCTTTCTTGACACTTAAAGCATTTGGTTGTCTTTATCTCCTATTTTCTGACAATTTACACACCAAACAAATAGTTTGTTGATTGAGAAAACAATCTGCAGCCTAATTGTTGCCGTTCTGCCCAGGTTGCTCCTCTACAGCGATGATGCATCTCAAACTTCATGATGAAATAAAGGTTAAACATGAAAATAATTGCTGGTTATTAATAGCCCTTACTGATTTCCTAACAAGTAGCTTCTTGTGGCACAGCGGCATGAACATAAAGTAGCAACATAAAAAGTTGCTTGAAAACTCTAACCCTACCCATATATCTATCACAGTAAGAACTCGTACTTTTGTTTATGTTCACTTTTTACATTTTTTATCAAAGTAACAAGATCATCTGGCAGAATCTTGGCATGCTGACCAGGGACTGCTTTGAAAAGTGTCTCTGTTGTGACATTCAAGAAAGCTTCAGTATCAGCTACTGGCAGTCTATGCTACAGGAAAATCAAACGCCCAAAATGTGGTTAGAATAAGAATAACTCGCTCATATCCCTCAATGAGAAGGCTGCTACTTGGCCACCGTCCTTAAAACACAAGACAACAGCACTTCCTTTCTGCAAATGCATCACAATCTGTAATATAAGTGTCACAGCCAATCTAACAGATTGCCCATTTTGTTGTGGCAAGTCCACCCTCTCCTGCTGAAAAGGCCTTCCCAAGATGTAGTGTAGTGGTGCAAGGACCTACACACACCAGTGTCTTCCTCTGTCCCATGCTGATGAGTTTGGTTAAAGTAGCCGCTGTTCGTGTTCAGCTGTACCTTGCGTCAGGGTAATTAGGGATACGGTACCAGGCCAGGAATCAGCACAGCTCAGCTTTTGATTGGCTTCTAGCTCATGTTCATGCTTTATGACTGGGCAAAACAAATATTTGTCAGTAGTATTTACTACTAAAATAACAAGTGGAAAAGAATGGACAACAGGAGAGTGTCATTATATCTATCAAATCTAAAAACTACCTTGAAAGATAGGCGATACAATTATCTTTATTGATAAAAGACAGATTGATTTTAACATAAATTAAGACAAATAGTAACATGAAGCTCAACAAACAGAATCAAAACAAGAAAATGTTTTGATCCTCTGTTGTAAAATGAGCCACACTAGATGTTTCGTCTTTTATCTGAGTGATGTAGACCCCTACAGTGTATCCAATAACCCACAAGTCTCACGCTAGAATGATGGAAATTACACAGCATTCTTGCTGCTGTAGGCAAGAATAAGGTGAGGGGAAAATATCACTCATGCTCACTGCTCTGAATTTCAGCTGAGTATTAAAAGTATTCATTTTTAAGTAAAATTTAAAAAAAAGATCTACATAATTAGAAAATACTCACATAAGAAAGGTCCCTGTACCCTGTGCTCTCTGGACAGTCAGTCACTTTTAGTCAGCTATCATTTCAGTCATAAATTCATCCATGTGCGCCACAATTGGATTCTGCGGTGTCCTTATCTGTGTTTGTGCGTGTCACTCTGGATAAATTCCATGCCTGCATGATTAGCAACACAATGGACTGTTTCCATGGCGAAGTGACATTATTTGTGCACAGTTTCATGACAAATTCATGGCGATAACGGAGGCTGCAGAGATAAGTCAAGTGGTAAATTTTTCATGCAGCACAGAAGATGTCACCTTGCAGAGATCTCAGTTAAATCTTTACGGTTATCATGTCCGATACCTTTCATAAGGAAAGATAAAGATGGCTCTACACTGTAGAAACAAAGTGGGGGAAAAAAAAAAAACTAGAGATGAAATGGCTTGAAATAAATTGATTTCGGCATCGGGGTGAGAGAGGGAGAATGATCACAGCAAAAAGGGACAAGAATAGAGGTGAGGCCTAAGAGACTCAATGAGGAGTGAAGTGGATTCTTTCAGCTCACTTTCTGGGTGGTTGCCTCGAGAAACCCAGCACATTAGTGCATGTAGTGTACGAGTGTGTTCATGTCTCAGCATGCACACAACTCACAAATACACTCATTTACATACAGCATATCATCCATTATACTCAACTCATCGCACCACACATGTTAACTGCTCAGCACCAACGAGGGCTGACAACTCTAATTTGCAAACAATGAAAAAATGTTTTTCTTTTTTTTTCTTTTTTTTTTTTTTTATTAAATTTATACCAGTTTACATGAGGACAAAGCATACTGCAGTGTAAAATCCTACATGACATATGAGTGCTCCTCTCACTGTCCATATGCAGTTGTCTGCTGAGTTACATGAGGGAAGTCACAGTTTGGATTTCCCTAAGGGCGCTCCACTCTAGACTCAAAAATAGATCTCACTCCGGTTTGGCTGCTTCACACTTTGAACACTTCATAACTGTGAGGTTTTTCTCTTCTTGTCGAAGATTCTTGTAGAAGATCATTATTCTGGTATGAGTACTATATTATATCTCTCCCCTCCACTGCCTGGATATTTTAGCTGCATGTATATTGACAATAATTCTCATTGTTCATTATTCAGTCTTTTTTTTTTTTTTTTTTTTTTTTTTTTTTTTTTTTTACAATTAATGAATTATTTGCTTTGTCAGAAAATTTCAGAGAATTTGCCAAAGCTTAAAATTAAGTCTTAAAATAATGGACCATCCAAAACTCAAAGATGGTTCAAGGTACTATATGAGAAAATGGGAAGCATTTACATGTATTCATCTTTTTTTTATTGCCAATGTGTGAGCACACTTTAACCTAACTCCAGAAATGAGACCTGGTCCAACTTTCTTGGTTGCCTTTTACAGCCTGGGGACTTGATTTCTATGTAAATGACTCAGGAATTAATTTTCCAGGAAAATCCAAGGGCTGTGACGTTCCGGCATTCTGCCAAGAGCCTTGCATCAATGCCTTTCTTCCGCCGATGTTCACAACAACCAGTCATCATACTCGCACTTTCACACACTACTGTTGATCCAATCAAAGTGAGCCTTAACTTGATCAAAAATCCAGTTAAAGTCTTGAAGCTTCAACCTCTTTAACTGCAGCATAAAAAAAATATTGTCCTTTTTTTAAAAGCAGAGCCTGTTCTCTTTACAGGAAGAGAGTAACACGTAGGAAGAACAGTAACACTGCAGTAGACTGAGGGTGAGGGTGAAAGAGTGGGAGAGAAAGAGAGGAGGAGGACGAGGAAGTGAAAGGGGGGAGGAGGAGAGAACTGACAGATCCCAAGCTGTCAGTTTTGTTTCTTCGAGAGAGGGGTTGGTCTGACATCATTTGAGAGTAAAGCTGCCAAGCTATATGCAAAGAAGTGGAGGCAGATGACAGTCTTCTGGTGACTGGTTTGTTATAAAAGCAAATGTCAGTACTGAAGACATGTGCTGAAATTATCAGTTGTGCCAGTCAAGCTTATGATGGTATTTGAGATTGAAATGAATTGAAATGCGAGTGATTTACAAACAAAATTCAATGACAGATTGTTAAATAGATTTGGCTGTCGTGAGGAAAAAATATTTGATGAGGAGATTCTGGTGCTTTGAAGATAATGAGACACTTCTGATGTTCCTGCTATATCGTTTCTGTGGGCTGGAGACGCATCTGAGAGACCTCGGTAACTGACTGCAGTTATTCTTTATCCAGCCAATCATAATTCAGTTTGAGCGAGTGTTTTGTTCCCCCATTTGGATGTAGCAGGTTTGTGTCCTTTCTCAGCTCCATCTGTCAAGTTGGACCAAAGTCACAGTACTTGCCCGCATATTATCCCGTGTTCACTCGCATTAAATTTGCATCTGCAGAAACACACACACACACACATACACACACACACGCAGAAAGAAATTGAGCAGACCTGAGACTTGAGCTTTCATTGAAGCAATGCCAAATCTTTCTACCCTTCAGCATCAGAAGAGGCTGCTGACTGAAAAACTTCAGCTGGACAAAGGAACAGAGGACAATCCCCCTTAAAAGCAGTTAAAATGACAAAATGACTCCTGCAGCCACAATAAATTTTAGAACCATTACATTGATAGGACTTCCCGCACAGAATTTGAATACTTCATCATCTTTTGTGCAAGTATTCAGTTTGACATTGATTCTGTTTCTTCTTTCTTTGTGTCTTTGTGTCTGTCTCTCATCCTGTCATCTCTCTTATTCTTCCCTTTTCTCTTCAGGTGTCAGAGCGATGTGACTATGTGTATGTCAACGGAAAGGAGACGAGAGGGAAGAGCAGGGTGATGCTCAACTTTACCTACAGTTTCTTGGGTGCTCAGCTGGAGATGAGCGTATGGATGCCCCGCCTGCCCTTGCTCATCGATGTGGCCGACCCCGAGCTCAGCCAGATTAAGGGCTGGAGGGTCCCTGTTAGTACGGGCAACAGGAGGTAAGGCCTGACTGTCTATTGCATCTATACTGTAGCGTGCTGTATTATGCATGGTTGTTAAATTGACACCGACCTCTAAATAATTCAAACACCACAACACTAACATCAGCAGGTTTGAAGCAGCTGTGGAATATTTCCACCACAACAAACTCCACCTTTGCCTCTAAACTTCTTTAAAATACTAAACTCCTGAACGTGTCAAGCCACTGGTCCAGAGGCAAGGTCAGTTTTGTGCCTTTATCCGGTGTGTCCCCATATATCCCACCAGAGGTTGGCTATTTTAAAATAGTTCCAGGACAAGTCCAAAAATCCTTATTTAGGTCATTAACCTGCGAAGTTTTTTAACAATGCCTGCATGAGAATCACGTTCTTCACTTGGTGGCTACAATAATTTGGCTTGTTGGTGCAGATGTATGAGGCATAATATGCAGGTGCAGATGTAGTGGAGTCATAATGAGTGTCTAATAATTCAGCGGACCGGACTCCCAAAAGGTACTTATACTGAATAAGAAATAAGTAATAATTTTGAGTATTACAAAGCATGGACAAAATTCCTGAGGCTAAAAAAGTGACACGGTCCACGGTGATCTGTGCAGTGCGTCGTGAGTTGCACAAGACGGTTCTAATAAAAATATGTAAATCGTGATTTTTTTTCTCTAATATGAATGTGTCTAATTAGAATAGAAATAACCATATTCAAATTATAATAGACGATCAGTGAAGCACACTCACTAATTTACATGTAATAATAGCTATTATCTTTACTGTTTTCTGTGATCATACAGAAAGTAAGACATGAGGCACTGAAACACTTGTGTGTCTGTGATGTAGCCACGTCAGGCACAATTCCCACTGTGGAATGAAGACAGTAAATACATGACGTGGCAGTTGACATATGTGTATGCATCCTCTTTGTTGTTGGGTGATTCACTCAGAATGAATGAGTGAAAGTGTCAAGTCAAAACTGAATTCAATACACTGTAAATGGAAAAAGCTGCTTGCATTTAAGTTCTAGGTTGTGTTCTGTGTTAAATTCTGAGGTTCTTTAAGCTGATACAGACAGCAGCATTTTATACTCATTTTTGAACAAAAACAATCCTGGTACTGATCCCTGAGATTTTTTTTTTTTCTTGTGACCAAGATACATCTTTTTTCAGTTTAAAAAAAAATACTAATGGTGACACTAAATACAACCCAAATGGCCACTGTTTTCTGCTTTTGAACATCTCTTCATGAAGTATTTTGGTAACACTTTACTTAACCCACCTCTATTTAGCATTTGTAGGCAGTATACAAACATTTTTTATAGCACTATAATACAGCCGTACATTATTTGTCAACAACTACAACTTCTACTATGAAGACATAGTTTACATTATTACAACTGCGTTTACTATATTGCCATTCATTATTACCAGCATCTGCTCATGGGCGGCCACAGGAGAACAAACACTGACAGTACAACTGCAGCTGCATTATAGTGTGCTCTAAACATTTATTAAGTGTCCATATACGGTTTATAAATGCTAAATAAGGGGACTTAAAGTAAAGTGTTGACAATATTTTCTCAAACTATACTCCTGCCACAAAGTCACTTCAGTGTCATTTCCCATTGGCCCAACAACCCACAGGGTGGCACTCTAACACAAATACCCCCTGCTGCCCGTGCCTGATCACATCAGTCATGACTGTCATGCGGATCACTGCATGAAGAATCATGATACATGAAGCTTATCTGCATATTTGTAGGCAAACAAAAAACAAAGAGGGAAAGCCAAATAGAAAAAAGTGTTTTCTTGGCACAGGTTTATCAATGTGAGCGTGCTCCGACTACGCGTGCACTCATTCACACAAGCATGCAAGCCACCTCATTACAATCCAGCACCTTGGCTGACCTGTCACTCACTGCTACAAACATGACCTGACCTCATGTTTCTGTTGCCAGCCACAAATGTCACCTTGGTTTAGATTGCCATCCCTTCAGTGATGTGGAGTAGGAGAAGGGGAGGGGATGGTGAAGGGAGGTTAGGAACTAAGCCAAGCCATTGGGCCACAGCATGTTAACCTGTCAGCCCGTTTTTCTGCCTGACCAGCCATGCCTCATTAAACCTAATGGAAACTGTCACTGTCACTCCCCTCCGGCCACCTGACTGGTAGAGAGACAGATGCAGGCAGCAGCTTGAAAGAGTAAGAGAATAAAGGTGAGAGAGAGAGAACCAGCTAAGTGAGAGACTTGAAAAATAGATTACAGGAAAGTCATGTTAGAAACTGAGGTGAGAAATATAAAGTGAGAGCCTGACTTGCAATGTGTGAGAGAGAGATGACAGTGGCAATACACAGAACAACAAAATAGACCTATCCTGTGATAAAGACTGATGAACGATGACGTGCGGATGGATAAGAGTGACATACACGCCTAACAGCCAGCGCAATGTTTCTCTTCATTGTCAACATGGTCGAGACTTTGGAGCAGATATATCTCCTAAGGCCACATTTTACCCTTCAGTGCAGCTCCCACAGCTCAGCCTGGAGCCAGAAAAACACAATATGTTGTCATTTAATATGATGAATTATAGTAGCCAAGGGCGTAGTTTGTGTCTACAAGCAGTTTTAATATATTTTTGTAAAGAATTGGATCCTACAACTTCTGGAGCATTAATCATGAAGTGAGCCAAACTGCTTAGAAAATACAATACAGTAGAGCAGAATAGAATCAATAGACCATCATAAGTTTTTATTTTGTGTTTAAGAAATTCATTATCTTATTAGAAAGTACAATAACACTTGTATCAAACATCTGGGTGCCATATTAATTCTGCAGTGTTTAGGTGTCTTGTAATGTGCACGTGGGCACCTATTAGCCCTCCTCTGTAATCCTTTGGAGCATTTTGCACATAGAGAGTTGTTTTCTTTCCTTCCTTCCTTGCCTTCTCCAGTCTTAATGTGTGTCTGTTAATGTGATAAAGCGCTACATAAACTGGACTTAAATAGGAGAAAAAGCACAGGGCAAATGTGTCATAAAATTGCACTGCTGGGTTTGCAAACATTCATTTGCTACCAAACATATCATCTGAGATGGCTATATCTGCAAAGTGTTTGCCGTGGGCCAAATAAATGGCAGACATACAGCAAAATATCAGCTGCCCTTTTAAAGAAAATGAGAAAGCAAGCAAGGCAGCAGTTTGTCTCTGCAAGCTGTTCTAATGGATTTTTGAAAACACTGAAAGCCTATGACTTTTGGGAGGTCAGAAAAAAACTGCAACAACCGACAGTAGAGGGCTTGACTGCAGTTAATACATCACAGGATTTAGACTTTGTGGGCATTAATGGTGATTAGAAAAAAAATGAATTACACTGAATTGTCAAAAAAGCAGAATTATACCGGCGTTAACCTTTAAAGTATCTTTTTCTCCTGAGCTCAGAAACAATCTGAAGTATACTTATGCCATCTCCTCACTGTTGTAAGTAACTGATCGTGCTTTGTTCCCATTGCTCAACTTCCCCTCTTACCATACTCCTTTAGGTATGAGAGGGTCACGGATAACAAGGATGATGACGATCAAGCAGAGGAGAGGACAGAGAATGTATGTGCGGCCCAGTATCAGAGCACCAGCCTGCGTGTCCTCACACACTTCGTGGCAGATACTGGAGAAGTCAGAGGAGCCACGGAGGACGACGGGCTGGGCCAGCAGAACTTCCTCCTGGGTAGTGACTGGCAGGTGGAAGTGACACAACTGGTCAAGGATTCTCTGAGGGTGGACGACCCCAAGGTTGCCCAACTGCTGGAGGGCCAAGTGCTAATCGGACTGAGCACTGGAACCACCAAACTACAGGTTGTTGTATGTGTGTGTATGTCATGCATGTTTTTTGGTAACCAGATAATGACACTGCATTGCCATTTCATTTCACCACTCAGCAATGACTGACACATCTGTCTCATTCAGCCGACACAGAAGCTGCAGAATTTATTGTTAGGAACAAGACGTTGAGACGTTTGAGAAATATGTGGTTCAATAAGTTATTACTACTGCAAGTCAACTTAGAACACGCTGTAAAGCTGCATCAGTTCCCATCACTAGTTTTCTACATCCCCATTCTTAATCCTGATAAACTCCCATACACACAATCTGTCCAGCACGCAGACAAAGATAAGAACTAGCTGGTGAACAAAAACCCAAATGTTTTTCAAAGAGTTTGGTGGAGACAGATACGCATATAAATTGAGAGTCGACAGTGGACTTTCATTCATCACGTATTCATCATTCATCTGCTGGATGTGTAGAATAGTCAATTCTCTGCAAACACATAAGCCACAACCACTTCATAAAGCATCAATATGTTAGAGTCGTTGTTTTTCAGGTTGTTGTTGAGCTCTTGTGCCCCCACATAGCCAAACAAAATAATTTATGCAGCTTAAGCAGTATGCATGTCTAGACAGTGAAACTTTAAAAATACAAAGACAGAGGTTGGAGGGAGGCTGCGCATATAGAGAATGTGGAAGAAAGAACAGGTTTGGCAGTGGAAAGGGAAGACGTTAGAAAAAACAACTACATTGATTTGCAGCATGGCACAAACACTTAAGCCCATCATGAGTTGACGGAGAAACATGCATTCATGGCACGTCTAATAAAAGCTTGCACCTCTGCGGTCTCTCGTTCTCTCCCTCACGCACCCACACACACACACACACACACACACACACACTCAGAAAACTATTTATCTAAAACAACAAGCAGGTCTTCACTCAGGACGGCACGAGTGCCCGCTCACACTGTAAATCAACACCAATCTGGCATTTACAAGATAGCACAACACAGAACAACATTGTTGAAGCAGTGGACTGGAATCATAGCCTCCCTCTCTTTATTTATCAGGTGAAGTGAGTTGTGTATGCACTGCAGGGGTGATTATGTGGGTAACACACTGCTGGCTCACTGTTGGTCAGGACATGGTTTAAACAGAAGGAAAGGTCACAAAGAGATGCATGAGATCACCTTGTGTGAAGTTTGATATTGATGAAACAGAAACAAGACTAGGTCATAACCTAATACATGGCTGGGCTGCATCGTATGGCTGTTTGCATTCTGCCTAGTGTCAGCTGGTTTCAGCCCTTAATCTGTTTGCTTCTCTCTTCCTCTCTTCCTCTCTGTGCTCACGGTGGTCGCTTTCGTTACCAGCGAGGATGGATCTGTCTTCATGTTCTTTCGCGCATCCCAGTGCTATAGCTAGTGATCTGTCTACAGGAGATCTAAAATAGAATGGCAAAAGGCAAAGTGAACCTGGAGCGCTTTGTGTTAACAATGCGCAGGTTAAACCACAACACAGATTTGAAGTGCACCTCGAGAGGTGGCCTCAGTTTGGTTTGCTTCAAATGCGCTATGTTGGCAACATGGCAGGCTGTAAACCCCCACCTAACAGAAACGGTTTGGGCCACTTCAGTCATCATGTGGCAGATTTTATATATTTTATACTTTATGAAATTGCATCAACACTTGCAAGAAAACCCAAATGCTGCAACTTGACAACCAGTTATGGATCCAGCCCTGATTATGACACACTTGGCTCAGGCCATTTCACCAGTGTACTAATGTGTGCATGGTTATACTTGAACTGGGGGCGCTTAAAATTAAAGAATAACTAATAACATCTGGCAGTGCCAAACAGCAGCCCGTAAAAACACACATTGGCATCTTTGGGATGGTTGAGTTTTATTGAGAACAGTTTTCCCTTTTTGGCCTCTGATTTTGACCCGGTGACAGTAGCTGCTTGGTAGAGAGTACTTCTTGACGAATGGAATAAATGCATATATACACTGCATGTAAGAGGGAAAATATACAAAAACCTTTTTTACTCCTTGTCTTACCACAAAATGTATTCCAGCATTTGCTCTCTCCATCACTTCCTTCTTTTTAAACATAATCAATTAAGTAAACTCAAAAGTATTGACAATTGTGTTAAGGAGGCTAAGACATTTGTTTGATTCAGATCAATTTTAGGTCCAATTTCAAACACAAGTGCTTTCCAATTGTTGACAGTGCGATCGAAGTATAATCACTGCAGTTCAGTCTATACAAATACATAGGGTTTTAAATGTTATTGTATTTCTCTATGGCAATTCAGAAATCATTTAAAATATGCCTTTGGTTCTTATCTACAGTGCAGCTTGATCTAGAGTTCACAAAGAGAATTTTAATTGCTGTTACCTATAATAAGTTGGTGTCTCTCCCTTGAAATGCAAATTACATGAACATAAAGGTTAATTGTACCACTGAATGCAGTCATGATTTGATTGTGAATGTTTTTACTATTTAATCAACATTTTGTGCTCAAAGTGTAAAGTTATGTTATTCAGTCTAGCCTTTGGTATGCTGCTCAGGTAGTCTGTGGAAAGGTTAAGTCATTCTGAATGAAGACATGCTCTTGATTTAGGACAAGGCATTTGGGCCTAATCCAGAGAAATCATGTAAACACTTGAGGTGAAACACAGAAACCACTGGGGTTACGTGTCAGAGTGGCTTTCCTAATTTTCCTAAAAACAACGCAGCCCATTTAAATATCATTACTTTTTGTGACCTTTATTTCCCTCGTATTTAATTCATGGTTGATGTGAAGGAAAGCTACAATCCTCCCTTGATTGGCTCTGTGTAAGTGCCCCAGCCACGCTATTAAAAATACAGCAACATCCATGCAGGTACACACTGGCCTTCCAGCAACAAATGTGCTGGGGATGTTCCAGGGTCTGACTCTGATGATCAGAAAAGCACAAAAGATGTATAAGAAGAACAAACATTTGTTTTATGTTTTTTTATATTTGGTCATATAAAATTTTTGCTCCTCTACAGTATCTTTTTATTCAAACTTTGTGTAAGAAGAAATATGGACGAATATTACTATACAAAATGAATTATTATCATTAATATTTGAAAGCCTGTTGGGGTAAAATAAAAACCAATGTCTTACAGGACCAATAGTTTGTGAAATATACCATTTTTAAAAATCTTTTTCACCGTTACCTTATTGTTGAATGGTAGTACAGCTGAAAGTGTAGACTGATTTCCACAGTCTACTGCTCACCTGTGTTATGTGTGTTCCTGTGCTGGTTGAAAGGCTCCAAACTCTAAGAAGAGAGTCTGCTGAACAGCACTGCTGTCATAAGTTATGCTGTCAAGAGAGTCAAACCCAGAGGACACACAGTAAGCAAATATGGACACTGTGAAAAGGATATTGTGAATTTGACTGCTTCTTTCCCCGTCTCTGTCCTTTCTCCTCAATCACTGTCAAACATTCAAGAAACATGGAGCTTATATAGGCTTAAATGTCTTAAGTCTTTAAATACATTATGTCTTAGGAATTTCATTTGGATCAAACTGTGAATAATTGCAATTAAGGACTTCGATTTGGCATTTAAATAGAAGCAAATGACTTCAAAAGGCCACTGATACATTAGAAGATTCCATAGAGGCCATAGAATTGGCAATTTGATCATTAATACACTGGGCTGCAAGTTCAGTGGTGTATAAAAAGAAAGGAATGAATCCTTTTAAGCACCATCTTTCTGACATAGACGAGTTGCATGCAAAACACATTTTGCTATTAACCTTTGCAAAAGTGTCAGTATGATGAGTCGGAGAGACATGGTGTGGACAATGTAATATTGTTGGTTGCAGAAGACTAGATGCAGGTGCAAATGGGATTTTGTGGGGTCAGGTAGAGGAAGCCTACAGAGATTTGGACAGAAACCATACAAGACAAGACTATGACAGCTTTGAATAGGAAGGGGTAAGCCTGGAAGGGGTCTTTAATTGATCCCTGGGGGTGGAATGAAGCAGCCTGTAAACTCTGGAACTGGTGTAAGGAAGGGACTTGACATGTCTGAAAGTCTGGTGGGGAAATCTCACAACTATGGATTCAGGGCTAAAGGCAGGACCAGCAGTCTTTCTAATGGGGTGGAGGAGAGACATGACATTTCTGAAAATTGGACAAAGGACTCTGATAAAGGGGAGAAGAAGGGACCCGACTACTTCCGCAAAATCAAGGAAAGGAGCCTTGACATCTCTGAGATGAGAGCAGCAGGGAGTCTGTACATTTGTTAGTATGTAGCTGGGGTTAGGTTGAGAGGAGTGTTGATCTGTTTGGGGAATGCAAAAAATCTTCCTGACATCTTGTGGAGAGTTCTGGAGGATTTTTATAGATTGTGAATTCTGGCATCTTTAAAAGGTGAAAGACATTCTTTTCATTGTTGGATATCACTAGGAGAAAGTGATACATTACCTCTTGAACTGTGCACTCAGGTACCTTTTTACCTGCTTATATTTCACTAGCTTTCCAAGTAAGCAAAGCGTGTTTTTTTTAATTCTCACCTAACAAAACTCCCCTATAATGATGAACTCAAACACCCAAAGCTGGAGTACAGCAAGTATGATGACGCAGGTTTTAGAATTATCTCTTGCTGCCTTGAAGCGCAACTGCCAATTTAAGGTATGCAGAAGTTATACAGCTGGTCCCATGCATTATTTAATTTTACCCAGTCTCTTTGTCCATATTTCATTTCATAACAAACCAGTGGCCCATGGAACTAATTTTCAGATGCACAACATATTGTGCCACTGCTTATTTTGCTTTCCTTTCATCTGTAGAAAAAGAAAAAGAACAATCAATGTGCACACTTGATTGTTAGCATAAGAACCTCGACTGGGCAATCACCACCAGTCTGCCTATTTAGCCTTTTCACACATCTCAGGGATAGGGTTCAAACATATTTCCCATTTTTTTGAGACCACACTGATTCTATCTGTGTTTTATCATCCAAGGATATCAGTTTGACTGTGTGGGGACCAAAAGGGAAAATAAAAAGAAGTAAACCACAGGGATGAAAACAGGGAAAAAGTTCTGTACAAATGAGGCAATGATCATTGCCGACAGTTCGTTATGGCTGGTAAATGTGGCTGTGTGGGGGCGGCTGGAGGAGAGACTGGAGCCCTAATTGGAGCGGATGGGAGGGATTCTCGTCTTATAACAATATCACAACAATTTACATGCTTACACCTCTGGCATATCAGGGAGATGGATAATGCATTAGTAGGGTGGAGTTATGTTTGCATGCAAGTCTAGGAGCATTTTTATGTTAGTATGCTTGTTTATAGAATCACAAAGTTTCTATGCAAGTCTTGGCACGTAATCTGCATTATGAAATATAATAGTTTGACAAGTATTCCTCTTTCCCCATTTCAGTTCATTTTTATTGATTGATACCCAGAACAGGAAAGACAGATTGACCTTCCAAGTAAAAGAACTGCATCTTCAGCAAATGCACAAAAACAACATATGTTTACCTTTAAAAAGCAGCCATACTAATTATGTGTCTTTGTCAAAGGTAGCAAAAGAGGAAGTCAGATAAGAGTATTGAGCAACAGTCCATGGAGGAGGTCAAGGTGGATGGATGTGTCAATAAATAGTCAGACCTTGCCACAGGAGACCACTGCAAGTTCCCGATTTCAGTCAACTTTGGTTCCATTTACCTTGACCAAGATCTTTCCCTAACTATATCCATGTGGTAATTATAGTAACCATGACAGTAAAGGTGCCATAACCCTAACAAAAGAGTAACTTTAACCCAAACCAAAATGTTTTTCTAACAATAGAGTGCCTGCCTTTGCTATAAGAGACAGCTGTTTGTTTCAAGTTTCCTACCCACAAGCAACGTCAGCTTCGTTTAACTATGATTACAATTGTTCCCTAACATTAATCATGTGCTTTCTATTGGAACAATTACGACAAAGGTGCCAGTACAACCAAGGTTCTAACCCAAACAAAATACCCAACCTAAACATGATCTTTCCCTGAACCTAACCAAACCTTTTTTTCTAGCTGTGACTTGTATAGATTTTGGAAGGCACTAAAAAGACATGTCCTTTCGATACAGGTTTTATAAGTGTCATTTGACCGGTAGTTACAAATGAGGACTTATTGACTATTGATATATGTTGGTATTTGACATAAGGCAGTGTACTATGAGAATATATATTTTAGTTTTATAATACTGAGCATCAGGGTGGCATCCCATTAAAGCTGTGGGTGAACATCTGTCTCAAAATCTGTTTTAATGCAAGTTTTTTTGTTTTGGTTTTTTTTTGTGCACCAACGGAACCCAGTCTGTATGACAAACTCCATGAGCTCAACAAACTGAGAGTGCTGGCTTTGGCTTGCACAGCTCCTGGATTGGACATCTTATCATCTACAGTGACACCTTTGTCAGCAACAGTCGCCGCTAGCAGTTGGCTGTTTGTCTTAATTCGTAGTAACAATGTCATCTTGGATCTTAAAAGACTACCATGAGTAGCAAGTGTTTGCATGTGTTGCAGGTGCTGTCCCCTCTCACGTCACTGGTCCTGGCTGAGAGGAGCATCAGGGTGCTGGATGATAAAGTGAGTGTGACAGAGCTTGGGGTGCAGTTGGTATCTGGACTCTCGCTGTCCTTGCAGCTCAGCCCAGGGAGCAACAGGGCCATCGTCGCCACTGCAACCACACAGGAAGTCAGTGAATCACTCAAACAGGTATGAGCCCTAGACATCCAAATATCCTGCAGCACTTGACATTATTAATCATCCTTTAACCTGTCATGAGAGGAAGAGAAAGTCTAATCTTTACTGTACTAGCACTGTACCATGCATTGTATTTGGATTACAAGTTCAGGGCTGGATCAGGGTTATTATGGAGTCTATGATATTCATTGTAATTTTTCTTGTATAATTAATTCACTCTTGATATAGGGAAGCCATCTCTTTGATTTGCATATCCAACCACTGAACCACTCTGTTATTCCTCTAATTATAATTTCAAATGGAGGAAGGCTACTGTCTCTTCCCTTGGAGAGAAGGGAGTATTTGGCTTTCAGGAGAATAGTTTCAAATCCACTCTATCCAATTGTTTCAATGAGCCTCTCTACTGTAATTAAGCCCCACTTTTACTTTCACCATGTTCCTCTGTTTCCAGTCATCTTTATGCATTAATAGGAAATGTGCGGATTATGGTTTTTGGAGTTATATTCAGGGTTATTTACACTTGGTTACTGCTGTTGTACCAATTTCTGTTTGTCTATGTGTCTGTTTTTTTGTTTGGTTTTTTTTTTTGTTTTTTTCTTTTAGGAGTCCCTCATCAGTGCTTGGCTTCAGTTCAGCGATGGATCCATGACTCCTCTAGACAACTACAACCCTGCCCATTTTACCCTAGCAGCCACCTCTTTGGATGAAAAAGTAGTGGCAGTGCAGCACAGTGCAGCATGGAAGTGGCCCATCATTGTTGCCAAAGGCGAAGGTCAAGGTTTGCTTGTGCGTGTTGAAATGAGCCCGTCAGAAATGTGCCAGAAGGGTAAGCGACGTACCGTTTTAGCCACTGGAATGGCAAACATACAGGTAAGGTTTAGTCAGCCAGAGGAGCAATACAGACAACCAGGAGATCGGCGAACACGGCCTGATCCTCCATATTATGGTGGATCTATCTCTGACATGGAAACTGGGTTGATCAACCGTGGAGCCACTACCATCAGGGGCCATGTTCCATTGAGGCCTAATGGGGGCCGTCTATCAGCGGATAGTGGTACTAGAGTCCCAAGCGAATTCTCTGAATATCCAGACCAGGCTGAGCTGCCTCGGAGCCGCAGCACTGATGAGGACTTGCTGCCATCTCGCCGAGGCCTGACAGACCTGGAGATTGGTATGTATGCCCTGCTGGGAGTCTTCTGCCTAGCCATCCTGGTCTTTCTCATTAACTGCATATCTTACGCATACAAATACCGTAGCAAGCACCTGTCCCTGGAGGCCCCAGAGGCAATGCCCCACGCCCATGATTGGGTTTGGCTGGGCCAAGATGAGGGGCTATGTCTGCAGCAACAGCAGCAGGATGAGCTGAGCGGCACCCTTGAGGAAGGCAGTCAACTATTAAATGGAGGCGTCCAGCGTGGTAATGCTGGTATGGGAGGATGTAGTTCAAGTGGGAGGGATCACAGGAATGAGTCGCTTAACTCACCCACCACCAAGAGAAAGAGGGTGAAGTTCACCACCTTTTCCAATGTCAAGTCCAGTAATGGATGTCCTGTGCTCAGCCCATTAGCACTAGTGCAGACCAGTGAGATTAAATGGGTATGTCCCGACATTGAGCTTGGGGACTCAAAGGATCTGAGGAACTACATGGAAAAGCTGAACGAGAATGCAATTAAGAACATTGCATAGGGGGTACTGGGTGTTTTCAATGAACTAAAGAGAAACTCACCTGAATGCCTTCAGAAAATGGAGGGGATGAGGGCTGGAGGGAGGGAAGGAAAGAGGAAAAGTATAACAGGGGCAGAAAACAGACTGGGGTTGCTGTTAAACTGTACCTCACCATAACAACAGGGCAGTGCGTTCAGCCTGTGTTGTTACCACGACAGTATTCAGAAAGGGTCAAGAAACAGACTATCATAAGACATGATTTGCCACAACACCACAGAATTGTTATAAAAAGGGGGAAATGTGAACTTGATAGTTGTTGCTTAAATTAAATGTTTGTTCTTTGTCTTTAATTGAGGTTCAGTTTCCTTTTCTATGCGCCATGTACTTTTTATGTTTTCTTTTTTAAAATCATCAAATTTTAATGTTGTATTTGTTGTACCTTTTGCGCTTTGTTGCTTTTATTTTTAGAGTTGCTGTATGCCCTGTGCCACCTGTCAGCAATTATAGATTCTAGGAGAGAAGAGTTAAAAGCAATTTTGTATTGTATATAACTGCAGAGTTTGATTTGGAGGTATTATATGTATAGTAACATTTTGTAAAAGTGCTGTATGGTTATGTTTTCGCTTTGTTTTTAGTTTTGTTTCTGTTTTGTCTCCAGAAACCAGATCCATGCATGATGTTATTAAAGAGGAGGCTGATCTGGTAACTGAAATGAAAGTGTGTAGATAACTAATGCCAATACCTGTGGAGACATGTCAGTTTAGTATTACTGCACTCATTCACTGTGGAGCTGAGTTTTGGGTTGGTTTCAATATGTTGATACTGGTTTACAAACTTTTTTTAGCCCCTACATTTTCCATTCTTAGATTATTGCTATTATTTATACGACCCCCTTTAATTCTGTTGCATACTTCACAAGAACTAGTCTTTTTACATTTAAATCCGAACGGCCTGATATTATGATTAAATCAGAACAAGTTACACTAAACAGTAAAACACTGATCATCATCAAGAGTATCAATAGACAATCACATCAATAATGTATGACTCAATCCCTTCATTTATAATGTTCCATGAAAATCATTTCAGTTTACAGCTAATATTATCTGAATAAGGTGGAGATCAGTAAACACAATAATTTCTTAAAATACTGTGTATGACATTTTGGATGTCATGGCAGTCAGTAAACAATGATCACAAAGTGCGAAATGAAAGCCCAAATCTGACCTCTTCACTATGTTTGTCATGTGTCAGTATTAGTCAAGCCCATCCTTTTATATCTCTGTTTTAAAATTGGCTGCTGGACTAATTAAAACTGAAGGTGACTCTTCTCCATCATGCTGCTGTGTGATTTATTGATCTGTCTGTCATATTCTTCCTTCAGTCTGTGTAGTTCTGCTCATCTGACTGGTTTATGTGAGTACAAAGACAGTGGCTTCCTCAAATATCAAAATGAAGTGTCTGTTGTTGTTGTTGACAGTCGGTGCAGCTGCCAGCTGAGGCAGGAGAGATAACTTATCTTGCACCCATCATCCCGCCATTATGAACCACTGATGCAGTCAGATATTCCTGTAGTTTCTCTGCCTAATGTGTGTGTGTGTTTGGCATTTATCTGAAAAAGAGAAAATGGTCAGGTAAACAGTATTCATTATTGAGTTGTTGCACCTCACATTGATGTTAGATAAAAGGCAAAATTGTCATATACATGGGCTTCATTATAGGGGCCAAGTGTTTAGGTGCTAATAGCACAAAAAAGAAGCTGTCAACACAGTTATTAAATCATAATTGATGAGCACCATCATAAATAAAAAGAAGCAGTGATTTGGAGAAAGACAACTATATAAGCACAAGAAGTCAAAAGTATAACTATTCAAAAATAATGCTGTATCTCATCATCTGCATTAAGCACCACATGATAATAGCTGTGAGTATCACTTGTGTATCATAATCTGCTGTTAAAAAGGTTCTAGGCCAAGTCCACCAGAGCCCTAAAAAGCTTGTACCACACTCAGACAATTAGTCTTTTTCCACAGGATCACAGACATGCACCCTTTTTAAAAGGGCAACCTAATTAGAGATTACTTAGTTCAGTCTTATTACATGTTAATGTGGCATTTCCTATGCAATTTGTCTTTCCCATCTACTGTACTTATGAATCTCCTCAGATATAATTTGCACCTTAATTAAAGCAAACCGGAGGACCCGTGCACCCAGGTTACCCGGAAAGTCTAAAGATTGTAAACATTTTATTTTGAAAAAAAAAAACACAGTGATAGCAATGCTGTCTACAAACCTGCCTCAGGAGAGTGGTGGGATTTTTTTTATATGTCAATAAATTTCAGCAGATGTATGAAATGAAAGTCTGTGCAACATCCATATTTACATTATGCAACTCTACAAGGTATTAGTAATGATGATGGCCAAACATAATTCAAAATATTATTGATGAGAAGGTCCCTATAAACGGCAATGCCTATAATATATTTTACACATTCTTTCATATGCTTTGTGGCCTTCTGGTGGTATTCATTATTAATTACATGTGATGTCTGCAGTATCTAAAAGACTCAGTTAAAGCAGAGGGTGAAAGACTCGGGTCAATTCTGTCAGAAACTATTAGTGAGCCTTTAGCCTTACTGTCATCTCCCTAACTACGTCTTGTGTTACCCCGCAGACTGTCAGGCAAACTGTTCTCTCTCTCCGGATGAAGTCCCACAGCTTGTCTGCCTTCATCCCCTCTTTATTCCTCCAAGGCATCACTAACTGTCTACTCCATTTTTTCTGTCAACTTTTTTAAGTACCTCTCTAACTGCACCCTACCTGTCTGTAGTCATTCACTTCCCCATCTTTGCTAGACCAACCTTAATGCTTTTAATGTAAAAACCTAAAGCCTTGTGTTGCTTGTTTTATTCCTTCCCAAAAATCCTCTTACCAAAATCTGAGTGGACCTCCTTATCACACTGGACCACAAAAACACCCCACTCCGCTCCACTCTCTTTCCCCCGTCACTGAGGCACTCCAAACTGCTGCAGCTGCCTTTCACTCCTCAGGTTTAAAGCTCTCCCAGGCTAGATGTGCCTGTGTCCTGGACACTGAACTGCCAGGTACTCCTCTGGCTGACACCGGGTTCTCTGAGTCTGCAGTCAAGCTCACTAACTAACTGACAGCTCCTATCAGGTATAATGGAACAGAACCCTGTCACCATTACAAACCATCTCCACTGACATTCACTCTGCGGATACAGTACATCACTAGTTATCCCATTTCGCAAAGTTTCCTACCGTTGCTATGCCAACAGTCCTCAACAAGAGTCTCTCTCCTTTGCTTCTCCTTTCATTTTCTTTCCTTAGACATTTAGGTTGGGGCGAGCATCACCAATTACGCTGCTGATGTCCCCTATCAATCCACAACCTTGAGGCCATCTCTCTGTCACCGCTGACAAAACTGCAACGACTCACACACTGACACAAAATGACAAAATACCAAATGTTATTGCGGAGAATTGACTTTCATCCAGGGTTTACGCTGCTCTCATTACCCTATCCTCTAATGTCAGTGTGCAGTCTAGAAAAATGATTTTGATAGACGGCCCCGAACAGGTTGTCCACACAAACATCGCAAGGTTACAAGGCCAAGAACAATTATTTTTGTTAATAAATCTATTTTCTTTTTCTTCAATTAATCAGTAAATTCTAATCTGCAAAATGACACAATAGAGTCTACAGCAGCTCCTGTTCTTTGAGCTAAATGCTGAGATCGGCATGCCAACACACACTAAAATGCTAACATGCATCGTCATTGTGACGACAGTGGGACTGGGATCACCAAAGTCATTAGGAGTCAAAAGGATTGGTGTCATCTTAAACCTCTTGGTGGCGCTAGAGGAAAGATCAGCTAATCTGTAAAGTCATTACAGATTTTTCCTATGAGCACCATGGGTAATCAAACTGCATAATCATCCATATAATACTTGTTGAAAGTATATGGTCGAAATATTTCAGTGTGGCCCAAAGTGGTGGACCAAATGACTGACACTGCAAAAGAACATGCAACAAGAATGGCCAACATTATACCAAAGCTCAAGGCATGTCGGCAGATTGCTTGTTTTGTCTAAGCAACATCCCAAAACACAAAAACATTCAATCAATAACAATCAATCATAATAAAACAGAGAAAAGCAGCTAAATGCACACATTCAGTTCTAGTCTTCAATGTAGTTGTTGACTGAATAAAAAATATTCAAAGTCTGCATCTCCAGCTGTTACCTACGTGCTTTTATTCTTTATATCTTTATGAATAAAACAATAAAACAAAAAACATATTTAAAACTACCCATCCTTTTAAATCCCACAAAGCAATGTTTTATCTGCTGTCTCCATCCATGTGCCTCCTTTAAACATCTTGTATATTTAAGTGCGTTTGCACACACACAGTATAACAGATAATGATTGAGTATTGTTGTTTTGTTCATTAATTTAAGCCAAATTTATTTTGGAAACAAACCTGGGTCTGGTGAATGAGGTATTAGAGGCATCATGGCTTGCAAGAATTACAATTGTTTACATGTGTGTGTACACAGTAAAACTGGCCAGGGTAAATTCCTGTTGGCATACTGCTTGCTTTCTTGTCATCGGGTGGGTGTAGATAAACTGAGAAGAATCATTGTGTGTGTGTTTGTGTGTGTGTGTGTGTGTGTGTGTGTGTGTGTGTGTGTGCATCAGTGTGATTTATGGGTTAGACCAGTGCAATTAAAGCAGGTTTGAATGTGGTATTGTTTTCTTTATTCTGCTGACATTGAAACACTGCTCTTGGTGGAGATGAAGACAGCAAATGAGTACCATTTTTTTTGTTTTTTTTTCTCTGTCTCTGTCTACAGTTGTACACAACTCTGTGAGATGCATCAGGCCTTAGAGAATGTCACAATAAGAGACTTGCTGCAGCCTTGAAAAACAATGAATAGTTCATTAAGAGAAACGAATGATGGCATTTTTAGCTATGTGCAGTTGATCATTGGAAATCCCTGTGGTTGTGGCCTTATTGAACACCAAGAAGAGACTGGGCTGCAGCTGTTAACACACCCCCTTCAACTGAACACAGAGCACCACTTCTAGTCTCCCCTGGAATATAATTTTTGCTTATTTTATCTCTGATGGTATTTTTGTTTTTAGGTCTGTGTTTTCCATCGTCCTAGGGGGAATGTGCATTCCCGGTCCCTGAAGTGATAATGATGGCTTGCTCGCTGATTTCTTTGTTCTGCAGCACAATGCCACACTGACAGACCAGGCTAAGAGATCTGCCCTTGGAAATAGTTTTGTCAAGAGGGAAAGTTCAGGAACCAACAAAGAAAACAGATGCCAGTTGTTGTTAAGGTGTTAATGAGTTAGTTTTAACACGCTGTCAAAACATCTGCTGGATTAAAGACAGTTAATTAAAAGAAGAACATTTGAATATCTCCTAATGCTCACGTCAGTCTACACATTGGCAAAGCCTCCAAGCTGTCAACCTCCAGTAACAGGTAGCATATGGCGAGCCCTTTTCACATGTGTAAGACTGACACATTTTTTAATTAATGATAACTGCACTGCGTTTATGACCAGTTGCAACCTTTATTAAGGTATGTCCAATTCATTTTTTAATTGACAAAATCTAAGATATTTCTAATTAAGTTCCCACTGTATGAACTAACCACTCTGTTATGTGGAGAATCTAAAGATCTATAATAAAGTTTTGCCTATCCAAAGTGTGCATTTCTGATATCTCCATTCAAATTATTGCAAGCCATAACTCAAATTCAAAGTATCTTTAATGCAGTTCTCATTAGTCGTAACCCAAGTCTCTGATTATCTACAATGAAATTTTCACTAGTAATGTCTTAATTTGAGATATCTTTAAATGTGGTGAACTTAAGATAAATTGAATTTAGCCGACGCTATTTAAAACTACACATCCTCAAGATATCTTGAATTTCAGTTTTGACCAGTCATTAATTCAAATGGCAATATCTGACATTTACATTGCACAATTCACATGCCCTCCAGTGTTTTCAATTAAACAGCCAGTCGGCTTTTATCTCACTTCCCTCAATGATAAAACCAAAGCAAACAGACATATCACTGAAGAGAAACTACTGCGGTAACATCAGCTTCAAAGTCTGATTATCTGGTCTGGGATGATAAACAACATTAATGATACCAGTTAGCAAAACCTGCCATATTAACAGCCTCACACTGCCAATGATTTCCTCTATTTTTAGCTACAATAAGCTCTATGCTCCTGAAAAGCAGCAGAGGGACAATAACACAGCATAAATGTGCTGCTGATGGACTACCTCTGCCCAGTCTGTTCAACAGCTGAGGCTTAACTGGGAAACCTGATGTGGGGGTCTTAGTGAGAGACTGTCCTAATGTCTAAACCCTCTTGGTATGGAAGATGATTCAGACGTCACCTGAAACCTTGTATGTTTGAAAAGTATCAGATTAGGTAGGAATGATAGCATCATCTGCAGTGAGTGAATTAAAACCTGGTGAGTGTAGGGACCCTGCAGCTGGTTAAAATTTGGTTTCACCATGAGTCAGTGGTTCTGGCCTTCAAATGTTAGCATTTGACTATGGCAGTGGTTGTCAAATTTTTCCCAAATCCCTTACTGACACAAATGACATCACAGACCCACAGTTGATAAGATTTTCTCCCAGGGTCCCCCATCTGATTAGATTTTTGCTTTCAGATGTTTTATTACAGAAAATATTTTAAACCAATGACCAATAACCAAAATAGTCATACATTCTGTCATTGTGATACTTATGGATGGAAATATAATGAAAATAAATAATTCTCTTTTTTGCTGGGGGATAATCTAAAAACAACCCCCTCAAGGACCCCAGGGGTCCCCAGGCCCCACTTTGAGAACCGCTGGACTATGGGGCAGGTTTAAGCCTTTACTCCGCTCCCTGTGACATTGTGCGGATTTGTGTGCCAGAGTCCAAGTGACTCCTCAGAGGTTTAAATTTGCCTGGCCTGGTTTCAAAGCCCAGTTGGCCTGCCTTTACACACAGTCACCTGCTAATGCAGCATGGTGAAATGAGGCGTTCTGTCACTGGAAGCCATGGAGACAGAGTAAATCGACTGCTGGAAGTACTTGCACTTGATGAGCAGGGAGAGCATTATGTTCATCTTGACTTTCACCACTGCTGTTGGACCCCTGGCATTTGGCTCAGTTTATCCTATAGCTACCACTTTGGAGAAATGCTCTGCAAATCACTGCAGAGCTTACTTAGCAAATATTTTCTCAAGTGCATCTCATAGTCAAGCAAAGAAAAACAATATTTCAATATCCTACAAAAACAAACACAGTAAGTGTGACAGTAAATTAAAGCCACCTCCTAAATTATTTCTGACTTGGTTTTTTGACAAGCATCCCCTGCCCCAATCACATTTTTTTTTTTTTTTTTTTTTTTTGTCTGTTTGCTGCCAAAAAAATGACAGGATCAGACTCTTTGGTGTCTGTGTTCCTAAGTTCAATCTGTCTGGTTGTCAGACAGTGAGCTCTGGAGAGCATTGCGTCTGCAAAGGTGCATCAGTGCTAAACCCTGCTCGACCCCGCTCCTCACATCTACTAGTTGCACTTGATGAGCAGAGCTGATGACTTCACCATGATGGAGGTCCCACACTGCAAAAAAGGTTCCAGGAAACTGTGTGCTGATTTGAAGGAAATGCTTATTTCTCTTTCATTTGTTTTCGGAAAATAAGTTCAGGTTTTAGTAACAGATGAACAGATGATGGAAACATACAGATAAGAGATATTTCTGCAGCATAAACCTAACAATTAAGTTGCCCAATGTCCGGATTTAAATCATTATCAATTCAATTTTTTATATAGAACCAAAATCAAAACATACATTATCTGAAGCCACTTGACAGAGTGAGGAAGTGTGAAGCTGCAAAATGGTCTCACAGAGTTTTCCAGCCCCTCTACATGCAGTGTCATTAGCATTTGTTATTCTAAGTTGTAAGAAGTAGAGCTACTTTATGCTACCTGTGAAACAGGTAAAAACAAAAAACAAAACACAGTTTCATATATTTCATAGAGCTGTCAGTCTGATGCTGAGAAACGTCTTGCCCTGTGTTGCGTTGTGTTTTGTCATCCTGTAATAAATGTTATTCATGCAAAGCAGTACCCAAGGTTAAAAAAAAAAAGAATAACCCTGGAACACATTTCATTCATTTGCCATTTAGATATGGACGTAAATATCTCTAAATCTGCTACTAATTTAACTTCAATAAATAAACCCTGCACAGAGCTTTTTTGAACTCTTCTTTCCCTGGATAAATTCAGGTTTAACTATTAAATACAATTGCCAGCAGGTACCAAGAACATAATGAGAAAAAACTGCTTACACAAAGTGTGTTCTACTGTATGTTTTTGTGTGTGTCTGCTATTGTTCATGCATTAAGCAGGCAGCCTTGTGTAAGTGTGTTTGTTTTTGTGTATAGTCATAGACAGAAAAATATTGGCCAGCACTTTCCTAGTAAAAGATCCACAGAATAAACAACGCCAGCAGGAGAAAAGCACACACACATGCACACACATTTTTGCAGTTTGATAGCAGCACTTTTGGGGAGAGCCTATGTTTAAGCTTTGTTTCCAGCAAGATGCTTCAGTAGCAAAGAAATATCTTTTCTGTCGATACAGTCAGTGAACAGGAACATGTCAATGTGCTGTCTTCGGATGTAAACATTTGAATTCAGTATTTTTATCATTTTCCACAGTCCAATGGGAAAATTAGGGTTTTTTTTCCAGTTTACTGTTTGACCTACATGCAGCAGTGTGTTGTAGCAACACGACTGCCCAACACTGTGAGAATGTACTCTGAGGACCCGGACAAGGATGTATCACAAACAGCATATTCTGTGTTAACAGACACGTAAAATGCTTTTACTCAGTATTTCAGGGTTGTTCTCCTTTTACACATTACCAGGAACAAGTAATGATTCTGTGAGTTGAACACACATTTTCATTTACACTACATGTTACATAAAATAAGCAGCAACAGTTACTGTGATTCAGCCTAGACTGTGACCGCTGCAGTGGCTGAAAGTGCAATTTGCATATCTACACACTCCAGCTGACACCTCTTTAAAGTGAAAGATATCATATTGTGAAAATACATGAAGCTCCTCAGATACTACTATTGTGTATCCAAAAGAACACACCATGGCGCCTGCTATAGTGTGCAGACAATGACAAACATGCCGCTGGTAGACACATTTATTACTGGAAAGTCTGTACAATATAAATGCAATCCGACGCAATACCTTTGCAACAATGCTGCCTTTTTAAAGCTTTTGAACTTTCTTTCTTTTTCCACCTGGACTGTCAGAGAGTTGTTGATTCACACTATGGTCACTTTTGAGACTACTGTTTGTGGCGTTGTAGAATTGTGCAGTGCATTGTGCTCGTGTTTCACAGTATATTGAATTTTACAATGACTGAAGACTGAAAAAAGCAACTCTAGGGATGTCATTGTCAGTCCACCAGCAAATTCACTTCCAGTTAAATATCTCAGAACCCACTGTGTGGATCGGTTTCCAACATTTCACACAGGCATTCATAGCTCCCAGATGATGTGTCCTTTGGACTTCTTGGAGTGAAATGCCATTAGATGAATTGCCATGAAATTTGGTACAGACAGTCACACACCCCTTAGGACATGAGTGTGGGTATAAAAATTTCCATGTTGTCACTCTCATCAGCCTCAGCTGCATCTTGTGTTTAGTGATAATTAGCACATGGTAGCTTGCTAACACTCTAAACTAAATTCTGAACATGGCTAACCTTGTTCAGAATTTGCTAATATGCTATATTATAGCATATTAGCATTGTTAGTGAGAACATGTTGTGTTGTTAGCATTTAGCTATAACACAATGTTAGCATTTAGCACCATTGCGCTTAAGAACAGAACCATTTATACCATGACTTATCCCTTTCAATATCGAGTATCGGCCCATTGAGGGCAGTGTTTGATTTTAGTATTATTTTGTCCATCAACTGGCTGATTCTTTGATTTGTCAGATATTTAATTCATCGGATTAGAAAATAAGAAACAGATTTTAGTTACTGTAGATTACCCACAAACAGTTCATCTCATTTGCTTTTCCAGAAGATGGACTACATCACAATTTAGCAATATGAAATTACATGTACTGTTATACTGTTATAAAGGATTGCATGCATATCTCGCACTCCTAATTTTAAACACATTCAGTATCATCCTCACCACCAGTCGTGCACACAGGTGGACAGAACTGTGACGGCATGTGAACAGCCACTCCAAACTACTGATCGGCGGTGGCGGTTCACTGTAGTGAATTGTTTCAGACCAATTGAACTTGTGCCTACAGGCCTGCACTTTTCCTGCCATTCTGCTGTGACAACCTCAGCTTCTTCCTTTCTTAATCCTACTCTTTTGCTGGCAACACAAAGTGTTAGCGTGTCTCCTAACATGAAGCCGTGGAAGAAAGGGGTTCTATATTTAATGTCCTGGTAAAAAGGGATCAGATGATCAGTGTCAGGGGATGGGAGGCCCCAGCACTGTCAAGCCTATTTTCACCTCATCTGAGCACAGCGATTTATCAAATTACAGCCTGTTTCTAAGAGCTGACAGAGGAGATTACCCATACATGGAGAGGAGAGGTGGTTTCTCAGTTCTCTTAGCCTCTAATCAATGAAGCATCCTCTACTAACACCTATCTAACCCCATTCACACTTTGTCTCTTCCTACCTGTCTTACTCTCAGTGTATGTATGTGGCATGCCTCTGTACAGTAGATGTATGTGCATGTGTATTTGTGTATGGACCTATGTCTGCATGTGCGAGTGGATGTGTTTTCTTATGATTGTGTTTTGGTGAGGTGAGATGTAATGTGGGGGAGGCTCTGGCAGCTCCATTATCTGGGTGGTGTCAGCCTGTCTGCAAGTGCATGCTTCCTTTCTTAGGGCCCACTCTCCCATTCAAACGTTTATTTGCTGCCCTGACATGCCCTGTCAAGCCCCCTCTGCCTCTCTGTCAGTGAGCTGGGCTTACTGTACTGCTAACTCTGCGGCTTCAAGGCTGCCTGCACCATATTGTGACCGCTTTGCTGAGAGCGTTATACGGTGTTGACTAAAGCTCAGCCAGTATTCTCTTTTTCACACTACATGACAAGTTTAATATCCATGTAATGCAATTTGCAGTATAGTTTTTGTTCATGCCACCTGTTTAAAACTTGAGTTTAGAGTTCCTGTAAGTAAGTGTGCGTAAGTAAGATTGAGAGTGGATCAAGTGCAGCTAATTTTGGCATTTTGAAAAGTAAGTGACTGTGGTTTGAATCCAATAAGTGCTATCTTTCTGAGTGCTAGCTGACATCCACAGTGACTAAGCATTTGATAAAGTCAGTAATTGGGGGCAAAGTGTAAATAGATTACTGATTCAATTAACCCGCTTACAGTAGGCAGCTCAAATCACAGCCAGGCGTTTAACCTCTCCAGTGAAAGCCTCACAAACTTGCGGATCGCACTGGAATACAGATGAATGACCAAAACGGAACTTCCACAGCAGATGGGAGGAAACGCTTTCTGAAGCACATGGCAGCTCAATTAAAAGTATTATAAATGTGGAAATAATTCTGGGTGCCGTTTTACCAACCGCCTGGGAGGAAGCAGCAGCAGAGAAATGTCATTTTACTTATGCAGCAAATGAGAGCACGATTAAGTGACTCTGGAGGCTGAAACAATCTGCTGTGCAGCTTAGAAAATGAATCAGGAGCCCGATACTGGCCAGTGGTGGCTTTTAGATAAAGCACTTTTTCAACTTGGCGACGGTTACCACCTTTCACTTGGAATTACCATTATTGATGGCCAGAGTAGGCCGAGTTATTAACGCCTGGAAAGGTCAGAGTCCCAGTTCCTTACAGGCAATTATTGTACTTCCACCTGAAAATTTAAATCTAGGCCACTGTGTTTGATGGAACCAGAGTGCGTTAATATAAAATTGTACAACTGATGCCGCCTTTACTGAATTGATTATCTCATTGTATAATTATTCTACACTATAGCCAAAGAGAACATTGACATTGGCCAATTGTATAAAAATCCAGCTTCAATCAATGTGGTGCCGCCAGCTTGTTGACATATTTGGGTTCAGATTGAAATGTCTTGACAAATATTGACTTAATTGCCATTAGATTTGGTACAGACATTCATGATTCCCAGAGGAGGAATTCTTCTAGTTTTGGTGATCCACTAACTTTTCATCTATGCATGGGACTGCATATGAAAGACATCTTTTCAGCCTTGCTACTTACAGTGCACACTACTAATAAAAGGAGGAGCAGGCCCATTGTTGACAATTAAAAAAAATGTAATCTACAGCAATTCCAGTGAGGTTCTTGAGTCTTCATCCTATCTAAAACACATAAGATTTACTGTAAGGGCTGTGTGTTTTTAAATCAAAGGATTTCAGACAGCGAGTTCTGGATCCAGAGCATAATCTGCACTTTTTTTCTGTTTCTCTCCCTCTGCCCTCCCACTTTTTTCATTCCATTCTCGCTACCCCCCTCCATCTCCCTCCTGGCTCCAAAAGAAATCTGCTTGAAACCATCTGTCTCCCAGCGCAACACATGCCTCCTCGAGTCACTAGAGAGAAGGAAAAGAGCATGTGGGGACACAATAGCCCCATTAGAGGAGCAAATTCTTCCTACTTCCTCTCCCTCCCCTTCCTCCCTTCATCCATCCAGATGCCGGAGCTCCACCAGTCGGATACTGACAGTACACGGTTGCATTGTGGGATAAAGAGAACCAGCTGGTGGCCATTGTGTAGATGTAACTTCAGTGGCCCACAAGGAAATTAAATAGAACAGCTCTGCTAATGTAAACAGTGAAACGGTGAATAATAGTAATAGTACTTTACACCTCTATTGCTGTCTTCTTATGTAGTATTAGTTGTACATACAGCATGCAAGTGTGTGCATGTTCCCTCAATTCTTATTTCACCAGTGTATGCTCTCCCCACGGCTCCTCTGCTTGGCTGTTGAAACTCAGAGGCCTAGACCATGCAGCAGAGATCTCAGCCTGATGTTCAGAGGCTGTGATAGAGGATGAAGTCTGCACGATACAGACCACTGGGCCAGCATGCATCAATACAGACTCTACAGAGAGACGGAGTGTATGTAAGTATGTGTTTCCACAATGTGATTCTTGAGTTAGGGGGTCCTACTATTTTCCATATAAAGCCTGTAATACTCCCAGCTGAGTGTCTGGGTGCATCTCGCTCTCCATTATACAACTGATAAAAGAAAAATATGTGTGAGTGAGTGATTCACTCTTGGTGGCTGCCTCGTATGTGTCGCATTATGTACACAAATGTACTAAAATTTAATGAACTGAACAGTTTTTAACCTCATCATCGTATAACTAAAACAACAGGCCTGTGCCAGTTATCTGGATTGACACAACACACAATAAGTAATTTTGGTGTTTATGGGAGAGTCTTTTACTACACACCTCATGTCAGAGTGGAAGGACAACAGCAGTCATTGGCTTTGTCCCAGAAATTATGACTCAGAGGATGTGTGTTCATTACAGAGTGGTTATTTTCTCGCAGAACTGCAAAATACTGACAACAATCCAAAAGATGGGAGTCAGTGGCGTATCACCCTTTCAGAAATGTTATTCCATTTTGCAAACTGATGATATGAAAGCTCTCTAACCTAAGCCATAAAGAAGCATGTTAAATGGAGTCTTTATTATTGAGTAAATCATGTAGACTTAATTAGAATCAATAGACCAAAAGAGTACAAAATAAATTACATTTCACATGGTCACATCATGGCTATTACATAATGTTGAAAATAATAGCAAGAACGTTGACAATAATAAAAGCAAAAGTTCAAGCAACTCACTCTATTATAACAAAGAGTAAATAGGAGAATTTATTATAATGACGTAGAGAAGGTGGACTGGACTTACTTCATGTATGCAAAGGCTATAATTTCAGATATTTTCACATTGCAGAACTAGAATTACCGCCTTGTGGTTGTATGCCTCCATGATTCAGACTAGTTTCAGATTACATCCATATTTATCCAGAGATATATAAAATATAAACTATTTGTGTGAAATTTTGTCTTAATTGCTGTGTGAACTCTTGAGTAACTGTGAAAAAGTGTTTTGTGTGACACTGACCTGACTGAAAATCTAATCAGTTTGTCCCTGAGTCCAATTGAAAAAATTCTCTCAAAGCATTACGAAAATATTGCATTCACAAGGCCAAAACCATGTTTTTGAAGTCACTGCAACCTTGACCTTTGACCTTTGACCTTTGACCACTACTCTCCAATCAGTTCATCCTTGAGTCCAAGTGAATGTTTGTGCCAAATTCTAAGAAGGTCTGTCAAGGAGTTAGTCAGATATCGTGTCCATGAGAATGGGACGGACAGACAACCTGAAAACAACCTGCCTCCAGCCCTGGCTGTCACCGTCACAGAGGCATAAAAAGAACATGCTTAACAGATCACATTAATAATTGCTGCACTACATTTATAGTATAGCACCCTGCTGCTGTGCATGCTGTCTCTGCCTACACTATAATGTCATATTGAGTGTGTTCTGCATGCATCTACAACAGACATTAACATGTGTTTTTTCCATATCCACATAACATACACAGACACAGACTGCATTATAATGCCAGGTATAAACTAGGTACAAGTTTCTGATCTTGCTGCTGTCAGCAGAAAGGGAGCTGTCCAATGTACCAATCCTGTCACCACCAATACCACTAGCAGAAAACCCCCGGGGCCAGATGCATAAAACTCTGTAGATTTATGACCAAAACTATGCATATGCACAAAACCAGAAATACACATTCTTTTACTCTGGATTTCACCGGTTTGAAGGTTATGCTCCTGCTTGCTGAGTACTGACTGAAGCTCCCTCGTCTAACTTAACTTAATAACCCTTTAAACTGTTCTATACAGTGATGGTCACCAAGTTCATATGACTTGTCACATCTTTTGTCTTTATCTGCACTTGGGTTCTTATCTAACTGTTGTTCACAGGAATACATCCATAATGTGCACTAGGAAACTGAATTGATAAGATTTTATTTTGATACCAGTGCCATTATGGATTCTGCTTATCAGTCTGATTCTTTATCAGCTCCCTTTAAAATTTCCTGACCAAATTTCTGTGTGGGAAAAAAGCACACATAGTGTCACACCTTTACAGAACAGAATGACATAGAAACAAACAATATTCATTGAAGAGAGTATTTTCTATTGACTGAATAGCAACACTGACATAAATAAGAAATTGTAGAAAATGTAGAATATAATAAAATACTTAGCAGTACTACAGCTGACAGGCCTGGCCTATGGACCATGCTCTAGCTGATTTCATTGTTGGCGATTTTGAATCATTTCTATGATCTTATTAAAGTAATCAATATTAATTTTCAATCGTTCTCTTAACTTCCCTCTCCTACATTCCTATTTGACAATGTGCCCTGTGTGGCCAAAGGAGATACTGCTCTCTGCTTCGACAGACAAGGAAATATCCAGTCGGTGCCATTGCACCATGGCTACCTTGCAACAAAATCACTGCCAAAATGTGTCATTCTACTTACAAAACAAAGAAAGGCTGGTGATAGACATACTGTAGACTGTTTCACAGTGAGCCGACAGATAAATAAATGCCTCTGCCCACTGGTATGAAGCCTATTTCTTCACTAAATGATAATGTTTCTGAGAGGAAGAAACTGACTACATTCCTCTGGAAGAACACACAACTGGTGAAAAAAATCCCTAGAAGGTTGTTTAAATTTTCAAGAAAATGAAAAATTGACATGGAGCAAAAAAAAACACCTGATAGTATCAAACAGTGTTTCTGCAGGGTGAGTTTAAAAACGAAAAATAATAAACTTAATTCTGCTGCTGCTGCGTTGCAATCTGGACTTTGCACAAGAGAAAAGTAATGAGTTTACTGACATGAGGGGGCTTAGCTTGAAAAGCTTCTGTATACATTGAGGAAGTTTTTGTGTCCTGAAACCACTGCCAACCAGTCTTCTTCACACGTTTATAATCTAGGTGTATAAAGGCCCTGCACACCCACACAGGCATGTTTAGTCATTCTGGTTAGACCTTATGGATACAGGGCAGAACTATGCTGAGAACTAGATGATATTCAACGTAACAATTAGAAAGATGTCATGGGTGCAACAGGAGGGCGAGTGAGATCGAGATGTCAGTCAAACAGAGGATGTGCGTGCCCACACACTCCTGAGACGTGTGAGATTATTGAAAAACACTGTTGCCTCTGGTGTCTTGGGTCTAATCAAAATATATAAGAATAGAAAGAAAGCTAACTTATATTGCTACAGCAAGAAAACATTACATTTACAGTATGTCAGAAGTGAGTTGACATTATGGTCAACTTGACTTGGAATTGCATTTTTTTTTTTCCATTTCTATTTGGAGGAACACATTCGCTGCACTGTGCAAAGCACCTGGAGACATGTGGCATATGGCAATAAAGCAGGGGACACAGTCTTAAGGAGGAATATGAAACACTGCCAACCCACTGAGAAAGCCAGCGTCTGAACCGGGATAAAAAAGATGATGACATTTTTGGTAAAGAAACAAAAAAGCAGCTTTTGTTAATGCGGTGATGGTATAACAATATGTCGTACATAAACACCTGTTGAGCTTAACTCACAATTTTGAGTTTGCTACACCTTTAAAAAGAACTAGAGCGACACTAGTTGTCCTTGTACCACCGAAACTCCAGAGGGAGGTGACATTTGTACAGAATCTCAAAGCACCCCAGAGTTCCACAGCAGCTCTTCTGGGAACCCCTGGTCTACACTACAGTAATTATGGTGAAAATATATTATGGAAATACAGCATATGTACAAAAAATGAATAGACACAGAGTAGTTCAGACCACAGTATGCAAATTGCCCTCATTGTTTGTTCTTTTTGAGAGATAGTCTAAATGCAAACATGGGTTATGTAAATGCAAACAAAGTTGTCTCACACTTACTTCAGCACAGGTGCATGTGGTGTGCCTCGACTGTGCTGTGCCTCTTAGCTGCAAGTAAGATGATTATGTGCCCGAGGGAATTGATTCAGCATTTCTGCTATTCTTTTATCCACAGTTTCCATAGGCTAGCTTCAGATGAGGAGTAACCGTGTCTTCTGCATCCTTCCACCTACTCTCGTATCAAAGACTGAGAGTAATGGACATATGTAAAGCAATTTCACAATCCAGACAGACACATGTTCATTTTGGGCATTTGGCTGACATTTCTTGGACAAACCTAGCTGGCGCCGATTTCAGCTGAAACCAGGGTGTGAAATCAGCAAACGCTGCCGGTGCGACATGAAACCCACCGCTTTCTTTGAAATCTGCATCCAGTGTACATTCAGCTCGGCTCAATTATCACAAAGATATGGTGAATTAGACAAAGTCGTTGCTGCAGAGAAACGCGCAAAGACTATGAAAAAGAGCACCAATTAAAAAAACGTTTTCTGTGTTCTCAACTGTTTGATCTTCATATGTGAACCTCCTGTCTTCGGCATTGGAAAAGTCAACGTTGCCCACTGAAACAGGCAGAGCAGTTACATGACTAAAGTCAGCATGATGTCTGACACCCATCGCAAAGACAAGCTGCTCCCACTTGTCATGTTTTATTATGAATCCTGGAGGATTAAAGAATATACAGGGACATCATGTAAGCCTGTTAACTTCCACACTGTTTCACAGGAAAAGACTTGTAAATTCTGGATGCAGTGTCTTTGTCTGAAACAAGGCGGGCTGC
Organism: Trachinotus anak; assembly: GCF_046630095.1. Taxonomy (NCBI): domain Eukaryota; kingdom Metazoa; phylum Chordata; class Actinopteri; order Carangiformes; family Carangidae; genus Trachinotus; species Trachinotus anak. Next base: position 12,846,560 of record NW_027273879.1, on the reverse strand, counting down.
TGAATAGAAGGAAACAACTGTCAGTGACACAAATCTACAGTAAAGTCCTGACTCCCTGTTGGATCAGAGGTAAATACTTAAGTTTAATTATATACTATACATTTCTAATGAGAAATTTCAGTTTAAGCCAGCAGACGTCAGAAGTTATGTTAAATTGCAAATTTTCAAAATATTTAATAAGGACAGTTTACAGGATGGTAGTGAGGCCAGATATGCAGTGTGGTCTGAAGATGGTGACATTGCCAAAAAAACCTGTAGGCGGAGCTGGACATGTGTGGAGGAGAGACTGTGGGTATACTGGGAGAAGGATGCTGAAGATGTCACTGCCAGGTAAGAGTCAATAAATATTACAAAAAAGAGGACAGCCACAGAGGAGGTGAGAGAGGACATGCAGGTGGCGGGGTTAGTGTGACAGATGCAGGCGATGCAGAGGACAAGAAAAGAGGGAGATGAATGATCCACTGTGGTGAACCCTAATGGGAGCCGTCAAAAGAAGAAGTGGTTTCAAAGCACTTTTACATGTTTTTCTTTTTAACCGAGTCAATTAGCTGAACAAACCGAGCTCTTCGTGATTAGACATCAGCAGATGGGGAAGGTCAAAAATAATCAGAATGACTTAACATAGCGAGTGTATTCATGCACATCTGATCAAAAAACACAACAGCAACAGTTACAATCCCTGTCACCTTTATAATGTTGTTTGTGAGAAAAAAGTTTAACGAGATCATTTATGTTGCAGAGAAGTAATTGCTGTAAATTGTAAAGTCAGTATCTGTGCTACAAGAGCAAAATATAATCACAACACAGGACTGATATTCTGCTGTCAGTCACAAAAATGACTGACAAGTCTCCTGGAGTGTTACATGCACCACCACCAAACAGCTACTAGTTGACATTTACATATGGTATAATTTAAAGTACATTGATAAATGTGCACAATTGTCAACCTACTGGCTATGATCTTAGCCATTTTCAAATCCAACTGAAATCACATTTAGTCATCCCTCTTTGCAGTCAAAACTAATGCCAACATGTTTCTCTAGATTTATTGTTAAAAAATATAATAGTTTATAGGTTATAGGTCCAGATACAGACCCAGAGTGGCCAACCTATTGGAGACCTCAGCCAACGGCTAACGTTACGCTATTAACCATATATACCAGAAATGAATTCTTCTTCGAAGCTCTATAACTGCTGTCAGTGGCTGCACAACTGAAGAACTGATTTCCAGGTGTGAAACTATAAAGTTTATAACTACATTACATATTTCAGATTGGTGCATAGACTGGCATACTTGCTGATTCCCTATCCAGTATCAGAGGGATTTCTGATACAAGTATGGGAATTGAAACAACTGAACAAATGAACGTGACAACTTCTTCCTCCACAGCCATATAAACCTAAAACAATGGCAGATAAATGAATTTATTCGGGAGCAATTTAACCAACGCACAGTCCTGAGGCAAGCAAAATAAACAACTTAGCCAGCCGGTAAGCATTAGAGATGTAGGCTCATGAATAAATGATCCTCAGATCTCCAATTTGACATCAAAAAGATACACACTGGGCCCACCATCAAAGGCCCTCCATCTCTGCCAGTGAGTTGTCACTGCAAAGGTAATAACTTTCTCTTTCTCTCTCTTCTTCCCCCTCTTTCGCTCTATGTCTCTCTCGTTTCATATTTCATGCAACACAATGTAATTACATCTCCCTGCCACTGAATCCAGGGTAGCAACGTTTGATACAGACACACCGGGCTCACAGACGTCCTGTGGGTGTCAAGACATCAGAAAGCTGTGGAAGTCAACCACCTGCTGGGTGCACCCCCGCACGTCGCTGCTTGATCGGCAAAACCAATCCTGCACAATTTCAGACATCTAGTAAGCCCCGTGTCTCGAGATGACACAGTCATCCTCATGATCTAAAAGCTGTCGTGGACAGCGTACCCATCAGCTCTGGTGAGAAGTGCACTGATGCAGATAGATGCCAGATGGAAGCCTGAGGTGAACATGTGGGCTTCTAAGTAAACTCTTCCGCTGAAGATTGCGCCTCTGTTTTACCAGCACCACTGAATTTTACAGCCTTCTTTAAACAAAGCGATTGGTACGAGTGAAGGTATGAGGGATTATTAAAAGGCTTATCATGTTTGTACATCATACTGACAAGTGTTAAAGTGCTGACAACTTTAAGCTTCACGTTTGCTTTTAGGCTATCATTCACTGATCTGGAGAACCCACCAGGTACCAACTCCAGGGGTTGAACCTGCACCTTTTTCTGTCCTTCTCTAAACCAGTCATGTCTTTTGACAATATTTTACTTGTTCCTTGGGGCAAAAACTGTTATAGGGAAATCAAAAGATGCAATATAGTTTTTGAATCTGATATAAACCAGACACCAAGTCAAATATTAGCTCATAGCAGATATATCTGTAAAGTGCAGAAAAATCATATTTTCAGACAGTGTCACCTAAGGATGGTAGATATCAGGTATTTATATGCATATATGCATTTATATACATTATATATGTTTTAACACAGACATTAGCTTAAAAATGTCAAGATATTCAGAGATCAAAGATAGCTGAGTTTGGGTAGGGGATTATTGTGGCTGAGGCCCATCCAACTGCTCCACTACTGTGGCTGCTTTATGTTCCCTCCCCCTGGGCTCAGCAACCAACACAGGTCAACCATCACGTGAGAGAGTTGCAACCCGCATAAAGAACCCACTTTAGATTGAGATTAGGTCCCACATGTGTAACACTCCTATATATCGCAGTATTAAAAAGGCTCAACAAGACGTGAATAATTAAGAGGCTGGATGATCACAGACCTGACAACGGCATGATGTACTGCCGACTCGCAGCGCTTGTCCACGTCTTGGGTAAATGGTTTGACACAGGAATACTGCGGGTCACTGACTCTGCTGTAAAATACACCCACATAGAGCAGCCCGTTGTTGGGAAATGGAAGTTAAAACTGGTCCTGATTGTAATCAGGGTATTAGTCCTTCCTGCCACTGAAAGCCAGCGTTACCCACAAGGCACCATGCTGGGGAAAGTTTATTTAGTGAGTGAACAGGCTGTCAGATGTGTCTGAGTCTAAGAGACAGATTTCTTTTCACATTTACCTTGCAGGTAAAGCTTGCATACATTTGTGTCAGAGTGTGTTTGCATGTGTAATTTTGATCAAAAGTTAATGTGATGTGTATCAGTCAAAACAGTATAAGTGATGTAAATTGATACAAATCAAGTTGTCAACATCATTTCAGAGCCTTTCATTCTCCCAGTAATTAGCGTGAACTCAGCTGATGGACTGTGAATCCACACCACAGGTCTGGTCTGACACTTGCTGCCTCTGCCCCATGAAGCTGTGCTGCCAACCTCAATGCGGCAGAAAAAATAATCAAGACAACTGCTGTGGTAAACAGACTACCGCTGAATGAGTATTATCTAAATAGAATTGCCTTTTTCTTCTTGACCTGGATAAGACAAGTATAGCACTGTGGCACAATTAACATAGTGGCCTCCAGCTGAATGTGGGAGAAAGTAAGAGACAGTTAAAGCTCGAGAGGAAGAAAGAGACAGAGCAGCAATAAACCTACAAATCAACTTTATGCATTCATGCCTCCTGGTTAGCGGAGCACAACAAGCTCAGATGAATAATGCTTAAATATGAATAAAATATAGCCAATGCTCTCTGTCATTTTGTAGCAAAATAGTTCATTTCAGTCAGCCAACTTACATTTACCAATGAATGTTTAATGTGAAAACATAGGAAGTACAGGAATAATTTGGCATCTAGACTAGACCTCATTACCACCCACAGGCATATAACAAGTTCAGGACAATGGGAAACTTTCTCTCTAAATCACACAAGTTTTCATCCAGTGCAGTTTATCAGACCAACCTTTGTCTCAACCTTTGCTCTATAACATGCAACACACCTTAGACCACAAATAAAATAAAATGTTATCTAATGAAGTGAGATGGGTGAATCCAAAACCAGCAACCCACTTGCAACTGCAGCACCAGGCTTGAACACAACAGCTACGCAGAAAATAATTAATAAAAATAAAAAAAATACTAGAGACAGTCTCTTAGCCATCAGGGTGAGTGCAGCTCAGTGTAAAGAAAAGCAGACTGGAATAACAGGTTATCGGCAGTAAACATGACAAGCAGAAAAAAAGTGGTCAAACAAGCCTATTTCTTTAGTTTAGTTATTTACTTAATAGGGACAAGGCGATTTAACATAGTTCCAGTACAAAGCATGAAACTGAGCTTGAATTATTTCTCTATTATATTTAGCTCTATACTGCATCCAGTGTGTGTAGGATATTACAGGGAAACAACAAAGCAACGTGAATGGACAGTAATCACTGTAGCAAATATACAGCACTACCCTCAACTGAAAAACACACAACAAAGACAACAACTGGCGAACTGAAGGGGAAATACACACACAATTACATACATTGTATATTTCACTTCAATGTGACCAAAAAAAAACAAAACAAATGAAAATCAGCTCAACCACAATAAGAATTGAATCTTTCTGTATTAGGTTCAAATACTTAAGCAAACATTCAACGGGCAGACACAAGAAGACATGCCAAACACAAACAAATAAACAGAGCGAGCCAAATCCCAGCAAGTAGCTGCTGCTCACCTTGTACTGGTGAAGTTATCCTGAATCCTGGCATCTGAGCAGAAAGTCCAGGACTGGAAACGCCACAGCTGATGCCGACAAAAGGCTGGAGAGATGTGACAGTTAACTTGTAAACAGGACAAGGGAAGCAGCAGTTAACTGCAGAGGTGTACATGAGCTGCATGTCAGGGCAGATGAGCAGTGGAGGTGGTGCAGTTTAAATAACCCGCCGTTTTAAAAATGGCTCCATAGCAGTTGGTTTTGCAGCAGCTTGAGAATGTCAAATGTCAGATTTCTGTCTGAACTGGTATGTACAGCATGTGATATGGAAGTAGAAAGTGTACAATATTAAATAAATAAACACAAAATAATGATAATGATTAAATGTAAAAAAAAAATAAAAAATAAAAAAAAATTCACTGAATTTACTTATTGCATATTGCCCCCCCCCCCCCCTTTTTTTGCCAATTTTAATGCACTAAAAAATAATTTTCTCCACTTAACAAATGATGTTAATATGGATGTAACTAAACAAAATCTCATTTTTATGCAAAAATGAAAAAAAAAGAAGAATTGTCTTATGATGCTTATTCTGGGTTTATTGCAGGTCATTCTTATTTTTATTTTAGCATCTTTTTATCTTAGTGTTTTTATTCCACAACACCATTTTTCCCAGGGCTCATTTTTTATGTTGCTATTTCTCACAGCTACATCTTTGTCTATGAATCAAGACAAACATGGCAGAGCCAGTTATATGACTGGCTGTTGGCTTCAGTCTGAATGAGCAAACATTTCTAGACTGTAGTTTTTCAAAAGGAATCTTTACCTAATACAATGTTTTATGCAGAGAGTTTGCTCTGAGACTTTTTAGTCAGAAAAGTTTCCTAAAATAAGCTGTCAAAACAAACTGAAGGAGACAAATCTGAAAGAGGTGACAAATTAATGAAAAAAAATTAATAAAGGAGTAGAGAAACATCACAAATGCAGATGTTTCCATAGAGGGCACAATGGCTCACTGTTTAAAGAGTATGAAAATGGTCGTCACTGTCACCAGACCGCACCCCACTGAACACCTATGAGAGATTTTGGATCAATCTGTCAGACAACGTCATTAGCAAAACCTTCTTTGTCTTTAAATTTTACTCCCCTTGATTAAAATTGAGTCCTAATTTACAGCTCAAGGACTTCCCTGTAAGCGAAACTCAAGGAATCAACTGCAAGCTCCATTAAAGATTCAGCTGAGAATGAATCCCGTACTTCCTGTAGTTTCGCCTTGTGCCTGACACTGAGATATTCCGGAGACAGAGGAAAACGCAGTGTCAGCAAAAAACTTGAGGGGGAAACAAATATCAAGAGGATACACTGAGAGTGGCAGGTGTGAGGGAAGGGAAGAGAGTGAGGAAAAATAGCAACACAGGCAGTCTTTATTTAAGGGCTGTAGGCAAGATGAATGTGTAAAGTGTGAAGCAGGAGGAGAATCAAGTAGAGGGGAAGAAGGCAGAGAGACAGAGAGGCAAAGAGCGAATGGGGAAAATAATGGTTGTCAAGGATTAAATGGATAGAGAAGTATTTACTGTATACAAGACAAGACTACATTTTCAAAACAAATGGGCTGTAAGATGAAACACATGCTTACTGTTGCTTCAAAATGTTCGTCAGCTAAACAAAAATAGATATTTCAAACATCAGACTGTTCCATACCAACTTTGCAACCTGTCAGATGTTTGCCTCATTTCTGCTGCGTCTGACAGACTAGATCTGTCTGCTTTACCTTCATCCTTACCGCACACATACACTGACATGCACAGTCAGGCACAGACTCCCTTTCTATGTGCATGCATGTGGATGTATTTAAGACACACACGCACACACACACATACATACACACACACACACACACACACACATACACACACAACCTGCTCTTTAGATGTGAAATGAGGTGGAAAAGTAACTGCAAAGCCAGACGGGCGCCTGCAGCTATCTTAGGGATGAATACAACTGTTCCATTACAAACACCTTTAATGTCGCCATGGTATGTCTGGCTTTCTACGCGGTCCCACCATTTCATTTCTCTCAAATGTGCCAATGCTATTATTTCTAGCTGCAGCTTCGCAGCATACCACTAAAAAAAAAAAAAAAAAAAAAAAAAAAAAGGTCCAAGCAACAATCAACCGATGTGTTTTCTTAATGAGAAGGTATGAACAGTTTTTCACAGTGTTTCCAAAGACTGGGTTTGTGTGGCAGGATTATTATAAATGCAATACCCCTCATTCTGACGGCCTGTTTTAATCCACCCATCAGAGCTGTGCAAACTAATGTGAAGTTGGTAATAGATTTATATTGGGTTTTTTTTTTTGTTGTTTTTTGCTAACAATAAGCTCTGATTTAATTAACCTGCATCTTTTATAATAACTGGACATTAATATTCCTTTGAATTAGCTGTAAGAAGCTGAAAGGATCTTTATTCAGTGTAAGATGATCCACTCCTCTTGTATTACATAGATTTCATGAACGTCACAGCGTGAACACAGCTGCAGCTGGTACAGCGAATAATGTGTACATATTATTCGAGTGTCTTAGCAATCTCCGAAAAAATCCTTTCTGTCAATAATTCTCTTATCACCAAACTCAACCTGATTCATTGTCAGTTTAATATGCCACAGGTGTGTTTGGCATACGCATGATGGGTCTGATAATAGAAAGAAAGACAATGAGAGGAAAATACAAAAAATAAATGACTGAGAGCTTGTTGACAAATTGACAAATGACTATGCTCTGTGTAGTTTTTGTGAAACAGTGGATGTAACCAGATTCTTTCTGTCTGATATGTTTGAAGTTGTTTGAAATCTTTTAAACCATTAAGAGTCTCTTTCATTGTGGCCTCTGATAAATATGTATATGTCCTTGTATTAACCAGATTAAGGTTATCTCTCTGAGTTGCACACAGTACTAGAAGAATGTTTCAAATCATATCCAAACTCATACACCTAAACACGTATGTCCATACAAAACTGACAGAGCAGACGGTCACTGTGACCTTTTAGTTTTAGTTATTGATGTTGTCAAAACCTGAGCAACTGCCGGTCCTGAAGTATATCTGATGTCTGTTTGCTTTGACTAAAACCCATCTCACCATTTTGCTGAACACAGTCCGCCACCACCGGCTGGCGTGCTTTCAAAAAAATAACCTACTGCATCTGCTATATCAGTGGGTATGTAATTTTGTTGAAGTCTTTATTGTAATAAACTATACTAACTCAGTTAATCTCTTCCCTTTTCATCAGGTCCAATCATCAGGTCAATTTTTTTTATTTATCCAGTAATTTGATTTATCACCACATACTTGTAGAATTATCATTCCCATCCGGCCTCAGCTGTAATTTTTGTTAACATGCTAAAATAAGATTGTTAAGATGAAATGAAAAGAAAGAAAAGCAGAAACGCATCATTTACTAATTGTAAAGTATTGTAAAGTGTTTACAATATGGTGAACCGATCGACGTGTATTCACTTGGTCTACTGGATCCATACAATCTCAATGTAGAGTCAACAGTTATTAAATAACACATATATAATAAGCCTATAATAAGAATTTTTTTTTTTAAAAACTGCTAAAACTGCCTGTCAATAACAATGTATTAGTATCTTAAATTTATGCCACTTGAAATGTTTGGCATTAGATGTCAATCACCAGTTGAAAAAAAAAAGTTGTGAGCGGAAAGCCACACCAAGATCTATGCGGGTTTGGCTTCTTTTTAACTTTGCTTCTTTTCTTTGCCGTTGAACGTAGTTACTTGTCGGGAGCGGTCCTTTGGGATGGAGATAAAGATCGCTTTCTAGGAGCTTCAGCCATCTCTGCAATTCTGTGACGCTAGTTGGGAGCTGTAGCGTAACATCAAGCTACACTGACTCACATAGCCTCTAGTGTCACAAGACGGGACGGGCCTGAGCTAGCTGGTTAGCATGCTAATTTTAGTAGATATCTCTGAAATATAATAGATAGAGGTCTTGGTCATGACATTATGACTGTGGCTCCTTCACACACTGTTGTTAGTGTTCATTTCTTGAACATTTTATACTAAAATTCTGGCCAAATCTTACACACTGAACCTTTAAAGCAATGCAGTGTCTTAGTACAGGCTAGCATAGCTACAGACTCTTGTTTAACACGCCCTCACAAATCCAGTCAGTTATTTCATCACTGTCGTGGTTTAAAAAATAAATTAAAGTTTGCACACACAGTATTAGCATATTTATAGATGCTTACACGACCAGGCTCCTAAGGCTCATATTAATTCGGCAATACCTTCACAAGAATCTGGAGTCAGAGTCTGGGGGGAATTATAAAGTGCCTTAGCTCAAAATTAACTTAAAGAAAACATTTTTGTGTACAATTCCTTTAGCAAACAACAACAAAAGATCATTGCCGGGATCATTTAAAAATTCAGACACATTCTGAGGAGCAGGCAGTGATGAGTCATCCTGTCTTTCTATCTCCCAGTCTGTTTCTTCATCTCTCTTCTCCTTCTTCACTCATCCTCCCCTCCCATTTTGCAGTTTCATTTTCCTTGCCCACTTATTTATAATCACTGCATGTTGCATATTTTGTCCTTATATAAATACACAAAAACTACAACAACTATTGTGGCTGCGCTCATTTCCCTGTTGCAGACACCGCTTCATCTAATTGAGATTCCTCTTTTGTCAGCGAGGGTTGTTCTTTCTTCTGAACTGACAAAGCTGTTTCCTGTCTGTCTCATTAACACAAAGAACTTCTCTTCTGCCTTTAGTCCCCCTCTTTGTAAAATTGGTGACATTATCATATGATGCACACCGAGCACTGACACTGTGCTGACAAGCAATGACAGCGACGAGTGTCACGGGGAAGCACGAGGTACTTTGTTTTAATGAGCTGCCATTCAGTTTGAGTTCCCCTCCACCTGTGATGTGAGAGTTACTACTATCATCTCCCTATTCATCTAAGGACTTACTTCTGTGTGTGCTCCCGTCTTCGTTTGTTTATCTTTGTCTGCCTATTCATTTTTTTCAGTGTTCTCCTTTAAATATCAAGTTACACTACTTTTAACATCCACTGTGTTTAAGACCCCACAGTATCTGTAAATAGCATCTCAATCACAGAATATTTTCACAAGTGAGTTTTTTCCATTTGCAGCTACACGTTCCCATAAACACCTGCCTCCATCTGTGACCATGCAGCCAACCTGTGGGAAAGCAGCCTTGTGAAATAAGTGACCTTGTCTCTTTTGGTCTACGTTATCAGGAGTGTGCCATGGAGAGGGTCCACTAATACACACTAATCCTCCAACACAATGACCCCAATCCTTTAAATCTGTCAATAGGGAAGCTGATGCTCCAGATTAGAGATCCTGCTGTAATGATACGGAGAGACTTGTCTCCTGTCTTGCTGTTGTTAAGACAAACACACAGTTTACGATTTACGTACTTCATTATATGCAAAGTAGCCCTGACTGGTATGTTTATGGAGCTGTATCTCATTGCATTATTGCTAAAATAATGTAACTGGAATTACATTTCATTATGTTGTTTCCCATCCCCTCAAGAATAACTCCTTTTGTAGGCAAAGATTGTATTGGAAGAGTGTGATAAACTGAAGAACTGCTTTGTGATGAAGCCAGACACTTCACATAGAGCGCATGTGGGAGACAAAGGGATGAACCTGAGTTTAAAAAAAAATATGTGAAGTATCAAAAAAGCTCCAGTGGTTCAGTGGAAAAGCACATTGAGATTTTGTGATAGCACTGAAGTCATACAAACAGTGCAGCACTTATATCTTAATGATTACTGTGTCTGAACTTTTGAGTTCTGAATTCTGCGTCCTGGATGATATAGCAGGTCCGTAATCAAAAGATGTTGGGTCACGATGCGCCACAGAGACAACTTTGAATCACTGCTTATCTCCAAGCCGAGTTTGTTTACTTCTCTCACCACTGCTGGACAGATAAATCGACTGGAAAAGGGGAGACAGTTCATACACTCAGAAAAACGCTGGGCCTGTAGGTACAGAATTTTGGAAGAAAGTTATTAAAATTTGCTTTTATCAACACTATAAATCCACCCGATGCTGTTGTGCAGCAGGCAGTGACGACGCATGCTGTCATATCTGCAGCTGCCAACTCATGAGGCGCAGGGCATCAGATTATCCGGGCTTCTTTAAGCTGGGGATGCTGTTTATGCATCACATCTCCTAGAATGTAATTAAGTGTAGAAGTATAGCTGGGGTTCCCTCAGAGACACAGGAAAGTGGATGGAGAAAAATGATAAAACACCTTGTAATTCTTTGGGGACCCTGTTTAAATACATAAAACAAGGATCACTTTCTCTTTCCCCTCCCATCCACTCTCTGTGGAACAGTTTATGCAGCTGCACAGAGTCCCAGTATTGGCAGGCACATCAAATACGTTGCTGTCAGAATGATATTTTGTTGAATGATGACATCAGCCTTAAATCACATTCAATAGTGATTATACAGAATTAAATCTCAGCGATTCATAGCAGAGCTTTAGCCTCTAATCCAAACCATTGACTGTGCTTTACTGTGAATGATTCTCTATTATTTTTTAAAGGCTTTCAAAACAGTGACTGAATGAAATCGAATTAAAGCTAGAACAAATGTATCTGTTTGCTCTTTATTAATAGGATCTCGTAGGAAATACACATCACATTTTGGTTTTAAAATAAGAGGTTGTTACACAGAAAAGGCATCATCATTTTTCATTCACACATGAAAAATCTTACACTTGAATATGTATTGCTCTGAGTCAAGATACTAAGATTAGACATTTTTACAAATTGTTGAACCAGGCCCCCAGGAGAAGCCTGAAGCCCAAGGTTAACTTTGTTAAAAAATTCAGAAACAATGTCCACATCAAACTCTACACAGACTATATTTGCATAGCATGCATTAGATTTGAATAAGTATCTAGTGAAGACCTGCAGTGACACATTGCTCAAAATAACATGATAAATGTTGCATATTCTCTGACAAATTGCACAGACTCTTCAGGTATTCTCCGGAGGAATCCTAAAAAAAAGTACAAAAGGCTGGAAAAGAATACAATTACTTACAAGAAATAATCCCTCCTGTACTGCATTTACCCTGACAACTAGCAATGTCTGGAGCCATTTCTACAGGGGCAACAGAATTGTACAGAAGTAAAAGGAGGTGAAAATGTATTTACTTTGAGTTACAAATGTAGAAATAAGTAATAGTATAGATATATGTATATTTACAGGACTCAATCTCTAGAGCACAACCTCTTCAAATAGAAGAAAACTTGCACACAGTATCTCTCGTGTTCATCTTCATGGACACACTATTACATACTGTATTTACAGACTTTCATATAAAATGTTCTTTATGTAATCTCAATAAATACATCCTCTGCAGTGATTTATCTTTATCAAAAAAAAAAAGGAAAGCCAGCTTCTTTTCTTTTAGAGATTCTACAGCATCTCTCTCTCTCTTACTCACTCATACCCATACAAGCACACATACACACCCAAACAAACTCACTGGGGCTCTCCTAGAGGTTTGACTACAGGCCATGGCATGTCAGGTAAAGGTGTCTGAGGCTCAGCAGGGGCCTGGTGCTGCTGCGACTGCTGGTTGGCCCAGTTTAAGTCCACTCCATTCTTCTTCAGTGCAGCCAAGTGCTTGATGTCCAGCGTGGTGAAGGTGGTGAACTGGACTTGGTTCCTCTTACTGGTGGGGGAGTGAAGCGGCTCACTGCGGTGTGGTCTAGCCAGCAAGGTGGCTGAACGATTTGCCATGGGGTCAATTGCTTTTCCCTGAAACTGCTGCTGCTGGGAGCTGGTCCTGCTGCGGCCCAGGGTGGCAGTTCTTTCGGGGACGGCGGGTGCACTCACGGTGGGCAGCGTGTTCTCCAGGCTACGGTGGCCCATGGAGTCTATGGAATGACGAGACTCCAGAGGGCGATGGGTCTCTCGTTTTAGCGTGGACACTTGAGGTGGCGCACCTGGGGCAGGGGTGCTCTGGTTATTGCTCCCCAGCCACACCCAGTCATGCTTGTGGTCCTTCGGGTCCCTGCTGGGGGCCGGAGCGGCCTGTATGGGTGTCTTGTGATTACGGAAACAGAGGTTATACGAAGCACAATTCAGTAAAAAAGCCAGGATCGCTACACAGGAGACGCCCACCAAGGCATACATACCAATCTCCAAGTCTGACATGGCTCTGAATGTGCGAATGAGGTCGCTCTCGATTACTTTTGGAGTTTTAGGTTTAGGAGGCTCCTTCTTGGGTGTCACTTCTGCTTTAGGAATGTCTTTGTTAGGTGTTGAATTGGGGATGTCGAGCATGTTTCCATAGCTTCTCTTCTGTCCTTCACCTTTAATGAAAACACCCACTGTTGTTGCTATAGGTCTGGCAGTGCTCATTGTAGTGGCAGTTGTGGGATTGATATTATATGTGATGCCTCTTGTAGCTCTGGTTGTAGTTCCAATCCACACAACATGTGGCTGCACAGATCTTGTAGAAAATGTGGATGAGGTGGTTTTTTCTGCCAGGGTGGACTGGTAGTCAGGCACTGTTCTTCTTACCAACCATTTATCCATATCTGTGACAGCGTGCTGTGATGTCACAGTCGTTTTAAGCTCCCCTAACACTTCTGATAAACTACCATCGTCATCTTTATTTCCATCAGTGCCACCCTCACTGACTCCTCCTCCTCCTGCTGCGGCTCTGCTGCTACTCTGGAAGTTGATTCTTAGGAGCCCCATGCCCACTGCCAGCTTGCTCTTCCTCTTGGACTTCTGGCATTCCTCACAGATCCTCAGCTCCACCCTCACTAGTGCCCCCTGGCCTTCGCCTTCACCTTGTGCAACCACAAACGTGGACAGTGGGGTGCGGCGTACTGTGACCACACCCTCATCAGGGGTAGAGACTGTTAGAGAGTAGACGCTGCGGTCAAACAGCTCCAGTGGAGCAACAGCACCATCGCTGAACTGAACCCAGCAGCTGACCACCGCTTCCTGTAAGAGAGAGAGAAAGAGAGAGAGAGAGAAAGAAAGAACACACTATGATACAGAGTTTATATGCAGAAAAGCAGGTCAGAACAAATGCAGCAAATCAATATTCCCCCCGCCTTCACTCAGAGCTATATTGCTATGATTGTTAATAGCACTAAATTGCCTATGCTAATCTCTTTCTGATTACACTCTGTAGGGTGCTGCTGTACCATAGATTATAGTCCTATAAAGTAATAGTATGAAATGTAATTTCACCAAAGTGGATAAAGAGAGTACAATAGAAGTCCTTTGCACAAGAAAATACAGCAATAAGGGTCATGTTAAGAGCAGAATTAGCCAGTCCAATCAACATTAATACACAATGGCCTCTTTCCTGTTGCTAATGCAAGCCACTGGGCCGCCACAGACCTAACCTATATTTCGGGTTTGAATACATTACGAATCGCCCTGAGCAGAACATTAACAGCTTGCCATCACAGACACAATTGGCTGGTCATCTGCACTGGCATGGTTCTAATAGTTTGTTATTGACAGAGGCAGACCAGCCACAGTGGCAGTGTACTGTAGGTAAAGTGAGCTGTCGTTCCAGCAAATATGGACCGCCTAATTGGTGCCCCATGCCTGGTTTCAAATGGGCAAGCTGCCATGGCTAAATGTGTGTGAGTTTTCAAAATGATCATCTGTGCACCCTGTCTGCCTCTCCTGCTCTCTCACAGCGTTGTAACCGTGGATGATAGTCCAGGCTGTGAACGCAGCGAGTTCACATTCTGAGAGGCAAAGAGAAAAGATAAATATTACACCCGAGGTCATTGTTGCATAAATGTGCACTGTTGTGGCAGTTCTTATAATTCAAATCCTCTCCTGTAGAAGCCTATTATGTCTTTCCTGAAAAATGAGCCTTTAGTGTATTTTAATAACACACAACTTTATCATGGCAAGTTTAAAGTGTTATTTTAAGCTCCCCATTCATGTTTGTAATTCTATTGTTTGTGGTGGTGCATATACTGCTTCTGCTCTCAGTGCACTAACAATCAAACCTCACTTGAGCAAACATGAATGTGGAATAGGGTGGTAATTTCCCAACATAAGAGATTTTTTGCTCTGCTCTTGTGCTTATCGTCCCTGAAATGTCATCTTTTGGGCTTTGAGTAGCTGAAAAACATCTTGGTGCAAGAGACACAAAGTCTGCACTCCTTTTTTTGTGAGGATGTCTCACAATATAACAAATAATAATGCTGTTTAATGCCAAATGTCCCAACAAAACTAAAGTATGGGGCACCAAACAAAATAACAATGGGAACTGTTAAGGTAGATATGGTCATTACCATTATATATTCTCTTAGTCCAAGTATGAGAAGAAATGAATTTTCCTAAAGATGATTTGACTTGTGAGCCATGACTCCTCTATGAACCTCCAAAAGATAAATATTTTACATCAAACTCCGACAGAGATGAGTGCTTGCTTCCATCTCCAATTATAAGATTTTTCCCTTTATTCTCCTTCAAAGCAACAAGACAGATTTTACCAGATGTTGCCACACAGGATGCAATTTTTCTCCCCTGTCCTCTATCCAGATGTAAAGCCCCGCCCGCTAACAAAGTTTCCATGTCTGTCCAACCAAAACCTAGAGTTGTTATTTCCCCACAACCACCTCTGTGAACAATGGGAGGGGATGCTTTTCCATTTCACCTATGTGATTCATTGCATTAACGTATAATCCCCTAAATCTTTAATTCTATTAATTCCTAATAACGCACACGACAGAAACATGCTAGTACATACTGTGTATATAAAAAAGTAGATTTAGGATCTAATCAAATTAAATCAACATTAGAATCAATTAAATCATTTAATCAATTCACTGCACTTGCACTGTCCACAATTCCTTTGGCTTTAGCCTGACTGTGATTAAGTGCTAAATCTGAAATTGAAAAACTAAAATCAATGCTCGGGTCCTATAATCAAGGTTTGATTAGCATAAGGACAAATCAAAGAGTGGCAACACAAATCATTTTTTCTAATCTAACAAGAAGCATGTTCGTGTTAAAACGTGGGTCTATGAAGATGCTGATGTTATTTATGCTGTTGCTTTATTATACATGCATCTGTGAGTGTTTCCAGTGTGGTGTGCTGAATAAAAGGAGGAAAACTGTCATTGCCAGGGGCTTGCTTGTTAAATGCTCACACTTTTAAAGAACAATAACCCAGGGATGTTTTATGACTCTTACACATGGGCAAAAGCATGGCTGCGGTGGTAGAAGCTCGCTACAAGAGGGAAATAGCTCACTTAAAAAGGCAATAAATAATTACACAGAATAAATACAGTGAAACAGACTGTACACTCTCACCTTTGATATTTAATCAAAGCCTATAGCAATCTAAATTCAGTGTGTGTGTTGATGCTCTTAGCTATCCTCTGTGATGAAAGTGAGTCTATGGGTTGACACACAGGCACTGTCATGGGAGCTACAGAGAGTGTGGGCGTTGTTTAGTGTATTCCATCAAAGGAAAAAAGTATGGTTAAATTTAAAATGAATTCTATGATATGTTTGGATTTTACCTTGCACCAGTGTGCAGAAATGTGGTATCACTTGACAAATCTATTTTGACTGCTTCAAAATTGAAAAGGATCAAGAGATATGCAAAATAATCCCACAATAAGCAGACACACTTTTATAATCATACATTTGAACTGCTTCTGTGTATTTCTTGTCCCTTGTGATTTCAACATTCTTTTGAAATGGTCCTTCACGAGTTCTATTGCGAGGTTAAAAATGAGTTTATAATAAAACTTACAGGCATAAAAGGAGACAAGTACCACCACATACAGAAAAGCTATGCCCCACATTTTTATGCTTTATGTGTAACAATTTTCCAGTTACTTACCTGTTTGAGCTGCGTGATCATCTCCCGTGTGGTTGCCGTGGCGACGATGGCCCTGTTGCTCCCTGGGCTGAGCTGCAGGGACAGAGAGAGTCCAGACACCAACTGCACTCCCAGCTCTGTCACACTCACTTTGTCGTCCACCACCCTGATGCTCCTCTCAGCCAGGACCGATGACGTCAGAGGGGACAGCACCTGCAACAAGTACAACCTCGTTCATACTGCAGATGGATATACAGCAAGTGTATATAACCTGCACTGCAACTGCTAAAACCACGCACACACACACACACACACACACACACACACAAACGCATACACACACACACCCCTCATGGCTCACCTGTACTGTAGTAGTGCCCACAGCCCGTCCCTGCAGCACCACCCCATTGTGTACCCTTGCTACATCAGGGTCTGCCACTTTTAGAGAGTAGCGTACAAGATTGGTCACATCCACCTGTTAATCAAAGAAAAACATTACTTTCAATCATATTAATTCCTCAGCCAAAGCTAAGGATTTTTTTTTTTTTTTTTTATTGCAGCAATGTATGATTGTTATCAATCCACTAATTCAGTATCTTGTTGTAATTTTTGGAATATAGAAAATCCTGATATTAAGTGCTGGCTTGTCAGCCTCGGTTAGGACTGTTAAATGTTTTTACCTGCCAATCAGGACCCAGGAAGTACTCAACAGGCTCTGCCCCAGTTAGCAGGTCAGGTAGCACCTCAGCACCAGCCTGAGCCACGAAGGGCGTGAGCACCCTGAGTGTAGAGTGCTGGTACTGCAGCATGCAGCCCCTGCCCTTCCTCATCTCCTCCTCTTCCTCACTGTCCCATGTAGACCTAACCCACAAAGGCAATCAAAAACAATTAGTGACAGATTTCCTATTCAAAGGAATACTTTCAGAAACAAGCTTCTACGCTTTCTTGCCGAGGGATAGATGACAAGATCAGTATAACTTTCATGCCAGTATGCTAAATATGAAGCTATAGCAATCTGCATGCCAGCACCTCTATAGCTCACTGATTAACGCATTACTTATATCTTCATTTGTTTGTTTGTGTAATTTGTAAAAAAAAAAAAAAAAGAAAAAAAAAAAGAAAAAGGGAGTTCTGATCTGAGTTATATCTTGGCACAGTAACTCCAAGGACTAATCTAGTATATAATCCTTTTACCTTTACCTTTACCTTTGGACAGACCTGTTTCTCCTTGCTTCCAGGCTTTCGGCAAACCTGCTGACTGTAGCTTCATATTTAGCATGCAAGCATAAATATAGTATTGATCTTCTTCAAGAAAGTGAATCACTGTGTTTCTCAAAATGTCTAACCATATTATGAATAATATGTTATTTCATGCATTGAAACACAATTATTCATAAACATGTAGATATTTTTTCTACATATAACCATAATTCCCATATATGAAAAAATATATGTATATATAAAAATAAAATAAATATGTAACAATTACATATGAAACCTATTAGGAATTGGAGATATAAAAAAAAATATATATTATATATTTCCTTATAGCTGACATCGGCAACATCACTTTCTATATAGGAACATATATGTCACATATTAGGCTACATTTCTGTATAGGTCACCTGGGAATGAGCTACTGAATTGTGTTAGCTCTAAATTAAGTCTTTAACCAAATTGCAAACACTGACACTGCAAAATCATGTAGTTAATGTGCAATCTGAACACCTAAATGTGGTTTCCTGCTGGCCAGCAGAGAGGCTCTGAAGAGCAATACTGGTGTACTTGCTGCTGCTGGGTGACCTTTCCTTCTAAATGAATTTAAGTTAAATTAACCAGGATCCCACAGCTGACTGGTTTGTTTATGGGTGATAGAGGTTAAGTTGCACCCCTCAATCCCTCAGTAATGATCATATAATTATCATAAGCACAGCTGGTCTGCCATGCACTGCGCCACAGGTGGGCTGGACGATTGTTGGATGTGTTTTCACACTGTGGGCAGAAAGCTCCTGTCAAGAACTACAATCCAAATACACATCATTATTATATAGCCTAAGGTCAGAGCTTAACATGTGATGGATATGCTGCTTGAATTGAATCAGTGTGACTCAACATCAGACGGAAAACAAACTCTTTCTTCAATCCTGGGTTACAGCAGTACCATCAGTAATATGTCAAAGTGAATTTTTCAGAATATGACCCACTGATTTCCAAAACACTTGAGCACAAGTTTGAAGTTTTAATGCTGAGTCTCTTTGCCATGGTTACTCAATGTCCTTATAAGTTCTTTGAGCCATCATGCCTTTTACTGGGTTCCCAGGCTCCAGTCAGTGAATACAGTGTTATTATTGGTGTTAATTAAACTCTGCTGGTGTTAATAAATTGCAAAAGTCTATTTCAATCTATTTTGAAACCACCAGAGATAAAGAGAGATAAAATAGATAAAAAGCTTTACTGAAAATCATCATTTATTACAATGAAAAGAAAAAAAATGCAAGCGAGAGGATATTTAATAAATCCACATTGTTATTAGTAGATTATTTTCATATAGAGCCCAGTTTAACTTGAGTCTGTGCTGCTGCTGCCAATAAGACACAAATTCTAGTTGCTTCTCCTCCACAGCTATGCATGTGCCCAACATAGTAGTATGAAACAAATACATTCAGTAGCTACTTTTTTCATCATGACCTGAGACACGCCATTACAATCACACAATAGAAATTTCTGACCTAGTATCTGTTTTTGTCTGGAGCTGGGTATTGAATGTTTTGGGAAATGAAAGCCCATAAGGGTTTTTACCCTGGAGAAAACTAACAGCCCATCAGTCGGCCATCATCATTAGTATTGAGTGAAAAATAATGACTTTACTGTAAGTATTGAGTGAAACTCCACTAACCTTTATCTCCAGGGCAACTGAAATACCTCTACAGTGTCCCACTCACTAATGCACCAAACACTAACTGACTCCATCTGCAGTCTACAGAAGAATATTAGAATTTATATGAGACACCTCTCAATATAATCCAATCCAATTCAACACCACCACTAACTACAGATTCAAAAATTACCATACAGTTGAGTCAACATCCCTCTGACTCTGTGTCAACACAAACTGATTATTCTAAGCTTTGCAAAGATACAGTAAGATTTCTTGCAGGGCTGGCTTCATCTGAAGTGTTTCTTCTTTTTTTTTTAATTCCTAAGTACAAGGTCATCTCCCTAATGCAATAATTGGTTGCTTGTATATGAAAATGCCACTTAAACACATTTAATTTAAGAGGAATCTAACAAATATTTCATAAAGAGGCATCTGAGTGTAAGAATCACTTGTACTCATTCTTACTGCTAATTCTCACTTTAGACTCTTTAAGGCAGAGATGTGTGAGTTTAGACTTGATGTGACAACAACTTACGCAAAATGCTAAATATTTGACTAAAAAAATCGTAGATGAAGATGTGATTTCCTTTGGCATATGAGGCTTAATAACGAACAGTAAATTTAACCACATTAGCTATAGGAGATTCACGTAGCTGACTTTGCAAACATGAAATCAACAAACCCGCATCACAGTGGGTGTGGTTGGTGTAAATTAATATAAGCCATGTCTGATGTTAGCCCAACAATGCTGCTCCTCCATAATGACTTGTTTAGGACTTTAAACACAAAGCTCAGGACTTTGGACTTGACTTGACTCCGGCCTTCACAGACAATGCTTACTCTACACAGAACAAGAGTATATCTTATACACATATGAATTATACAGCGTAATAGCACTGTGCTGTGTCTCTGTCCCAGCTCTCTCATCCTGAGGATCAGGCTAACAGGACCTCACCTCCTGCTGCCGGTAGTAACAGGAACCCTCCAGCCTTTGATCTGGCTGAGCTCGGGGTCGGCCACATCGATGAGCAAGGGCAACCGTGGCATCCACACACTCATCTCCAGCTGGGCACTCAAGAAACCATAGGTAAAGTTGACCATCACTCTGTTCTTTCCTCGAGTCTCCTTCCCATTCACATACACATAGTCACAGCCCTCTGAGACCTGGACACGACAGACAAGAAAGACGAGAAAGATGAGGGGTGAATGAGGGGCTCAAGGGCGACAACCTTTGATATTGGCCCCAAAAATATCAGATAGTCTGATGATACCCCTTAATTTCTGTCAGTTTCTGATGCGGTCACTACAAAAGTCTTGGTTCATGGGCAAGAAATCTTTTTTCATTTTAGAATCGCTGGACAAGAACCGGGGCTGAACTGTAGTCTAGAGATTTTGATTCAACTTTCTCCAGACAAACACTAGTAGAGGCTTTTCCATGTAAAGCCCCATGGAAAATGAATGAGAAAGTTTTTAGCTAGAAACTGACAGAGGGGAGAGTGTGAACAGAGGCACCAATACAAATAAGCTGAAACCACACAGACAGACATATTATTCATTTCGTACAACTTCCAAAGTCTGGCTGGGGAATTGCACTATGTTGCTGTTCATGTCATGTAAATTCACAACAGTGGTCTCTATGAAACTGTTACGGAATATAAATTAGCTCTGCCTTACAACCGTTCCTGTAGTGCTGCTGTACTGTAGGTGGGAGTGTTGCAGTCCCCACCAGTGAGAGCAATGAGGTGAGACACAGCACTTGGTGTGTTTTATTTAAGATTGGAGGCCTATCTCCACTGCCGCCTCACTTATCTTAACAAACCAGTGGCTCCACAGAGGTAATTGGAGAGCACTAGACTGGAGAATAGAGTGTAGCACTGGAGAGAGGCAGATGAAAAGGGGGGGGGGGGGGGCACAAAAAGTGAGGAAAAAGCCCAGGGAGGAATGGCTTCCAAGGCAAGTCAACTTGAACTCCTGTGGAAATGTTGAGGGAGGACGGTCTCTGAAGACCTTCTCCCATAATGCTGACTGGTCTGAACCACAGCCTCTGATGTCTTGTGCAGCTCTCCACTGTAACTATGTATACTG
Organism: Trachinotus anak; assembly: GCF_046630095.1. NCBI lineage: Eukaryota > Metazoa > Chordata > Actinopteri > Carangiformes > Carangidae > Trachinotus > Trachinotus anak. Next base: position 12,825,058 of record NW_027273879.1, on the reverse strand, counting down.
TAAGGTCAGGGGACACCTGAAAAAATAATCTTTATATACACTTAAATCAAGTGTTTTTCTGCTCAGTAATGAGACATGTTGATAAAAAATTTAAAAGTCATTCTCCTTTAACTTTATCTTCATTTTTCAATGGCCAGCCTCCTCCCTATATGTACTGTGGTGCCATACTGTTAGGACATGCTGTTAGTGCTTGACCAGTCAAAGCTAAAAGCAGACATCAGAACCATACAGAACTGGACACAACATCTCCCAGTACATTTCAGAGCAGCGCTCTGTCCCATAAATGATCTGATATTGTCTGTTTGCATTCATCTTGTAATTTACAGTACTTACTAAGCCATATAACATAACACCCAAGGCTTTCAATTCTGTCCTGCTTTTTTCATATTAGCATATTTTCCTCTCTGTAGGGTTCTCTGTGGAAATCTACAGTAAGTCTGAGAAGTTTAAGTCACCATATTGAGACAGGAAAATGCAAAAGCAAATACATTGTCACTGGAGTGTGTCGTTGTCAGTTAATGGTAAATGTTTTGAAGATTAATATATAAGTTGTTTTTTTAGGTGTTTTTCCTGTATGCTGCACATTTGATTTGTTTACTGTCAGTTCAAAGGAGTAGTCCTTCCACTTGTTCAGCCAGGAAGGAGCACAGAAAGGTGAAGATGTTCAGGCAGAGTGCAGCAAGGAAATACAGGCAGCACAAAATCATGAGACAGGACAGGCCCTGAATTCAAAAGAGATTTTTTACTACTACTGCATATCACTAAATCTAGGAGTTGGGGCACTGTACTATATGTGCATCTATTTATCCTGTAGCAGTTATGGCATAAAAGATAAAGTCTGTGTGTTTCAAGAGTTAACTTCATCTGGTCCATGGCCTTGGTCTAAGAGGTCACTGATAGCAGGAAGCGTTAGGTGGCCATTCAGACGCACAGTAATAACTGGATTAAGTTCCTCTACTGATACAGAAAATCATTACAAAGACAGTCTCTGGTTTTTTGGCTCTTTCTCGCTCTCTTAGGCTTACACACTCATGCTTCACACTTGAAAAAAAGCCAGTGGCTGTCGTGTTGTCTAATGGAAAACGATATAATTCCTTTACTTCTTCTCTGCTGCTCTTTCTCTATATCCCTCTCTCTGTTTCTCTCTCGCTACTCCTACTGTTCTAGTAACATGGCTCCATTACACAAAGGTCAAATCACTGTGCTTATGGACTGAGTGGTGGGATCATGAGCTCAGTCTCTAATGCCATATGGAAGAGGCTGCTTTTATCCACGATGCCCACACACCCAGAGACACACACCCACACACGCGCACACACACGAACGCACGCACGCACGCACGCATGCACGCACGCACGCACACACACACACAGAAAGCTTGATGGCACAGTGACAAAGAATGTCTTGGAGTCATAAATCAGAATAAATTTCGTATTTTTAATGCCTCAAATTCTGTTTAATTACCGTTTAACATTCAGCAAAATTGCTTTGTATGCAAATTAGGCATGGATAATATATCAAATTCATACTGGTATTAAATAAGAAAGAAGCAATTGCTGCAATAGTTTTTTTGTATAATAGTTGTTTTTGTCTATTTAAAACTGAGGAATTATATATTATTTTTGTTCACTTTACAGATTGCATACACAGCGAATACTTAATGACCAAGCTGCCCAGTTTCACATTAGTCAAGATTAACTTGTGGTGTGGCACTAATGCACTAAAGACCAGCAAAGTAGCTGGCATAAAAGGAAGGGACTGTTTGATCACATGCTAAAATTTAAAAAAGCAGGTGGTTTACACATAGTTTGAGTTTGGTCTGGAATTTGAAATTCACAAGCAGCATGGAAATTATTATAGTGACTATTCCAGTCCAGGATGACTGGGCCTGTGGTTGTAATGGCTTACCTTGAGTACATCCTCCTCTGTGGACCTACAGCTGGTGTAGTTGGTCACATCCGTAACTGAGCCATTAGCCTCCACAGCCAGAGTTTTCACCGGCACTGACACCACTTTACCCGTCAGCACTGCAGTATTCAAGATATCAGTGTTCTGTGCAGGGAGAAGGGCAAATACAGAGCAGATTTCAAACGTGGGCTGGAGCACTGTCACAGGTTTATTCATCAGCATGTACAATAAAAGTGGGGGACAGAGGGTTTGGGCTGTTTTGAAAAAAAATCACTTCTTGCCAGCTTAACTAGAATAAGAGAAACTTATTCTAATGCTTCATATTTTTTGTGAGTGCAGTTTGAAGGTTGAGGGCTGAGACTGAGATTAGCCCATTTTAGCTCATTTGCTAGATATCAGCTGAAAGATCAGGGAGATACATGAAACTTTTTCAAAGATGAATTTCTACTCTCACTTCACCATATGTTGTACTTTCCACTAACGATTTCAAGTGGATGTGATGTTTAATGCTACTGTACGTTCCCTCGGTGCTGAAGAAGATGTATTTTCCTACAATTTAGATGAACTGCATGTTCAGTAAAACTACAATCTGCACACAGAGAAATAAAAAATGGTTATCCACCGTTATCAGCTTTTTATTACTCTGGGTTAGTATGAAACAGAGGCAGGCAGGTATTTGACACATTTGGTACATTGCTATGCAACAGCAATGGGCCCACCCTGCAAGGAAAACTTGTCTAAATACGCAGCTGAACTAATACATTATACAATATAATCACTACTTTTATGGGGGCAGGGATGACAGACAGAGAGTGGGTGTTAGCAAGACTAACAGGGATTAAAACACTCCCAGGCTGGCAAACTTGATTCATTGAAATCACACTGATGCAACACTCACACACAAACTGGACAGATGTGCTAAAATACTAAAAGTAATATCTCTGTGATGATAATATACAGTACATGTCTGTCTCTTGCATACCTGGATAAAAATAGGTCCTCTACTGTAGTGTACCACCCACAGATCAAGACTCATATTCATATACTAACACCTAAACCTGATTACATGTATAATCTTCCAACCCATTTTCCCACCTTGTACTGTACGTCTACGTCAAAGCTGAGCAACAGCTTAGCTCTGATACATCCTGTATTTTGTCATTAATCATGACGTAGCTGCATTTTTACACTTTAACTCCTTCTTCAACATGGATTTACAACTACTTTCCAGTGTATAAGATCCCTGAAAACGTCTTTTTAATCTATCATAGGTAGTGTCCGTGTGTGTTTGTCTGTGTCTGTGTCTCTGTCTGTGTAAGAAGCTCAGTGTGTGGTTTTTTTTCCTACTGATGCTTGTGGACTAAAGCATCAGACAGCACTTGGCAGATGTTGCCCGGCAGCTTCACATTCTGAACTCTGTCGGCTTGACAGCTGCTGACCGCAATTCCAAAAGGACATGCTCTAGTTCAGACTGCGACACTGGCCCAAACATAAGCCACGGGATCAGGGGTAGCACAAAATCAGAAAGCAATATCAACACTCTGCAGTGCTGGCAGCGTCACACTGAGAGATCTTGATGTCCGATGTTTCAGCAAGCTCTGCAGTAATCTGGCTTGTGGCGATCAAGTTCAGCTCAAGCAGTTCAGCTCTACTTTAAATCTGCCTCTTTTCTGAAAGTAGAGTTATATTTACACTCTGTGGTATGTCTTGGTATTGTTTGTTCATTCATTTTTATTAATTTCCTTCATTCAGATCCTATAGTGTTTCACACAAGGGAGGTAAATATGACATTAACATGAGGAGAACATGCAGAAAACATGCAGAAAGGTCTTTCCATCACTTTCGTTCAATAACCATTGTAGTGAATCAGTTCTAGTGCAGATGACAGTGAGTATGAGTTCAGACTTACCTGCAGCTTTTATTTATTTACTTCTGGCGGTGGTGGAGATTCATGTCTGGTTGTAAAAATTAATTTGTTTTCCTATTAATATGAAGCTACAACTATTCCAGTTAAAGGAAAAGAACAACAGCCGACTTGTGAAGTAGGTCTTTTCACTCCACTGTTTACACTGTTTTTTCTCATGTGAATCCTGTGAGTGACTGAGATGAAACATATTTGCTCCCTAGTGTTTGTCTGATTCATGTTGACTATTGTAGCAGAGGATAAACCTCCTGTCAAAGACAAACATGGATCTACCTCATTTCTGGTGGTTGTTCTCAAAATATAAAGGTTTTTGAGACAAGTACACATAGCAGCAGGGAATCAGTCTAAGCATCAAGAATAATATTGATGTATCACAGATAATACTGTGATCACAGTGTGTCTTTTGCAAACAGGCAGACGTGACTTGAAAGGTAGTGAGCTCTACAGTGCAGACCTATGATAAACATAGAGATGTAGTAAATGTTAAAAAACGATTGGTGGCAAAAGCTACAAGCTGTTGACATATTCATTTTACTCCTTTAAAACGCGGCAATTACTTGTAGCACGTTTGTCTTCATCTGTATAAAATGAAAGATAAAACACAAATTAATGACTAGAACCTCACAAATGAGTGGGCATTTCTTTAGGATGTCCAACTTTGAACACTTCTAGATGGCAGAACAAAGACTAGAACATCTGTGTAAGTTAAACCAGCAGATAGCGACAGCATTTTTTCTTCATAAACAGGACTGCACTATTTATGATGCCAATTTATGATGCATCCTCCCAGATGATACCATCTCACCTTGTTTATACGTCAAGGGAATCATCAGGAGTTTGGGTGTATGAAATTGCCTTTTATTGCAGCAATAAATTCCAATTTCATTAAGACTGAGTGTGGTCGTAGCACACCCCTAAATGCCCTGTCTTCTTGTTCCACCTGTGACAAAGCTTGACCTGAGTCCTTTGGCTTTCATAAGCTCATCCTTCCTCAAACATCAGAATTAATGTTATGTAAGACTACAAGAGAGAGAATAGATCGTTTAGACAATTAAGGGTGCAAGCTGCAGGGAAGGCAGAGTGATCAATTTACAACCAGAAAGTATGTAAGACAGTATGTAAGTGTGTATACAAATGTGAACTCTATATGTGAGAAAAAGAAAAAAGAAATATTGTACACATGCCAGCATTTTAAGTTGACACAGATATGTCCTTACCATGACCAGAGGTGCCAGCCCCACAAAGTCTCTCTGAGTTGTGTATATCCGCATTACACCCACATCCTTGACGTTCCCTGGCAGCTCCAGACGCCAGGAGATCGACTGACTCTCAGCCTGCTCTGAAACGTCTTTTGGCACAAAGTCAAGTTGTAAAACCTCCAGAAGACCCCTGTTTGAAGATAAAATTTTAAAATATGATATGTTTAGACAAGTTAAAGTAAACCTTGGTGATGTTTGCTGAACAGCCGTTATCTCATAATAGCCACATTGTGGCTATTATGAGATAACGGCAGTGAAGAAGAGTCAGTAACTTTCACTGCAAAATCTATGTGCTGACATCAGCCACCTTAAACTACTGGTCATACAAGACCAAGTAAGCCTATAGCAACAAAACCTATAATGAAGTAAAGGATTGTTTTATTGCTTATTCAGTGTTTCATTTTTAAGATGAACAATGTGTTATGTCTTCGTTCAACGATTACATACATTTGCTTTACTTAAATTTGCTTTAAATATTAACACTTTAAAATTAAAACTATATTTTGACAGTGCTGTGCACAGGAAGGCTAAACAAACAGTTGCAGATACCTCACACCCACAACACTTAGAGTTTGAACTGCTTCCGTCTATTTAGAACCCCAAGCTCCAGTCGGAACATATACGAGTAGTCTTATATTCCCTATGCCTTACAGGCATTGAACACAAAATGAGTGCACCAGGAAACACTTGTTACTTGTTTTGGTATTTTATAATATTAGCTCTCTGGTATTTATATAAACTATCTGCTGCTACCTGCTCATTTGCACCATTGTATTGTATGTTGTACATGTATGTTTTTAACAATGTGTTGTGTCACTCAACCATATTAAATTTTAGGTTGGACATTCACTCATACACAGTAGTGATTTCCTGTACATTATAGTATATATGTATAGTATTGTAAATATAGGACGTGCTGTTTCAAGAGTTTCACATTTTCCACTTATTCAGACTTATTGAAAACGCCATTGTGGTTATATATATTATTGAACTAAATGGAATTTAAATTAAGGGCTAAATGTGGAGATCAATGAAACATGAATAAGCAATTCAGTTAGTGTCTGTCCACATTCGGTTTAAGACTTAGCTGCTAACTGCAGTTTTCATTTGGAGAGTAGTAATTATGAGTTTAAAGATATTCTTGGCACCATTTCAGAGTCAGTTAGTGTAATCTTAGGCATTATTAGGAAAATGACTAAGGTTAATCCAGGTTAGAGAACAAAGGCAAACAGGGATCCGTTTCCAATAGAAATATGCTGAATATTTGTTATTAAACCTCTGGAAACTGTTGGATTTGACATTTTTCATAGAACACCGTCTTGTGTCGGGAGACAAGGGTAGTTCAGTACAACAAACGCAGAAGGGGCTGAGGTGAGGCGGGTGCTCTCTCGTGTACCTCGAGGAGAAAGGTAAATATTTGTAAAGACATTTAGACACTGCCTATAAAAAAAGAAAAAGATAGAAATTGCTCTGACTTTCATGCAAAGCAAACGGTAGAGTTTAAACCGAAAGTGAATGCAATACAAAAAAGGTCTCATTTCCATCAGCAGACAGAAGAATAAGGTGAGAGTGTGAAGGGAAGATTAAGTGAGCTGGCAGAGATTTCAGCCAAGTAGTCTGGTCAAAGGATTGTCAAAGAAATGCCATTTGATGTTATTTGATGCTGGAGAGAGTGTGTAGGCACACCTGCCAGTATGAACAGATCAAAGGGAAAATTGAGCAGAATGTGAATGGAGCTGTGGCACTTTGAAGTGGAGTAAAACTTTGCATAAAGCAAAACAATGAGCCTCTGTATGGCTACAACTCACATTTAATAAAAGGTCACAAATGTTGAAATCAGCAGCAACAAGGATGAACACAAGCATAAAAAGGTATGTCTCACATGAAGATAAAAAAAATATTCCATCAAGAGGAACTCTTTGTATTAATGAATAAGGAGTAACATAAACGAGGCCATTACAAGGTTATGCGCAGTACTTCAGGTCACTAATGAGTGTTTGCATCTATAAGCTTTGGACTAGTGGTAAAAAATTAAAGTGCCTTGCGTTTCAACGTTTCAAAATAACAAGCTTGCAATTCAAGATGAGTTCAATTAAAGCTTTTTTTGTATGTCTTAAAAAACAATATTCTTCCTCACCACTGTGAAGCTGTTTACAGAGGGTCAGTGATACCGAGTTAGAGCCCCACAAAGAGAAACAACAAGGTGGTTTTTTTACACGACAAGGCTGACACGACAATCATGTCTTTAGGCTAACTATAAAGGTACTGGCAGCATCTCGCTAATTTAGCTTAGCATAAAGACTGGAAGACGAACTAGCTAGTCTAACCAAAAAATTGCTTGGCACGTAACCCCCTGTAGGCTACGCTAAGCTAACCAGATGCTGGATGTAACTTCAAATACACCTCACAAACATGAGCGTGGTATCAATGCTCTCATCTAACTAATGGCATGATAGCAATTAAGTATATTTCCCAAAATGTAAAGTTATTCCTTTAAGAATAAGAATAAGATGGTTACAAACACTCTTAACAAGTGGACCAAACGAGAAAGTAATTCTACTGAAATATCGTATGGAATTAAGGCAAGTTAATGTAAAATCTATGTTTTTGTACCCTTACAATATGCCTGAAGTCACGTGGGTCCTGGGAAAATGTACTGAAAAGCATTCAAAACTAAGCTTGCTTCACAAGAATCTTCATTTCATATAAACTTAATCTCTTTGACGTGGTCCTCGTCTTATCTTAAATGGGATGGATTCAGACAGACTTTAAACAGACTGAAATGATTCACACTGAAAACACTGGGAGAGCGTGAGAGGGAGACAGAGAAACATAGAAGGGGTTAATGCCCCTATTTCCTGGAAATCCGTCTGTTAGGGTGGGACTTTAAACCCCTGGACATATCATCACTTCAAAGCACAGTGGTGGGAGAATCTGTGTGTGTGCTCTATGTGTTGCATGTGTGTGTGTGTGTATGTGTGTTTGTGTGTGTCCTGGTGGAAGCTCAGGACAAGGGACACGACTTGGAATATCTCTCCTTCCTAATCTCCCCTTCTGAACGTGCAAGCACTTAAGCCTGGATAACGTAGCCGTGATTATGGATGATTACGGATAAGTGGGTCGAACGGACGGCGGGTGGTGTGTGTCGGCCTGGGTGGGGGGTTGCTGGGCAGAGGTGGCTGATGTTGTGTGCCACCACCAGTGTCAGGAGACACTGATAAAATCAGCTGGTGTGTATCAGGCAAAGCAGGCAGAGAAAATGCTATGAAAGTATTGTTCATTTACTATTAAGTTAAAGAGAGTAGAAGCACTCCACCAGCGCTTTAATTTAGTCAATAATCATATTTAAATGTCTCATTTATAATTTACTTTAGTGAATCTGGAGAGTAAAATTGGTGATCCTGCAGGGTGGAGACGATAGCTCATTAGACAGAGCTCATCATTCAGATTCATATGTGTGTATATGTGTTTTTGGTGTTATGATTTTGTCTGATTCTGTAATCGTTTTTTAAGAATGATAACTATTAGGTATTTTACAGAAAGTCAAAGGAACTGAGTAATCTAAAATGAGCTGAGCTGCATTATGTCAAACTAAGTTGATTTTTCTAGAAGTGTGAAGTAGCTGAGAAAACAGGAGGCCCCAATTATCAATCTTCTATTTCTGAGCATTGCTGTATCCAATTATCAGCTTCACTGCATCCAAGTAAAAACTAAACACAGCCATACGGCTCAAAATAGCTCAAATCCAGGGATTGTGGATTAAAACAACACAAAAAAAAAATATTCTAAATTAGTTACACGATGATATGGATTTATTCCTCCCATTGCTGTTTTACAATGTTCTTACTGCAGTATCATCTTAATATTCTGCAGTTGTCAGACCCCACGCTGACTTTAGAAATGAATGTTAGACATCAACTGTCTGCAGAGGTGGTCAGGCAGTTTTTTTTTCTTTTTTTTTCTTTAGCTGGAAGAATTTCTGCATGAAATAGGATCTACAAAAGGCGGAGCAGGTATAAACTAACTTCTGGTAATGCAGATTTATTTCAGATACACATGGGTACTCTACAGACAAAATACTACATGGAAAGTGATGCAGTAACATATTTTTTTACACAGACGCTACTTAATTTTGTGTGCTTGCTGACAGTCTGTGCACCAGCACAAGAGAGCAAGGCCACAAATGATTAGTTTTCCCCTGGAAAAGAATCTATTCATTTTCAGTTTGTCCCTGCTCTGTGAAGAGAACACAGAGAGAAGGTAACATTGGGGATGTTTTTTTCATGACAACTGATCGTGCCGTTTGGATTATTGTAATCTCAGAAAATCAAGGCAACAAGAGACAATAAGAAGTGATAAAAGATGAAGATAGCTTTTTTTCTATGTGTAGAGACAGAACTTTTGGAAGGGGCTGCTGAAAACACACAGATCTCTGACGCTGTGCACATGGATTGCACATGTAGCGTACTGACCTCTTTGCGGTGATAGCAACCTTCCTGTGGCAGACGACAGAGACCGTGTTGGGGGACGCTCCCCTGCCAGGCTCCACCAGAATGTCCCACAGCGCTGAGTCGCTGGGCCGTGCTGCACTGAATGACAGACCCGCTTTCACTGTCGCCCTGCAGCAAATACATACACACATACATAGTCCAGTTATGACAAAGCATAGCATCATTTTAATGACTATTAACCAACTAAAAATACACTGTAGTGCTGTTTCTGAATCTTTTATTACCAAACTGACACTGACACTGTACAATACAGTGTGATGTGTAATAATACTCCAACACTGAACAGAAATATCTGTACTGTTCCCATGTATGTGTTTTGTATTAGAATTATAACAAATTTAAGCTTTTATAAAAGATGTTCTCCATCCCTTTGTATCTGCTGCCTGCTGCCGGCATTGTGCAGTGTGTGTGTGTGTGTGCATTTGTTTGCAAAAGCATGTTATTTTTTTTGTTTTTTTGTATACATGTGCATGTTTTGTATGTGTGTTTATTTGTGTAATTAGCCCTTCATATTGTGCCAAACGAGATGAGTCGCTGACAGACTGATGTGTCACAGGCTGCTGGCAGACTGAGAATTAGCAGGGGTATTTAATTCCCATTAGCCCTGGGGAGAACTGGGAATCAGTTAATCAGATGTCTGATTCAGACTCACACGTCAGTCTGCTGGGAGAAACAAAACACTTATTATGAATTATATGAATGGACCAGACAGTCCTGGTGGTCCAACAATCATATGGGGCATTGTTTTTTAAAGAAGACATCACTCTGATAATTACAATGATGTTGCACCAAATATCTTTTGAGATGGTTATAGAACAGCTATAGGAGTCACAGGCTGAAATGTAAAATGAGCGACAGGAAACATGTTTAAAATGCACTGATTTTCTAATCTGCACTCCCACAGACACCTAGCTACAGGGTGGGAGCCTCATGTGTTTCGGAGCAGGCAAATTTTTTCATGGCAAGGATTCAACGAGGTGCTGGAAACCTTCCAGAGGGAATTCAGCCTTTGCTTACTCAAGAGCATCACTCAGCTCCTGCTGATTTGTCATCAGGATATTCATGCTGAGAATAATTTGAAAAACCTCCACCTCAATAAGGTTTTGCACATTGTGAATGCCTTTGAACTAAAGTCACTGAAACAGTCTCGAGAGGATGTGTCACATGCTGGAAGTATGCATCTCACAAAAGATAGACAGTGGGCATGAAAGCTGTAGCAAACACATTCACAATACCATTAAACCTCCGTCATCTGTCTCATCTGTTGATGCCGGGAAGGACGGATCCACACTTTCATTACATCTACCACAAAACCCATTCCTGCCATGAGCGAGTTGAGACACAAACTTAGGACTTAGTTTTCTACACTACTTTCTAGCAGTTGCCCTGTAGCCCAACCACTTCATAGTCTGATAGTGAGAGATTAGATCTATATTCTACTTACCTAAAAATGAAGACTTGAGGATAATTATAAAAGTAATAATTATACTTTTTTATTGCACATTTTCTGTCCGCTAATGGTTTCGGGAGGCGACCTGCTACAATCTCTTCCTGTTGTAACGACCTGTTTTTTTGTCTCCAAACAGCTGAAGAACATTGAAACTGACAGATGGAAAGAAACTCACACACTAAATCTATTCCAGCTAGAATAAGAGTCAGTATACATACCCATGTTCAGCACATGCACACATAAGTCCAAATACACATGCTCACAAATACAGATTTTTGATCAAACAGCAACCAGACTAATCAATAACCATTGAGACTGAGGTCAAGGTCAGAGTTGTTTGACAGACACAATACAGTATGCATGAGCGCATGTATACACACACACACACATACACACACACACACACACACACAAAATGCAAGTAGTCGTTGAAGCAAACTCACAAAATCTCACATTATTTTCATTTACATTTCATTTAAAATTTCAATCAATTTTAAGCAGATCAAGATAACAACTTCGAAAAACCTGTTTTCCTGAGCAAACTAACAGTGTTTTTGCATATCAGTCTATTCAAACTACCCATATCTGCAAACTCGTTTTCAGGCTATCTGTCCAGCTCAGCCTCACAGTGACAACAGCACCTGATGATCACCCCTCCCAGGGGTGCAAACCACTTCAGCCGGCTCCTGTTGAGTGTGGAGGGGCTTTAACTCAAAGCCAGGATCTTCCTGTCCCGGATCACTGGCTTTCTCACCCACAAGCAGACACAAGCCTCCCTGCGGAGAAACCTAATTTCGGGCACTTCTATCTTTGCTCTTTGTCTTTGTCAGTCACTACCCAGAGTTCATGACCACAGGTGGGGGGACAGAATGGATATCGATCTGTAAACTCCTCACCACTGTTTTACCAAACTCATTCAATCTCTTTGTTTAAAACTGTGAAAGCTGGAAAGCTTCCAACTCTGTTGTTTGCTGTTAATTCCATTAGCCATTCGTGCAGAAGAGAAGAGGGATTGTTTTTTTGTTTTTTTTTTTGTTTTGGTGATTTGTTATCTGTGGACACTTTGTGTTTACTCTTAATTTTTTGATATTTGACTCTAGTGTGGGCAGAGAAAACAACTATTTTTCTGGTATTTCCACCTAAGAAAGCAAGATCACAAAATGTTTGTTATTCAATGAAATGTATGTGATGAAAAGTATGTGAAAATAGTGGGTTTATACACTGCCTGTGTGCTTAATAGGTGGGCATGATGGCCTTGAAAAACATACACATGCACCACACAGATGTATATGGTTAATCCTGGCAGTCAGCCCAGATCATCTCTACCCCAAAGGGTTAACCCTCTTGATTCATTTTCAATCAAGGCCACAGATTATGTGGCCTAAACCTGCTGGAGTGGACTCAATCTTGGGCCAAAGAGTGAAGTAGAGCAGGGATTTCTCCCAGGAGGAATCAATCACTTTGCCAAGCTCCTCAGAGCTAGCCCTCAACTTGGACTTAACTACTGGACTCAGTCCCCTCTTCTTGTCCAATCTCATTCTGGACGTGGCAGTGGGTCAGAAATACACAGACCGAAATCACTGACCTGACTGGGGGAACTTCGGTGCTACGGTCAGTGAGTCCAGGTTTGGGGAATATCAGGTGAAGAGGCTGTAAATCCTTCCAAATAGTCAAAACAACAGCAGATGTTAAAGGGTCAGCGTCTCTCTACCAAATTGTATTCACGTAATTTGAACAATGCCAGAAGAGCCCCATTCAGGTCACTGGGTCTGTGTGTTTGTGTGTGTGCAGGCATGGCAATGTTTGTGGATGGTAAGTCTGAATTTGAGAAGAGCACTGGGATTGACCGACACACAGCCACAGGTTTAACTGCGCGTCCTATGGATTAATACACATATCTTAACATTGCTCTCCATTTTGCCTGCATCCTGCTGCAGATTACTGTGGGGTTGGTGCGTCTGCAGCATGATATCACTAAATCACGGGATTAGAGAGAAATTTGTCTTGCGTTTCAGACAAAACCATTAAGCTGAGTAAAGACTGGAAACAGAAACCTCACTGCGGTGGCTTTACACTTTACTGATCTGAAACATGCTGATAAAAACAATTTTACTCCACTCAATGATGTGCATCAAAAGGCAGCAAGTACAAGAACTTTCACAGCAGACTGAACCATGTGTTTCAGTGTGACACGGCTGCTTTCATATTAAGTTCACTTTTCTCCAAAGGAGTGAGGAAGATGTTAGTTATTTGTTTCCTGCTCCATTAAATAGATGCATTATTTATGAAGTCAAATACCCGGAGAACCTTGTTGAAACGTTAGTGGGATGTTGAGATATGAAAACTGGTGAATCATTTCCCAATTATTTCCCTGTTTATGGAAGAGTGCTCTCTATAACTCCCCCACTAACTGAGAAGTTGGAGAAGACAGGATATAACATGTCAGTAATTTATGAAGCCAGTGAAACTGGCAGATAACACAAGTCATGTTGGTGTTCAAGCATTTCACAGTGTGGCCTTGATGGTGGGCCATATCAGTATTCAAGTGCCTTAAGTAACCATTTAAATGCATGGAGCTTATCCCTCGTGAAGATGCTCAAATATACTGTACATCATGATGATTCAACTTGGTTTCAGTCTCTTTTTCTGCTTCACATGTTTCGGTGATAATAAAATTTTATGTGGCTCCACCTAAACCCTTGTCTCTGCAAACTCAGCAACACAGTTAAATAATTCTAATGTCTTCTGGGAGTGACGTTTTTCACTAAATGCCATCTGAAGGAGCAAAGTGTGATGTTGGCATAATTAAAACAGTATGTGATTAAACTGCTTTAGTGTAATATTTGTTCATTCCATATTGAAAGGGCAGACACAGGCTTACAGGATACCTAAATAGGTATACAAACCTGGCAACAACATCACCACAGTGCACGCAAAACAGCCGATAGATGTATTTTTGTAGGACTAACCTCTACAGAACAATATAGAAAACACCTATCAATACACCATTTGAATGAAACAAGTGTAAATGCCATGTTTAATTGTCAGCAAAGAAGACTGGCATCTCAAATTGCAATTTGCTTATGAAGCACTATGACTTGACTTTCCCTCAAAAACTTAAGGCTTGACTTCAGATCTGCACTGACAGATTTGAGATTTGGCTTGGATTTATCTCAAATTACCAGAGGCTTGGCTTGGTCTAGCCCCAAAAGACCTAAAAGCAGCTCTGCAATGTACCCACACGATCAGAAGCCAGTGTAAATTGGAATGTAAGAGGGTGGGTCAGTGTCCAACAGGTGCTAAGCTGAAGAAAATTCAAAAAATGTATTAAAATTCCTACAGAGTGATGAACAAATACTAGAAAGATACGTTTTTTTTAAATTCACTGTATGTATAATAAGCTCCCTTTAATTTTGTGAAGTTGATGTTTTCCGCAGAAGTAATTGTTTGAAAATTTGGGAAATACACCTCTTTGTTTTGTTGTTGAGACTTTGATGAGAAGATTGATCATCTCATGTCCACGTCTGAGAAATTTAAGACCGCAGCCACCGGTCGTTTGTTTTACCTTAGCATAAGGAGTGGAAACTGGGGTTTAATTTGGGTGAAGGTAACAAAACCTACCAAACCATACAATTAAGAGCATCGTAATTAAAACAAGGGAAGATCTCTCACCTGAGTGTGAAATTTTCCAGGGTAGATGTACTAGCAAGGAAGATATAGAAAGTTGCCACATCGGTGGTCTTCAGGGGCTTGGAAGAAGTCTGGATCACCACGGCGCCTCCCAGCCTCAGCCGAAGGAAGGTGGGGTTTCCTGGTGGAGTTCTGAGCAGATTAACACTTCCTATCCGCCTCATGGGTGTCCCTGATCCCCCAGAGTCTCTTCCTCTTCCCACTCCTACACGTTGCAGGCTATCCTGCGGGGTACACTGGCCTGTCTGATCCCTCCGACTCTGGAAGTAGACCTCCACAAGGTTCCCCTGAGGCCCCTTAATTCCTTCAGTTTTTCCTTCCTCCCTGCTAGAGCTTCCTGATCGGCTGGCCGAGCTGAACCAGGCAGGTTCCGGCTTCAGCTGTGCCACACAGAATCCACCTGGAGACACCAGGCACGCCCCACGAACTTCCCTCGTCTCCCAGAAGGCGTAAGCCGTCACACAGTGAGCACCATCGTTTGCCTTGACTCCACCACTTTTCCTCCCATTATCTTCACTAGACTCCATCCTTTCTTGCCCAACAGTGATGTTGCTTCCTGTGGGCATGTGGAAGAGGATCTTAACAACAGGAGACGAGGAACGAACCTGGCGGACCAAAATTACGGGCAGTATGCTGCGCCCACTGAGGAGCAGGTCTTGTGGAATCGGGGCATCTACAGTCAGGGGCCCATACGAAGCATTGACAATGGACTGGCGGATCCCATTGCCTGGACCAGTGATGAGAAATGTTTGAGTCTGAGACTTCAGGCTGGAGTTTCCCAATGGGTCGGGACTGTCCTGTCTCAAAATCACATGGTCCATGTTGCGGACCTGAAAGTTGATGGTGGGATAAACTGGAGATGGTGTGGAGGGCATCCCAAGATCTTCAGCAACCATCTGACTCTCAGCCACTGGGAGGGGGGAATTTACAAAGAGAAGTTAGTGCAGTAACATCTGTACAACCACTTCAAATCAGCATTTCATTGTTAAGTTTCAAATCCGTTGATACAAATATTTGTCACTTACAAAATCAGTATGTTACTGTAATTGCAAACATTTGGGGATGACAGGAGGATGAGGGGCTGAAAAAGGGATCACGGCTGAAGAAACACAGCTCAGTACAGAGTACAGAGAGGTGAGTTCTGTGCCAAAAGGGGCAAGCGGGCATCAAAAAGCTGCTAAGACCAGGTTGGTCATCTTAAGGAACCAAGGGTGATGAGACTCAGGGTAAAGGCAATGACTTGCTGCTGCAAAAATAGTCCATTCCCCCATGTTGTGCCTGCATTGAAAAAGAGGATAAAGGTGCTTATGGTGGAGGAAGGTGAGAACTGAGACAAACAGGAGAGAGAGGTGTTTGGCACGTCTGAACAGGCTGGAACAGAAAATTGAATGAGCTGGAGGCAATTGTAATCCCGTCTCTTAAAGCTGTGCTAAGTGCTGGATTTGATGATCTGAAATTTTGCACATCAGATGTCTGTGAAAAATAACTTTAAAAGCAATTACCTCATCATTGCGAACATGAACTTTGAGGATCACCCAAACTGCTATGTAATGATGAACATTAACTGAGTTTTTAATAGTTTCATACTCGAGCATCTGTAAACACTGGATGTTCCTGTCCCTGAAAGGTGAAGAGACTATTCACATTGTCCTAACCAAACCATTGCATTTAACAGCCTAGTGATGGCACTCACTGCAGGTGGAGTGATGGAGAAAATTACCATACATTACAGTGTCAGTTCTGTCTCTAGCCTGTACCATGTAACAAGATGGTAGCAATTATGGTAAATTCTATAGGTTGTTGATGAAATGTTCAACCAAACAAAACACATTATATTTGACATTGCAGTTATCTTTTCTAGCAATAAAGAATATTATGTGTGTAATATTGTGTGTGTAACTCATATCTTCTTCTTGTGCACCAAAGGTCTCAATTATACTTGTCTATTAACACAAATTACACTTTCCACTCTCCACGTACCACTTCTACGCAATGCAGTAAAAGGAATGGCAAATGCAGCATCTGAGTGTTAAAAAGGCTCTCGAAACTTCCAGGATGCCCTATGTGACAGCTCCCACTTCCTCCTGCCAAAGACACTTGGTACTTTGCCATCCTCCATGTTGAAGCGCTCCGGAATTAATGTGTGTTATTTGACTTTCCCTTCCCTCACAAAAATAACTTATCTAAAGGCAAATGCAGTGAGTGACTAAGTTATATGTCATTCTTTTTCTGATTTTCAAACCATATTTCACGAATACATCTATATGTAAATCAATTTTCTTCCTGAAGGGAAAGGAAAGCCTATGGAGAAAAATACAGATGTCAGAGTTAATATTAAAAATGTAGTATTCAGACGCACACAGGAAGCTGTCTCATAAATTCCAGAGATCACACTGATGTTGTAAGGAGTTTGACATTAAAGGCTAAAACAGATAGTGGCTGGTGCACATCATTCTCCAAACCAGAGGTAGAATGAAACAAAATGAAAAAGGTGAGTCAACTCTATAATTACTTCCTATTTTCAGATCTTTGTTGTTTGATGATGTTTGTATTTATAAAAGAGCTTTTAAAACCCAGGAGTGGATTTTTATTACATTTGGTAGACAGATCGACTAATTAGTTTTCTTTGATGAGCCACATCTGACAAACAATTGTTAGATTTACAGCATAAACAGGAATTAATTGTTAAAACATAATAATTAAGGGACTGATTCCAAATCCTAGCGAGTTTTATATTTAGCCTAAAAGTGTGAGAAATGCTAAGTTTGATGTTTGTGCTTTCTAGTTTAAGTTCTGTCTTATTTTACCATCTGTATTCTACTCCAACAAGGATGAGAGAGATGTGAGAATACTATAGGTTTTTAACAAAAAACAGGACTTTTTTGGCTGTTAAAAAGAGCTCAGAGCTGGAACGGACCAGTCTGTGCTCTCTCAAGGTTGTAAATCCATCTTAAAATATACCCTCGTACTAAATGGCTCCCAACACATGGCTATATACGACAGCAATTTATTGACTGAGAAGGATATAAAGGGGAAAATCATTCTCAGCCTGGTTCAAAACAAGTTGGCAACATATGTAATCATAAAACGACTTGGAAAGGAGAATATGATAATAGATCATGCTCACATACTCACATGTTGTTAAACACTAAACTGTGAGAAAAATGTTACTTTGCCCTCAGGTTTTCCCATAATTCTATGGTAAAAGTAATGTTATAAGATCACACTACTTCTGTCTTGCAAACTCAAGTCTGAAGCATAAAGTAGCCCACTGCTGATGTACACTACTGTACATCGGTAAAAGTATTTCTTATTGGTTAGATATTAATTTGGCGAGCCCTGGCTGGATCCCCTGTAGTATCTGGACTTGTGATATTACAAGAAAGATGAACTATCTGAAATATTTGAGCTACTATTATAAATGTTGGTTCAATCTCAGACAGGCTCGCTGACACAACAGGCAGTACATCTGCAACTGGACTGAAAGATAAGGCTGCCATGCATATTCATGGTTCCCAAGCAGAGAAGATATCAAAGGCTGAACCCTATCACTTAGATACGCATTAAGAACACAGCTGCACAGCTGAGTCCTCCACTAGCAGGAATATGACAGTCCCACATATGTATAGTGAAAAATGCACATGCAGATATTATGTGCAGATATATAAACCCAGGCAATCTCAGAAAGTAGTCTTTCGCATGACATCAGTATCAGAGAGAGACAGACAGCTTCCAGTGCAGGTTATCTTTAAACAACCAGAGAAACAGCTGTGCAGCCTCGGCTTCAGGCCTCTTTAATCCCACAGATGCACACTGGAGAGCGTGCTGTTGCCTTCATGGGACAATGAAATGGATAGAGGCCATGGGTGGTAACCAGACAACGCTGGACAATGAGAAATTACAACTCTATCCTTGAAAAAACAGTCACCTGAACACATCATGCAATGAAATGGTTTCATAACCTCAGTGTGAACATTTTCTGGATTGTTGATATTATTTAAGGCTCACTTCTCAAACACGTCCTACTTTACACAACCAAATAGTCTTTTACTGGGCTTCCTTAAAGTTTGTGCTACTAATAGCCTAAAGCAAAACAGCAGCCTGCCTCACCATCTTGTGCACATTTGAAACCAAGCCAGAATCATGCCTTCAATAAGGGGAGGCGTAAAGCAAACCTAGTATAGTGTGTGTTTAGATCATCAGAGCAAATATGAGAGCGTATGCACTCATTTCATCTTCATTAATGTCCCCTTGTAAACACAGCTGAAGCCTTTGAGCTACACCCAGTCCAGTCCAATTATCTTCACATACGTACACATTCATTGGGTCTGCTCCAACACAAATGAGGCACCTCAGACCAGTGAACAAATATAAGGAGAAACTGTTTACAACTCACCAAAGAGGAGTCATAAAATCTCACCTTTAACAGCTGTGAGAACAGCCACTGCGACAACGGAGAGCAAAGGACGGATGGGAGAGTTGAGCATCATTTCAGCAAAGTTGCAAGTTCTGGCCATCCACTCATCCGCGCTCCGGGGCGCAAAGTGGTAAGCTTTGGTGGCGGTCTGCACTCGGCTGGAAGAAAGCGCTGGAAACAAATCACTACATTGTCTGATGTCCGCTGAAGTTACTTCCTCTGACTGAAGAGGATCAAGTGGGAAAACACAATTCCTGGTTCACTTCCTTTTCCACATTAAAGCCTCTTCTAGTTGCATCTGTATTGGTCCCCTTCTCCTCTGGTTTCTCTCGCTGATGAGAGGGACGTTTTTGCTCCGGTGGCACGGTTGGAGCTGACACGGCAGGACAGCAACAGGCTCGTCTATCCCCCTGATAGAAATCAGTAAACATGTGCCGTCTGTCAGATTAACCAGACCCACGTGGGTAATCGCCGGTAGGGGAAGAGCTGCGCGCAAATTAAATGCACATGAGGTCAAGAGGATCAGTGGTTTCTCTACGAGTCATTTTAATGTTGATTTAACAAGTTAAAGATATGATTCTGGGCCAAAGGCCGAAACATCATGATGATTATTAAGATTTGACTAGCAAATAAGAAAAAAAATAGACTAGTTCCCATTGACAAAAAAACATTCTCTCTTCATCTGTTTGGACTATATCGACACGTGTTTTACTATATTTAAGCTTCTGTATTTATGTATGTAGGCATTTGAATTAGCTGTGTCAATACTTCAGAAAGTATTTGAGAGACATAAAAGTTTTGCCAGCTGTCAGTTGCATATTCTCAGTCCATGGCATCATATGGGATCATTCTTGGTGAGTAGGATGGAGCAGATGGATGCAGGCACTATAGCTAAAGCCTTGTGGCATCACAGCACACTATACATTTGGCAGCAAGCACTCATGCAGACTTCGCTTTAATCTTGCATGACTCCTGCTGGACCACATGATGTGAATGTGTTTATTGACAGTTTGAGACTACATCAAACGTGTGTCCACACAGAATTCATGGATTTGAGGTGAATAAAAAATGTATCTTTGTGGCCACGTTTCGTTTCACAGCACGCTTTCTTTTTTTTTTATGTGCATCACTTCAAATGCCTTGACAAAAATCCCATACACTTATTATAATGAGGAAAACTGAGCATCAGTGTGAGAGCAAGCCAGAGAGGTGATGCAGTTTAAGCACTGTGTCATCCATCCACTCTGGTTCTGGAGACTCTGGAGACATATGACTAAGTGCTGATATCAGATTTACAGTAAGAACAGCTAGTGGCTATAATGAGTGTGGTCAGACGTGTCTTCTCTTCTCCACCCTCCAACACCCCACTAAATACCTGTTCTCTGAAACAAATGTGGCAGAATATGTCTGCCAACCAAATCACTGTGCCCAGTGCCTCATGGCCTGTTTTATTGCAAAGTGGCACCAGCAGGGTGACAGCATTATGCAAGCAGACTTCATGGGCGAAAAAGCATCTTCTCTCCTGACAGCAGAGGCTGATTAAAATAAATAGGTGACTTAGATAGACTTTTGGGGGCCTCTAAATGCCAATAAAACTTTGAAGAATTAATGGAGTCTGTATTATCTCAGGATAGGAACTTGATTTTACCGTACACACTGCTGCAGTGTTTACTGTGCAGGGATAGTACATGCATTGCATTTTAAAGTCACTGAGCTTTAAATTAAGCAGTTTGTCTATTTTTCTGGCCCAGTTTAATTATCAAAGCTGACAGCGGCAGAAGCCTCTGACTATTGAGTGTGGGATCATCTCCAGATGTTTGTTGTTGTTCCATAAATGCACAGATGACAGAGGTGGTCAGATGCACCATGGGTGACTCCAATACTGGATATAAAGCTGCAGCCAGGTGGCTCAAAGATTTTTGGAGGTCATTTGATGTGGAGCAAACTGGGTCAAGACCTCAATTCCTGTAATCATTTATACATTTTCTTTTTAAACAGGAAGCTGTGCCTGATCGAGCTGAAACAGATAAATAGCAGGTGAAATTTCCTCAGTGCATCCTTTGTCAGAGCCAAAGCTTAGTCAAGGATTCAGGATATGTTTGAGGGAAATAGCTCAACAACTTTTAGAATGATTTTTTTTTTTATTTAGTACAGACATTCTCTGTCCCAAGAGGATGAATCCAAATGACTTTGGTGATCGCCTGACTTTTCCTCTAATGCTGCCATGAGGCTGACATTGTTGATTTTTAGTGCCATGAGATTTGGTACAGATATTTCTGTCCCCATGAAGATGAATTGCAGTAATGGTGGCGATCTGACTTTTCCTTTAGCTCCATCATTAGGCCAACATTTCAATTTGTCCAGTACTTTATGACCAAACATCTGCAAAACTCCTATTCCCAACAGCCTCAGCTGCACTTTGTGTTTTGTGCTAATTGGGAAACACTAACATGCTAAGATAAGATGGTGAACATGGTAAACATAATATCTGCTATATAGATATATGGATAATTTAAGACAGATGTTGAAAGTGCAAAAGCATTATATATCAAATGAAAATTGCTTGTTTTTTTTTTTTAAAGGATACATTAACCATGCTGGAAATAGTTAACATCTTAATGCTGTTCAGAGGAAACTTACTTTCAATCAACATGGTAAAAAAAAAAAAAAAAAAAAAAGAGAAGAAAAAAATGAGAAAAAAACATCAGTGACATGTTACATATATACTTAACTGTGTGTGAACAAGTCAGGATAGGTGATATCACAGATCATCTGAGGAACCTTCCACCTGGAAGCTGACATCCAGATGAACTGTGACCAGCCTGTGGCTGCTCAGGGCACACCGGGGTCATCATATGATTAGTAGATCTATTAACCTTTACTGACAGTAATCCAGCTCAGTGATGGATACTGAACCACAGCAATGTTCCATCTTAGTAATTCCTTAATACCTCTTATAACTCTCCATCGGCCAAATGGTGATGAAATTAACTCTCATCAATCCATCAAACAGGGATCAGGTCAACTCAGCTCGCTTTCATCATTCTGATGCCACATCCAACTATCAAATAAATAGAAGAGATAATAATGACAACCCAAAAAAGTGGTTCAAGAACACCTAAGCCAAGTGGAGTCGTAAACATTTATGAAACCCTCTGAATGCAAACTGCTTCAGTACTCTGATCTCCAGGGAGTGCTGGAGTCCAGTCTCTGAACATAAAGATGTCTTTACACCTGTGTAATAACACTTAGCACCACGGCCAGCCAAGGGGGAGTCGGTGAGCCAGCCACGCAGCTAGTCTTTTCAATACTCATGGTGCTAGAGCTCTGAGGGCTCTCCAGCCAAGCTGTGGCCTGCAGACATCTCCCACTCCAAGCAGTCTAAGCTGAAGATGAATCACCAAGGCAAGGCCTGTGCCCTGAGCTGCTTCCCTTCGCTGACATCAGCCAATGCTCTCCAGCTCATGACGAATGATGGCTCTTCTTAGAGCGTGGCTACCATAAACTTCAGTTTTCCGCCTCTGCAGGAAGCCTTTAACAAATTACCATCCAGGTGGTATATCCTCCCACTGACAGTCTGCCCTCAGACTGCCGTGATGGACAGGTAAGAGGCTTGTCTCTAGCCACCTGTTGGGAAACGCATTGATGTTGGTGTGGATGGATGGACCCAGGTGAACCTTTCAGAGTGTAGATTTTTTTTGTTGAGGATTTTTGTCATCAGAGGTAAAAAGGAATAATGTAAAACCTACTGTACACAGCTCCAGGTCATATCACAGGATCAGATCATATATTATTGCTAATGTTTTCATGGATGCCGCATAAATGCAAAGACATGATTTTTATTTTATGTATGCAAAGCTACTGGATTACTGACCAGTAAAATCCAGCAACTGCCCCAGGGCCTCAGACCTTCAGGGGGCCTAAAGGCTGCAGGGTCACTGCGTGGCAATTAGTTTGTGGTAATTTCATTAATTGCTAATTTTTTTTGGTAATTACGTATGCAACATCTAGCACAATATTAAGTGAAATGATTGAGGCCTTAAGGCAGTTCCTGCATTTTTACCTAAACCTCAGGCCCTGTGTTGTGAAGGGAACCATGAGTCAATATTTTAATGCTAATATTTAATGATTTCAGTTTCCTGATGAAAAACGAACATGTGCCTGTATGAGAATTCATCACATGTTAATTACTGTTTCACGTTTTATGTTAAATGTTGTGAAATATCTGTAAATCACATGTGCTTACATCATTCGAATGTCTCATCTGCTATTATGTGTCTAATGTGCAATAATCATATTACCAGAAACTCACACACAAAATTAGCACAGAGGCCCTGGTGGATGTGTGGCATGAGACACAGTGTAATGAAGCTGCCATGCTTGCTGTGTACAATGTGGCTAAAGGCCATGCATCATGCAGGCCTACACAAAGTGGAAGTAGAGGGGCTAAATAGGGGCCCAAAGTTTTGCCCCAGGTCCCTCAGGCTGGTTAATCAACCGTGCATGTATCCAGAGAAGAATATAAAGGTGTAGGTATTATAGGCGAGGCAATATAATACCATACACAGCCCTTCCTGAACCTCTTTTATACAAACCTACTATACCTACTATATGAACTATGTGAAGTTTTACAAACTGTTCAAGCTCAGATATCTCCAGCTGTATATCAAAGTCAAATTAAAATATTTTACCTGGGAGATCCCTGCTGTGATTTCTGGATAGGAGGGTCAAATGGATGTTGAGTGTTTAACTGGCACTCTGAGGTTTTGTGAAATATTCAGAAAGGCCAGCAGAAGATGGATGTCTCCTTATGCCCCCCTCTGGTGGTGTGGCAGATGGGACGAAAGCGAGTGATAGAGAGGTTACAACTGGCGAGAATTTTAAACATCCATTGGCCCTCGGGGACTCCAGAGACTTACAGCTCAATATAGATCTGTTGGATAGAGAGGGAAAATAAGGGCAGGAGTGAACTAGAGAAGGAGAGGAGGAGGTGGGTGGGTGAGGAGGAAAAAAAGGAAGGGAGGGGGGTGAGAGATGGAGAGGAAAGGAAAGACAGGGAAAGAGGAGAGTATCAGGCAAATATATTAGAAGCAACAAAACAAAGATTCATTGATTTACAAATTCAATCTCCTCTCTTTCTTACCTCTATGAGAAAAGAATGGGTGTTTCAGCAAAACCCTGCTGAAAGACTGCAGTATTTTTTCACTGTGCTCCACAGTCTCTCAGGCTCTCTTCCTGCTTGATTCAACATTAGAATTAAGCAAATGGTAAAAAAAAAAAAAACAAAAAAAACAAATATGCATATCGAGGAGGGTGTGAAAAGGCAGAAGGGGGAAGAAGAGGAAACTGAGGGACCTTTTTTCAAGTTCAGCCCTGTGGGCTTTTTATGATGTGAAATTTGTGGTAACTGTGGCATCAACACATATCAGACACTTAAATATATTTCTGAGACTGACAGGTTTGTCACTGCATACGTGATGTCCCTCATTATTAAACTACAGTCCTCACAATCACATACTGCGACTGCCCAACTAAAAACCACTGCTGCCCTCCTGAGGACTGTGATGTAACAGCATGAACACAGACAGACGTGGCTGTGGCACACACACCAATATGTGACCGACATTACAAAAGATTGTGGAAAATAACATGTTAAGGTGGTTTGGTTGATGTTTTGATTGTCATTTATTTCATGCATTTTTTTACATTGACAAATATTCTGTATAGCACATTTTTATGGACATAGCAAAAGAAATAGAAAAATCATGCTCAAATTAGTATCAGAAACTGGCCTGAGTATCTCAGTGTGTATCTCAGAACACTTTCACATCTCTCCATCAACCATGATATAGGTATATGTTAAGTAATCTGAGAAGTAATGTAATGTAGTAAAAGTAATAGTAATGATAAATTTAATATATTACAGGTAAACAATCTTATTGGAAGTATCACCTACATTAGTTTCTGCCTGTTACTGATTAATAGGTTATGCATTTGTCAGTATATATAATATATAATTATTGGATCTCAGATTCTGAATCACGTTGGCTCACTCACTGTAGCTTACCAACACTGAATGTTTCAGGCTTCCTCCAGTCAGAAAGTAATGAGAGATGAGAGGCAACTCAGTCAGTGACAACCCCGTCCATCTGTCAGACTTCAAATCTCATTTAACAGCAGTTCAGTTTCCTCTTGTTGGTGCATTGAAACTGTGTCTGTCTAATTCCTTGTTAGCAATCTATGTTCTGTCCTGAATGACAGCTTACAGAACCACCAGACTGCTACAGGAGACACTGCAAAATTTAAATTAAAAAAAGTGAAATTTAATTCATGTCATTTGTGATGTCAGGATTTCTTTCACCATCATCCTGTTATTGTTATTGTCATGGTTGTGATGCTCTACGTAGAGTTTCCTAAAGCCTTTCAAGCAGCCTGTGACAAAGCAAGTATGCCAAAGTGTGCTTACCTCTCACTAAAGCTTCTCACTACGCATTTAAAGCAAAGCTTTACTGAGCGAATGTGCCATAATTACCAGCAAATCCACAGAGAAACAGCTGGAATACATTTGAGTGCACCCATTAGGACATAGCTTCTATCGACAAGCCTTCTGCTGATAAGAGCCAGTAATAGTCAGTCAAGTCCCTCTGTTCATTTATTTGACAAGAAGCATGTTGCTCTGCAGATGGCTGCGATTAGTTCTGTGCCACCAGAAAAATAACCCATGACACCACGACTTTCTGATATTGGTCCTGAAATACAAACCCAGGTCAAATCCTTAGAGTATGTTCATTCGAGGAGGTTTATACACGTGAAGCTTCCTACATCATTTCAGGTAGTTGAATGTCCACACCTCCTAACCTCCTTCATAAAATATTAAATGCATTTTTTAAAATGTCAAGTCCCAGTCATTTGTGTGACACAGTGATAATAAAGATATAGCCATCAGTCCGACCCGTCAGTGCAGGATATGAAAATTTGATCAGAAATTTGAATTTCTCCCCTCTACAAACAGACTTCAAATAAACTTTTATTAATTAATTATACAGCTTTAAAACTTACCATTATAATCTGATAGCATGTTAATAAATATAAAGAATCCTCTTTTGTTTTAGCTGAAACTTTTCAGAGAAGAAAAGTGCGTGTGCCAAATCTAACTCACTCTATGATACATATATAGCAGCTGAAGCCGGTTGAGGGATGGTGTCTGCTTTGTTACGTCCATATATTTCAAAAACTGAAGACACAAAGGACACAAATGAACATAAACAATCATTTTCTAAAAAATATCAAATTTAATTTAGTTATAAAAGTTGTATTTTTTCACATGCACACCCACACATAATTAATCACCATAAATACTGTCCAATGATTTCTCTTTTTCTTTTTTTCTTTTTTTTTTAGACTTTGATTCACAAAGCAAGCACATACGGTGGACTGATACATCTGATTTCAAAGGACACTATGGAGAATGCTTGCAGTCTTTTACAGGGAGAGGAAATCTCAGTGCACTAAAAAAAAGGCTGTCGTAAAATCAAGTAGAAACATTTATAAATTACCTACAAATGGATCAAAGTACAAAAGAGCTACAGTGTTTAGAGACACTACACCCATTCACAAGAGAGTGATTTGGTATTGGGACACCATATTATTTCAACTTTGTGAAAGACTGAATGAGAAACTATACATAAACAGCTTTGGAACAAAAATAATCAGTGTAAACCTGAACCCTTCCTACATTCCATTTTGGCAACCGTCTCTTGTCATTGCAATTCATCAATAATATTGACAAATTATTTCACACAATAAACTTTTATCTGACTCATCCTTCGAGTGCAACTTGACATAAAGGAGAACTGGAGATTAACAGGATAAAATGGACATTCAAAACAAAACAGAGAGAATTTTTTTGAATTATTAAAGCTATCCCTCCTGTTCATAGTTGAGTTCTTGAGTGCTTTTATTCACCACCACAGCACACAAAATGTTGGTACAGTATGCAGACTCGTCTCTTAGTAATGCAAGTTAATATTCGTATTAACATTAGTATTCCCATAATCTTGCATAATTAACACGGATAATAGCTGTCCCCTTGAAAGCCAGAATAGAATTAAGCACATTGAGTTTTTTCTACTAGATGAATAAATATTATGTGTTGTGACTATATGTGATCAGTGAGATGGAAGGTTAGCAAAATTACATGAACTTTTTTTTTTTTTTTTTTTTTTTTTTTTGTCACACCAGGGCCTCCATAGAAATTGGATTAACTCTCCAAGCTACTAGTTTTCCAGTTTCTACCTCGCTGTCAGAACCATCTAAACACTTTTCAGTAGTGGTGAATTTGAAATCCCAGCTGTAGTGGGATATGTGAAAGATGCAAATTCATGCTGAATGTAAAAATCCAAATACAGGTTATCAACTGAATTGGAGGCAAATGTGTAAAAGACTTTCAAACATCAAAAGTTAAAACAACTAACATTTGGAACAACGTGAAGAGTGAAATGCTGACAGTCAATGTCACTAATCACACAGAGCACTCAAATTTAGGATTCAGGCGGTGTGGTTTTGCACTCACTGCAGCCTGATCTGTCATTGTTGGAGCTTTTACACTGACAACAAATTCAATGAGAAACTGACTTAAAAGACAGTGTTGAATATTACATCATTTCTGCTGATCTGATCACACTTTCTGCTGCAGTTTTTTTTTTAATTGCATTATGTAAATAGGTTTGTTTTTTAAGACTCGATTAAATATATAAAACATTCAGTGAGTCAACAAACTAAATGGAGCAACAACAGCATATTGGCATTACTAATCAGAGTCTGCACCACAGCACATCTTCTTGTTTCATAAATTCTTAGATTATCCAAGATCATAGGAAGAAAGTAAAAATCTGTTCCGTACCAGATTCCCTATATTTTGTATGTTATAATCCTTATAGTACAAGTCATGTAGAGCATAAATGTTACCAGAGACCAAACATATACTCAAGTTAAATAAGTTAGTATTTCTCTCCACAGACCGCAGGTACATGCAACAGAACCAGAGAGCAATCCACACCTTGCCATTTTGATTTGTAGTTTCTGTGAAGCTTAAGCGTTGGCCCTCTATATCAACATGAGACAACAAAACTAAACAGTGCACAGGCAATGGAGGTAGCAGCACATCACTAGATCACAGGACCGAAAACTACATGGCCTCTCCTTCAGAAAAAAATAAATAAATAAATAAATTAGTGAACAAGAAACATGAAAGGTGCGAAACATGAATGCGTCACATACTGCCTTGCACGCACACACACACACACACACACACACTCAGACACACGCGCAGGCACACAAAACGTGTCTTTCACCAACCATCAGACAAAACACCCACCTTTGTGCAATAGGAAGACAGACACAAAATTTTGTCTTGAACTAGGCGTTTCATGACAGTTTGACAGTGAGGACGGCAAACATCTCTGCTCTTACTTAATCCTCAAAAGTGACAAGGCTCAAGCGAACCGTCATAAAAAACAAAAACCCGGTGTACATCAGCCTTGTAATCAAACGAGGGATGTCATGCTCATATTGTTTTCAAAAAAAGGCCACTGAGACAGCTGAGCTCGCCTGGTGTTTCTGACTTTAATGCCCTGTTGCCGATCTGCTGTTCTTTTGTTATTCCTTTCATCATCAGAAAACTCCTCTCTGCTGATTTACAGGTACAAGTGGAAATGTTTTTATTCTCCCCACATATGCTACCACCTCTATGATATTGCACTGAATAAAGCCTTTGTGTTAGCAGCCAGCATTACTTCACAGAATGCTTCAATAACAGTGTAGTCTAGTTGAGATTTTCTTAGAGGAGCATAATGTCTGTTTCCTTGTAGTGACATCAATACTCCAGAAAAAGCGATGTTTTTGTTTTTTTGTTGGTTTTTTTTTTTTTTTTTTTTTTTTTTTGTTTTGTTTTGTTTTGTTTTTTGGCTGAGAAAAGCCTGTTGGAAACTTAAATGTAACCAGATGCTTTGTTTTCACAGCTACCCTGCTTGAAAGAAATGTTTTTTGAATAATGATACAGAAAAGAGAAAAATACATGTCATGAAAATCCTAGTTTTTTTTTTGTTTTTTTTTATTATTATTTTATTTTGTTGTTTTTTTTAATCCTCCCTTGATTTAAAATACATCACAGTAATATGTTTTTGTGTCTGCAGGTCTCTTGATTTTGGCACTGCACTGTACATAATTTAGTTGATTTGTATCCATCACCAAACATGAATAATTATATCACTGGTTATATTCAGATTTCGGCTCACGCAGTCCAGGAGACAAAGCTCACGTCCTCTCTGTCATGTGTTGTTGGATCAGAGTTGATTGTATGGATGCAATATACAGAGCCCGGCATGTGCACATATTGTACATTTATGCTTTTGTTTGTTTGTTTGTTTGTTTGTGTGTTTTTTATTTCACAGGGGAGAGTCTCTTCAGCAGTTTCTTCCCCTTGGAAAGAAGTCCTTTCTTCTTCTTGTTTGCCAAATCTTGAGGGTCCCGGGGGTCCAGCGGGACATGGGGGCCCCTCGCAGGGCTGAGGGGTCTCATGGTGCCAGGCAGGAGGGGGCGAACGATCGGGGATGGGGCTCGGACGGGGGTGGCGTCGTGGTCGGCCGTGTCTGTGGTTTCTGTGGTAACCTGAGGAGAGAGGCGATGGGGAGGAGGTGTGGAGGCATGGGGCAGCGGATTACAAAAGAACCAATACTTTTATACAGCAGAGAAGTCTGCGCTCTTCTTCATACTCGACAAGGTATTATTCAAGGTGTATTTGCCCTCAATGCAGGCAGCAGTACTTGTTTTTTTCTAATTATGTAGTGCTATAATATAAGTATAGCATTAGTGATATAATGAATCATTTGTAATTACCTCCAGGAAAGAGGTTCTGTTTTTGTTCCTTCAAATTTCTTTTAAAAAGATTCCAGCTAAACTTGCTGTAAGGTTAGATCATGGGCAAATTCATACATTTTTGAAGGGTTTTTTAAAGGCCCTGAAAATTAATTTTCTCATTTAGCCTCTCACTATGAGCAATAGGGCCCTGAACTCAACATTTTCTAACAAACAGTTATTTGACATATGATTTTCTTGTATTTAGGTTTTTCACTGTGTTCCTCTCACTGGTTTTAAATGGGTCGGTCTCAGATGTCGTGTAATTTCTGTTCACCAATGGGATTTAATATTTCAGCAATATTTCATCAGTTTTGGAGTGTGGAGAGACGCTTCTGCTTCAGTTAGAGCCACACAGTCCTAATGAAGCTGATAAATGAATCTTTGGAATGTTAAATAACATTTTATGATAATGATTAAAAGAAGAAATTAGAATTTAGAGGGGAGAGGACTGTGCAGCCTTGGTGATGATATCCACTCTTTAAATGTGCACAAGTTTCATAATTTGTGAAAACAAATTTTATACGATTAAAGACGTACTATTTGACAAGCAATGCTACTGAAAGCATATTCAGTCTGTGAACTGCTTGTTCGAATCAATCATAATCCAGGGTCCACAGTATATCCTTAAATTACTAATTATAAGTTTAAAACAGTATTTAAAACATAACTAATATTTTCTACATACTCAACTAAGTTGGCTAAAGCTATCATCTGTCTGCCTGTTAATCTGAATTTAATTGACAGTAGAGATATGATACATTTTCACGTACACACAAACACACACACACACACACACACACACACACACACACACACACACACACAGTACATATGTAAAAGAAACACTGAGGAGGAAGCCATCAAAAGTTGAGCACGACATTAGCACACCACAGAGCCGGAGAAGTCCACCATCAGTCGGCCATGAGGGAACATACAGTACGATCATATACAACACCCAGGGACACAACTGTAGATACCAGGCTTCTCATCTAATGCAGCAGCCAGATACACTTTCATTAAGATGATAGTTTGTATGTTGACGTCATGAGTCTGGATCACTCAGACTCTGGTCCAAATTGTCAATGATGTACCAAAAATATTATGCCTTTGGAGGTCAAATGTTGTCAGCGTTGTCAGGCAATGGTTACAGATATGCTCTAAAATAAATATTTCTATTTGTCTAAATTAAAATCTATAATAACTTATATCTATCTTTGATCTGATTTTTCTGATCTATCATCTGGAAAAAAAAACATTACAGAAACACTTGACAAGTGCTTCCGTTATGTTCAAGTGACCTTTAAAAGCCTTTTCTGTGACCACAAGCTGTGTGCATTAGAGGCCGCGAGTTTGGTATCTCAAGTTGCCAACTTACTGTACAAGGCAGACAGAGCCATTTATGCTGTGAAATGAACAATCTTCTTCTGTTTGTTTGTTTTGTTTTGCCAAGCGGGTGAGGAAAAACAAAAAAGAAATCAGATGTGGCAGCATTGTCACCGTCGCTAAAACCCACACCACTATGACAACTGAAAAAACAACAACAACAACAACAACAACACCGTCAACAACAACACCAAAACACGTGAACACAGAGCACAAAAAAGAATGTTTTTAATATCCAATTTTTTCTTTTATTGTTCCATTGTAACAATACAGTATGGATGTCTCAGTGCTGCGGTTAGTTCTGTCTCTTGAGCTCAGAGCAAACATGGCGTTATCCACTGTCAACATGGCTGAAAAATAGATTTGATGTGTGTGCAATATACATAAAGAAACAAAGCCTCTTTAAGGAAATACAGCAGTCGAGCCAAGAAAGTTATTAGAAAATGTATCAAGTTTGAAAAAGGCATGCTTCTCTCTCTGTTTCATCTTTAAAGTTTTCTTCTCAAATAATTTCTTTCAGTGTCATTGGGTAGCAATTTGTATGTGTTAATAAAGCACTTATTATTATCATTATTATTATTATAATTATACACAATAACCACAATTTGATTTTGTGTTTCAGTGCAAAGAGGTACCAAATTATCTTGTGTGAGGAATGAGTTGAGCCTTTTTCAAGTCCTCCTTAACCAGTGCTACATGCATAAATCACCCGCAGAGCTCCCACAGTCTATCCTCTCTCTGTCCATGTCAGGCTTTGCTTCTTCCTTTCTCTGAGACTCAGAAAGGTGTTAACACTTTTTGTCCCCTTTTCCAGAAGGCGAAGGGGGGAGGGGGAAGGGTTGTTAGTTTGTATAGAGTCACCACTGTCACCACATGGACAAACACACACAATGAACAGCACACAGACGGCAAGTGGAGGAAGCGAGAGACGGAAATCAAGAGAGAGGACGGAGGATGGATGAACACAGGGCCTAGCGCTGAGAGCGGCGATGATGATGTACCCGTTTGCCCTCTGAGACGCTGGCGGCAGAGTTGGCAGGGGGCCGGTTGGCAGGCTCTTCCTGGGGGTAGTGGGACGGAGTATCGGTCAGATACACCTCCACGTCATCAGGCACTTCTTCCAGGAAGTTAGAGGGAACCAGACCACGGTGGCCGTTGATCTCACCCTGTGGGTGGAAACAAGGAGAGGAGTATTTCATACTGTATATGCAATATGTCATACACTGTATAAGACAGGCCTCTAATTTCTCTTAATGTGTTTATTTGAGGAGCACATGTGGACAAGCAGCACTCACATAATAGAACCCATCTTCATCGATATCTCCATACACAGCAATGATGTCACCAGCACAGAAGGTCAGCTCAGCCTATCAGGAGACAGAGATACAGACACAGATATACAAGGAATGTGATCCAAGTAAAGTTTGTTTTATCTAACTCAGTCAGTTATGTCCTTATTCAACCTACACCAAGCACAAAAAGAAAATGTACATATAGAGAGCACGTTATCCAGGTTTTAGCACTGAAAAGGTCGAGAATGAATGTAAGTTGGGTAGCATTAGTTTATGTGTGTGTGTTCAGCAGACTGTCCTCTGATACCTCAACATCAACATTGGGGGAGCTCTCTCGGGGGTCGTAGTCGTACAGAGCCACCATCCTCCTGGAGGCCTGGTCTCGACGGAGGCCTCTTCTGTTCTGCTCTGGAAGCGGTAACAGATGCCATTTTCAGAGCAAGTATTTCATCTTATGTTTTTAGCCACAACATGCAACCCTTTCCAAGCCCACTAACTAACAGTTCCATAACCGTGTGATTGAAAACACACGTCTTTGCTTGTTCCTGAGTGCAGGTTTGCATGTGTAGTACCTATTCTGTCCACAGGAGTGCTGAGTGGCAGGAAGCCCTGTTTGATGAGCTGGTCCATGGTCTCCTCGTCCTCTGCTCGTATCTCTGACACCATGTTACAGGGGATCAGCCCCATCCTGCCC
Organism: Trachinotus anak; assembly: GCF_046630095.1. Classification (NCBI taxonomy): domain Eukaryota; kingdom Metazoa; phylum Chordata; class Actinopteri; order Carangiformes; family Carangidae; genus Trachinotus; species Trachinotus anak. Next base: position 12,791,613 of record NW_027273879.1, on the reverse strand, counting down.
CTCACTTCCCCTCTGTAAAACCCATCTGTGTCTTTATCACCATACACCTGGTTACGAGAGAGTGAAAGAGCGATGTTAAGCGCTCCAGCTTTAAAACATATACTGTGCTTTTATTTGACTTTTTTTTTTTACTTAAATGGTTAAATAGAGCTTGAAGGATGAATACAGATTCAACACTAAAACTTCTAGGTGGTAGGCTGGATTACAATTTATGCTGCAAGCTAGTCTATACACTTGAATCTTGCATAAAAAACAGGGTAAAGTCAGTCTGAAAGAACTGTACTCAAAGATTTCTGCAGTTACTGCACATTAAAATAACCATTACTGACACAATATTCAGGATTATCTATTAACTTGTACCTTATAGTCTGGATTCATCTTAAAGACAAACAAACTCAGATAGAAGGAAAATTAATCAAGAACATAGTGACTCAAAGTATCTGGCCATCATAATTTTAAACTCCTACCCTAATGATCTGTCCCTCTTTGAAGGGCAGCTCCTCATCAGCTGCATCTGGGTTAGGGGACATGGACAGGGGGTCGTAGTCAAAGAGGGCCACAAAGATCCGGAAGGACTCCTCAGACTCTGACTCATCATAGTACGTGGGAGAGCGGCGATCCCGATCCCTGTATCCATCTTTAAAATATGAAAGACAAAAGGCAAACCAGAAAGAAATCATCCTGCATCTCTAGACAGGGATGATGTGATCCAACTGAACAGCTGCTTTGTTAAGACTTTGTAGAAATATTGTTTTATTTTTGTCTTCTGGGAAATGAGTTTGGCCAAGAATAGAGCAGATTTCAGGGCTCAGGGACAAAACCTGGAAATCATTTGGTGACAAAAATAATTGCTGTACCACATACCACTTCTAAAATGAGCAAGTCCATATGTTTACATAGTGAAGTATCTTAGCCATGCTTCAATCAAGGGAAATCAATGAGGGGAAAATTTTTTCATCTTAATAAGTCTTATTGATTCGCTCATGCAGTGTTGCATTACAGATTTGATTTTCATGTCTAGTCATATCTATGCCTGTCAGCATGCAGGGAGAAATCTGTGCTCAGTCAGCTATTTCAAGCATTTACTGTAGCATGCACCCACAAACACACACACACATACACACACACAAACACACACACACATACACACTACATGTATTTTCACATTTTTATACATATTTTTGGTTTTATATGTTTGTTTAGCACCGAGAGAAAAATGAGGAGCAAGACAAAACATGGTGCAATGCACAGAAGTGATTCAGGGATGTGACAACATCAACAACACACAAGACTTGGACGTGCATGCTACAAAAAGCCGAAACAAAAAGGGCTTCTAAAGATAACAACTCCAGCTGTCTATTTTCATTTCATATCAAGACATAACATTTAGTGAAATTCTAAAATTTAAAGCAGATATCTATATTTATCATTCAACATGTTGCCAACCTGTAGCAGGAGATCTAAAGCAGAAATGGCAGAGTTGTGATGGAAGCCTGTCATTTATTTGAAATTAGAATTGTAATATTTAGAAAATGCAAGCTAGAAAAGCATAAGACTGTTGAGCCTGTGTTATGTTTTGATGCTTGAAAATATAAGTATGATATGAAATGTATTGCTAGCAGCTCAGTATATGCCAATCTACAGAAGGTTTGGTAATTGGTTTATGTGTTGGTAGGACACAAATATAAGGGACAACTGCATTTCCAGCAGCTAATTTTCAAACTCAAATGTTCCAAAAAAACACAACGTCGAAAAAACATGAAGCCATGAAGTCAGTGTAGTCATTCTTTAATGTCTACCACTATTATCTCTTCAAAATGTCATGCACGAATGCTCCCATTATAAGTGTAGTGGATGTGGTTGTACCACAGAGGGAAGGGGTTTAGCAGGCATCTGGAGTTCAGTGCAGTGAGTGAGGCATTCTCTGAGCAGTCAATCAATCATTTATCATCTGCAACTGTGGAAACGTTCATCTTGGACCCCAGGTATGACTTGCCAGTGGGTCCACCATTTCAGTGCAGTGCAGTCATGCTGTTCAACTGTAAGCATAATAATAACTATTATTATTTAAGACAGAGAAACAGGCACTTGCAAGTGTCCACAGCTACTGTTTGTCATTTGCCAGTTGCTGGTGGCATTTTTGTTGCCATGCTGTGGTGGTAAAAACAGGACTGCAGGCACATACCATGGGGAGACCTGGTGCCGCCCATGTGCCTGCGGGATGACCGTGTCCTGTGCCGAGCTACTCTGCCATAGTAAACATCCTCGGTGATGGGGGAGAGGTTTCCCTCACTGTTATTCTCAGAGGTTACCTCTACAGGAAACACCAGTTAGAGGGTGATGGGGTTACAACGTAAAACACAAACCTACCCCTCCCAAAAGGCTCACTAAAGATTTGTTGTGCCACCTAAAACTTACAAGGTCATAACAAATGCACACAGGAAAACAGCTGCGAAAAACTACTATGTCAGTGTCAGAGCAGATTAACTTGTCATTGCATAGTGCAATTGCACACAGCAGTTTAAGAAAATTGCCAGCTTGTAGGATCATAATAATCTCTGCAAGATCTCATTTATGTTGATGTAGTGAAGAGCATGGGCATGATTCATAGACACAGAGGTGATCTGGAGACACACAGAAGCTCATGAAGGCTTTAACAGAGAAACAAACAGTACTGCACTCCAGCACAGACAACATTTAAAGATAAATAAAGATTTCTAAAAAATTCTTCCTTCTTTTTCTCCTGAGCCACCTGCCCATACTGACCAATAGAAGGGACCATTAGAGGTCGTCTCTGAGGTTGGGGACCACCATGATGGATTCTTCTCCCGGTTTCCCGGTCATGGCTGCCTCCAGCAGGAGTGTTTGTCTGAAATGCACATAAACACACCAAACATTTGCAAACATTAGACATTCATGATTTGCTCACAGACACATGGACAAACTTGCAAACAGTATGCGAAAAAAAACTTACATTGACATACATGTACAAGTTGTATGTAAACAAAATCATGCAGCACTCACAGGCAGGCACGCTGAAACACAGACACATAGACACACACTCAAACACACACAAGCCCACGGGAAGTTTTAATATTCAAAGATTAAGCAAATACTAATAACAGACTACTCACTTAAAATTTGTAAAAAAAAAAAAAAAAAAAAAAAAAAGGAAAAGGCTGTGTCAAAGATTTCGTTTAAAGATTTTGTTAAGCTCCTTCTATGTTACAACACTCCATCATAACACTGAACTGCTCAAACCTAGTCTCTCTATGTTTCTTTCTCCAATGTTCTCAAACCCAGTCTCTTTGTTTCTCTCCACGGTGCCAAAAAATTAAAGGTGCTTTCAGACACTGAGCAGCTTCAGGCTACCTGCGATCCTACTAACAGCGTGTACCATACACCACAGCCTGCAAGCCAGATTGTATAATCTCATCACAAAACTAAGTAGAGAGGGTTGCAGCTTAATGCATAGGAAATATGCAGCAATATGACATAATCAAAATATAAAGTTCAGCTAACTAATATCTAACAATGGTCCAGAGTGGATAATCAAACTTCAATCAAAAGGTAAGATAAGGTAAGGTTTCTCGTCACTGATGTGATATTAATTAATGTGGCTCAAACTGTAACGTAAAATAAGCTTATCTCCTTTGGTGTAGTTTCTGTGGTTTCCAAGGTCACATGTCAAGCCATCGTGGAAAGTTGAAAAAGGTTGAACCATCATCAGCTCCATCAACTCAGCAGCAAATAACCTTGTGTTCATGAGAGCAACACTGACCGTGGATGGAGGCCATCTGAAAGCACCTTTACACCCAATCTCTCCATGGTGCTGAAACATTCAAATCCAGTCTGTCTCTCTCCATGGTGCTGAAAGGCTCAAATCCAGTCTGTCTCTCTCCATGGTGCTGAAACATTCAAATCCAGTCTGTCTCTCTCCATGGTGCTGAAACATTCAAACCCAGTCTTTTTCTTTGTCTGTTCATCTCTGTGTTCATGAAACGGTCAAACCCACTGTCTCTACCTTTCTATCGATGGGCTGAAACATTCAAACCCGTTCTTTCCTTCTCTCTTTGATATAAATTTGAACTAAACTCAGCACACACACTAACCACACATATCAAGTGCAAGTCAAGGCAGCAGACTCAATTGAAGTATCTGCGCCTGTGCAGTTCACTAAAGAATATTAAATTTGGGTGGTCATGACTCTTGGGTTTAGAATAAGTGCAAAGAACTGCACCTTGGGTGTGTTGTGCGAGTTGCGTCGACGTCCCTCTTCCAGCTGCATCTCAGAGTACAGCTCCTCCTCATCCTCTTCCATGATGTCAGACAGGTCAGAGCCCCGGCTGCTTTCGCTGTGATAATCTTCATTGTGACTATAGTGAGGCTTTCGGTAGTCACACACACACAAACACAAACACACAGACGCAAGTGTTTAAGTCCACATACATACATAACATACATGCACACACCAAACACACATGGATGGGCAAACTCACACACACGTTAGCACACACACACACACACACACACACACACATACACACACACACACAAACACACAGTTACGGGCACAGGAGTGTATGCATGCAACCACCCAGACATGCAAGCACACACACATCCAAACATACACACATTTAAGAGGTTCTCCATTGAAAAACACATTTGGAGGTGAAGCTGGAAAGAAGGCAAAGCACCCATTACTTATCATGTCGTTCTTACCGGCCTCCCCAGCTCAGAGCCTCTGAGGAACTCATCTACTGAGGGTCCTCTCCGACGGCCGCGTCCAAACCCTTCCTCATCTTCCTCTTCCTCATCAGAGTGGTGCTGGTGAAATGAATGACCCTGCTCTCCGTACCTGACCTGCCTCCTGTCCCCCTGAAAATGTATGAAAGATTAACAAAGTCAGTAACAGAGACATGGAGATGACAGTGGTACTTGGTTATAGTATTTTGCAGTAACTTAGATGATAACTTGATTTTTACATTTTACTAGTTTGCCAACACAGTCTGCTCTGTCTTTATGGAGTAATATACAGACAGTCAGCTAAATATCCCTTTGTACACAATCAATAAATCGGTACATTCCCTTAAATTACTGCAATTAATTTACAGGTCTTTAAACTTCAGAGATAAAATTTTTTCCTTGTTGACTATGTATTCCATTTTCACTAAGCATCAGGAACCTATAAAATATGATAACTGGATTCAGCAAGTCCATTTCCATCAGACCTTGCCACTTTCTGCTGCCACCCTCTGCGCTGCTTCTCGGGCAATGGCTTTGGCCACGGTGTCCGGGATAAGCGTGCCTCGGGGCTGTGGAAGAATCCTCTGTGGGGAAGGGGAGCGGGGATTGGCAGGGGGAGGGGCCTCAAGGGTGTGGCCTTGCATGGGCACAGGAGTCTGGGAAGAGGGAGAGCGCATGGGGTCCCAACCAGGTTGGCCAGGTGGAATAGCTCCTCCGTGGTGGGCCACATGCTCTTTGGCATCCAGGTCTCTGGCACTTACTGGTCTCTGAGGTATAGGGTGGGGATGGGGGTGGGGTAGCAGAGGCAGTTGGTGCTGGGGCCTGGGACCTTGGTGGGGTGGGTGAGGCTGAAGATGTAGGGGCTGGGGCTGAGGATGTGGGGGTCGATGCTGGGGTTGTGGGGGTCCACCTGGATGGGGAAGTCTGGGATGGGGTTGAGGGTGGGGAGGATGAGGTGGGAGTGGTTGTCCATGTGCCTGGGGTGGAGCAGGAAGTTGGGGCGTGGCATGAGGAAGGTGAGGGGATTGGACGTGGGGTTGAGCATGGGGGTGTGGAGGGGGGCCTGCATGGGGGTGCATTGGTGGTGGCAGGGGAAGCGGCGGTAGAGGCACAAGCAGGTTGTTTGGAATGACGGCGACTTGGGAGTCCTGGGATTCCCCCTGTACTGAGAGCGTCCTTACGATGACTTCCCTGGCCTCCAGGCACTGAATCCTTGTCAGCTCAACAGTAACATAGTCTGCCATTGGGTACAACACCTCAGCTATCTGGATTTAAACAGAAAATAAATTGTTAACATCAACAGAAACTGTATAATAATTTTTAGCCACAACTAAAACAACATTACTATCACAGTCAAGACATCAGAAGTGAAAACATGATCACATCCCCACAAGATTGTCACGCCCTCTGCTTCTGCCCCCTCTCCCTCCCAGCGAGGAGCTTCCCTCTCTCTGTCTGTCGGTGTAGTGCTCAGACAGCAGGAGTGGGATCGAGTGTGTAGGTGACAGTGACAAACTGCTACTCATCTCCAATCTTCTCTGCTTTAAATACCAGGTTTCTACTCCACCACGCTGCTAGATTATAGACAGCTACATGGTTAGCCTTGGTCCAGTCTCTTTGAAAGACTTTGCTTGTTGAGCTTTTGCTAATTTCCGTCTGGCTGGAAACCATAGTGGGTCAGCTCAGCTCACCGTGACTCTGTGGACTCTCTTTTCCTCTGGCTTCCCACCGCCTTGGCCCTGCTCAGCTTCCCTGCTGCTGTCTCAGCCTCAGACTCCTGCTGCCAGCCTCAACCTTTCCCATGGCTCCTCCTTACAAAGCCTCTGCTCTCCTTTGGCTGCAGCAACTCTGCTGCCAATTCTCAACAAAAATCTGTTTGATAATAATTTCCATTGTTCCAATACCCAGTCTTTTGGGTTCTCTGAACTAGCCCTGGCACTAGGATGAATCCTATTTTAATTTTCCTTTGCTCTTTCGTCTTCTACCACCCTCACAACAACGTTTCAAGAATCTCAAGACTCAAGATAATTAGGCAGAATAGCTTGACGCTGCACTGCTATGTGTGGATTAAACCCTTAAAACATGTTGCATTTTCTGGCTACACTGCAACCAGTTTTTGTGGCTGTCAAGTTTCAAAATACCTGCTTTAATGTCACTTATGAGGGCCAGGCAAAATGCTACTCACAACGCTTTTAAGTTCCAACTTAGAGAGCAGCATAGAGGCAGTTTGCTGCCCATTGTGGTTCCATGTTGATTTACACTTTCAGATATTGTGTGTTGATTTACTGCGGCAGTCACCAGAGGGAGTGAGAGACCTTTCCAAGCCATTTCACGGGTCCGACATTGAGAGACTTGCACTGACAATGACTCACAAGTAGGTGGCATTGCTGTGTGCACCCTGCGTGAGGGCCCTGATGACATAATGCCACACTCAATGACAGAGGCTATTAGCATCCCATCTGTGATGTGTCTTCTCACGTTTCAACTGAATCTGACAATTTACACAGTGTTTCACATGCTGTGTCTGTGTACTGCATGTAGGCTTTTGAAATATGGATCCCATATGCTTGTGAATTCTCCACAAACCACAAACCACAAACCTCTGCATCCATGATACTGTACAAAATCACTTATTTTCTTCATATTCATGAGTGAGGCCTTTAAACCAAGATGAGTCAGTCACTCAATCACTCACCACACCTACTTTAACAGACTGAGCTAAAATAAGGACCCTGGTTGATGATACCAACACTTGCACACTCACCCTCTGTCCTTTAGTGCATACTGCGTAGCCAATGACATTTGCCCCATTAGATGTGCCTGTGGGAGAGAGGATTGGAGGCTTCCAGCAGACCTGTAGGACGCCTGGAGCCTGCCCACAGAGCACCTGTACATCCTGGGGAGGCAGGGGTGGGCCTGGGAGGTGAGAGAATAGGTGTAAGAAAAAAAATGTAATAATTTATTATTTAGCACATAACACCAACATACAAACAAGAGGAAAGAGCGTGATGCATTCATCAAATGCACAAATGGGCACACTCACAACCATGCACAAAAATGTCCACATACAAGAGAGGGGAGGGGAGGATTCAGGAAACAACAAAGTGGGTTCATTCATAATTTGCCCTGCATGTTTAAATATGTGAAAGAATTACATTTACAGCTTATTTTGTACTTTGTACAAATACACAGTCCATGCGGATACTTGTGATAATGTGACATTGCTAGTGGGGGACATTCACAAGACATTGTGTGCTGTGTTTATAAAATGTCATTAAAGTATATAATATGTTATTGTGGGACTATACTAACACTGGCTAACCTACGAGGCTCCACAATCAAACTGAGTCCTCTTAGTGTTATCATTACTTTGCTAAACATTTTCCTCTGCTCTAGTGCTGCACCATAACCACCATACACTACTCTTTATTATTGGATAAAAAATTAAGGTAAAATGAAAAATGCAGGCTTCTGGGCCTCCTTAAAGAAACAGTGTTGTCTCAGCATGCAGGACACAATCCAGCGAGACTAACTACAGCCCATTCTTGGTCTTCCACTCTCCTGGATCACTGCATAAAACATGCACAACTGCATTCGAGCAGAAGCAAATGCACACTGATACAAAATGGTCATTTCAGTGAGCAGTGGAAGGGCACTGCTTTATATAGAACTGGTTATTCTAGGCTAGGCTATAGGCTGAATAAATGACTCATCAGAATAATAACTGATCGTATCTTGTGATGCAGGGCTGTTAATTAGTGATGTGCTCTGTGCAGTAAGCAAACTTGGGCAAAATTGCATTTGAATTTGGTTTGAAAAAACAAAGTGTGTTTAAATTTCATTAGATACATGATTGACAACATTGTTTATAGATGAAAATGTGTTCTCGAACATCAGAACATAACAAAATGCCATTTTGCCCACTTCCCTTAATTAATTGAACAATAGGTCATTATCAGTCTCATGACTATAACCCTTTTCCAAAAGAATCATAGCACTAATGTCATCTCTGTCTATTGGTTTTCTGTAGAAAGTGCTAAGACATTTGGGAAACCCAGCCCAGGACTGATGTTTCATTCTGACCTGTTCTGCAATATGGTGTTGGACCTAGACAAAATACAATACACAACAATGGCATGGTAAGGCAATGTGTTACTGGACTCTACTACAGCACAGTACAATAGTCTAACAATTGATATGACGTTATGTTACATATTAGAGTTGACAGTACAGTAAATTGACATTAACAGAGTGGTAGCAGTCTGTAATCTCCATCTGTCCTATATACAGACTACACCATTGTTAAAAACAAAAAACAAGCATAAAACACTACTGACAATTGTATGTATAGAAATGAGCCTTGCTGACCTGCAGCCTGAGTGCAGAACTCCACACCAGCTTCCTTCCTCTCTCTCTGTTCCAGTGGCAGTTGCCATGGCACCTGGTGCGGCTGTGCCACCACTGTCACTTTGTACACCGTCAGGGGCTTCAGGTTGAGGAAGCGTAATCTATACCTTCCTGGCTTTATCACCGCGTGCTCTACCCCATCCAAGAACACAGTGTGACCATAGTTACTGTTACTAGGCAACCAGGAGAGCTCGGCAGTGTCACGCTGGATGTCATCCACTCGCAGACCGCACGGCGCCACCACCACATTGGCTCCCACGAGCAAGGTGCACCGCAGCTCGTCTGACAAGCCCCGGTCGGTGATGCTCTGCACAGTCACACGATGAACACAACCATCCAGGTCCAGCTTCTCCAGCAAACACTTGGTCCGGCCACCGTACGGTATACTAGCACGAAGTTCTCCATCTACTAACACGTTGTAGCCAGAGATGTTCCCCCAGCCCAAAGGCACTAGTGGAGGCTCCCAGGCCACAATGACGCTCCGTGCCAGCTGCTTGATCAAGGTGATCTTTCGGGGATAAGGCACAACATCTTCAGCCAGGTCCTCAGGGTCAAGCGGCCCCCCTGTCCCATTGCTACAGGGAACCAAGGCATTAGCTGAACCCAGGAGGCCATCCTGGGAGGCACCTCCATCCACTGCCATCAAGGCCATGGGTGTATGGTCTAGTGGGCCAAGGTTTTCCCCTCCCTCCCCAGCCTGAATCGCTGGTTTTTCTTTGTCCTGGACAAACTCCACGAAGTTGGAAGGGACAAGTCCTCGCTGGCCATCCAGCAGCTCCCCTGTGACACAGAAATAAGGTACAGGTACCGAAAACAGTTTTGTGCCTCATATTTTATGTTCATGTTTCCTAATAGCCTCGTGCCAAATACCTGAAAATACTACCCTTTAACAACTGTCTCTGTGTGATGCCTTCTACAGACGCTAAAATAGGCTTCACTAATGGATCCTTACAAGACGAAGACTAAAGGAAAGCAGTAACATGATTACACATAATTGTCAGTGAGCTTTTTTTCCTTGCAAGGTGGGAATGAGTCATAGAGTGAGAGGTGGGGGAGTTGTAAATATACAGTATGTTCTATTCCCTAAGATGTAAGATGTACCACTGGTTCTCTGATGCCATCTTTTATACTCTCTCCAGTAAACACTCAACTGAGAAAAAATACCCCCTTTCAACATTTCTTGAACAACTTGAACTTAAGTTCACTGCTTTTGAACATATCCAGGAACACCCCTGAGCATGTAGATGTTGTGGTCAATGCAGAAAAAAACAGCTTAGATGTGCTCAGTAGTTTTTTTCCCCAAAGGGAAGAATTTTGTCTTCAAAAATAAAAAACTCCCTATCATCTTGTCCTTCAATCCCTTTTCCAGAGAGGCCTGGGAGACCTTAAAACCATGTGTGTGGGTCTGTGTCTGTGTGTGTTGTTTTTTGTGTGCTGATGATTAAGATGAGCCCTGCTGGATTAGTCATCAAGCTAAAATGGACCAAGGTCCCATCTTGACAACAGCTTGGTCTGAGGCCTGATTCACCCTCTTGCATGGTGAATATAAGGCTTCTCCACGATGCCATCCAGTCTCACTGCCCACAGCTAATGAATCACTGCAGCTGAGTACTACTGTGTCTGTGACGGGCTGCGCTGGCTACAGGATTGCTAGCTAGAGGGATTAGGATTGCCTCTGATGGAGAAGCCTTCATAATTCTAAAGAGATTATACAAGAGAATCACTCCAAACACCACTTCTAAAAAGTGTGCAGGAATTTTTTTTGGGTGACACTGGTGCACTGGAGTATACTATAAAGTGTGAGATACATGCAGGGGTAGACATCACCTGGTGGGACTTTAAAGTAAGTAATTACAGACAGTGATAACTAGGGTGGGTCATAACAGGCCCAATGTCACTTTAGTCATTTTGTTAAGTATGAAAGAGGTCTGGTAACTTTAATATGTGAGCGTTCAAAAAAAGAGACTGTAATGTCTCACATGTCTCAATGGGAACAGTATCGTAAATCATGGTAACATAAATACATACACACCACACTGACAAAGAGGAGGTCACAAAATGAATATAGCCAATAGTTATATGATAGACATGTACTGAATGAATGCTGCAACTGTCATGTAACAGCAACCTTTGTAGCACAGTGTACAATGATGACTGCATCAGCAATATAATCCACATTACATTAAGTTTTCATTGTGTTATCTTGTACTTTCACACACGTACAGTGCATCATCATCAACATCAATAAGACAGTGATACAAAGTACGTCATGGAGAGCTTGTAATACATGTCATTGTAAATATACAACAACTACACACATACTCCCAATGTACAGCATGTGTGCAACAGTCAGTGCTTCCTAGACATGGTCATTTCAAAAGCATTTAGACGCCAAGTACAAAATTGTAAGTAGATCAAATTCTCCAAGGGAGAAACTGTGAGCTGACATACACTTTTTGGCATTTGTCTCATTGTGAGGTAATTAATATGTGATGATGCACACGCTTGTTGTGACTGTCAAGCATCCTCTGCTACAGCAGCAGACACTGACTCAGGCAAAATCACAGAATTCCAAACGCAACAAAGGACGCCTCCTGATTTATTGTCATCTTTTATCTTTACACTGACATTTTTCTCTGACATTTGTCATTTGATTGCCTGCTTACGACTAACTTGCAAGTTAATGCTCATATGATTTTCCATGTCATCTCCACCTCAAGGACAACTTCAAACACATCACTTGTGTTGGCCTGTTTTATTTCTCACCTTCATAAAAGCCATCATCATCCATGTTTCCATACACGTACAGATACTTTCCGGCCACAAGGGGGAGTTCTGCTTCAGGATGCTCGTTTGGTCCATCGTAAGGGTTATAACTGAGGAAAGGAAAAATATTAACATGTTACTTTTTATGACAGTAGCCTTTTTCTCACATTTCTAAGTATTAAAAACAAATAAACATGCTGTTAATACATTTATAAAGATCATGTGCAATAAAATCAACAGACTCCTGCAGCTGGTCTCATTCACCTGTAGCGGGCAGTGCAAAGGCGGACCTGGCCTGTGTAGCGAGGCTTGGACCTGGGTGATGGGTTGGCCTCATCCTCCATCTATAGATCGACAATGGAAAAATATATTGATCAGACAAGATAAGATTCAACCACAGACAGAGAAAACTTTAAACTATCTGATCGACATGGTAAGTTGTACATGCAATATTGTGATTAAGTTTTGTGATGTGGTGTCACTCAGATCCACCTCTGATGGGGTCAGCGGTCGAGGGCTGCTGGCGTGGTCCGTTGTCACGGTGCTGGATTTGACAGACAGCAGTTCTGGTCCTTCTCTGTCTCCAGCCTCCGGCATGCAGGGCAAGAACTGGGAGATCAGTAGCGGCGTGTTTGCCGCGCTCTCATCGCCTGGGAGACATTGATTTCCATAGTAAATGAAGAGCAACTGTCAATCCTTCTCTACCCATTTGATGCTTATTGTACTGCTATTGATCTTCATGGCAAAGGCTATTTCATCCCCATCAACACCTCACATCTGCAATGCATTTGTCCTTATATACCACTGAGGTCCTCATGGAAAAAAACTATCTTGAGAAATACAGGAAAAACAAAATAGAAAACTGCAGTGTAGGAGTGTGAATGGCTGAATTCCTTGAGGAAATTACTGTAAGTCAACAACATGGTTCCGCTGCATCACTGGGTTCTTGTGGTTTGTGAGTGAGTAATATTATGCATTAGAACAAAAGCATCAGTGAGCCCTCTCTGTTTCAAGTGAGGAGAAAGATAAAACAGGATTTCCAGCACTTCAAAGACCTTTGGTCTGTGCCAGACTGTATAAATCTACATCACTGATATGGCTGTATCTGCTGGCTCTGCAGGTTACACCATGTGTTGTTAGAATACTAATGTGTTAACCCACATTCACGTCATACATCAGGCCTGTGATCAATTAGGGTAGATATTGATCATGAATAAACAGTATAACCGTTAATGGTGTCCACCTCTGGTCAGCTCTGGGGTAAGCTGATCCAGCTGTTATGTGAGCTGTCTGGGGATTAGATCGCTCTGGCTCTCATTTCATTCTGATCATGAAGCCTTTTGATCACACGTAATTTGGTGAATGTTTTCATCAAGTGCGTCTAAGTGCATACATTTTTAAGGAGTGGACCCTGCTGGAAGTGAACCATTTAACTCTTAGTAACATCTTCTTACTGTGAAAACAAACAGAGCTACGTTCACCGCTGAGTGAAGATATAAAATCATCATTATACGACAATAAATACTACTCCTAGTGAAAATAATTATGATGAATTGATGAAATATGTAAAAACATTTCTATTCGATTGCTCAAAACTGAAGTTTGACTATGAAGTGGGACTACTGACCCACCTGCCTCCGGTTGGCCTTCAAATCCAACGATGACTTGTGGGAGTTTCTTGTCTGGTAAAAGGGGGATCTGGGATGTGGAGGCGGGATTAATTTTAAGGACGTCCACAGTATCTGATTGCAAACGAAAATTCAGCAGCTCTTTGGACAGCTGGTGGTAGTGTTCACTCTGTGACCTGCATTTCTGCTCCAGGTCACGAACCTTGACCTTTAACAGACGATGAAGACAGCAAAAGAGGGTGATAATGGCCCAAGAGAAGGGAATGAAGAAAAAGAGAGCGGAATATGAGGAAAAACATACTCCAACATGCAAAGCATTGAATGTACTTCATCGCATGTATTTACACAGATAAGAGTCCTCTGAGGAATAGCCAACATTTTATCTGTTAATGCTGATCCAACACAGAACCAATTAAAAAAGGATCTCTAAAGAGCTATTTCAAGCTAATAGCAGCATATTATACTGAAACCACTGCAGTCTAATCAACACATATGGAAGTGTAGAGTCATCTGCTGTAGCTGCTGATACACAACACAGCTAAACTCTGATAACAAAGTCTGAACACTGCAAAGAGTTAAGAGGATTATAAAACTTACAGTATAGACATTAAAGACATCATATCACGTACATATCAGAGGAAGCTGGGGAAGATGTATGGGTGTACAGTGGGTATTGTATGGATAAAGAAATCCAGCAAAACTTTATTCGGTATCATTCAGTGTATATAGGGATTCTTAATTTGCATAAAATATCCACTGAAGGCTTTGAAAGCTCTGGTGATTTGCTGCAAATTCACAGAGGCAACAGAGGGGAGGTGAAACTAACCAGGGATGAAAATAAATACCTGAAACATTCTGTCCTTATTGTTCTGTTCAGATAATAGGAGGGAAACAGAAAAAAAAAATAAAGAAAGAAGAAAAATTAAAAAAAAAAAAAAAAAACCTTGAAAACACGAAACACCAAACGCCAATAAATACTATTGTAATTGATGCAAAGAAGGAAAAAGTAATGCAAAACAATATATTTATCAGTGCAGATAAATATACAGAGGCAAAACAACATTAAAGTAGGAGGAACTGAAAAGACAAATGTACTTCTGTCAAACCAAGAAAGCCTAACAAGCACAAAATGACTGAGGACTATGGTTTCAAAGAGGATGGAATATAGGTCATAGGTTTGTTTGTTTGTTTGACACTATAGACAGTGGAGCTATGGTTTTTGTCCTGTTTAAGTGTGTGTTTGCCAATTAGTGCATTAAAAACAGGCGTGTGAAAAAGACTATAAATCAATTCATTGGATTTGTAGAAAACTATACTCCAGTGGAGTTTCCATTTCTCCAACCAAACTCTCGATGTTTATCTGAGCCAAACTCAGGCTGCTTGCTCAGTAAAACCGTATTCAAGTGCTTAAGATGGATGATAACATGACCTCACTTGAACTACGCTCAAAGGAGTCTACACACTATTGTCGTGACAAAAGGATTTAGAGTGAAATGAGAAAATAATTTCAAGTAGACGGGCCAGTGACAAGCATCTTAAAGACTGTGATGAAACACAGCAGGTCAGTGATTTGATCGTAGGGAAATTTTTAAAGTATTTAAGGTCAGCCTGGCTGCAGGATTAATGGGATGTGTGAGTCTGCAAATGTTGTGATAAAGGTCTTTAGTGATGGTGCACCCAGCAACAGAACAGAAAACCTTGAAAAAGAAAAAGAGAAAAGTGAATGTTCTATAATATTATTCCATAAGCTTTGGTGTTGAAAAACTGTCTGTGTTTTTATCAAAGATGCAGCTGCCTCTTGTTGATTTCATTGTTATTTTTACAGGAAAATAGTATAACATGGATGAGGTGGCGCTGAGTATTGAATGACGTACATGATGTTACAGCATATAATATATGGTCTGACTGGACCTGGTCTGAGGTCTGTGTGCAGACTGTGCCTTTCTGACATCTCCCTCAATCTCTTGCTAGTTTTGTTGCACCTGTTTGGGCAGGACAACTCATACTTTTTTCATTCTTATTCAGTAATCGTATGATTGGTTCATAGTCCCAAGAGGTTGAAACCTACAGACTTTGGTGATCCCCTGACTTTTCCTCAAGCACCATCAGCAGGTCCAAATTTTAATTTCAACAATAATTTTGTTTATGAACAGATACTTAACTTTTTAGAATTACTTTATTCCTAAATCACCCTCAGCTGTACTTTTATGTGCTAATCGATAAATGTTAGTACGTGCTAAACTTAAATAGTAAATTTTATACCTGTACATGGTACAGCCTCACACAGCTGCTAGTGTTGCTAATGTAATGTGAAAGCTGGCCTTTGGTAGATTAGTTTCTTCTTGAAGTGTTAAGTCAAACATTTTTCACATATACATTTACATACATAGCTAGACATGTACATATAGCTATATTATGCCACCTGTGTTTCCTTGTTAACACCCCTCATTTAACACCTGTCTAATACTACATGAACCATCCCCAAGGATTTTCTGTTTATTTCATAATTTTAAAACAAGAAAGAGATAACACAAGGACACAAAGAGATAAATAGAGAGATATTATTTATCAAACTGATACTGAGGCAACGCTGGAGAAAGATCTGTGATTGCTCATGTTACTGTACCTCTAACAGGTATACTGCTTCCTCATGCTCTTGGTCAGCTTGCACCCGAGCCTGCAGGGAACACACAGAAACACGCAGTGACAGCTGACACTGGGATCACAGTCCATGAGGCAGAACAGACAGCACACAGCTGATATACTGTCAACCCAGTACCCAGAGGAGGCTCACTGGTTGATCACGGCAGGAGATCCCTTCTCCTGATGGTGCAGCTCTAATGAACCATCAAAGATTTTTTTTAGGGTATGTTTGTATCCAAGGAGGTAAAAGCACAGTCATCAACATTAAAAACCTAATTGTATGAGTCACTCTGTTCAGACATATTCATGACTTCCTGTTTGTTAGTGGGTGATTTTTGTTTTCTTTAAAGTTATAGAATTATTAATTGAACAGTTAAAATTGTAGGTTCAAAATATCTGAGTGATGATTATCAAGGTGATTGAGTTTCTGTAAGACATTATGTAGTTAAATATGTAGCACAAGTACTCAAATAACTTCTACAACCAATCTGGGCCAGACTTAGTGAAAAGTAAGGCAGACAATTTAACATCCTCAATATTTGAACAGCCTCAAAAGTATCAAAAGCACTTGAAGTCCAAGTGCTCCTTGTCATATTTGAAGTTTTATTTGACTACTTTCTAAGCAGAGTAAGAACACATATATCCCAGTCTTCAAAAAGGTACCAGACAGAATACAACACCTTGAACAGTCATGTCTGCACGCTGAAAGATGCTCCCAGGGTGTATAAATTTATCAACAACTAGAAAGGCGACATTTTTAGCAAACAGCAGTTGAAACTGCATTTCTAATCAAATCTGCTGATTTTTGGACAGGTTTCTGAGGTCTTTATATTTCCTGATACAGCAGCAGTGATTCAGTGACAGTGAATCAGCACAAACTGGCCACTGACACATCAATAACTGACCGAGGAGCTTTGGCATGAAGTCGCTGCTCATATCAGAAAAGTAATGAGCCAGCAATAAAAATTACACTTTCAATAACCATCTTTGTTTTTTTGCCTTTATCCATTTGGCCAATACCTTTTGCAGCTGATTGATCTCCTTGTGTTTGGTGTGAAGAGCCACCAAGGATTGCTCATGCTCTGTCTGCAGCTGCTGCTTCAGCTCTACAGCCTCGTGCATATGCTAAGGGGAAGCAGACAAAGGGAGGGAGAGGAACAAGATGTGGTTATACTGAAGGATCTTACTACGAGATGATTTTTCATAGTATCCCAAAAGAGCAACCCAACCTCAATCTTTCTCTATTGATGATGGCAGATACAATACAGCTAGACCTTAAAAGTCTTTACAATTACCTGAATATTGCTGTTCCTGTCCTTGGCATTAAAGGGTGGGTGTGTGCTGCAGTGGGTTGGCTAACCACCCTATCAAGGAGCCTTTGAGGAAATTGAACACAATCTATCTGAATGACAATTAGCTGCAGGAATGTCTGCATTCTGATGTGACAGAAGTGCTCACAGTGTGTGATATAAGGGTTGTAAGAGTATGGCCACAGAAATGATTTGGTTTCATCAACTTTACAATCCTGAATTATAACAGGAAAAGTTTGACATTATGAAATGTGCTTATTTGCTTTGATGCTGAGAATTAGATGAGAAGATTGATACCACTCTCATGTCTCTGTGTCCGATCTACGAAGCTACCGCCAGCAGCATTTCTGCTATTACTTTAAACAGCAATCTCAGGTTCTTAGGTTTTGAGTTCACTACTTAACGTATGAACAGTATGAGCTTTTTATATAATTTGTAATGTATATCTGTCACATCCAATCTATTGTATACTCCAACCTGACTCAGACAAAGCCGTCACACATGGTCACCCACACTGATCCCAAATCTACTCTGTCTGAAATCAGGCGAGTCATGACTATAAAGTATCTACCCATGGAGTCACGACCAGCTGCCACATCTTGCAGAAACAGAGTTAAGGCACAAGATGTTTCTGCAGGCTTAAGAAGAAAAGACAGCTTAGAAAGCTCTGACATTCATCATTTTCTCTCTGTATTCTCTCTCCCGTGGAAAAAAAAGAAAGAAAAGCCTCTTTACCTCCCGGAGTGGCTTCGAGGTGTCCTGAGCAGGCAGCCACTGCTTTGCATAATCAGGGAGAAGCTCTAAGCTGAAGTAGACTGGGCTGGCTGAGAGGCTGGTACTGTCAGAAAACTATTTTTTTTAACCCTTGAATATTCAGGGAGAACTTGAAGTAGTCACCTACATTTTCAGGAAACACCTGTGATGTCATGTTAAAACAGAAATAGACCCGAGCAGCTCCCGTGGAGCAGCTGGATTTCAAGTGTTCAGACATAAGCCAAATGGTAACAGAGACAGAGAGACAGCAGAGAACCAACTAGCAAGAAGTCACAACACAACTGAATTCTCACCAAAGCTGGCAGAGAAGTAAACCTTACTGCAAAGAGTAGGTGCTGTTGATGGCAGACGTCTAGACAGAAAATCTAGATATGTCCTTAAATGAGAGTGATCCCAACTGTGTAACTACAACAAATACATTTCTCACTCTGGTCTATGCTGCTGTGCTGAAAAAATCAACTGGAAGATGAGATTGAGGAGAGCTGGAACAGCAATAACCACCAACTACAAAGCAATCAAAAATGTACGTGAAGTTTAAACCTTAGGAAGCCTGCCCTGATCTATGTTTCCCAAAACGACCGTTGACAGGCCATATTTAAGAGCTGCTAATCTGCTAATTGTTTGTCTTGCATGTTGCCCAGATGAAGATGTGGTCTGCTGACCACTGCCTTATTTCCCAATAGAAATGTGACAACAAGCCTTTTGCTACCAGATTATATAACTTTAAAGTATAGGCTGACAGTGCTGAATCTCATAATTCTTGACTGAAGAACCCTTTTTAAATAGGCTGAATCAAGTTTTCTGTTGTTTCATGTTGTGTTTCCTCCCCCGTCTCTGCTTTCTCCACCCACATTGCCCTGTGTAATTTTCTCTAAATAGTCTCTTTGTCTTCATAATCAATACACAATGAGAGAGTGACAAACCGGTCTTTGCTGTATTAGAGAGCAGGTCAGTTTTTCTCAGATGAGTACATTTCTCTCTCAAATACCCTGACAAACAGACAATCGATAGGAGATACAGGGAGGCAAGGATTTGTAATGAGAGTGCCTCTCACGGCGTGGTGAGACTGTGTCTGATTACTATTGGCAGACCAGAACACGATGAAAAAAGAGCCTCTCCATGAAACCGATGACATGTCACCTTATGCGCTGCATCACTTTCCTTCTGAAGTTTTCTTAGAAAACAAACACAAGCGAAATGGGAACATTTCCAAAAGAGGAAAATGAAAATCTGGTCTGAAAAACGAGACATGAGGAAGGGAAGAACAGCATGAGAGTGGGAATGTAGTGAGATCTACAGTCTGTCAGTGAAAAAGTGGACAGTCA
Organism: Trachinotus anak; assembly: GCF_046630095.1. NCBI lineage: Eukaryota > Metazoa > Chordata > Actinopteri > Carangiformes > Carangidae > Trachinotus > Trachinotus anak. The sequence goes on along the minus strand of NW_027273879.1, from coordinate 12,772,014 downwards.
GACTCAGCGGTGATGATAGGGCGTAAAAGTACGATAAGGGATTTAGACTTTGGTCCTTTAAATTCTTAGCTTTGAGATGTATGGCTCCGTGGTCTCAGAGAGATGCAGAAGAGATCCCAGACGTAGAGTATCAATTCCTGGACTAAATTAAGATTCAAATATATGCATATAACTTATTCCACAGCTGCAGATGAGGAAATTGTGGGTGGAGATGGAAAAATTGTTCTTTGGTGTATCTATGAAAATATGCGTCGTGATCCTTTGATCAAGAGGTCCAAGAGTTCTGTTTCCTCAGGTCTATTAATTGGTGAAATCTGAGGATTTCTGAGTTCTCCCTCAACACTCCAAACTGATTGCTGCCATTATTAAGTCATCTGGAGCTGGTCATATGGTGGTCATACTTTAGTACTCCACAACCTTTGTCAGACAGCTAAAACTACAACAGCACTCCTGTCATTTAGTGAGAAATCAGGGACAGGATTTGGTAAAATTTGTTAGACACAAAATTTTATATTTTAGTGACTATCCAAAAAATGAAAACTTCCTCAAACTTTAGATTATGAAAATGATTTACTTCCATGCTGCTTGGAAAAGATTCAAGATGCAAGAATTAAATTATGAACGCACAGAGGAAAACTCGCTGAGGCAGGAGATACTGGAGGAAGATGAATGAAGAGATGAAGAAGGGGAGTTTGGTTTCCATGTTTTTTTTAATTAAAAGGAGGACATATGTGATATTTCCTTTTTAGGGGTACACAGGATGAAAAATACATAAACAGAGGGATGTATCACCTTTAGAACCTGTTCCAGGTTCTCCACTTTGCCTTGGAGTTGGCTCCTCTGCTGCTGGGCCACGTCTCTCTCCTGGCTCACTACAGCAAAGGTCTGTCTCAGCTGGTCATAGTCTGATCGCACCTAAGAGTCCAGGTGCAAGGGAGAGAGGGAGGGACAGGAAAAAGACAAGCAAAGCATTCAGAGGATTCATTCAGGAGATTGTTAACATTATGGATATACAAGACCATTGAAAAAGTCAAAGGAACCACAAATAGGCAATCAGAAAAACACAAAACAAAGTGAAGGAAGAAAACACTTTCATTTCCTCTTGGTTTTACTTGAAGATTTTCAAAATGTATCGATTATTCTGTTGTTCTGTCTTAAAAAAGGAAAACAAGCATGCAGTTTTTATGAGGTTTGTTCTTGCAGCAGACATAGTTTTTACATTTCTGAATAGAGTCAGGTTTTTTCTTTGGCTGGAGGCTTGATTGGGAGTTCACACTCTGAAGAGAAATTAATCAGCATTTCCATTTAGCCTTGATGAGGCAGAGCTGCTGACTGGAGCGTTCTGCGTCTCGTTTCTTCATCAGTCAGAGGCCTTGAGCTAAGCTAGTTCCTCTAAAGATGGCCTCACAGGATTGAGCAGAACCATCCCTCAGCCATACACCCCTCATCTCATTAATTAACAAAACAGATGAATGCACAATAGATAAGCTCAAAGTGCACAAAAATAGACTGCTGCAAAGAAAATGAGTTCATTCATAAAGAGGACTTTATGATTGGAGCTGGAGTTGGAAGCTCCTATGTCACTATAATTATTATTATTTTCAAGCAGACTATTGCAATAATAGCAATTATTTATAAAGACATTTTATAAATATTCAAAGATGCTTAACATGATTAATTAAACTACAACACAATGTAAGCGCAGGACAGGATATAAAATCAAACTTTAAAAGCAATGGTCTGGTAATTAAACCACCTGTTAGCATTTCAGTGTCTCCCTTAAAGATAAACGTTCTTTTTATAAAAATCAATTCAACCAATAAAAGACTGCTTTGGTAATATCTTTTAATATTTCTGGAAAATTTAAATCAACACAAGCCCAGTGATAAACATTATGCTCATGAGGCATAAAATTTTCATTATCTTCAGAAAACTACAGTGATATCATTTAATTCTCTTGAACTCTGACAAAGCTCCAATAATGCAAGTGCAATTGATTTTCAGAGATCACTTTCTCTAATCATACATCCACTTTGTTTCCTGTATCTCCCTTTCTCAGTCTCAGCTTTTATCATTCTCCTTTCCCTCTTTCATTATCTCATTCACTCTCTGTGCTCTGTCCAGTAGATTTTGCCTCTGTCTTTGCCATGATTGCCCTGGCAAGCCAGTCACATTCATTCATACTGTATATCTGGCAGGACTGGACACACTTTTGCCCCACTTTCTTTTCATCTCTGTGCCCACCTTGTCAGAGACAGATGGCATCTTTTTGTGTGACACGGTGGAGCGAGAGCTCCGAGCTGAGTCTCTGGACATGTGTCGAATCTACCCCCTCTCTGAAAGTCACTATTAGCACCAGAGTAGCTAATCACCTGCCATCACAGACGGTCACTGTCTCTCTGTCTGTGTCTGTGAGAATGTTTATGTGTGCATGTGTGGACTGTGGGACTCAGGCGGACCGGGCCAGTAAAGACATAGTGATGGAAAAAGGTGCAATGACAGGTTTTATGTATTAGACAACGTGTTAGAGATTTAAAGCATTGCACAGGCAACACGTGATAACATATATGATGATGATAGCACAGCTGCAGGTTTATTGATCTGTGGAGATGGATCACAGATTCCAACTTATGACTGATGTTACAGTCATGTATAAGACATAGTGTGTGATATGTAGCAGCTATAGCTGCAAAAATAAAATAGATTTTACCATGAATCATCTGCTGGTCAGACCACCGCTCGTCACTCTGTGTGTGTCCTTCTAATGCATGCCTCTGCACTGCATGTGTGAATGCCTCACCTGGTCATACTTCGATGCCTTCAGTTGGTGGTTAATCAGCTCAAGGTTCAGGCGATTTTTCTCCTGCAGGGCAGCATGGAGCTTTGCTTTCTGAAGGAAAAGAGGTTGAAACAAAAGTTTGGTGTGTTGATAAACTATGATGAATTTTCTTGCAAAGAAAAAAAAAATTCATTGCAAAGACTTTTATGCCAGCCTGCATCATGTATGCAAGCCACACAGCGGAACTCCATCTTATTAACTATTATATAAGCGACAGATGAAAGACTCAGGTTAGTGCCGATCCCTCCCTCCGTCTGTATGCATGTGCATGTGTGGCTAAGCTTTTCTCCAAGATGCTGTCTGGAGGACAAAACCCACAGCTGCATACTGTCACCCTCCATTTGGTATGTGGCATTAGGAATGGAGGGGGAGAGCTGAAAAGGAGGGGAGCACAGGAAGAAAGTAACGGGGAGAGAGAGAGGGATAGAGGGATGGTTGGACAGAGGAATGGGAAGTGGGAAAAGGTTTGAGGGAGAAATGGAAACATGAAGAAACAAACTGAGAAGAGAAGGATGCAAAGGCAGGAGAAAATGAGAAAACGAGTCCATAATGTCGGTAAAATCCAGCAAGCTCAAGATGAGATTAAGTTGCATACCACGTAAAAAGGATTTTAAAAGAGGTGTGTAGTTCCTGTCTGCACTCTCCACTGCACAGATTCACATTCAGAAGTTGTCATGCCGCTGGTGCTGCAGGTACTCAAGCATTACATAATTACGCCAGACTTAAACTAGGGCAATGCTCTCCTCCTATCACAGCTCTGAGCATTCAAGAGTGATTTCACTGTGACTGGTCATATCCTGGCACATAATACCACTTTATGCTGGTGCACTGAGCTCATACTGTTGATTGTCATTCTCAGCATCCTGACTATAATATGTGGATAATTAATTTATAATAGCCTTTTCTCCATTCAGCTTTGTCTTTAAACAGAGAGCGGTCTGCGAGTCAATCCTGGGTTTTATTTTGCTGAAGTCTAGCAGGATAACATGGTTGGCTTGGGTTCAACGTGTCTTATTAATGTGAAAATATTGCCACCAAATACAGATAAGTAGACCGACAGCCTGAACAGAATTTAATTCAACTACCTTCTAAATATCTGTAGATTTTAAAGAATAAAAGTAAAAATATAATATTTTGAGTGACTGAAACACAATCTGACTTGCAAAAAAATGCATTTTAGTTCAATAAAGCACAGCTGTCTGTGTTGTGTTTATTCTACATGTATGAGCTCCACAGTCACAACACAGTGATACACCATACATACATGCAATATGCTCTCCTGACCCTCATACTCAAGCAAAAAAGGTTGAGGCTTTGTGTGTCAGTTTCAGTAGAAGAAAAGATTTTGCAGCGCAGAGCTTTATGATCAGATTTATCAGTACAAATCAAAGAACTCAGTAAACCCAAGCCAAGAGGAGGAGAGAGAAATACAGACAACGTGAAGGGCCGGCAAGGTTCATCCATCTCTTTGTGTGCAGGCAGAGAGACAGCTAGGGCTGTCGGAGGAAGACACAATCAAACCAAGACAGAGAGAGAGAACGGACAAGGACAGGAAGATAGAGAGAGACTGGTGAGTGAGTTCACTGGCTGCTCTTATTGTGTAACGCTGTCGCCACATCACATCACTGCAGACCACAGAGCAGTCAGTGCAAAGAACCACACCTAACTACAGCAGCAGCCAGAAATGAGTTTGTTCCTCTGCCTTTAACTGTTAATTATGAAGACATGGCACGTTATGAGGTGTCAGCTGCAGTCGTCCTCTGCACTGACACCCCGGGACATGGCCTTGTAGTTGACACTGTAAAAAACCAGGGTGGGGGCTTGCGAGGATGCCAAGACAACTGGAATGAAGGGGTTGTAACAAAATTTCACAGGAGGGGGGAAAAAGTTTAGAGTTTGGTTGAGGTTACCAGAGTGTGATAACAAAAGAAACAAAGAAACATATTAAAAAAAAAAAAAAAAAAGGAATGACCTTTCAAAGGTTTCTTTTTATGGGCCTCGGGAATGATGTCTGCTTTTCCACTTCCTCCCACTTCTAGTGAATCACACATTCACAGTTCTGCTTAACACTCCATAACATCTTGTAAACACAGTGCTACACTGCAAAGCCAAGGGACACACACACATTTCTGTGCCAATTTACACCGTCAATATGCACAAATAAACAGAAAACAGACAACTACTTTCTTCCTTCTGTTTTTTCTCTCCATTTATCTCTGTCTCCCACACACATCTCTCTTCCATCCCCACCATGATTATCATTCTCTCCCCAAACCCACTAATTTAGCTGCTGGCCCAGAATCTGCTCTGCTCATTGTGGCCAGCACCACACTGTGAAAGTCCCAGAATGTACTGGGCATCCACACAGAGTGACTTCAGTTTCTTCGTTTTGAGCCGTGTCTGCCTCCGGAGTAGTTGTTTGTACTGTTATTTCTGTATGTGCAAATTAATAATCTTACAATAGCAGCAATTTGCCACTTGGCCCAGGAAAAAAAACATTATTTGGTAACTTTCCCATAATTGGCCAGCTTTGAGACAGCTTTAAGGGAATAATTTGACATTTTGGGAGATTTAATGAGATGGGAAAACACCACTGTCTTATCTGTGTCAATGTAATAACAGGAAATGGTTAGCTTAGCTCAGCTCAGGATAAAGACAGGAGAAAACAAAACAAGATATAGCATGTTACATAGTGAGTGAACAGGTGTTGGTTTGCAGATGTCTTTTAGACAGACGAGCTACTTCTCGCTGCTTCCAGTTTTTAGGCTAAACTAAGCTAACTTTCTATTGGCAGCTCCATAATTAACAGATGTTAGAGCTGTAATGTAGTTTAAAGCCTGATTACATTATGCTCTGTGTATTTTACTGCCATGTCTTAAAATAGCTTTTCATACCCTTTGTTCTCTGTGTGTGATGCCTCAAACGAAAAAACTTGCACAAAAAATGTAGCCACTTTGTGTCTCTTATCTTCTTTTCTTCTTGTATCTTCCTTGCACTCAAAATATACAGTTTTTGGGGGCATGACTGTAGTTACAACTAATTTCATCATTTGTTTTGAAGCAAGAAAATATTGTGATCAGGACATGTCGATATCATCCTAACAGCACATTATTTGTTTGACCTGGCACCAAACTATGAAAGAGAGCAGTTGTACCATAAATAACACGGTTATGACATAGTAGATTTAGGCAGTGCTTCCGGTTATAGTACTGTCGTGTATCGTTGAATCAGCAAGTCTGCAAAAAGCTGCAGCGTTATGTTTGTTTTGTTTTGTTTTTTTTGCTCTGATCCAAACCAGACGAAGAGGTTACTTCATTTTGGTCAACAAGATGTCAAGACATACAAATGTTTATTTTGTTCCAGATACTTCCCTTATGGGTTTCTAATTACCTCATGATGAGGAGATGAATGGTGACTGCTTGAGAATGATTTAATTTGATCTTCTCAGTTGAATCTACTGCCCTGTCTTCATACTGATGATAAACATGAAGGGGAGGAATTTGGAAAGCTTTGTTTAATCACATGTAAATTTACTTCTGTCCTCACAGCTGTTTTGGCAGTAACGGTTTTTAAAACTTGAACATGCTGGATTTTACAGTGATGTAGGCTTTAAATTTATTTAAGGATGTGTTTATGCTTTCAAAATATGGATATGCCACTTTATAATAAAACAGCTATTAATGGGAATTATTGCAACATTCAAATGCTACCTCTTGTCAGCCAACAGAAGATTATACAAACAGGATCCTGGATTTGCTTAATTTAGAAATAAAGGTTTTGGATCATACTGGTAATACTAAACTTGGCAATATAATATTTGAATAAGTATGAGCTGCTAGCTTAATAATGGAGAATAGATGAAGAATGAACTCGTGGGTGCATAGATGGTTCCTCCAGACTCTAAATGGGATTCTTGTGGGAAGAGGATTGGTACCGTTCCCCCTAAACTCCCAGGAGGATTGTCATTAATCAGATGTCACGGTGGAAGCATTTTGTTCCACTTAACTGTGGGAAGAAAGAAACTGATAACATATGCTGTCTTCAGTGCGAGCACCAGTGAAGTCACAGACAAGCACAGACACACCATGTTGCCATTAATGGAAAAACAAACAACAAAAGGTATGACCATGTAGAACATAAAGAAATAAATATATAATCTGAGTTATGCTGCATTCAGTCTTTTTCCAACAGCAATTCCGAGTGAGAGCCAAACTGGAGTTCACAAGTTTATGAGACAAGATTTTACCAAATCTATTTTCTTTTCTTTAAATACAAAAACCACAGTCACCTACATATACCTCTCTATGCTCCTTTATAAGTTAGATTAAGTGCAGCCCAGACAAACAAAAGACTTCACACAAGCATATTAGATTAGTTCATTTCAATCTTATTGAAATATTGTCAAATTATAAACAGATTACTCCCTCCATTACTTTCCTCTAAACTTTGTGCTGAGTGCTTCAATAGGACGACTACAGTTAATGTGCGTCTGTGTGCGTACAAGTACACCTAATGACTGTGTGTGTGTGTGTGTGTGTGTATCAAAGACTGCTCTGCACTTATGTGGTTAGAGAATGGGTAAATGGAGTTAGTCACGACTGATGTCCCACCACTAATAGCAGCTGCAACATCAGCTGTCTGTTCAGCACCGCCTAATGTCTGTAGAAGTCAGAACCATGGACAGCTCCTCAACTGAGCCCTTTTAAACTGGTGCACATCAGGACTAATGCTGTAAAAACTGCACTAAAGACTCTGGACTCTGTCTTCAGTCTATAATTCCACTTAAAAACAGCACTGGTGGTTTTGCATGTTCAATCATATTAAAGCCTAAAATATCAAAAGCTTGGGTATATACTGTTCATATTCAGTAACATTTGAGCTATGTTTACAGACATAATTTAGGAGCATGAATCATTGGTGAAAAAGATTTAGTTTTTCAGTTCACAATGGATCAAGTTTTGTTTTCCACCAATGTTATCAACTATTACTATTGTAAAAAAAAAAAAAAAATTGTAAAAGATAGTTTGGTGAGAAACACCAAGCTCACAGACTCCTGCTTGAAATAGGTTTATGTTTGTGTTACATTATCATGTGGTAATTCAGTTTTGAGTGGGGATTGTTGTTTTTCAAAAAACTCATATTAGCTGACTTGAGGAACATTTTGAAATGATTGATTGCAGCTGTAGTACCATGTGGCTGTAGTATCACATTGCACAAGTATATTTTCACAGTGATGGATCATGCACCTAAAGCACATTTCAAGACAAATGCCATACTGAAATAAAAAGAAAACAATGACTGACTAGAGGGGAAATATCAATCTTAAAAAGGCATACTGTTTGAAAATGGTTGGCAGTGTTAAGTATAAAAATCTGTTAATGGACTGAAACATATAAAATCACCAGTATGATAATTTACTGTAGATTACAAACCAGTTAACAACATAATGTAGTGCATCCAAAAGAGGACACATTTTCAAGGTTGATGTTAAAGTTTAAGGCTGTGGTACATTGGTAATAAGGAATTGGTTATGAAAATGAGGGGCATTTATTGTGGACCATTAGCAAGGTCTTCACTGCAGCATAAGAGATGATACATAACACAGTGCTTGTCCTCTGAAGGGCTCAGTAGGTGTTTGCCTTTTCACAACAGAACGTGCAACTTCAATCCCACTTGATCTTCAGCCAAACATCAGCTTCCTTGGCAGACTGCAGCCAGCCTCGAGAGCATTTTGAGATCAATCGTTTATAATGCTGTTAATACTGTGTATTACCTCTGGTTTACAACATAGGCATGACACCTGAACAACTGTTTCATGATAGCTACTCAGTGCAGTGATTTACTTTAACCTTTAAGTCATGTAATGTTCATTTTATTTGGAAAATCTTCCCTTCAGATTTGGACTGCAACCTTTTGCATTACTCATCTTTTCTTTGTGATTATCACGAGGAGTAGCTCATGGTAAATGTTACCATAATGTCATCGATAGATTATTCATCAACATGCTATTAAAATATTCCCCTTTATGTGTCACTTTCAAAGCATTATCAGCTGACGTTCCTCTAGCCAATAATGTGCCGCTAGAGGTACCTCATTCATAAAACATAAATTAGTGGTTAATCTAGTTTTGATGGTACTGTGTATACACTTCTGTTTATATTTTTTTTTTTCATCTCTCTCTCTCACTCACACACACACACACACACACACACACACACACACACACACCTACTGTATATACATACACACATGTGCACAGACATATGAGCATATGTCACAGCCTATGAGGCCATGAATAAGTGTAAACTGTGGACGCAGATGGCAGTGGGTAATGCCAATATAGTGAAGCGTGAGTTGCAGTTGAGTTTGTGTGTCTGTGCATGTGTGTGTACATGCAAGCTTGAATGAGTTGCATAACTAGCATCTCCAGGCATACATTAGCCGTAAGCTCTTACACATCCAGTGCTCCAGACCTCTCATGTGAATCCTAAAGATTCCCTAAAAATTGTTCATGTGGCAAGAATTACCTCACATAGTAAACTAACATTCAAGTTAAAACCACAAGTTCTTGCGTTGTAAAATACCCTTATCATTTGAGGGAACCCCCTGTTGTTAGTGCATATGTAAATAAAGGTTTGAAAAAAATATCTGAATATGAAATACATGACTCACTCCTGCAGATTTAATAATGTGGATCAACTGGAGCTTGAATGGAAACCCTGCCTACGCAGTCACAGATGTTATGTATCAAACACAAAAGGCCCAGTATCAGGTCAATGTGGCAGAGAAAATTTTATGTGTATCCAAAATCTTTCAGGAAGGAATCACTCAACAGAAGAGTCTTTTGCGCTTAGTAAAAGCACATATTCAAGATGTGATTAAGAATGATGTGTTCAAACACTCAGATCTACGCACAAATAAAGTCTAAAGTCTGGGATATGTAGTGTGGACTTAAGCTCACCTCTTCTCTTGAGCAAAAATCAAGCAGCTAGTGTTTTGTTTAAACAGCCTGGCTTTTCTACACCCTGTCGTGTGTGTGTGTGTGTGTGTGTGTGTGTGTGTGTGTGTGTGTGTGTGTGTGTGTGTGTGTGTGTGTATGTGTGTGTGTGTGTGTGTGTACTCATCTGCCTGCTTCTCGGAGAGCAAGGGACAATCCAGACTTTTATGGAGGGAGAGGACAGAGGAGAGGCAGGGAGAGGCCGGCGCTACCGTCAGGAGAGATTAACTTCTCCTCCACGTAACACACATCCTCATTCACCTCACTCTTCCACCTCCTCTGTCGCTTCCCCTGTTACTCATCTGAGCTCTGTGTAGCTTCTGTAATGTTTGTGCTTCTTTATGTGTTGTATATATATACAGTTTATATAGTGTTTGCTTCTGACTCTCCACTGTTGCTCAGGGGCAAGTTGCCAAATAGCTATAGCTATTCTCCTCTCAGGCAGTGTTGCAGTGTGCTGCAATAGTACTGTGGTATCCTTTGGTAGTACTGAAAAAAAAGAGATAATCAGATAATCAACATGATTATCAATTTCAATTTTCTAACATCTATTAATTTGCTGATTTTATCTATTTTCTATCACTGTACAATGGACATCTTTGGGATTTGGACTGTTATAACACTAGATATGTTGGATTCTGGAAACATTTGGTGAATATTCATAAATACAATGGACAGACTGAGTGATAATGGAAATGACTGTTACTTGCAGCATTAAGGATTGTGCAACAACAACAATCTTCACTGCATCTCATACTGCGCTGTGATGGGTCTAATAAAGTCTTGGTTGCTATCTGTGTCAGCCTGCGTGATGTCAGTTTTGAGGCTTGTCAGATGGTGCAATGAACGATAAACAAACTTTGGCTATAGCACACTTTTTGCATCAAAAAAACTCAAAAATGAAGAGGGGGAGATTGTGAAGTCAAGGCCAGGCCAGAGGACACCAGGGAGAAAGACAGAGTCCATGTGTAACTTTAACTGTGTACTGTATGTGACATGTGGTGGAGCTCCAGCTGCACAGTATATAGGGGACCCTCTGGGGAAAACACTGGCCTCCCTGGAGAATATATATGCCCCACGGGGAATATTAGGGCATGGGGGTGTGTATGTGTATACTGAAGTGTGTGTGTGTGTGTGTGTGTGTGTGTGTGTGTGTGTGTGTGTGTGTGCGCTGTATGTCTATAGTGTAGGAGCAGGCAGTGAGAGTGACACAGGGCTCCCATGACGCGGGCAGCAAAGCTTCCAGTCACATCGATGACATAACACATTTGATGTGAACAGGACCTATTATTCCCTCAGGCCACACAGAGAATATCAGAGGGCTGGAAAATAAGTTCTGAGGAAGATCAGTGTAATGCTAATGAGGAGCCCAAGAGCTGGTTAGGGATTACATGTGCTTGGATGGACCTTCATGCTCACATAATGCTTGGATGGACCTTCATGTTCAGAATACACAAGTGCACACACACACTCTTGAACACACATGCACAAGCCTGCATATAAATGCTCAAGCACAGGCAAATCCATAAAACTCTCTCACTTGCACAAACAACACCCGGCCAGAGTTGCACACACATGCATTCATATGTGCATACACTGACACACACAAGCACACACACTATATCCACAAATACACACGCAAATGACCCCAATCTGCAGCAAAACATATCGCACAAGTGCTAAATAATTTACATCTGACCTCACTGCACAGTTGCTAAAATGTACAGTATGCTAGAAATACACTCACTGAGCCTTGGCAGAGCTTTCCTCACTACTGGTTTCTGTGGAGGTTTACAATCTAGAAGCATCCATAAAAACACATTATTTTATCTTAAAAAAACACCTGCTACATATATTATATACATATTATAGAAAAAGGGCATATAAGGACAAGCAAGGTGCTTCTGCAGTTGTAAACAGCACAATAATGCTGCTATAACTAGTAGAGTTTAGAATTCATTGTAATATTTAGGTTTTTAGTTTTACCAATCATACACTACACAGTGTAAATTTCTGTTGAGCCCATAGGAGCTTAATATTGCTCATGTTGACTAACAAGAGTCAGCTGCATGTTCCCAGAGCTTTAAAGAAGTGGTTTACATCTCACTATTAGATCATACGATAAAAAAAAGAGTTGTACTCACTTTCTTTTCTTAACTGATCCTTGTTTTCTTGTTAACCTTTTTTCCTAATTGTTGTAATTGTAACTATCCTGCCAGCTATCCTGTTAGATATTTTGTACTAAAGGGTTTTGTTGTGGAACACTGTTTGAAAAGAGCTATATAAATAAATGTTTGCATATCTTATGTACTTACTTACTATTTGCTCTAAATTACTACCAAATTACTAAATGGTTCGTCCTGTAAGCAGAGCAACAGCAGTGCAATGTGGACAAAAGAATTAGGACTGCTACCATGACTACATCTCTAGCCTTTGAACAAAGCATGCAAAGCACCACTATAATCTCTCATAGACTTCTGTCTCTTCAAGCTCACAGATGTCTGGACAATGTCCTGTCCATTTGCACCTGCTGTTCGTGTTTGAATTTCTGTTTTCAATGATACAAACATGGAGAATTCTATAATGGCTTCTGTAACACTGCACAGCAGATGCATATGACCGAGTTTCAGGTCTCAAGTGAGCCTGACTCAGTGGCACAGAGCAATAGGTGACAGTTACAGGAGCACAGGTGCTGTCATGTCATCTGTATCCGAACAGGCTGGCCTCTCTGACATTGTGTACTCCCCTCTCTCTCCTTCCTCGCTCCCCCCTTCCCTTCATCTAGTTGCCCTTGGTGTTCAGTCCACCGAAGACTTCTGTCCTATGTTTAATCATTCAAGCCCTTCCAGACACAAAACACTAGGGACTGTTGGAGAGAAAAGAGAAGAGAATACAAAGGCTGATAGAAGGAAAACAACACAGGCAAAAGAAAAGTACAATTTCAGTAAGAGAATGTAACCAAGAAGTATATAAAGAACTGAGAGAACAGCCAGAGAGAGAACTATGACCAGAAGAGAAAAAAGCTTGAGGAGGAGAAAAGGGGGCAAGAGATGGAGAGGAAAACCTAAAAGAAATTACCAGGGACAGTTGGAGACAATTAGTGAGGTGGAATTAACAGGTTTTTATCAGCATGCTCCTTTGCCATAGGGCTCACCTTGCCCGGCAGTGTCACGGTGAGATTGTGCAGTGATACAAAACCAAATAGGTCACAAAATGAAGTTTTTGGTCTGCTGCACTCTCTTGTGCCAAAACTATAACAACAATGTATGGCATGGTTCAGGGTCATTGAGGCTTTCAGTGATGTCATCGAGAGGACTCTACAAATGCCCTTAATTAATACTCAGTATGTTTATGTAGACAGCATATTAACAAGATAGCGAAGGAATCAGTTACAAAGCAGCTAAAGTGAATCAGTGCTAAAATACCTGTCTTTCATCATTTGAACAGTACACCACCTGCATGACAAGGTAAATTAGGTGCTGCTCATAATATCATTTCTCATAAATACACTGTATTTGTATTTAGACTTCAATCAGACATCCATTTACCACTGACATTCCCTCTCTTTCTCCTCTCACTTTTCTCTGCCCCACCCTCCTCCTTTTGCTTTTTCCCTCTGCAGTGCTCTGTGTGTTTCCTTTAATATAACTTCTGTGTATCTTGAAAAGCTGCCAGGAAATGTGAGGAGGAAGGATTCCTTTATTGTTTCCCTCTCTGCTACCTCCGCTGGCTAAATGACATCAACACTTATAGCGTGTATGCTAGCAATCAATACAGCACTCACTCGTATTCAGGCATGTGTTCAGATTCGGAGCTACACATGTTGCTTTTACACACACACACACACACACACTCACACACACACATACACACACACACACATAACAGGGGTAGGGGTGAGGGGAGGGGATGATAGGGTTGCTATAGAAACTGTTCTCTTTCAGGTATGGAGTGTCAGGATGATAAAAAGAAAAGTAGCAATGAACTATCACATCCAACATATCTGATGCTCACTGAACTGTCTGAATGTAAGCCTGCATACGAGCACTGCAAACAAAAGATGTCTAATTTATTTCCCATTCAAATCTAAAGGATGAATAAACTGTTCTTATACTAAAGAAAAGCAGTGAGTGTACACATGTATACATGAATTAATAAAATACTATATAAAATACCCACACGCACAATGAAAAGTATAGAACACGCTATATTTGATGTGGACTGAAGTCAAGTAAGTGTAAACATGCATGAATACACTTAATAATACAGTAAAAATGTGTGGGAGTGTGTCTGAAGGCATAAAGCTGGCACAAATGTGGAAATGTGTGGATGTAAAAAACACAAAGATTTTCTGATGTACAACTCAGTCTCTGTCTGCATGTTATTACGTGTGTACATATGTCTTTATTGATGTGTGCTGCCACACCCCTGCAAGGCTGTCACTATAGGGATTATTGCAGTGCCTGTACATCCTGAGGAACATTTTGATTAGTCAAAGAGACTGTATTTTGGCTGCCAAACCTCTGATAATCTCAAGAGAGGAGCAAGGAAATCAGCCATGAGACTGAAAACACAAGTTTCATTTCCCCTATCTTCTTCTCTGCTTCTCACTCCTTCTTGCCCTCTGGCATTTAACTGAACGTCAGCTGACACAGCCAACCAGTCTGCTGCATGGAGATGAAGAAGTAGAAGAAGAAACCGGGGAAGAATGGTGCAAGAGGAGCAAGACTAGGGGTGTAAGATTTTCTGTTCTTCAACCTGGTGTTGCCTTCACATGGTGCAGAGAAAAAAGAGGACTAAATATTTTAGACAGAGAGAGAAAGTGATGCCAGTCATACAAAGTAATATGCTTCAAAATGAGACTTAAACAGAACCGTCTGTGCACCAATTCTTTCTCTCTCCTCTGCCATTTTTCTCCTTTGGTCTCTCACCCACCCACGCAGACATATATTCAAACATAAGCACGGTGCAAAGATATGAGCCCTGTATATTCTAACCTACACAAAGCGTGTACTGTAACTCACAGTCAGTCAACACAAAAATAAAGCAATTGCTTGGTAGTGGAGCAATAGCTCTGATTGCAGCTACTAACCTGATACTTCCATTCAACTCATCACAGAGATGGGTCTCTGCAAACGTCACACATGCTCCATGTGCAAAATGTGTTTGCACTTTCTTTCCATGAAAGGATCACAATGAGACATGACCAGAAAACGTTTGGCATAATCTTGCCTGGTTGTTTTAGTTGTTTAATCTCAGGCAGGAGTTTTACTTGCTTGTACTCAGTCCTAACCAAACTTTTTTACTATAATATGTGTCATTATAAAAGTCCAAAACACCTGGCTTACACACGTACCCACAACAGATCCTCTAACACACAGGGAGCAAAATGTTTTACATTTACAGACGTAGTTACAACAAATATAGACGAGGTGGACCAATACATCAAGACTAATAAAGTCATGCAATTCAACTCAACCACAAACTACAGCCTCCAAATGGGCCATAAAGTTGAAGCAATACTTTTCTGAAATAATTTCAACAAAAACGTAACTTTGTAAACTCCATGAAGGAAGGATTTGTTGTATATGACTGCTTTAGTTTTAGCATATGAGCTGTACCTAGTAACCAATCAACCAAGCATATACAGTGTACTACCTTGCCATGTTCTACACATACAGACAATTTAATACTGAGATGTCGCCTCATGGGAACAAATGACTGGTGGAAAGCAAGTGTCAGTCAGCCACGAATGGGTTAATATTCATCACCAACACCTGGCAACCCCTCAGCAGGCAGGAACCAGGAAAAGCTCAGGTTACCGGAGCCGATAACGTCAAAGCACACACACGTACACACGTGCACACGCGCACACACACACACGCACACACACACGCACACACACACACACAAAATCAATTTGTTTGAAAAGCACCACGCGTTGTCTCTATCCCGGTGTCTCTAAATGATCATGTGAACATGTGTCTACATATGTTATTTTACAGATGATAATGCTTGCATATGCACACATACCATGGAAATATTATGTGCATAAATTGACAGCGCTCAAAAGGCAGCACTATTGTACACTCTGAAAAATCCATGCACACACATGCACATTTTCACATGCACATACTAACCTTTTCAAGCCACAAACACACCATTAAACCCCTTCACCGTAACCCCACCCCTCAACACACACCACACACACCCACACATCTCCAAACAGGTGGCTCTGCTTCAGTCAAGAAACACTGAAGCTGGATGTTGCTTTTTCCTTATTAAGTCCCAGAAGAGACAAAATGTACAAATCCTCCTCTCCTCTCCACCTCTCTGTGGACGTTTGTCTCTTCTTGCAGCAGCTGCACAGACAGGTTTTCCCCAGCTGCTTGGCTATGCTAACCCTGTGCACTATATATAGGACTCCACAGAGCTAAATCAAACACTAACATAGTCAAGCCACTGATGCAGAGACAGAGATAAACTGCAGCAGTAAAGAGCAAGCAGAGTGGTGATAAAGATTCAAATTTACCGTGTGGGTTGGCTAGCACAGTAGCATCTTGAATGAGGCTGAGGTGTCGCTTACTCCTTCTTCCTCTTTGCTCTGATCTCCTCCCTTCTTCCCTGCTCTCTCTGGGTGGGGAATTGTCAAACGGCTGCAGCAGCAGCAGCAGCAGCATCAGTAGCAGCTCCGGGGCCTGCGTGTCTCTCTCTCTCTCTCTTCCTCTCTTTCCTCCGCCCCCTCTCCGCACACACACTCTCTCTTTCCTATTCTCCCATTCCTCTCACTCTCTCCCCACCCCCGAAGACCTCCTCCTTAACACCCTTCCTCCATCATTTTCTCCTTTTCTCTAACGGGGCTCTCTCTCTCTATTCCTCTGCTCAATTTCCCCCTTTCTCTCTTGCGCTGTACGCGTGTGCAGCGAGCTGCGGAAATCCACTCTGTTGAATTAATCAGCCAGCTCCTCTGCTACAACCATCAGCTGCATCAGTAGGCTACTGTTATGCGAAAAGGTATCACTGCCAATAGGGAACAGACATCTTGGAGTCTGGGATACAAATAAGGATGGTTTATTGGAAGGCTGCCCTGTACAGCAACAGTCTGGACCTTTCTGTCTGTCTGCCAAATTGAGTGAAATGACAGCAGCCTGAACGATGCTGGCTGCTGTCATTTCACAGACCCGCCCTCCCTTCCTTTGCTCTGCAATTCATGTCTTAAGCTGTGACACTAATTGAACGAGGTCTTGATTGATGCCACTTTTGCTTTCTCACTAACATACACACATCCGATAATGATGCTGTTGATATTAATAAATAGGATATAGGTTTATCTGGTAAGTTTTTTATTAATCACTGCAAGGCCTGCCATCAGATTATCATAAGAGGGGATGACTGTGTGATGTTTGTGTCTGACTGTTTACTTTAACCGTCCTTTTTTTACTGTAATTTGGATCACATTACCCTTTGGGTGGTCCTGGGAATTTTCAATTACTGTAACAAGGTATTTGTTGCACATTTAATACATTTTAGGATGTATAGCTATGTAAATTAAATGTTAAACTGTTTACCTGAATATACCTGTGGCAATGTCATAGTCACAATATAAAATTTGTTGTGTAAATATGCTTTTAATTCTGTTATATAACTCAGTCAGCAGAGGTGAAACAAATTAAGATACTTCCATTTTCTCCTGGCTGAATAAAATTAAATATTCTCTCTGTTAGCAAATGATTTCAGCACAGAACTAAAAGTGATAGTTTGAGCTGTTTGCAGTAACACCTTTTATTTGATTGTAGGATTTAGTTATTTCGTCAAAATCTATAACGCATTTTAATTTTGCTTGGGCATCAAAGTGCACGCACACAGTAATGATTACAAAATAGTAAATGGTGGGTTGAGTCTAAGGTGGAGGTTTTTGTTTGGAATATGCTGAACACAGAGAGCGATGTGGGAGAAAGGGAAGTTTCCTCAGGCATTTTAAGACTTGCCATGTTAGCTAAACTTATTTTAGCCAAATATAATGGCAATCCATCCACTGAGAGAAATTTCACTCAAAGACACACAGTTTAACCTCAAGGTGGGCTGACCAACTGTTCAACATCGCTGTCATCAGACATGCTAGTGTAACTGCTATGAATCCAAAGTGACGACAGCCTTCTTTCTTCATCATAAAGTACATCTTACAGCCACCTTTCCAGGCCACAGGTGGTGTGTGTTTATAGAACACCTGCTGAGATACCAAAAATGGTACCGAGGTGCTTATATGTCAAGTTTACTGGAACAAAATCCAAAGGTTTTTTTGCGTTAACTTAACTACATGCATAAAATGAAGCTAAATTTTATCCCCATGCGACCAATTATTCCATTTTCTGTCTGTTCCAAGTCTAATCCTCACAGTTTCACAGCTTTTAGCCTTTAACTACAACACAGAACACATTTGCTATCACACTGCCTACACTGCCTTGTCACAATGAGTAATTATATCATATTGAAATCAGCTTATGCGTGGGGGCTCATGCATGTCCCTGCATGTGTATGTGTGAGTGTGAATACGGGTATATCACAGATACCCCCTAAAATGATTTAATCCGGTTAAGGGGATTTTCAATTAATCCAGGAGGGCCCTACATTTTGACAGTGCTATATTTTTAGCACATTTTCTGATGCAACAGAATTTGTTTTCTCTTCCAGTTTTAAGGGTAATATGATTCAGTGCTCCCACACGACATTTCCGGACGTTTGTCAGTGTATATTTTGAAATCAAGCCAATAGTCACCATTTATGCAACTATTGTCTCTGTATCTCCCAGATTAACACAATTCTGTCCTTATTCACATTTTTTTCCTGGTATTTCTATAGCAGCACCAACTCAATAAAGACTGGAAGCAGTGGTTGTCTAAGAGGCAGTACTGTGAGGTACATTATTAATTGTGGTTATATGGATTAGGAGCAATTGCCACTGAAGTGCAGCATGAACAGATGTCACAACAGCTTTAAATCTATGAATATATATACTAGATGATTTAACAAGGTCATAATGAATAGTTCCATTTGGTTGGAATTGAAGGTTAAGTGTACAGTAGCTGCAGAACTGAAAATAGATCAGACTGTAGCAGCCTCTGAGTGTGGCTGTGGGTTGGACGATTACTAAGCAATAATAATCACGCAGAAATTTAAATGACACTGGTTTTATCGTTTAAACATGATCTACTCACTACCGGGAACCCATTTCAAAATTTGTGTCTGGAATGAACTCTGTGAAAATGTCTGAAATTTGATTATGGGCTGGCATGGCCCTCCCTGATATACATCTACTCTGCTTAAATTACTGCAGGCATGAAGCTGCACAGGCCAGACCAGTGGCCTCAGTCAACCTTTCTGCCTGGAAGTGGGCAGTAAAGAGGTTAGGACAGGAAGTGTCTGTGTCTGTGTCTGTGTCTGTGCGTGTATGTATGTGTATGTGTGTGTGTGTGTGTGTGTGTGTGTGTGTGTGTGTGTGTGTGTGTGTGTGTGTGGAGGGGACAGGGGTGACAGAGACAGAGAAGACAAATGGGGGGGGACTTGGAATTTATGGGAGAAGGACTGAGCAGTTACAAAATAGAGGAGATGTGAGAGAGAAGAAAAAGCTGAGAAATCTGGAATAAATATAAAAATCATGAAAGACATTTGGAGATGGGAGACTCAATGGACCACTAGGAGCTGGCACTACCCCTGGCAAACTAATCCTCTAGCATGTTTCTGCTGGCTGTGTGAGCTGGTGCACTGTTATCTAATAGAGCACACAGACTGCTGGTTTGACCATGTCATTTCATGAGTTATTATTTGAAAAAAATGTACAATGGACACATTTGAGTAGGAAGTGACTAATGAAAATTTGTAGTCTGGCATTGAGACATGTAGACAAGCTAGGAATAAGATTATGCTTTTTAACGTTTGGAGTCTCCCCTCACAGTAAAAGGGCTGCATACAAGCTACTAATCATGGCACATTCATTTCCTAGATTTGTTCATGTTAAATATAATAACAAAAAAAAAACTAATATATGTTTTCCTCTTTTTCTGACCATTTCTTTTAAGGTCTACTGTGCTTTGCTTAAGCTCTTAGCAGTTTTACGTAAATAACAAGAAGACAAGGCATGCCCTGGGAAATGGACTGGGAAAAAGAAGATAATGTAGTTATATTGAGACAACTTGTGCCATCTGAAAGACAAATTCAATTAAGGAAAGAATAGAAAGCTCAGCCAAAACACACCCTGTCTAATATCAGTTGTTAACACAGCCTTGTGAGTCAAAACAATGTGAATTTTCTGTCTATCCAGTGGGTGGGGGTAGAATTATTCCAGCTGAATTGTGTTACACGACACTGGACTATTATTAACCCTGGTATGTCTGTGCATCTTTGATTAGAGGGAGTTAAAATGGAGATTACTAGGTCAGCTGAGACTACACGGCTATTAGTCATTATTGATTAGACGTTGTTCCTCTTTGCCTTGGAACAGCCAATATCATCATGAAGACTCATCTGAGTAGACCAGCTGCTAGCGGTACACAATTGTTGCCATAGGGATGGTGTCCAGGGAGACAGCTGTGGCCTTTTAGCAGCAGTTACACAGTACACAGAAGGTCATTCCTCACCTAGGGTACGTTTCTCCGACTGTCGATCACAGATTGTTTCCAGGCAACCACTCCAAAGCTTTTTTTTTTTTTTTTCCTAGGAAGCAGTCCACCTTCTCAGAATGGTTCTTGCCATTTAAATAGCAAAGTAATAAATGAAATGGCAGAACAAGTCTTGCATTGGCCATCCAGCTGGCCAAAACAACTCTACAAGGATTTTTTTTTCCACTACACCAACTAATGCCACAGTGGGTTTAGTCATGAAACATAAGACTACTAAAACACAGGCAGAAACAAGCTGTGAAAACAACATATTACCACCTTTTAAAATGACATGTTAGTAGTTGTCTACTTAATACGTCCAGAATATGACATCAAAACCATTTAAAGGATGCTGTAATTTTACAGTTAACACTTTATAAATAGGGCACAAAACATATACTCAAGTAATGTTTAATTAATGCATGACTCATAATGATGATAGTGAGAATCAGGATAGGTATAGTTCTGCTTTCAGGTCTATAATGCCCCTTTTCAATCTAACTTAAAATTTGGTGGCATATCAATGAATGTATTAAATAAACACTCATAAATTGATGAACTAGTAAGTGTTAACTTATGACAAAGTCATAGTGAAATAATCATTCGTTGATAGTGAGCAATAACAAGTCATGACACATGACACTTAAATATATGTTTTGCGCCCTTATTATAAAGTATTACCAATCTTATACACTCCGTCTCATGTGCAATAGAGACTGAAGCACACATGTGATGATGCTGATATGTGACCAAATGTGATTTGTTTTACAACTGATTTACAGTAATAACATAGGATAGAGTTGATATTAAAGACACCTGAAAGACAGGAAGTGGGGCTTTTGTTGGTGAAGCCACCCAATTAAACCAAAACTAACAAGTTGTCTAATCAGCCATCTGGTGTGTGCTCTGTCGCAGCATATCACTTAATCTTATACCTTCAGTCTGTGTGTTTTGTGTGGATGCATTACCAGCCATTTTTTACCATCACCCTGCACATGGCCCACAAGGCAACAAGTGGGAGACCCTTGCAAATTATTTTGGTTTCTGTCTATACTGCTGCAAATATCAACTGTTGTATGCTTCTAAGGAGTCAACAATGCTCTCAATCACAACCCAAAGGAGTGGTGTGACAAACTATTTTAGCCTAAGAGCCACAGTGAACAGAAACACTGTCAGTGTAAGGGTTGTAAATACACACTAGCATGTGGGTTTCCCTCTATTTTACTGAAACTAATTTCAAGTCATTGGGGTTTATAACAGAAGCAGCCATTATGCTCTGTCAGTTCCCCTCTGCCAATCTGTCCGCACTCCTGCAAATGGGCATGTTGCCAAGACAACGGCTCACACGCCTTGCCATCCGAGACGGCCTGGGGGAGGCCTCCAAAGGACAAAGTCACTATATACACAAATACATGCATGAACATAAGGGGCAAACAAAAAGACATGTGGCACCACAAACACTCACTCCCATACACAATACACACCAAACTACACACCCTTCCTTATCTATTTTACACCACATTACACATGCCCATATGTGTGCATAACCAAGACCGAGTGGAGGGAGTACTGTATACATGCACAGGGTCATGCAAGTCAGCCCACTATAGGTAGCTGTGTCCTTGAAGAACAAAAGCTGCAACAAGGACTATAGTGCAGGGTGAGTCGGAAGTTTACCAGTTTCCTGTACTGCTGCTTCTCTTGGCGAAGTGTGGCGACTTCAAGCTTCAGAGCTCGGTTTCTCTCTTCCAGAAGTCGAAAACGATTCACATTGTAGACTGAGAGGCCTGTAGCTTGCTGGGATGAAACTTCATACCTTGACTGGGAGACAAAATTAAATATGTGGAAAAATTACCAACATTAGACATTTCTAGTATTGTTACTTGTCAGTGTCATTTCATTATCATTAGTAGAATTTGTCATATTAAACCATGTTAAATTTGACAACATTGAGAGTCTACAGCCATGCTAGCAGTTTTGTGAGGCCTTACTTACATTAAATGCTAACATCAGCATGCTAATATACTGATGCTTAGCAGGTGTTAATATTTACCACTTTCACCATCTTTGTTCAACATTTTAGCACGCCAACACTTGCTAATTAGTAAATTAAATGTGAACCCTTTGGTGGACCACCAAATACGATTACACATCACATCACACATCTTGTGGGGAAACATGAAATGTCCGTAGAGAATGTTTGTGCCCGTTTACCAAATAGATATAGAGATATTTCACTTGACTAGTGAAAACTTACCTAGAATTATTTGTAGAATTATTTAGAATTTGTCATCTGGGGACCTTGAGTATTTGTGCAAAATTACAAGGCAATTCATCTGACAGATGCTGAGATATTCAGTCTGGTCATGAAGTGGTGGACCGTCCAGTCAACGAACTTACTAACAGACAGACTGACTGGCCAGTCTAGAAATGATATATATAGAGGAAACAAGCACTTGATTATTACAAGTTATGAAAAAGGCTTCTGTCAATCTTGCTTACAGCGATGTACTCAGGCATTAGTTCCATCCCGCGAGGTCAGTCACAGGAAAAGGATTAGCAGGCCTGAAAATGAAGCTGCTACTGCAACAGGTTTTGAGCCGCAGCAGGATTTGCCAGTCAGTGTTTTTCTCCTAAGAAATTTTTTTTTGATGGCGTAGAGTAGCCTTTGAAATCCCATTTTCACTCGCTTGAACCCTCCATGGAAATACACTGCATATCAGCAATAGGCAGGCTGGAAGCTTCTCTTGAGGTCTGCGGATCCTTTCCTTTATGCCAGACATCAATTTGTACAAATTGATGGAACTTTTTTTGAGTTCAGTTGTCTTGTTTTGGAATTGAAGTGCTCTGCTGTCAATCTTGTTCTTTTCTAAATTTCCAATCACTTTGAGGCTACCAAAGGGGTTGCAGATAGTACAGGAATTGTGCAGCTGTTTGCTGAGGTAAGAAGGAAGCTGATTTAGGATAAGTGGATGTAAACTCTGCCTGCACATCCTGAAAATAAACACCTTCAAAGAAAGCGAGGATGTACTATTCTGTTTTGCGTCAGAAGAGAGGGCTCTTTCCAATAAGTTAATCTAAAAATGAATATGATGCTCCACTCTAGTCTATCTAGTTTGAGTAATACAAATGTATGAAATGGGAACATTTTGGAGAGCTACAATCTGAAATCCCATATGGGGTGTAGTCTTCCCATTTGCTCCTCCTGAAAAAGCACACTTAGCCAGTGCAGCCTCTCAACTATAACCACAGCTATAAAAGGAAAACAATATGACCCAAGACAAAAGAAACCTGCGCTGCATTACTCTGAAGCCTGTTAACAATTCTCTTTTCACACCTTTATCTATGCTCTCACTCATTTTTCCAATTACCTTTTTTTCCATTTGGAGGAAAATTAAGGAAATGTTGAAAATGTCAGCCCAATGTTCTCTTGGAGCACTTTACAGATTTCTACTTGTAATAGCCTCTGATGGACCAACAGATGGTAGTAACATCAGTTTGTATTATTCTAATATATCAATTAGTATGTTAGCAGAACATTTGGTGTCTTGTCAGGTCCACAAAAGAACTCGCACATGAACAACAACCAGATCCCCTGACTGCAAGCCAGACTGCCATCCCCCACAAAACGAATACTGAAAAACAAAGTTGCAGGCAAGATATCCGTTTACCCTGACAGCCAAAGCTACCAATGCCAGTATGATGAACCTGCCAAGCAGACAGAAAGACAGCCAGATCCACCTGCTAATACAGCAGACCTGCCAAGCAGACAAGCTCACGGATAGACCATCCAGTATAATATGGTGGACTTTCCAAGAACACGGACAGAGGGACAGACATGCCAACCAGCACTGCTGGTTTTCCAAACACACAGACAGACTAACACATTCAGTTATTATTATGAGTGAGATATTAGGGCATATGGAGATCCGTGTGAGAAATGATTTATGAGACATTTAGTCCAGAATCCACAGGTGTAAAAATTTAATGTGCTCAAGAAAAAAAATATTTCACACACACACACACACACACACACACACACACACACACACACACAAAATATATATCTCAAAGACAGGTAATCGATCAGGTTGAGACATGTTAGTGAGACATGATAAGTTCAGTCTCCAAATCAGTCAGTCAGGATGAGAAATGGCACAAATCTGAAAGCTGTGACTGCAACCAGTCCCAAGTCGGGGCCCAATTGTGTCGTCCACTTGGGAGACGTCATCCTTGTACCAAGGGAGCCACCAAAGCTGCTCTGACAGGAGCTGCGTCAGAGATGGGAATCATGACGCACTCGTGCAACTCTGGGGCCAAAGGAAATACTAACATCATCTCCTGCTGAATGTGAGCCAGAGGGGGAGGACTTAAAGGGACACAGTGAAAGGTACAGAGACACATTCTGGGCCATGCATCCACTCCCATTTTTGGAAAGCCAGCCTCTTAATTCAGAGTGCCTGAGTAAAATGCACATAGTGCATCCTAAGTATTTATTAGTTATTCCACATACTAGAAATGTTACAAATATATTCAGACTTTGCCAATATGCTGGTCATTATGAGATGGAACACTGGCTTATCTGGATGTGCTATATTTTCCATTGATTTAAAGGGTCCAGAAGCAGTTTGTGGCAGACCTACACCACTGTGGATGACCATAAGATACCCAAAAATATAAATACTGTATGTGTGGAAATATGATATAAGAACAAAGGAATTAATTAGCAAAGAAAAACTGCACACTATGCATTCTCAAAGACTAGAGAAAAAAAAACCTGTGGCAGTTACCTCAAGACTCTTACGTTCAAATCAAGGCTTTTCCTTTGTGGATGTTTAATATTAGGTTTTCTCTTCATTTTTGTATTCATCACAGTGGAACAAGCACGCACAAACAAAAAAAATTTTTTTCAAGCACTTGTCAACGTCTGTTTCAGTAAGTTGCTCTGATCCACTGATGCCAAGCAGTTTATTCAAAATAGCTTGTTTCCTGTGTATTCCAACCTTATTTGATAAGTGTGTCTGTTTAGTGTTTTCAATCCTTAGTAGAGTCAAGTCACAGGAAGAAGACTATTTGAGCTACAAATGAAGATTTGCCTGGAGGTCAAACAGATCTAAGAGTAAAGTGCTTTGGTAAGTCTACAACAATGGAAATTTAAGTATGTGTTGACCAGGATTCATTCATTTCTTTGAAAACAACATAAGTTTTCTATTTCCCACTAGCAGGGAAAAAACACATTGAACTTAATTTCTGTGAATTTTCTGACACTTGCATTTTAAGCTGATGAACAAAAGGAGGCTGGGCTAAGTGTTTATTAAACAAAGCAGATAATGTGGGTAGCTATTAAGATGTTACAGCATATAATTATGTAATAGGGGCTTTTTACTACTTTATGCCATGCACAGTAAGGCTCCATTCCACTTTTGCAGTAATTAATAGTTACTGATTTTAATCCACGATGACACAGACAAATGTTATGTGTGTATTCATCCAATGGCTCACTAAATACCATCTTCATTTTCTACTATTTTTATGGCCCTCTGGCTTGGTCGGATGACTTATGGGGGAGGGACACAGCAGAATGGATTAGGAAAGCAGCATGTGGTGGCTGAATTTGAACCAAGGGCATTGTGGTTAAGTGGCATGTGCTCAGCCAACCAAGCT
Organism: Trachinotus anak; assembly: GCF_046630095.1. Lineage (NCBI taxonomy): Eukaryota > Metazoa > Chordata > Actinopteri > Carangiformes > Carangidae > Trachinotus > Trachinotus anak. The sequence continues at coordinate 12,745,859 of NW_027273879.1, read as the reverse complement.
ACCAGGATACCCCAGGGTAATCTTATTCTGACTAGGTGTGATTTAAATGGATTGTCATATCGCCATCTGGTGTGTGAGTAAAATACTTACATCAGTGCTGCCTGACGCACTCATCCGTGGATGTACAGTACTGAGCCACCATTAAACAGATTTTCAACAGAGCTTATTAAACTATTCCTGTCCAGCCTAAGTGTTTTATGTGCTTAATTTTTGGGGGATTCAGACAGACTGCTAGAAATCTAGAGTTAACTACTGAGGAGAGAAAAAAAATCACTATCACTTCGGGACTGCTCCTCAGAGTTTTCCCGAAATTATTCATATCAATGAAAATCACAGCAGCTGCAGTAGCATCCAGTGTATCATCTGTGTGTTTTGAGAGTCAGAATATCAAGAATAGCTAACAACCTAAAAATGGGACGGGACAACAATCTCAGTGTGCAGACGTGTAGTTTTTGCTGATACAGATAATGACAGCTTCCCTACCTTAAAGGCAGTACCCACTTTGTCCCAAAATGACTCTCTTTCCTTCACGTCACATCACAAGCTGGCGGTGAAGGCAGAGGCAGCACGTCCATGTGTGTGCATGTGTAAGCCGCTGTATGAGTGCCTGTGTGTGCAGTCACAATGAGCGTTTCCAGTCTGCAGCTTTAATAGCTTGCCTGCTCTATACGCAGCTGTAGCAGCACCTCAACAGTGTGAGCAAAAACAGCTACAGTGGCTTCATGGTACTCTCACATGTACTCCCTTGGTCCCATCCCTGAATGTGTTAACGTCTTCTCCTGCACGCTCTACTCCTTCCTCCAGCTGTGCTTTAAACCCCCCCCCCCCACCTCCCTCCCTCCCTTTTTTCTCTCTCTCTCTCTCTCTGGCTCATACAGACATCATACACGGCCTGTTCAACTGACCAAAAACGTCACACATGCAGGAAAAAAAAGGCATGCGTGACAGCTTTCATTTAAATGGGCTGTGAGAGTCTGTAAATCATTACATCATAGATAAGATTAGCACTTTTTTCTCCTCTGCATACATTTCCCAAGCACAACAGATAACGGTCCAACATCCCTATCTCCTGTGTCTTACTTTCTCATAGAGAGAAGATATGATTTCCTGTTTTGCTGACATAGGCAGTGATCCCTACATTTCTCCATCACACATTTATACATACAACGCATTCAGAAACTATTCAGACCCCTTCACTTTTTTCACATTTTATTATGTTGCAGCCTTGTGGTAAAATTGTTTAAATAATTTTTCCCCTCATCAGGCTACACTTAATATAATATTAATAATAACAAATAGAAAACTTATTTTTTGAAATTTTTGCAAATGTATTAAGTATTCATAAGTATTCATACCCTTTTTTATGATACTTGAAATTTAGCTCAGGTGCCTCCAATTTCTCTTGATCATCTTTGAGACGTTTCTACACCTTGACTGGAGTCCACCTGCGCTAAATTCAATTGATTGGACACGATTTGGAAAGGCACGAACTTGTCTATATAAGGTCTCACAGCTGACAGTTTATATCAGGGCAAAAATCAAGGCATGAGATCAGAGGCGCTGCCTGCAAAGCTGTGTCTGTTTTGAGGGACTGATCTGGGGAATGCTACAAACAATCTTCTGCTGCATTGACAGTTCCCAAGAGCACAGTAGCCTCCATAATTCTTACATGCAAAAAGTGTGGAACAATCAGGACTCTTCCTAGAGCTGGCCACCTGCCCAAACTGAGCAACTGGGGGAGAAGGGCCTTGTTAAGAGAGGTGACTAAAAACCCGATGGTCACTTGGCTTAACACCAGAGCTCCTGGTGGGAGAAACTTCCAGAAGAACAACCAAAATTGCAGCACTCCACCAATCTGGCTTTATGGCGGTATCCAGACGGAAGCCTCACCTCACCTCAAGTTTTCAAAAAAGCACCTAAAGGACTTTCAGACAGTGTGATACAAGATCCTCTGGTCTGATTAAACCAAGACTGAACTGTTTGGCTTCAATTCTACTCATCATGCTTGGAGGAAACCAGGCATTGATACCCGCCCAATACCAGACCATTGGTGAAGCATGGTGGTGGCAGCATCATCCTGTAGGGCTGTTTTTTTAGCGACAGGAACATGGAGATTGGACAGGGTTGAAAGCTTAATGAAGCCAAGTACAGAGATAATATAATAATCTAATAATAATAATAATCTGAAGGAAAAACTGGACCAGAGAGTTTAGGAACTCAGACTGGGCCGAAGGTTCACCTTCCAACAGGACAATGACCATGAGCACACACAGGAGTGGCTTAGGGACAACTTTGTTAATGTCCTTGAGTTGTCCTGCCAGAGCCCTGACCTGAACCCAAACATCTCTGGAGAGACCTGAAAATGGCTGTCCACCGATGGCTGATGAAGCCTGAGACGATCTGCAGAGCAGAATGGCAGAAAATCCCCAAATCCAGGTGTGCAAAGCTTGTCACGTCATTCCCAAGAAGACTCAAGGATGTCATTGCTGCCAAAGGTGCTTCAACTAAGTACTGAGTAAAGGGTCTGAATAGTTATGTCAATGTGATATTTCAGTTCTCATTTTTAATACATTTGCAAAAATGTCAAAAATTCTGTTTTGGCTTAGACATAGTGGGTTACTGAGAGTAGACTGATGAACATTTTTTATTTAAACAATTATAGCATACAGCTGCAACATAAAAAAATTGGAAAAAAGTGAAGGGGTCTGAATATTACGTGAATGCACTGTATATATCTCATTTATATCTCACTATATTTCAGTCATTTGCTTCTCCTTGGTAGTCCAAGTTGTACTGTAACTTTCCTCTAATATTAAATCAATTCTATGCTGTTATGTTCATGGACCACCCCATGTACAAGCATCCCTTTGCTCTCTTCACCTTTTCTAAACCCCTGATCAAGGGACTCAAATTGAATCGGTGTGCTGGTTTTAGTGAGGTTACATCAGCAGCAGGCACTCAGTGTATTCTGTCGATAGCCATTCTCCATTTAGCACTGGGACGGCGGCACAGGACAGAGGAGAGGACAGAAAGAAAGAGACACTAAGTGTGCGTGAGTGAGGAGAGAGCAGAACATACGCTCTGTTCCACTCTGTTGCCTAGCAACACTTGCTCGCTGTCTGTTCCCATCCTTACGGTAGACGCATTACTCTCGCGGTGAATTGGTTTCGGGCCTGACATGAAGCCCTGTGAGACTGGGGTTCAGGAACACATAGAAACTGCACTGAGCAGAAATACACAATGTCCCCTTCTAATATGCAAATATCTGAAGGCAAAGTGTCATTTAACAACTTAAACAAGCTGTTAGCTTTTGGCCCCGTCATGACCTAGTCTTTTCTCAACTTAGTGGATTTAAAACACTGCAATGTGTTTTCAGAAGTATGCTGTCCTCTTCTGGCCATACTTGCTAATGGTGGTGGATGGTGTCATTGGTTGCATGTTTGCTTTACACCCCAACATCTGGTTATCTTATAGTCAGCCTAGTAACAATCTAGTGAGGAATTCAAATCTTAGCGTGGGGCAGCCTATCTGAATAAGGCACCAATGTACCATCAATGCTGCCAAAAACCTTGTAGCATAGGAAGAGTTAAAAACACAACAGACAGGTGTACATTTGTTAAGGTCAGGTAAGGCAAACGATTGGGAGTACATGTGAGAGTACCAAAACAATGGATTTGTGGTAAGACACAACAAACTCTACGAGGACAACTGGAGGACATGTATGTGCACAGCTGGATTGAGATTAAACGATACTCACCAATAACAACGGTGGTTGTGGACAGCAAACACGGATGTTGTAATCAGATCATAAATTTCTTACACTGTCATAACATGGTTTGGAAAAATCTTGAAATTGGACTGGAACTTCTTACCAGCAATAAGATATTCAAAATGAGGAATAATTCTCACCTGCACTATAGGAAAACATTCAAATCTTTTCTAGGAATGCTGGCAATTAGGTGGCCTTTAAGTAGGAATTTGACATTTTTACGATGTATAAAAGACTTGGCTTTGGTAAAAGTTAAAGTTATTAAATTAAGTAGAATTACCGCCTCGTAGTTGTCTACCTCTGCCAACCAGTCAAGTTGCAGTTTACATCCATGTAGTTCCAGACTCATAATAATAATAATAATAATAATAATAATTGCAGTGAAGAGTATGAAGGAATTTTATGGCAAGTTATCACATTGACATGTGTGATTTCAGTGAGAAACATGCTGTCTTCATTTAGAGACTAGTTTTCACACACATCTTCAACCCTGCAAACACAGAAGATCCATACACTCACCACATTTTCCAGGTGGGCACCCAAGACTGGTGTTCAGTATCTGACCCTATGTGAAATATGGTCATAATCTCCCCTTCTGTTCCTGAGTTACAGCGCTGAATAATAGCCAGAAAAAGCGTTTTTATAGAACATTAGGTTGTCAGTGAATTTGAACTTTGACCTTTTGGACATAAAACGCTGTAGTTCGTGTTAAATTGCGTCATAATTAGCAAATGAATTCTCAAGTTATGGCCTGAGGTCACAGTGACCTAGACTTTTGACCACCAAAATCTAATCAGTTCATCATTGAGTCCAAGTGAATATTTGCGCCAAATTTGAAGAAATTCTCTCAAGGCATTCCTGAGATATCGCGTTCACAAGAATGGGAAGGACAGACCACTCAACAACAGTTAAAGGCATTGCATGGCTCCATTTCTGTGCCGTAGAGAATGTACTGGTAAATGTGGCTGACAGACTCCGGAGGACAGATGATAACTCTGAAAAGAGTTCTCTGATGTTACGTCATACTGATGTGTAATGAAGATCAGATTAGGTTGAGCAGATGTTCCTTTTTCTAAGGATAGGTCATAAATTTGGTGCTTTATCCCCAGATTTCCTCTTCTCAAGTGGACTAATAACAGAAAAGGTCTGTTTTGTGTTCCATGTACCAGGATAATTTTGTCATCATTAGTCAAAATATAAACCCATATACACGATTGTTAATGGAGGAGAGATTATAATGCATGATCAAAATGGAATATGACCAAGTATTTTCTTTTAAAAGGCCTTTATTTACAGTTATCCACTATGCTTTTCTAGTTTTTATGAATCAAAGACACCAATGCAGCCAATATAGAGCTTAAACTCAGCCTGATTCCATGCTAGTCTTCATTTTATTGTGTACTTTTGCACAGTGGCTTTTTCTTTCATTAAAAAGCTGAGAAATTACATTTAGTTATTTTGAACGAAAATTATCTGTAGTAGCAGTAGTAGTAACACAGGCCTACAGTATGTGGTGCCACAGTACCTTGACCTTGGTGTACAGATGATGATGGTGTAGGTTTCTGGCAGCAATCATGGCCAGCTGTCTCTGGATCCACTGTAACTCCATCTGAGACTGCCTCAGCAGCTCCTCCACATTAGTACTGGATGTGTGATCCCGCATTATCACCTGCAAAACACACACACACACACACACCACAAGAAATTACACACTGCAAACCTCACACCTCTATACACACAAACCGTACACAAAATCAAAACATACAACTGAATGTATAATAAATGAATTAAGCAGTATTCATACTTCAGCATTTTGACAAGTATCCCAATGCATATGCATTTTCTGACCTTCTTGTGCACTTTTATCTTTGTTGTCAGGCTGCCACCTAACACAATATACTAAAATGGTCACTTAAAAAAAGCTTTAATTTGCAAATCACCATCATTTCAAGCACATGTGTAGCAAGTGTACATGTTTCATTGCATTATGTTTAATTATATTTAATCGTCACTGACATTCTTTGTACAGAGTTAACCAGAAAAAAATAAATAATCAATTTTAATGTAGCAAACAAAAAGCTGCAACTGCACCTCCAAAAAAAACAAACAAATGTATTAATTGTTGCAATGAAAGAACAAAGAATGAATGGGATATTACATGTACACCGCACTAATGGATCTAGCAAAGAGCTCTCTGGCACTTACTGTACAATGCCTGCATCTTCTTTCATTAAAAATCACATAACTTGCTTGTTTATGTCAGTTTTCCTTTAAGTTAATTATTAATCCCTGACAGCAAAAATCAGTCACATTCTGTAAGTAAAATCACTATTCAACTTAATATTGTTGCCCCCTGCATCACTTCGGTTACATATTTTTGCAAGTGCCGACTGGGATGATTGATACGTACGTGTGTGCCCCCATATGTATGAGTGTGTTCAGTGTGTGTGAGAGAGAGAGAGAGAGAGAGAGAGAGAGAGAGAGAGAGAGAGAGAGAGAGAGAGAGAGCTCCACTCAGTTATGTAAGAGAGGATTACTGTATCACAGCAACACAATGACAGAGGGGAGCGTGGAAAAAACATCAGCTTTTATCGGCCCTCAAATCCCCTTCTATGCTGACCTGCTTTGTACCTTTGTACACACACACACACACACACACACACACACACACACACACACACACACACACACACACACACAGGAATGCCAGTATTCACGGTAACTACAATGCAGACCACCAACACATGGAAGGTTAAGAAGGTTAAAACTGCTTGTACCTCAGGAGATTTGACTTATCTGACTCTATTGCTGCATCATAAATACTCACGCAGCTGATTTCACTCATCTGTTTTCCATTTCAGACTAATACATTTGTTTTGAAATAAACGTAAACAGCAAAACAAGATCACATAAAAACAATAATTGAATTAACTATTTTTGATTAGTAAAACTTTAAGTGAGCTGTTATTTGGATACTATCGACAATAAATTGTTCATAATTAATGGACAAAGAATGAATAGAAGTGATTTGTTTTCATTTTCACTCTCAATCTCAGGTAGGGAAAAAAAAAAACATAAAATTAATCAGCTCTCTTCTCCTGTCTCTCTTAAAGCCTCAGCCAAATGCTCAAACAGCTTCTCCGTGCTGACTCACCTTGGACAGCTTCTATTTCCTCGCAGGGGGACTGTGGAGGAGGAGGACAGACACAACAACAACACTGCACAAAGCTCAGGAGTCCTGTAGATTCATGCAGAAATGTCCTGTCCTGCCAAGACCTCTGTGAACCTGCAGTGCTGCCAAAGCATCCCTCTCACAGATTTATCAAAATGAGAGGACAGAGCTGTGCCTACGTCATTATCCAGGCCTGAATGGGGTTTCTCATTTGCTATCTACCTATTAATTAATCTATCAATCCATTACAATGATTAATTTCATGATACCGCAGCTTTACTTTAAAGTATGTCATCTCCCTCTGAGTAAGATGTCAATGGATTGCTGTTGTAAACCCAAGCCGTCAGATCATCTTAACTCTCAGCAAACAACTCTTCAGTGTTGCAATGTTTATACCTGAGCACTAACACCTGATTAAAAAAGACAGATCTTTTTAGCTGGCACGGGAATAAATGGAGTTCAGTAAATGGGATCATTATTTTAAATGAATAATTAAATGAATAAGATCTTTTACAAAAGCAGCTGTGAATATTTTTGGAGCCCTGCACCAACCTCCCTTAGTGTCTCAAGCTTTTAATGCATGCACTTCTTCTGCAGAGTTTCAGCACATGGAGAAAAACTTTGTAAAACTGCAGTTTGCACGTCATCAAAAGGGGGATGCAACTAAACTGCAATAAAATTCTTAACATGTACACAGAATATGTTGTCCCAAGTATCACTTCAAAAGATTATTACCCATCTAAGTGATGCTCTTCGGTTCTTCTCATCCTTTCCGCAGTGATCCTCTATTTCGCTGGGTTCCCACCTCGTCAGTCCGGTGCCATGTCCCCCGCCTGTCAACCTAAGTAACAACAAAAACGCAAAACATGTAAATGCACTGGAAATCTCAAAGAGCAGAGGCTCGCTGCAGACTCTGTGGCTTCCTTTCCTTCAGATGTGCTCCTCATACCGTGCCTGTCCGCCTGTGAGTACGTTGGCCGGACAGCTTCCTCCTTATGACTTGCTCCTTTCAAACAGTTAGGATTCAGACCTTTCTCTCTCATGCCGTCCTTGTACCCAGGGCTGCCTGCTGTGTGACCATATGGCACAATTAACAAGAGGGGGAAACGTGAACAGGAGATGGAGAAAGTGCATTTAAGGCTAACCTCTCACCTGTTATGCTGCGGTAGCGCCGGGGTTGCGAAGCGTCGTGGCTCCCTGTAGTATAACCTTGACACATGCTGGTAAGCTAACAGCTGTATAATAGGTACATATATATATATATATATATATATATATATATATATATATATATATATAAAAGAACACCTTTGTGCGCCTACAAACAGTAATGGTGGACCAGCACACGTGTTTTCACTTTCCCTGATCAGCGCTTCTGAGAACTGTTTGACTGACATCTCCTGAATCCCCTTTCAATGCAGTTGCACCTGTTTGGTGGAGGGAGGGAAACTTAAATGTATTAGCACATGGAGCTCACTGACAACATGTCATTCCCAGCATGCCCACCTCTAACCTCGGTGTCATCAGTCTGAACACTGGCGCTTATAGCTTGTTTGACGCCCCGGGCAACCCTGCACCCCCCCCCACCCCAAATTCACCCCCACCCCTGCCACAAAAACACGCACAAAACACCATTCTGCACAAACTAACTCTTTATTAAACATCAGAACTTAGAGAACCACACAGACATAACATAATGTTATAATACCTAAATATATACAATCATAAATGCAAGAATAGTAACAACAACAGAAACAATGATAGAAAATAAACTAGCATGTTAATATAAAATACGAATAATGACATTAGTTATGCGCTATTAGATGGATCCCCCGCTTCAGTAGGGAGACCTGAGGTCCAGAGGTAAACCTATCACCTGCCCCCCCACCCCTTCCCCTTCTTCCACCTGTGTGTGAGAACTTCTAGCAGCAAGCGGACTCGCCTGCACAAAATAGAGCCCACTCACCTCAAGGTGACACGATATGATTGACTTGATGTGCAAATGAGCGATAGAAACCTGGTTCATGCAAATGAAAGCTATCAAATATTAAGTTGTTTTGGTTTTGTTTTGTTTTTTTTTTGTGAGCATTCGTGCCGCCTGAATAAGTGAAGACACCATTGTGGTTACTTCAGGTCAAGAACCCCAACAAACACAGCCCTTACATAATGTTACCTTATAAAGTTGTAAGGCTAATATGTTATTATATAATATTAAAATACACAGTTAAGCATTCATTTGAAGTCAAATTTCTGGCCACTTAATGAACAAAAAATCCAATATGGACTCTTGACCCCATCAACTCCTGAAAAAATGTGGGTGTTTAGATAGCATATAGAGTTTAGCAGAGCTTTTCAGCTAAAAATGGCTACACGCTGCTGGAGCAGTGACACGGAAAGTTTGGAGCGCTGCAGAGTTAAATAGTCTCTAATGTGCTCATTATGGAGCAATTCTGGCTATTGATCTGTATGAGAATGAGCTTTGGGAAAGTTTTTTTATTGATGTACAACAGTCAAGCATTCAGGACATCAACAGTCATGGAGAAAAACACGTTAGCACAATTCCAGATCAAACGCATTTCTGCTGCTGCTCTCAAAAGGCAATTATAGACTTTTTCTGTAGGAAAATCTGTTTAAACTTCCCATTCTGTCTAAACTGTGACAGATGAACTGGTCCCAGACATCGATACTACACTGCAAACGTAGTCCATTCTTTTTACTTCAGTTAATTCAGACAGAAGTGCTGCCCTAACACATCTCCCCCTCCTTTTAGTAATTGTGAGGCAGTTTCAAACTCCAGTGGGATGCTCTTGCTCTGGGTCTGCTTCAGGTCTCTCTCCATCAGCTGGGGATAAGAACAAGGGACATTATTCATGCTATTGAGATGACTATGAGTATAAGATGAATATTAGCATTATTAGATGGGCTAACTTCCATTTAGTTTGCATACACTAATTGAGAGCGATGTGCAACAGCTGCATAAACGATTAAACAAACTACAGAAACAGATGTAGGAATCACTCAAGTTCGTAAGTCTCACATCACCTCATATGCTGTTATCTCCAGCACCTCGCTGATGTCATCCTCTTGTTCTGACAGGGGAGTGTTGATCAACATAGCAGCTTTGGCCACATCTGGATGGTAATGTTTCTGCAATGTCTGCAGAAAGGGAGACATTTCGTACATGACATTTCTTCATCGTCATTTTCCAATCAGCTTAAGAAAAAAAAACAAGGCTAACCAGTCAGTTGTAGTAGAGTGTCGAGGATGATTTGTTTGTGAATCCTAAACCATCACATACACACCTTAACCTCCCACAAGCTGCTTTCTAAGGCACAGCACTGAGCAGGGTCCTCTTCATCCATCAGATACGGGTCCTCCAGAGTCTCTGTCATTATGAATAGAAACAAACATCAACTTATATCCTAAAATGCTTCTTGCATTGTAAAGAAAGATTTTAGTGAACATAACAGTAAGATTTTTTACAAACTGCCCTAAATACACACGTTATAGGCAGAGGAAATTACAAATGTTGATAAATCCAAACCATAAACTGAGAGGTTGACTCTCACCATCCTCTGTGCTGGGCTTGTGAATAAGGACTCTGCAGGACGGGTGGCGACGGATCAAGTTGTAGATGAAGGGCAGCACTATGAGGAGGGCTGCAGGCGGTGCAGTAAGGGCCAGTCGAGCCAGGCGTTTTGCAAAGGCAGCCACTAGGTACACTGGTAAGTGACTGGAGGCAAGCACATACACACACATATAATTCCCCAAGTAAAGATGCTTTTTGAGTTTTTATGGTCATTATCTTGAATAGTAGAAAGCAAATAATTAGGTTATTTAACAGTTTAAATAACCCATATACAGTCAGTTTGAATCACAGGAACAAATTCTCCCCAGCAACTACTGCTGCAGTCTCACATGACCTTCATTTAGTACAGTGGGGCTCATCAGTGGCCAGCGATTAAAAGGTGTGGTTATACAGAGAAATGTAGGGCGGCCCGGTAGTCGAGTGGTTAGGGCGCATACCATTTGGGCGCAAAGACGCTCTTAGCAGGCGGGCACCGGTTCGACTCCCGATCGGTCCGACTCTTTCCTGCATGTCATTCCCCTCTCTACCCCCTTTCCTGTCAGTCTCCACTGAACTATAATAAAGGCATAAAAGCCCAAAAAATAACAACTTTATACAGAGAAATGTAGCCATCAATTTTTATGCTGGGCTCTGCAGGGCAACTACAAATAGCACTTACTACAGCGGTATACCTGTCCAAAAGAGAACAGATGCAGACAGCTATAGCTAGATAAATTGAGGTTAAAAAAAAAAAAAAAAATGTAAGTGAAGCATGAGTGATCTTACCTGGAGCTAAGGAAGAGGTTGGCTAAGTGGAAGAAGCGTGCTCTGTACTTCACATGGAAAATAGAAGGGTCAAGCAAATTATACAACTTCTTGTAGAAATCAGGATAATCCCTGAGAAGACACACAAACAAACACACACACAACATATATTTAATTAATTCAAAAATACCATGGTCTTTTGGTCAGATTTCTTCTACTTATCGCTGAATGTGAAAATGGCCAAGGCAATTTATTTTGCATAATACTCACAGGTTGTGTTGATGTATGAGAACAAAAAGGCCATTGAGGGCCAGCAGGCTGATTGCCCCCCCTATTAAATTAAAATATGACAACACATCATTATATCATGATGAATCCAAATATTACTCCCTGGAGACCAGGTGTGAAAAATGCCTTTAGGGTTATTTAAAAGTAGTCATTGTCAGCTCACATGGAGTTATCGGAGTGTTGTCACAATTAAGCCGCATTCACAACTTACCAACTTCATAGGCAGCTGTCAAGAAGTCAATCATCAGTGCCGGTTTACTCATGTGGGGCAAAATGGAGTCATGCAGGATCACCAGGACCTTTTTATACATGCTGCTTGGCAACTACAACAGAGAAATGAGAAATTAATGATCTTAAGTGTAGTGTTGATGGCACAGCGTCATAGATGTATACAGAGGAAAAAAAAAAAAAGATGACTGTGCAGTCTAGATATTTACCTTATACTTGAGAAAGCCAAGCCACATCCTCTCAAAGACACGCTTGTGTTCCTGTAATGAGGTACAATCTTATTCAGTAACATTTATGTCACAAGCAGAAATCTGAAAGTCTGATTAAAAATATTTCACCTACATTGAGTTTAGCAGCTTTCCAGTCCTCGTGCTTGGCTGAAAATAACAAATTAATCATTTTAATGACTGTGACAGTGTAAAGCTTTGGCATTATGGCAACTTCAAGACAGTTCTCACCTTCCTGTTTGACCATAAAGTTGGTGAGCTCTGACTCCTGGCTCGGCATACTGATGTTGGACATGAGGGTGAAAACATTGTTCTGGTATATGGGCACCACTGCCTAAGAAGAACAAGACAAGCCAACAGTATTCAGCACACTGAGCAATAATTACTCCATGAAAAACAGCATCTTAAATGTGATAACAACAAACAAGCGCAACTACAGCAGAGTTCTCCTACCCCTTTGTTTTTCTCCATGACTTTGCCCACATTCTCACGGATGGAGCTCATGACATAATAGCGTACATCCTCCATCTCGAGGAATTCCTGGAACCTGGAGATCAGCAGGGAGTTGTCTGTAGTTTTGGACAGCAGTCTGAAAACCACAGCCTGACCATGAAATAAGACAGAAATGTCAGAGGATGCTTGTGCCATGTGTCAAAAAGCATGTTAAAAACTGCCTTAATGCTTGTTTATTTTTCAGGTTTCACAACCTGGATGAGTTCCCTTGGGAAGCTGTAGTGTTCACTCCAGTCCAAGTCTTCAAGAGGATGCTGTCCCTCTCCAGCAGCAAACTCCATCAGGCAGCACAGGGCACTCTCCTGTGTTGGGACAGTTAATGATAAGAAAACAGACACCTTGATTCACAGTACTAATGGTTAACCACATTTTTTTCAAATGCAACATTGGAAAGGTAACAATTAAGTATTGATTGGTGGCAAGATTTAATTTTTATGGCATGGTAATAGACAATTTAAGAGCCATTAATTTACCTCATACTAACTATTACTTTTTCTTTTCTTCTTGTGAAGACTCTCAGCAATAATAATGAAACAGCTTGCAGATAATAGTGAATTTAATTGGACCAAAAAGAACCAAGTTATCAAGATGATGGTATATTTAGTAGAACCCATGTTGCATAAATGTGAAATTGCACAAGTATCTGTGTGCAGAACCAGCGTACCTAATTATCTGTGCACAAAAACTGAAAAAAAAAACACACCTGCATTGTATAGTAAAAGAAGAGGACTGTCCGTATTTTATCTTCCCACACGTCCCATCTCTTATGCTCATTTCAAAACTACTTCATATGAGGGAGAATTTGTTACTCCGTGCATCATTTATATTATCCTAGTGTTTTGTTGAATGCATAATCAGAGGCGAACCATTTGGAAAACTCAGTCGACTCACCTTGACACTGTGAACTTCATGGCTCAGGTGCTCAAGCAGCATCTCCACACAACTGTTGTAACGGTGTCTCATGAAGATGTGGTACCTCTCCTCAGCACCATACCCACCTAGACCAGACAAAGGTACAAACAGAATGAGGATGAGATTTGCAGTCTCTTACGGACGTTTATGAAATGTGTACGTTTATGGCAGGACTTAAATATCTAACTGTAGATTTTCAGCCAGAGTTTCATGTGATTGCTACAATCTCATGAGCACTGGGTGCAGCAGTCCCGGTGGGGAGCCTGCTCACATCCATCCATATCTCATCAGTAGGTTATTATAAAGGATAATTAGCCTGTGCTCACCATTCAACGCCTCCTCCTCTCCAGGCAGTTTTCCTATAAACAGGTCTTTTCTCTCCAACAAGGTGCAGAACAACTTGCTGCACGAACTGACAGCACTGATGACATCCTTTTCTTTTTCGGACTACAAACAGACATGGAGAAAACAAACACATCCAGAGTAATGTTTTAGTGACCTGAAGAGGGGAAACCTATCGTAACGTAACCTAAGTTAACCAGCATGTTTCCAGTTGTGTTACTCAAATGTGTAGTCGTGTATATTTACCTGAAGGAACTCGAGTATGTCAAAAACATCGTTGGCGTGTTTTCTGCTCTCCAGGATACTCTCGACTTTCCCGCCGAGGTCGATTTTGGATCTTTTTACACTTTGTTCTGTGGATTTTGCCGAACTCACGTTGCGTTTTTTGGCCGGCGCCATGTTTGGTTGTGTGATGTTGCATTCACTTCACAACTTAAGAATCTGAAAAACCATCACTACATCACTACATTACTACAAACGCCATGGAAGGAACACATTCCAGAAAGTTTATGAATTTAAACTCAAGATTTTAGTAGACTGTATATATAACATAGGGCTATATACTTGAGATTTTTTTTGTTATATCTCACAGCCGCTGAAGTACAATAATTATAGCTGAAGTATGGAAACCCTAATTTACTGCATGTCTTTAGGTCATGAATGCGACATTGATCCAAACCACACATCTGTTGTATCGCCGTCTAGTGGCTGGAGGGTGAACTTTTAGCTCATAATTAACACTTTAAATTTTTTTTTGTTAGAGTACAGCTCTGTAGCATATGTTACCTACAGTCTATACTGAGTTCAATCAATACATTACTTTCACACCAAAGCATTAATTTAAAGTAATTGATAAATGTATGATAATATCATGGACAGATTATGAGACACCCACCTCTCCTACACAGAAGCAAGACTGAAAGAGACAGAAAATACTGCTTGTCTATTTGCTATTGCAACTACAAACATTTTGGCACTCTTTCTACTTGTCCTTGGGGTTATTTTGTGTGTCTTTGTAGTTGTTTTTGCATCTCTTTAGTTGTCTGTACGGTCAGTTCGTCTCTTTGTAGTTGTTACATGTCTCTGAAGTAGTCTTGTGTCTCTTTGTAGTCTTCCTTGTGGTAATGTTTTGTTTCTTTGTAGTCATTTTGTCCCAGTATAATCATATTATCTCCCTTTGTAGTCATTTGATGCTTTCACAACAATAAATGTCAATGGACACTGCATATAGAGGCTCTGGTCCAGGGTCCCTCTGACCCCATGGACCTGTGCCTGGTAGCTTCAACCAGTCATCTAACCATGGATAAAACAGATTCAGTTCATTTACTAAAAATTCCTAAAATGTGCCCGATCTTCATTTATTCTGATATAAAAGCTAAAGTGGTTCGTTTTAACCTTGACTATGTTGATCTTTCTGATCCATCATCAATTAGTTACAAATTCCCACAGGCATTTTAATGACCAGGACCAAGGGTTTGTGAAGAGATTTGCACATAGTTTCATTGAGGTTTTAAATGTTGTTAACTGTTAGGAATCAGGTTTAAAATAATTAAATAAATAAAAATTATCAATAAATATATTTTAAAATCTGCCGATATGCCCATACCCACCTGATTTGGCCAGCTCGGACTTATGAAGCCTCACATGAGAATCCAAACCTATGCTTAAGCGACACCTTACAAGACAAAGACTTAAACTAATAAGCTGCAAAAACCACTGGGGCTAAAAGACAAGTTGGAAAAGGCATTTACATTTACATTACAGTTACTGATATATAATATCCATCCTATTGTTTTGATGTCAATTTATTGCAGAAGTGATCATCAAACAAACAAAACAGGCATCCACAATGGTTTCCCAATGGGCAATAAGAAACAATCATTAGAATAAATAACACAGAGGCTTCTATTATTTTGTTGTTTATGTTTAATAACATTTGTATCAGAGAAACTAAATTGAAACCTACTAAAAAAATGTCAATGTTGGAAGATATACTTTTAGACCTCAATAGGAAGCGAATTCCCAGCAACAGAAAGAGATCGTTTTGGTGAGAAAATGTTCCTTCTTTCAGCAGTGACCTAGTCCGAGTCATTTCCTTCTTCTGCATTGCCCTGGAGAAAAAAAGAAGGCAATGACAAATCATAATATGCAACAAAATTGATTTTCAATTTCATACATTAGTATTTTGAAGAAATATTGTTTCTTTATTTTAAATTCCCAGATACCTGTTTGTGGTCCTTATTGTCTTGAGTTTCTGTAGCTGTGCCTTCAAAATCATGGATAGGAAGTGTGGACATCCAGCTGACCATGGAGCCCTCCTGACACTCTGTCTCAACAATGGTGGGGTAGATGTGAGCCTCCTTAAAGGCCTTGATTGCCTCTTCCTCATGGTCCCATTCCAGGCGCTCATGCAGCCCATCCCCTCCAAAGCGTTTGTTGTATCGGTCAAAGTGGACTCTTTCCAAGACCAGTCCCAGTCCTGGAGCTTTGGGCACATCCACCTTCTCCTGTCCCCAGCTCCGCTCTATCACATCCTCCTTCACATAGCCCTTTATCACAGCAATCACCAGGCCAATCATCTTGCGGATTTGGTGCATCATAAAGCTCTGGCCTCGCACAGTGATCACAGCAAACTCAGTATTGCTGCGGATAAAAGGCTCGCCACAGGACATCTCGGTGATGTAGCGGCGGGCACTGGGGTCATTTGGAGCCTTCTGAGAGGTGAAGTTGTGGAAGTTATGGGTTCCTGTGTAGAGAGCAAACAGACGGTTCGCCCTCTGAAGCGTCTCTGGTTCCAAGCGAAAGGCTGCTATATTCCCTGTATCATAGTCTTTCGGGGAGAAGGCCACTGTTGGAAACATATAGGAGTACGTACGACCATCACAGTTGTTTTTGGAATTGAAACCCTGGGTCACCCGTTTATGACCTGTGGGAACAAATGTAAAAAATGAATTTCTCAATGCTAACAGCCATCCTCATCTCCAAACAATAAAACAGGATTTTGAGAAACCAATGGACTAGTTTAAACATTAACATAACAAAAGTTTTTGACAGATTCTGTCCTTTAGCAGTCATCATCCCAGCCTCTTGGGCTTGTTAATCAAAACATAATTCAACAAATAGTAGGAGACAAGTAGAACCAATATCTCACCGAGCACTCTGATTTGTGGTGGCAGATTCTCATTGATTTTTTCAATGATATCTTCAATCAGCCACACCTTTAGAGACACCACTTGGCCAGCAGCAGACACACCCTAAACAAGTTCAAAAAAATAAACACCAACGCCATTTGTCATAATGACATACCAGTAATGCATGCAAAGTATTAGCATTACTTATTAAAATATACAGTTCATATAATAGTTAGCCCCTATTCCAATAGCTTGAAAGAATTGATAAACAAACAACCGTCAGGCAACATGATTCAAACCTCAGCTGAAGAATTGTGTCCATTAGCAACTTGAGCAACAATGTAGCAATATATTACACTGAGAAACATGTTGCCGGTTGAAGAGCTATTTAGTTATTCTTCAGAACTGCCTAGTAAGCCGCCCACTGTGAAATGAATTCCCATTGTGCTACCTGTACATAGCCCTACCTTATCTGTCCTGGCACATCTTTGGAAAGACATCTTCTTCATGTCTTGGGCATGGTTTTCAGGAATGCAACCAGATTTAACAAGTGCAGTGACCAGATCATCTTCAATGGTCCTAAACTGAGAGGTTCCAGGATTTCTCTGAAACACAGAAAACAGCTACACTCAGTAACACATAAAAAAAAATAAAGTGCTTCGAACTGAACCAAGAGAAACCAGCCACAGTATCCACCTGCATGCCATAATATCCCTTTCCAGAGTATGCCATGAGGAGGACCACTTTCTTTTTAGGATATTTCTTCTCATCTTCAGCTTGCACCCCCTCTGCTTTTATTCTTTTCGCAGCCTGCACCGTCTCAGCAGAGTTTTCATTTTCCTCATTGGGTCTTTTCATCAGCTTGGCTGTGGGCTCATCTTTAGATCCTTCACTCATCATGCAACAGAACCTATAAAGGCCACCTGAGAAGACAACACCAAATATCCCGTTTCTCATTACCATCTGTTCTTATAGGATATAATGCAGTTACGCCATGTGAGCTTAAATGAGACTGCAAAATATACCTTGCACAAATTTAAACATAAGGAAATAAGTCTGGCAAACTAAAGGGTAATTTAAAAATAAAATCCTGGCAAAGCAGCAGAGGTAGAGACTCGTGGCTTACCGTTCGGCTTCAGTGTCAGTCTGTGGTTAACTAAGGCACTCAACAGTAAGTGGACTTTTAACATGTTATGTTAAGCCATGGTCAGGAGATCCTTTCACTAAACGATGCAAACCGTCATATCAGCTGAACTGAAGCGAAGCTAACGCCGAGCAGCTCACGGTATTGTGGTAAAACTACCTTTGAGTAATCCGTGTACGAAATATACAATTTGCGAAACACGTACCGCCCGCTTTTTAATAAGTGACTTGACGAATACGGAGGAATAAAGCGCAAACTGGAGCTGGACAAACTAGTCTTTGATAGACACAGCAACATACACACATGGCCAGTATCAACTATGACCCCCCCCCTCAGGTAAATATCGCGAGATGTGTCATGTTCTCTTTCTGCTTACGTCATAGCAGGACTGTAAAACATCTTTGGAAACGCCATTGCTGAATAGTTTAGACGTGTGGATGATTTTGTTGAATATTGTTGTTCATGTTGTTTGAGTCATCGTACCCCCGTGTAGATAGTTTGGGTTTGTGTCCTTTTGAAAAAAACAGTTTCAGAAATAACATGAAACACATTGATCCAAGGTAACAGATTATTAGGCCTACTGTTTAAAACTCCACAGATTTTATTATATATATCCATGTTTTTGCCAGATGGGCCCTTTTCCTTGAAGCCTTCTATTGGGCCTTTGTTCCAGTTGCCATCCTCAGACCAATGGGCAGACAGAGCGGGTCAACCAAGACCTGGACCATAGACTGACCTGGACGCAGCTCTACACTGCGTTACTGCTCGCCACCCAGCCTCTGCTGCTCAACCTATGCTATCATATCTTAACATTAAATATCTAAAGTAGATTAATATTAGAATTATAACCCAAATGTAGGCCAGGTTTGTTTCTCCTCAGAGATTTTAAGTGTGCAAACAACCTTAAAATTTTATATTTTCAAAGTTTTTAATAAAGTATGTGCACAAGAAAATAATAAGGTGGTAAGAGAAGAAAATTGTGGCAGTTTTTATGTTGAGAATAAAACATTTTTGTGTTCAGCATAATTACAACTCTTTGTAGTAGTTTGCAGTTTGTGTTTTGATGTGTTTCTTTAGTGCATATTTTACAACCTTTTTTATTTTAGTTCATTCCAGGCGATTATTGAAATCTAAGAAAAGTGCACATTGTATGAGTTGTTAATTGGCCTAGAACTAATTAGACTATATCGATTATATGAATTTAAGTAAATTTAACTCAAATCAAAAATTGTTGACTTAACATGAAGAATTATGTCAAGCTCATGGCAAGGTATGAGTGTTTGTGTTAACTGAACATAAAGTGTTTAGGTTATTAACAGTCCTGAATATTTGAGTGGACTTACAAATATTGGGGATGGATCGGCGATTACAGTGTAATTCAAACTGCATGGCTGTTTGAATGGCCTGAAATGTGTAACTTGAACTGAGATTAAAGGAAATGTGTGAAGATTGTGAAAAGGTTGAATTAATGTGTAAAAATGCTTAAGTTTGCTTTATGTTTCGGTAACTGCTTAGTTACACCTGGTTAAAAGAGGGATAATGGTGAAACATGGCTTTTCATTCAAAGAACATAATCCCTATTACCTAAAAGTTTATATCAGAGAGAGGGGACTCTGCTGAACGCAGTGATATTAAGTATTAAGTAAGTTTCAAAAATGTGGGAGGTGCAGCGATTAAAAAAAACGCTCCTCTCTCTGTTTTCATTCATATTTTCTGGTCTCAGTTACTGTTGGAGTCAGTGGGGCAGTTGGATGGTACTCCTGTCGCTCATAGGTTCATAGTTCAAATTGTGTAAGTTACTGTGCTTTGGTAGTGACATTGTGTGAAAGAAAACAAATTTGCCAACATTCTGCCAAAAAAATTATGTGTGTAGAGTGAAATTTATGGCCACGAGGACAAGTTAAACAGAAATTTTTCAGACCAGTTGAACAGCTTCTCCGCACTCTGTGTGTGATATCACTCACTGTCGCTGTGACCATTCCACCACATACACACTCATGTACAAATCTGGAAAGGTCAAGAAACATTCATGAGACTTTGAACTGTCACTGTGTAAAAACTATGACTGGGATTTCAAAGTTGTACACTACTAAAAAAATAAGAAAAGTTTCTGAACATGTTGACTTTTGCATGGAGTTTCTATCTGAAGCAATGAATGAGTAGAGGGGGTTGAACAGTGCATGAAAAGTTGTGGAAAACTGGAGATTTTTAAAATGCCATCCATTCATCTTAATTGTAATGGGGAAATAATGTCAGAAAAACCTTGAATATTTTGGAAAGTATGAAATAAATACTATGAAAAAACTAAATGCATCTGATAATGTCCTAATTGAGTTGAACATTTAAAAAAAATTATGGGGTAATAAAGACTTTCTGAACCTGAGAAGAACATATAGGCTAGTGGGACAGCATTATAGCAATCCCACATAATGTTTACATGTTTATATTTAAGAGAGGAATAAAATTTGGGAAAAGTACACCACATTCAACCAAATGCAGTTTCCAGAGAATGAAGGGAATAATCCACATGTAGTAATATTTGTGTCCACAGGAGTGCAGCAAAATCACACAAACAGAAGAGTCATCTAGTTGCTTTGGAAAATATGTTTTTAAATGCAAATGACACCAAGTTGTATTTTGTGCTATGGTTTGCTGTCTTACTTGACTCTCGTGGTAAATCCCAGTGGGTTTCCTCTGGAACAATTATTGCTATTTTTCAGTAAATAGTCTGGGCCAAACACCAGCTGAGCTTTAATGGGATTTTATAATTTCCATACAGAGTAGACAACAATTTCTGGTGATATGCTAATACTCAATACCTTGTTGTATAGGCTGGCTGCGTGTGTCCACTGACATAGATCCCTGACTTTCGCTCAAAGTATCATTCCAGACTTCACCTGAACTCTTCAGTCACTCCTCAATTTAAGCAAGCAGACACAGTGATAAATATGGGTTTGCTGTATAAACCATAGACATGATGCATAGCCTGTGCTTTCCACCATCATTTTAAAACCATATAAAGAAGTCTTACCGTGTCAATTTACAGTAGCCACTCATCATAATGAGCTGTGACTCATGTAACTGTCATGCATGAGGATAAATGCTAACGTCAAATTATAGCGGCAAAGAGGCTCAGCACTTACAGAGCAGCGTGGTCTTCGTGTCTTTCTTGAGGACAACACAACAAGAACAAAGTCTGATTGCCAAAAGGCCAAACCTTCAACCCTGTCATCCTGGGATGGCCTTAGAATGCACAGTTGCACTTTTCATAGCACCTTATAAGGTGATCCGCTAGCTTTCAGCTGAAAACCCAATGCCAAACATAGGCTTGTTATGGGAAAAGGGCATGTGCCCATTTTTCTAACAAATGTGGATCTTACGGGATGATGGTGATTCTAAATGAGAAACAGAGATTCCTCAAGACTTGTAATAAGGTTTTGGTGGATGAAGCAGAAGTATTTTTAAGTTAGATTATGATGTCATTGTTTACAGTCTTCTCTTCTTTGACAGCAGCAAACAGGAGCATGAATGAGTGTTAAATGAATGTTACATTTCCAAAATGAAAAGCTATGAAATCACTGAGTGTAGAGAGAATCTTTTTTCATTGGTACATGACAATTAGAAATGTATATCGCTCCACTCAGATGTCCTAAAATAAGGCCTGGGGAGAAAGTTCAAATGACAAACAAATCTCTTCATTAAGTGGATAAAAAAATCCATTATTTTCTTTGACCAAGACAACCTTATGTAATATGTTAATTGGGGTCTTTTCTGAGCTAGCAGAAATGTTCATCAATGGCCTGGAGACAGATATAAACAAAGCCAAGACTCATCCTCACTGTCCTTTAGTCAGACTGAAAGAAACAGGCAGCAGCCATCTGAAGAGGGATTTCCAGTTTCCAAAGAGAGAGATCTGGCCTCACAAGGAGCCATTAAATAAGCTTTAAAAGACAGACCTAAACCTTACTGCAAAGCTCACAAGCGCCTTTACTCCTACATAGTGTGTGTGAGCTGGCTGCAGTCTGTGCTTAAAAGGAATCAGGCACAGCAGAACCTTGATCAGATTGAACTGAAATCCACCACCTGTGTACTGCCCCCACAAATAATAAAAAAAAATATTAATTAAAAGCCATCCTCATTGTCAGAAATGAAATCCACAGCTGCAGAAGCTGTTACCCTGCTGGCTGGGTTATATAAGCTGCTGAACAAAAGGGGAAGGGAATAGAGAAACTTTATTAGCAAATTATGAAATGCAGTATGAAAAATATCACTTTTTGAATCCTCTAAATCATGATTTGAATTTACTGTATCAAGCAACTGTGCAGTTCTGCAGAATAATAACTGAAATTAGGGTGTTTTTTTTGTTTTTTTTAATATTTTGAAGCTATTACTATGTATTAGAGAGGTATTTGTTTATTGGCATTGGCATTAAAAAATCACAATGAGTTTAGTTAAAGTGTATTAAAGTAATGTTTGCTAAATAATCTATGATAGCCTGGCACTCATCCACAACACTTTTTCATTCTTATCTCAAAATACTGTGTGTCTGAGTAATTGCAGGTGATTTTTTTCCCTTGTCAATGGACAGGAGTCTGACTGTGGCAGCACACATTAATCACACCGTCTGAAAATAGCTTGAAAAGACAGCAGATACTGTAAGCTGCAAAACATCTCATACAGAAGCTATCTCACCATCTTTAGGGATTTTGATTTCAACTGATTATTTCTGTTCTCTAGGATGGAGTATTTCTGTCTGTTCTCATTGAGTATGTAATCTCTTTTTACTATAGTTACATTCTGGTGGCTCAATTTGACTCTACAGTATCAAAACAACTTTTAGGAGTAATTTAACAGATAAATTCTTGATAAAAGGCCAGAGAGCAAATGATAAAGCCGTCTGTGTTATAACACAGGCAGGGTTGCTGTCAGCCTAACAGAGAATGTTATTTTTCAGAGACACTTCCAATAACACTGATAAAGATGTCTGCAGTGGTGCAAGAATGCAGGTTGACAGCATTTTCTGGGGGAAAGTAAGGATTCATCAACATAAATCTAAAATTGTATCCTCATTTACTTGTCACTCTCATTCAAAATATAACTGAAGGTTAAAGAATGCCTCACATTATTGTAAATGCATTGCAAAGTAGAAAGGAATATGCGCAACAGAACAGGACAGTATGGTTTTTCAATAACATCAGCACATAGACTGCAAATGTGAAGTGTGGAGACTGTCAAAATGTGTGTATCTCAATTCTTCAACAATACAAACATCATATTTTATATTTAATTTATATATATATATAAATTATTATTATTATCATCAACAGACTGCCCACATCCCATCAACACAAGAACTATACATCAGTTTCTATTCTTATGTAGTCCTAAGCCTTGTTTTACTTCCTTTATCTTGTTTCACTTTCAAAAAAGTACATATTTCACAATATAGATTCTATGTAGTTGGCTATCTTAAGACACATACATAAACTTGTTTGTAACACAGTTATAACTATTATTTCATTAAAACGAGCAGAGCAATACGTTTGCGTTTGTTCCTGATAACTCTCATTTTTAATTTCCCTAAATTATAGGCCTGTTACTGAGAAATGAATTTAAATCAAATCATCAATCCATATTGGCATACATTTTTTTACCACCAACACTTTTGCAGGCGACATAAAAACAGGATAGCACACTTTTCTTTAACTGGGTTTTTTGGAAATAGTTTGGAAAATATAAAAAAAACTGAAATGTAATGTGGGATAGAAACGTAAAGCACCATACACACCACGCACGCACTCACTATCGCCGAGGAGGGAGCAAGAGAGAGAGAGTGGGATTTCCGGTGTGCCCGACCAATGAGCTGGTTCCACATGCGGACACTGAACACCGCATTTGACGTACGCGAGAACTGCAGCGGACAAACGCGATTGGTGCCGAAGAGGACGCTGGTGATTCCGCAATACACAGGCAGAGCGGGCGAAGAGAGCCGAGCCGTAACTCAGCCACATGTTTAAACCATCTATTTGGACAGATTCGGTCGGGAATCCGCAGTTTTAAAAGAAGAGGGAGGTATTAAGACAGCCAAGACCGCGATGGTGATATGATTTATTTGTTGAAGGTCTCGCAGGAAAGCTAGCGGAGCACAGCCGGCGAATTCAAAGGAGCCCAACAGTTAGCTAGCTTTAGCCTGTTAGCTGCCGTTAGCTCAGGAGCCGCTAATCCGTCCACTCTCGCAATACACCTGCACTCCGCGCTGTCCTGTGCTATATCCAACAAGCCGATAACAGTCAACACCGCGGGCTCCTGCTCGAATATTTTCAATTATTTTTGTCTTAAAACACGGAGTGACACCAAAAAAAAAAAACAAAAAACGAGAGAACCGCGACAGGTTGAGATTGGGAGCAGCAGGGCGAAACAAGCGGTGTCCTCAAGTGGCCGTTCACCATGGACAACGCACACACAAAGACGGTTGAAGAAGTTTACAGCTTTTTCAACGTGAATGAAAGCACAGGTCTGAGTTCAGAGCAAGTGAAGAAACAGCGGGAACGATATGGACCAAACGGTGAGGAGATGGTTAACGTCAGTTTGTTGAAAAACAAGTAGCTGTGTTACCCCCGGTGTCATGTAGCCTATGAATGGGCCACGGCTCCAGATTCATAACGGGCGACATGCCGAGCAAGAAAAGAGAGGCTGTTGACGTCATGATCAGTATGTTGAAATGCTTGGGAGCATCACTTTTGTGACTCAGTTCTCAACACTCAAGCCTCCATTACATTATGTGTCTGTGCTATTGAGCTTCAACCCTGTTGCAGAAACGTGATATTGTTTTATATCAAGTAATAACCTCAAGTGCTTGTCCATTTCTCTTTTGGTTGTGGTGTGGATGGGATGATCTGCAGAACTGCCAGCTGAGGAGGGTAAGTGGATAATTAATATACATACTAGGATTCATCTCTTTATGTATTGATCTCTCCTTAATATTTTTGTATTAAATGGAAACATCGGCATCATTTTTTGCTAGAATGAATCTCTTGTCTTCTAGGTAAATCCCTTTGGGAACTGGTGGTCGAACAATTTGAAGACTTGCTTGTGAGGATCCTTTTACTCGCTGCCTGCATATCCTTTGTAAGTATTACACGTTTGTGTAAGAGTGGCTTTTTCAGTGTTCATCCAACTGATCTGTAAGAGATAGAGCTACTTATGGTCAGACAAATTGTTAAGTGCTGTGTTTCCTTTACTTCATTATCAAGATCGTTAGTAGTGAAAGTCTTTGAGCAAGTTGTGACATTTGTAGGGGGTGTATTCAACACTCAAGATAAATTGAGTATAGATGGTATGTAAGTATTTTCCTAGTGCTAGAGTTTGCTAGGGTAGTGAGAGCTTAAGTCACTCTGAGATAAATAGAACTACCTGCTTAATTTCCTTCAGTGTGGTGTTTTACTGTTAAACCTGGCCCTCTGCCATTTGAACATTGTCTATCTTCATCTCCTCCACCTTTTTTTTTTTTTCACCCTTACAGTGATGAGTCCATTGTCCACACCTCTGTCAGACGCCAAAGTGTATATAGTCTTTTCCTGATTGATTTAGTGCATTTTGCAGCTTAGCAAGAATGCTGTTCAAAGTAGAGGAGAAAGGTGCCAAGAATCTGTCCGGTGACACAACCCAGATAAACTTTTTTTTTTATGATTCTGTCTTAATGCATTATATGTCAGTGCATACATGCTTTTGCTCTTGAAGCAAATCTTAAATCATTGTAGCTTCTTTGAGTGTGCTGTTTAGTAGAGATTATATTAAAATGTCAGTAGTAGAGAATTCCACAGTTAAAAGGAAATGCTGACATGTTGTTACTCTGGAAACAAATTATTGTGTCACCTTAACATGTTCAATGTTAATGTGGGATGTGGTTGGAATGAGCAGCATGTTGAGTTTTTATAACTCTCTGATGACTGAATTTCCTGGCGTTAATTTGCTACAACACTCTAGAGATGACTAAAACTCTTATTAAAACTCTCAACATTACTTTCATGCTCAGTTTTCATGTTGTTATTGTGAATAGAACATCAAAGTTCCATAAATGAACAGGCATAATTTGAGATGTTTATTTTCTTGTCACCAATGAATGGCAAGTAGTTTATGTGTGACACAGTGTCAGGTTCTGCTTTTACTCTCAAGGCATGGCGATGACAACCAGCTATGGTTGCAAAGCTTATAAATCAGATCAGTGGTTGTAGTAAGCAGCATGCTCTCAATTACACAAGCACATGCAGACACTTTTACATTTATTTCAAAGTGATAACGTCACCTACAAAGTTGTATACTTACATTTATTTAGACGTTATATTCAGTTGCTGAGGAAATGTTGGGTGCAACATAAATTATTTACTTCAATAGACACATAAAATTGAATTTTACATTTGATTGGCCATTCTTAAATAGGCTGTTGGAGTAGAAGATGGGGGGGCCATTGGGATTTTGCTTGACACAGTTCACTCCTGGCACAGATTCCAAAAGAGGAGAAAGTTGTTACTACACCATCCGTCTTTCTGACATGACTTTCTAACATAATGAGCTTGGTTTCTGCAAAACTGCCAGAGGCTGGCTTGATATTTATTATTATTGTTAGATATTCAAAATCATTACACCAGACACATGAAAGCGAGATTCTGGCACATCTAGCAAGGTGTGTGGTAAAACCACTGGAAGGAAATAGATGTAACTTTCTTACCAAAACAAGACCTGATAATCACAACTGCCCAGCAAGTGACTGGCCATGGTTCACGAAAATATAATAGAAATGTACCTGTAAATTGTCTAGCTTCACTGCAAGAATATCAATTCGATCTGTTACATTCTGGCACGCTTCACTATGTTGTGTTTACATTGCATTCTCCGTACTGCAGAGTACAGTCAATGTTGATCATGATTTGACATGGAATCCTACAGAAGTGATTTACTTATTTTGAGCTCTTATGTAATATTTTTGTACAAAAAAGTAGTTTGATATAGTGTCAGACAAGGCTGCAAACAAACTACACTCGGAGAACCAGTGGTCCAACACCACTTAATATACAAGTACAAAATAGCTTTGACCTTTCTACCTCCTGTTTGTTCCATTCATGTCGATGATGTAATGTGGATGGCCACACTGATATTATCTGTTACATATTGTGGTGATTTTGAAAATCCTTTGTATTCTTATTCAGAAGCAGAAATGTCATATTCCATGGAAATTGGGCTCTGTGATTCAATTTTCAAAGCCTGTAAAGTTTTACTTTATTTAAGAGAACAGTGTTTTATCATGCAATAAAAATTATGTGACCTCACCAAAAACTTATCTTCTGTAAACACTTCTTGGCTCCCAACAAGTGAGAGTATTCATTTCTTGGTTTTTTTTTTTTTGGAGATGCAGCCAGTGTTAACCTAGGTTAGGACTTCAATACTCCCTGTATCTCACATTTCAGTGTTAATTCTTATCTGTAATATATGTCCTTGTTAATTTCTTTTTCTATGTTTTGTTTTTAGGTGCTGGCCTGGTTTGAAGAGGGAGAAGAAACCGTGACAGCCTTCGTGGAGCCTTTTGTTATCCTACTTATTCTCATAGCAAACGCCATTGTAGGAGTCTGGCAGGTAAACATGTAAATATAAATACATCTCTGCATTTTTCTTCCAGTTTGACAGTTGTCACCCAGTGTGTGTTGGGAATATACAAACTGTATAGAATGGGGATTTTTACTGAAAGGGGAAACTAATGCCATGGATAGAAAAGTGGCCTAGTGACCTTTTTTTTTTTTTTAATCATGAAAGACAAATCTGAAATATAACATTTCTCATCCAAGACAAGGATACAGCCCACATCCTTTTGGACCCTCTGGGTAAAGATACAGTCACACTGGAAACCTGGCCTGCTGCACTTCCCCCTCACTTTATATATTCAGCTCCTCATTCATTAGCATACCTTAGCCTTAGCCATACCATAGCCTTTGCCCTTTGACTGAGCACAACAACATTTGGTCTGCAAGATTGAAACAGAAAAAAATGCAATTGTTGTAAATGCAGCATGAGGATGTATTGCTATGCCTCTGTGTTCTTATGTGCCTGCTGAACCCTGTCTTTCCCCTAGGATTTACAGCGTCAGTTCCTTTTAGAGGCAGTATTGATTTGTCAACATACACCTTAATTATAGGCGGGAAGTGAAGGCAGCAACAGTCGTGGATGGACGCATTCATCTGGACACACAAACTAATTATCCTTTTTTTTTTTTAGACTGGCACAAATTCAAAATGGCCCAGAAAACAGTGTGTTACAGAGTTAGTTATGATAGATAGGTGCACAGACTTCTCTCACCTGCCTCGTGGAGGAACATCTAGATGAATGCACCCAAATACCGCTCATGGTAGAATTGATTGACTGTATACTTAGGATGTCACTCCAAGGAATCAGCATGTCAGGCTGTCTTGGAATCAACATGGCCCCCTGCACCATTTCCATACTGTAATATTTGGAACAGAACAGGGGATGTGGATTCTGAGATGATGCCATGGCATTTTGACTTGGTGTAAGAGAATGCAGAGTTAAGTGTTATTAAAAGTTTTTGCAATAAAAAATTTGTTTCTAAAGGGTCCTACATGTGTTAGACCCTCTAAACATATGTCAAATTAAAAAATGTAATTATGAGATATCTCTAAAAAAGCCATATATCAATTATCTGATACCTTGCTTGTATTATTTGATGTAACCCTTATCTTAAACAGACCACCATTGAAATTTACAAAAGACATCCCCTGTCAGACATGATGTTTCACTGGTTTCTTGCTTATTTCACACACATACTAACATGCTTTTACAAAAGATCTTGCATTTCCTTACATATTTCTAAATATCTAGGGGCACC
This sequence comes from Trachinotus anak, assembly GCF_046630095.1. NCBI lineage: Eukaryota > Metazoa > Chordata > Actinopteri > Carangiformes > Carangidae > Trachinotus > Trachinotus anak. Next base: position 12,716,906 of record NW_027273879.1, on the reverse strand, counting down.
CCTGTATTGTAACTTGTGGTTAATATCTGCAGATTAGTTTATTTCTCCCATGGGGTCAGAGTTAAAAGACCAAAGGCTGTAGGTCTTGTTTAAGTCTATTTGGCCCATGATTGTAAATCACACTTTCTACTGGTCAGAAAACCTGCGAAGACTTGCTAACATCAGGCTTTTGTCAGCAATAGAAAGGGGTCTGCATTCACGCCCAGCATTGATGTAAACTCTGTTGAACACACTAATCTTTGGCCCTTTTCCGTGCTGTGACATTTTTCAGAACACAAACACTGTAAACAGACCTGTCACCTGCCCAGCATGTTGCTGTTACACCAGAAACACAGCGGCTATAGTGTGTTTGGGGGTGAAAGAGTGAGCCGCAGCCCTGAAATAAGTTTTAAAAATACCCACTTATATCTACTAATTTTGGTGTAAAAGGGTTATTGATATCCTTTATCAATGAAGACACCTGGTAGGTCAGCTTGGTCTCTGCTGGATTCTCTTGGAAATAAAATGCTTGTTCAAGGTCCTGCTGAGACTTGTTAATGGAGAGTTGTTAACTCGCTAGTTGTTCACCTTTGTTATCTACTGCTTTCTGTTGTCATAGGCATGTTTTGAAATGAGTGTTTTGAAATTAGGGGAGCCTTCCTGTTAATTAAAACCAATATAGTTTTGCATGCCCTCTCTAGCTTCCTTTAACCTTGTAAACCCTCACCTTTACTGACAGCAATTTAATGGCTTTGTGTCCCTGTTGCTATCCCCTACAAAAAAAACACGATGTCCTGGGGCGTGTGTGTTACCCTGTCATGCCATGTCTAGGTGAGTGCTGCCTGCCAGCCAGCCAGGCTGGGAGCTGCCACTAAACCTGTCCAATCTGAAAACAATCAGTCAGACAAGGAAAAGTCAGCACTAACGTAAAAGTGCAAGTGAGGAATCATTTAGGAAGGGCAAGAAGGGAACCTTTGGAACATTTGAAAACAGAGAAAGAAGGGCATTGTAGTCTTATGTCATGTGACTTTTACTTAAACTGATGCTTAAGATAAACAAAAGTCCCATATTAGTGTAAGTCCAAACTATATGTTTCACATCTGAAAAGAGAACCAAGGCAAAAGCTCTCTTACTTTTTTTCGGTTCTTAGCCTTTTGTAACACATCCCAGTGTTTACATAATTCTGCTCCACTGTCTAGAACCATGTCATGATGTGCACTTAGTTTATTTTTATTTGTGACTTTGCTTAAGTAAAGATTAGGCTAAGTTAACTCTCGTAAGTCTGTTTTGAATAACTGTGCTGTAGCTGTACCAACATATCTGAGAAGACACTTCTTTTCCATCTAAGGGTGGGTGATCTTCCCAAAAAATCTTTTTCTGAATTGTGATCTTTCTGAACAATTTAGAAATTTTCACCATTTAAAACACAATATTGCAATAAAGACACTGTACATCCCAAGTTGTCCACAGCTTTGAATACTACGATATACTCCTACTCGTATGTGAAAACATACTTGGCAATAAAACTGATTCTGATTCTGATTCTGATATCCTTAGTTGGATGCATGGGGTTGTACCAATCTGAGTGAAACGCTCAGCATATTCCTTCTGATGCTTCCTTTTAAGGTGGTTCATTAGATTTGTCATATTACCTCTGGATGTCTCAACAGTTACCTGACCAACTTTCCTGATAACTTTGCTTTTCGATGTACCTGACTGTGCATACAAACCACTGCAACACTGCTGATTTCAAGTCCTTTCTTTGGTGCCAGCTCCTCACCCACCGTGCTGCTAGCTCACATTGAATTGTTTTTCAATTTTTAGTTTTAGTTTTTCATGTGATAGACGTGATGTAATTTGGCCAATCAGCATAGCCATCCAATCGATCACAATAATAAATCATCTGATCACCCAGCCCTATAAATTACGTCCCTTTTTCGATAGTCTCTATGTGAATTAATCCTTTAACTTCATCCGTTTTCTACTGTTCAGGAGCGAAATGCAGAAAACGCCATTGAAGCACTAAAGGAGTATGAGCCAGAGATGGGGAAGGTGTACCGCCAGGATAGGAAGAGTGTCCAGAGAATCAAGGCCCGGGACATTGTGCCTGGGGACATCGTTGAGGTGGCAGGTAAGAAGAAAAATATTAGGCATGCACTCCTCAGATAGGACATTTTCTAATGCACAGACTGTTCTATCTTGCATGTAAGTTATCACACCAGGCGAAAATAAATCAACATCCAAGTCAATTGGAGAAGTCACATTTAAAAGTTTGTCAATATAAAGAAATGTAAGAGTTATTACAGATCATTTCTTTTTGCTTATTGAATTGACATGTAGATGCTATTGGTGACTGTAAGAGATGTACGCATAACATTTATCATCAATTCTGTAAACATCAAAAGTGTCATGACGTTCTCTTCACTAAGTCTAAACACACACACATACACACACACAGCTGATCTCTCATCCTGTTCAACTCCCATGACAATTGCAGAATAATGGTAGTACATAGTAAGTAAAGCAGTTATGCAATACAAGAGCAGAGGTCCAATCTGTTCCTGAACTTTTCTTGGCTAACCTCAATTTGGACTGGGCCACATATGTTTATGTCTTTTGCGTCACTGCTCCTCATTTCTCTTGGTTTCTGTGTTTTCTTACTGATCAGTCTTTCTCATTGGCCTCTTTCTGTCTTTGATCCTTCTAACATTTCTTTGGTTGCCTGTCATTCATTCTGTCTTTATGTTTTTGTTAATGATGTATCTTCCCATTTCCTTTCTCAAAAAGGTTAGTGGAGAATGGTCACAGAAAATTTGTATACTGTCTCCTGATAATTTTGTCTAAAGCTAAAAGAAAGATTTATGGATTTACCCACAAAGTTCAAGTGCTTTTCAGAGTCATGTCTGTGGCACAAACGGTATTAGTATAACTTGAGCAAGCTCAACACCCTTCATTGAGATCATAACCTCGTTTTAGCCTCCAACAAATAACAATAAATGCCATTCTAAAACAAGGACCTACTGTACTGGACCTACAATATTAGAGCTGGCAGATGAGAGCCAGTGCTCAACTTCAATTAGGCATTACAAAATACTGTACAGTGATTGTACAGTACAAAATGTAATTACTGTATCAAAAACCTATAGAAAGCCTTCCTAACATGAGCATGCAGCATGGTGTAACATCGCAGCAACTTTTTTTCCCAGTCAATATATTTTGGTTTCTTTTCTCACTCCAATAATATATCAAGAATCTAAACCAGGCTAGAAAAGAATTGGAAATGGAAATTAGAATCAATTAAATCTGATTATCAAGAACTGTACCCAACACTACCATCAGGTTCCTGACATCAGCCTTAGATGATGCTCAGCTTTTGATGATTCAGTTTTCCAGTTCTAGTGATGATGTGACCACTACATCCACCTCCTCTTGTTCCCCTCTGACAGGACTGTATCTCAGCATGGGCTGCTGTAACGTGTTAGGTGGACAGTATCTGAATCAAACAAACTGCTTTGTGTAACTTATCTACAGTTAGAGCATGTGATTTACTGTCTGTGGTAGCAAGCTGTTTGCATAAATATGGTCTTAAACCTGATAAATGGGCCTCTGCGGTCACATAAGTAATTAGGATGGAGTTGATTAACAGATTTAAGTTGCACAGTATGGTGGTGTCACAAACTGAAATGAGCAATGTCCACAGGAGCTGCCATAGTTTAATTTACTTAGCCAAAGAGCTGTGTGCGCATGTGTCTGTGTAAGCCGTGGCAGGGAAACCAACCATTTGACCATCAAGTTGCAGCATGAGGGCTGTTAAATGCCAGGCTATGAAGTGTCTTGTCAGACCAGGCATATGGTTTATATCCTTCTAGCACTTTTAGATCTGGAGCTCTGATAATTTTACTGTCACTACCTTAGATAGTCCATCAGAGCAATTGTTAAGTGGTTAGTAGAGGTCTGTGTGCTGAGTGTGTGAAATACACACAGTCCTATCTTTGGACACAGTGAAGGCTGTGCCCACTTCTCCTCTCTGCTATCTCAACTATCCAGAAGATATGCACTCTCTCATCTTTCAGGCTAACAAAGATTTTGTCTGTATTTGCTTACTGTACACTTTGTCACATTCCAGTGTTTTGGCTGTGTTTTGGTGCAGTGTGAAATGGGTATCAATGACCACAGTTTGTTTTTTCCGTCTTTGTTGGCAGTGTGTCAAGTCATTCTGTCTCCTTTTGTATCAGTAGCAGAGTTCTGAGCTGCCAGCTGGAGCAAGTGGTCATCTAGCAGTCGTCTTTCAGAGAAGATATTCTTAACTAAGATGTTTATATTGGACCCTTGGGTGCATTCAAATTCTCCTATATTTTAGAAAAATTTCATGTCCCATTGAGTTTGAATTTATAGACCAATTCACATATAAAAAAATGTACAGCAACGCCTAACATTGCTGTTGATAAATATTTTGTGGCAAGTGAGCACAGGACACAGCTGTTTTACTCTAGGCAGGTTTTAACTACATGCTAGACTTGGACAAATCGCATTCATTCTCAGGTCAAATGACTGCAGTAATCACAGACTCCAGCTGTGATTGGCAGTGATGGAATTGTGACACCCAGGTGGACATGCAAGTTTTTGCCCTGTTTCTGGCACGATTCTGTAATGCGTGTTGAGGTTCTGGAAGTTGGTACGTAAATAGCCAGGAGCAACTGTTAAAATAGATAATAAAAAGTAACTGCTGTAACAAAGTCACTGGTCTCCGTGCTGCTTTCTAATGGCCAATAACTGTGTTTTCTGGCGTGTTCATGACGTTGAATGTGGCACGCCAGGAAAATGGCAATGGGAAAGGAGTCAATTGCCTTTATTTTAGCAGGTTTTCATATGTTTAAAAAACACAAGTTTGGTGTAAAAAGGGTATTGGTGTGAAACCACACATAAAATCCAGGGTTTGACTAGATAGCTGCAGCTAATAGCTAATTATACACTTTGAGCTAACCAGGAGGTGTTCTCCTTGGGTTTGAACACAAAAACTTAACATGTTGATCTTCTCATAAACCGTCATTTATTCCAGTTTGTTTGCACTTGCTTGTTTGATTGAAGGCACTATCAGACAATAAAGAATGACACCAGAGCAGGGTTTCCTGTAGCTCGTTGTAGAGGAACTGGGATACTTCTACTGAATAAGGGACTACCTTTTTAACACCACAAGAAATACGTTTTTATTGGTAGCATTTAACACATCATTCTGTGAGTAGGAAAAACATTTTGCATAATATGGGATTTAAAAGGATCTAAATAGAATTCACCCACTCTCCATATTTTTGTTACTTAATGTACATCTTACACCACCATGAAATCTTCTGAACTGCCATTTTTAACCTCACCTTCCATCTTGTGCTCATAATTTCAGCATTTATTTGAATGCAAACATTTCTGAACGTTGAATGTTAGAAAGGGTTGCTCTGTTGAACTGGCTATACTGGAACTTGATAGGTTGTATAACAGTCAGGTATCATGAGGTTAATATTCATGTCCTTGTCACTTTTTTGACACATCAGTTTTAGAGTGAAGGTTCTTAGCGTTCCTGCCTTGTGTCGCCCACAACATTATGACTCATTGTCCCTTGGTTGAGCCATTCGTAGACTGTCTCTTGACTATTGTGAGGTTTCATTAAAAACCCTATGTGATTCTACTGGTTTAATGGACTGCTAGCACTCCACTGAGGCAACGGTGACAATTCTTTGCTTCTTTGCTCTCTTTTGGCTTGCTTTTGTTTCAGCTTGCAGTGCCTTATTGGACAAGAGGTTCTTAGTTACCAAAGTGATGGCCTTGACCCTTGTGGCAACAACATCCTGTGTACAAAGAATAAAAGTGCATCCTGTCTTTCTCACTTGCTTTCTCCCCCTCTGATTCACTCTTGCTGGTTGTATTTAACTCAGATGGGTACTACATGTGAGACTGATCAACTCAGTTCTTTCTGGCTTGTGGTTTATCTTGTGGTTTTGTCCTGCCCTGGGGCACGGTGGAGGACAGCAAGGCGGGATGTAACATTTAGAAAGGGTACAGATTAAATCTTATACATAATTTGTGCTCCAGATAGCCACGTGGCCAGATTTCCTCTCTTATGTTTAAGAGTGTAGGATGATCTGTCTATTGTCAACACCCATGCTGTTTGTCTTTGTCTGTCATCTGCTCCCTGTCTATTCAACTTTTCTGTGCCTCTCACATGTTCAAGGTATTGCTCCATTATTGAAAAACACATAGGAATTACATTGCATGCACAGTGTCATGTATTTTTGTGCATGCTTAAGTTTGGTATTGTCATTTTTTTTTTCCCATTCATAAGGAGTGGGAGAGTGGTGTAGGACCTTATGAAAGGTCCCAGAAGGCTGCAAGTGTACGTGCTAGCACATTAGGGAGCCTCACTCACTGGAAGAGAAAATATACAACCCCCTTAGGACCTCTAAAATTTCACTGGACCTCCCATGATGAATATTTAGGCATTGTATTAGACTATATGTGCTATAACTCAAATCCAAATTTAAAAGTGTCTTGTTCCATGTTATGATGTTGAGTTGTCCCTAGACTTTGTTAAATGGGATGGTTGTCTTCTGCAATTCACATTTCCTGAGATTCATTCCAAGAGTTGAGACTACATCAGCAGCTACATCAGGGTAGGCTTTTAGACCATGGTCAGGATGAGGAGGGAAAAGTGGGGATACAGACCCTGGCATGGACACAGGGTATGAAGACAACTTTACTAACTGATGGAGTGTTATCACTCAAGTGTATGCAGCCTGACATTTGTCCCTCACCCAAGGGAACAGATAACACAGATAAAATCCTTTATTCACATGGGAGAAGGAAAGGTCCCTATCCTGGAGGCTGTCCACTCTTTCCCAGAAAAATAAGAGCTAAAAGCGGCATGTTCTGTAAGATGAAAGGAAAGATAACGTCACTCTAAGTTGAAACAGCTGCAAATGCCTGGCCAATGCACCAAAATAATTGCAAAATAACTGTATTCATTTATTTTCCTAGAATGATTTTTTAGCAACATTAATAAACTAAATAAAAATTCAAATGCATGAATAATTGCATATTATGCTTATCTAATTATTACTGACCAATTTGAGATTTGCAGGTTGTAACGTAATAGGTTCGTTATTCCAAGGAAAGTGGGTTTAATTTTAATGGCCTCAATAATAAAAATGTCTTCTTGCTGCCAAGCTGTGCTCTGATTTTATTCACAGTATACAATGATGCGTAGTCAACAGAGGTATTTCACTATTACTTCAAGCTATGAGGCTTTCTAACAGAGGGACCATCCCATAGGGCTGTGAGTCTTTAATATTACCAGCGACCGCAGTTCCTCATCTCCTTTGTGTCCAATGCTTGTTCATCTCCTCTATCTCCTGTGTGTTAAAGGAGGATCTTATTTGAAGGCAGACAGGTGATGATGAAGTGGTTTTGACAGCCTTTATTCAACTGGAGGACCATATTTGGTTGTGCAGCTGGTACAGTCCAGAGGCATTATCACTCATTGTGAACTCAGCATTACTACATGTTACAGTGATAAGATACATTTTTCAATTATGGGTATAGTGTACAGCAAATATGAAACAATATGGTTTGTTTTATTGGTTACATGTTTCACATCAAGAATTTCCTTACTTCAATTTCATTTAAGGCTAAAAGCTGTCAAAAACTCATGAGAATGGTGGGAATGAATGAACAGTCCATACACAGGGACACGCCACACTGTTTCTATTTCAATTCATATGACGTGACGTGGGTTCTCCTTGCTTAAAAGAGAAGTTTTTATCATTCCCCCTCCCCCAAATCCAACAGCACATGTTTGCAACTGATCAAAATAGTTTTCCCATTTTTGGACGTGTGTTTTGCAGGACTCATCTGATCCCTCTTCCCATTCTCCTCTCTCCTTCTCCCCCTCTCCCCCGATCTCTTACTGTCTACTCAGAAGGGCACTGCAGAGGCCCACGAGTTGGTTTACATGTCACCACTCTCCACTGTCCACAGAGGGATCTCTTAAGAGCCTCTTGGTCATTGCTTTATATTGCTTTTACCTTCACCCTTTCAAGCTATGTGATGTTTTACTGTAAGCTGAAAGTAACATTTCATTTTGGTGCAACATTGGCATTTTCTATTGTGCTTTAGAATTTCATTAAAACATCAGCCACCAATTTTGGGTGTTATGGGTCCCCATAGCTGGCCCATAGTCTTACTGTAATACTAGGGTATTATACAGGGAACATAATCATTACAAGACTTAAATATACTTCAGATTCCTGTCCAAAAATACTTTCTCAAGTAATATTTTTTTTTGATTCTTCATCATGGATTTCATCTTAGAATAATACTATATTGTATGTTTGTATGTAATCCCATTCCATGTAAATGCCTTATAATGGAAAGAAAAATACCATTTGAAAGCAGATGTGCGTCTGAGTGCAGAATATGGTCCAACTTTTGAATACTTTTTTTCTTCAATCAAACTACCAAGCTATCAGCACTTGTTATCGGCCCACATCAGACCCAAACTGCATGTAAGACCTTACAAAGGAGCCAAAGGATACCCTTTTAAGCAAAGCTATTAAACGTGAGTGGCTTTCTGCAAAGGAAACACTTGTTTGGAATCTGGCCTGTATCTACATTTTACATTTGTTTTACTGGGGATTGCTAAAGCCGTGTGTTAGTGGAAAGAATGAGCAGTAATCTATTTGCGTCTTGTAAAAGAGATGAGTGGAACATTAATTTTTGAATGCATGACACACTCTCAGCCTCTCCCCACCAAATACTTGAGTTTGATTATTTTATTACTCCCAAGGGGCATGCGGTTGGATAACACAGATGTTGATTTTATTTCTAAGACTTAAGTGTCTATGTGTGGTGATTTGTTTGTTTACTGCTTTTATCTTAAACTATTTTCTCTTTTCATTAGCCAGAGCTCTAATTTAGAGGTGTTGTTTTACATGACACCACTCCGCTCTTTTATTGCTTTGCCAATTGCCAATTGTGTTTGTACACTTGACTTTGAAAGTTAATCTAATTACCCAAGGTATCTATTCACCTGTGGTATTGTGTAATTTACTCATGATTTTAAGTTGTGAAGAGGTACTGATGTGTCTCCTCTGATTTGCTATTTCTGTCCACAGTTGGTGATAAAGTGCCTGCAGACATCAGGCTGTCTTCTATCAAGTCAACCACACTGAGGGTAGACCAATCAATTCTTACAGGTAAAACTCTTTTCTAAATTTCTTACAGCCCTTTTGTCTGTGTGAGATTCTGTCAGTTCATCTCTCTCTCTCTCTCTCTCTCTCTCTCTCTCTCTCTCTCTCTCTCAGCCTTTATTTATAATTTTGCATTCTGTATGTTTACATAATACTGTCCTTGAAGTTTTTGTCTTATAGCTTACTTATATAGACTGCCTCTGCAACAGCGCTCCTCTTCTGATCAACCCAGATGCAGTAAAATAAGAATAAGCAATTTCTGCCTCCTTTTGATGCACTGCCTTCATTATACCCTGTAGTCATGGCTGCTCAGTCAATACCTAAACAAAAAGATGAGTGTATGATGTGGATGAAAGGAAAAGGAAAATAGATGATAGGAATCTGTGGATGGATATAATTGGGCAGTGAGGGAGATGGAAAATAGGGGGAGAACAGTGAATGGTGGATAATGCGCAAGAGGAGAGGTTTATGTGAATCAAGTCCTTAAATCTCTTGTCTTGCTCTGCTGCCTTAATTGGTAGCAAATTCCATGGGATATTTTAGTGTTTCAGCTATTTTTCTCCTCTCTTCCTTTCCCCATTCATGGCCATACAGCCTGTCAAATGCTCCCTGTCAGAACAGTGCAGACGTTGCACAGTTGATTACACGCACAAACACACACACACAGAGGGTGGAAACACACCATCAGATATGGGGTTTGAAAGGCAGTGGCAGTGCAGCGTTTGATAATTGTCAGGCTAGTTCAGTCAGCTGTAAAGCCTTTTCCACACATCTGCCCAAAGTGTCAGCCAAGCATCACAGCTACCAATTTGCTCTGCTGCAAAGGAACTCTCCCACTGCTTACCTCTCTTATATCTTTTGTTTCCTCTTTCTGCAGGAGAGTCTGTGTCTGTGATCAAACACACTGACCCGGTGCCTGACCCTCGTGCTGTCAACCAGGACAAGAAGAACATGCTCTTTTCTGTGAGGAACACATGAGACCGTTTTTGGCTGTTCAGTGTTATTTTCCACTTTGTTTTGTTTTTTTTTCTTTTTAAATCTTTCACCCTTTTCATCTTTTCTCTGAGCCTGACAACACCTATAAAGGGAACAATGTTTTGCTGTCATCATCCTCCTCCGAAACGTACAAAACAGTTCATGTCTGGACAGATAGAGTCCTCAGCAGTTTGGTCTTAATTTGTTAAAAGGATTTACATTATGTGCACCTTCTACTTCTCTACAAAAGAAATTGTCCAATCTGCTTCCAGGCAAAAAATGGAATACATTGCCATAGCTGCTTCCACTGTTTCTACAATTCATTTAGGAGAATGATGCTTTAACTCTTGCTGCATGTTGATTCTTGCTGCATGTTGAATCCCCTGTGTGTGTGTCTTTGTGACACATCTCAGAAAAGTTGTTTAACTAGTTTACCCAGAAGCTTAATGTTTGACATGTTCTCTACTGTCTGCTTTTCACTACTCCTCCACAGGGCACCAACATTGCAGCTGGTAAGGCTGTTGGTGTGGTGGTGGCCACAGCTGGCAACACTGAGATTGGCAAAATCCGAGATGAGATGGCATCAACAGAGCAGGAGCGCACACCACTGCAGCAAAAGCTGGATGAATTCGGACAGCAACTATCGAAGGTTATTAGTGAAGTTGCATTATTGTTGTATTTTTTTATGCCTATTTGTTCTTTAAAATATAATTTAAAAACACCCTCAGCTAGCTCCGTTTTCTCAGAATAAATAATTTTGATTTTAATTGTGATTAACTGATTGCTATTTATATGATTTTTTTATATTTAAACTAATGTTGTATGATTCAAGGTTATTTCACTGATCTGTATTGCTGTGTGGATCATCAATATTGGACATTTCAATGACCCTGTCCATGGAGGCTCCTGGATTCGAGGTGCTGTTTACTACTTCAAGATTGCTGTGGCTCTGGCAGTTGCTGCTATCCCTGAGGGTAAGCTGGAGAGCTGCATAAATGTAGATATGTCCTTGACATGCTATTTGTGCTAAGAGCCTCCAATATTGTGCTGCTATTCAGACTGTTGGAACAGTTGGTGGGAAAATCCTGTAATCTGGGCTATTTTTCAATATTTCATGCTACAGAGACGGATGTGTAAATTAATATAAATGGATGTCTCCATTTTTTTCAGCAACCATTTATCTTTCTCATGTATGTCTTAATCCTCCACTTTTCCTCTGTTTATGTTGCTGTTCCTCTCCAGGTCTGCCTGCTGTCATCACTACTTGCCTGGCATTAGGAACACGCCGCATGGCCAAGAAGAACGCTATTGTCCGCAGTTTGCCCTCTGTGGAGACCCTTGGCTGTACATCTGTCATCTGCTCTGACAAGACCGGCACACTGACCACCAATCAGATGTCTGTGTGCAGGGTAAGAGAACAGTCAGTGGTGGCTCATTTTGTGAACTTCATATATTAATTCATGATTCTGATTTATTTATACACAAAAACTGCAATCTAGATACGGAAATTGCATGTTTGATTAAAATGGTTTTTGAAGGAGCGAGCCTATGATCCCTGCTAACCTTTAGAATCATAGTCTGCGAGGTAACCAATCAGAAATCTGTGTTTAGAATACAATGCTAAAAAAGAATTCAATGTTTCAACAAATTAAGGTAAAATACGAATTTCCATGAAAATGAGACAGAAAATTCTAAGGTATAATGTTGAAGAACATTTCAACGTGAAAGACGATCCTCACTTGACTGATGTTTGAACAACAAACATGTCAGCCAGGCCTGTTTCTGCCTTCTCAAGTGAATTGTTCCTGGCTTTTGAGTTTCAAAATGAAATATTTATCTTATTTAAGTTTAGTTTTTATTTTAAGTATATGGTTTTCTATGCATTCAATTTAACCTTGAATCTGAAATCCTCTATCTACCCTCTTATTTCCCATATTTATCTTACAGGTGATTTTGCGACCAAAAACAGTCATTTAAAATCGGCTCACTAACCTTGAACAGTCAGCTCAGTTCAGCTGAAGTGAAGTTCACATTGTAAGCTTATCTAACAACATTTACACTGGTTTCATAGTAACCAGTGTAAATGTTAGCCTACAGCTTGTACAGTCAAGATAATTCATAGTAGTTTTGTATTTCAGCTCGACTAGCATACCAACTAGATAACACTATATTAACATTACAATAGTCACATGTCATTAAAGAAACGATCAGTTATCAGACCAAAATAACCAACCATTCATGCTTGATCCTGAGTTTTTGTAAAAGTTTTGTAAATAGCGCATCATTACATTTCATGCTGCCTTAGGTCTGTTTGTGTAAGCAAAAGATTTCAGACCATTTGACCACAATGCTAGCTGATCCACACAAAAATACCAGCTAAAATTATTATTATTATTATTATTAAACTAAGTGATCTACCACTTAATGCTGAGTTTCCTCACATTTTTTGGGTGGTGAACTGTGTTCTGTTTGTAGGTCCCAAAAATTCAAATGAACCCAGCAAGTTGTTATGCCCACAAAATGTTGGCACCATGTGTCACTGAGGCAGCGTGTGGCTTGTCTACATCCTCCTCAAGAAAACGGTACAATTAGCGGACGAGGTCTGCAGTGCACACAGAATCGTCGTTTCAAAGTGGAAGAAAAATGAAAGGACTAAAGTACTAAAATAAATAGAACATGGAAAAAGCAAAGACTGGCCACTTTCCTTGCATCTTTTCAAGTGTAAACTTTCAGTGAGCATGAAAGTAATGCTGACAGCCTTTTGCTGACTGTAGGGATTTAGTGAGCAGTGAGGACTGCTTGCATTGAATAGCTAATAACGGATAAGGAAAGATTTAGTTGTACACAGGCAGAGATTAAATAAGATTTAAAAGTACATGCTGTGTGTATATATTTACTTTCTCATCCCATATAAGCATAAATAACTTCAGGCTATATGAACTATTATCTCTTTACTGACTATGTTAGACTTTTAAAGTGTATATATCCCATCCCCTTGAGTGTTGCTTCTCAGCTTCTTTGTCCCATTATCCTCTCTTAAATTTATGTTCACTTTTATCCTCGCTCCTGCTCTGTTCCACCATCTTCCTCATTACTATTCCTCGGCCTTTTATCTTGCTGTTCTTTAGTTTCCCTCCTCCTTTCTTCCTTCCACACTCCACTCTCCTCCCCTTCTTGTTCAGGCAGCATGCTGATCAGTATGCAGTAGTTAGTCACTTGCAGCAGAACCAGCAGTAGAGTTGCATAACTGACCTTGTGTTGAATCTCTCTCTCTCTCTCTCTCTCTCTCTCTCTCTCTCTCTCTCTCTCTCTCTCTCTCTCACTCTCTCACTCTCTCACTCTCTCTCACTCTCTCACTCTCTCTCACACTCTCTCACTCTCTCTCTCTCTCTCTCTCTCTCTCTCTCTCTCTCTCTCTCTCTCTCTCTCTCTCTCTCTCTCTCTCTCTCTCTCTCTCTCTCTCTCTCTCTCTCTCTCTCTCTCTCTCTCTCTGTGGCTACATTTTGGAAACCAACAGGACACTATTATTGGCTATTTGACAGTCACTGATAGAGAAACCATGTGCTTGATGCTCCTTAAACATCCAAGCCAGGGAAGTTTCAATTTCTGACTGCTTCTGTTTTGGGTAGGACCACCACTGACATCACTGCATTTTGTTGTCTTGCTGGTGCCTGAGGGGAGTACAGCCATAATGCCTCATCATTTTATTTAGATAATTCTATTTTCATCCCTTGAGCATCTCTGTCCTGACTCTTTATTTTGGGCAGATGCAGTGCTTTTGATATAAGAATGTATTACGTATGAGTGACAGCCCTTGGCAGCTGTGATAATAGCTCTAATGTCATCAAACCACAAAACCTCCATTGGGTTTTTTCCTCACACCTTTGTTCCTTTATAATGGATTTGTAAAGTCCCTGAATAAACCAGAGACCATAACTGGTTTCCTTACCCAAAGGTTCGGATATTCATGGTCAAACTATTTCCGCCTCAGAGTGATTCACTTTTAAGTATTTCTGTGTATTCATTAAGAACTCTGTGTCTGTCATACTGTAACATGACATTTATGGACCTTCCCCACCAGAGTGCTCAGTGTCTGCTTTAGCTCAGCATTTCATTGTTATACCCTGTTCTATGTTCAAGTTGACTCATGATGTGAAGGTTTTTTTTTCTTGTGGATGGTGGTCTGCTGCCACCTGCTGAATGCAATGACTCTCAGCCTCTCAGCTTTTTCCTCTCCATTTTATCAGGAGGCATTTACCAACACAGTCAGTGTGTAGTATGAGTGTTAAGTACTATATTTTGTTTGTGTTTCTAGATGTTTATCATTGACCGAGCGGAGGGTGAGCACTGTTCCTTAAAGGAATTCACTGTCACAGGCTCCACATATGCCCCAGATGGAGAAGTGTGAGTATTCAATGTCTTCAGCCTGTGTGCTTTAAAAGGAAAATAATGTATCTATTACAAATTTAGTTAATCTCATACTACTCTGAAGGGAATATTCTAAAATGAGGCGAGTATTTGTTTTTAATGTACACCACTCTGCACAGTTGGCTCACTAGTTGCTTCTTTTCTACATCCGTGTTTTGTTTAGGTTCCATGATGGAAAACCAGTCAAATGTTCCCAGTATGATGCCTTGGTGGAGCTGGCCTCTATCTGTGCTCTCTGTAATGATTCCTCACTGGACTATAACGAGGTTGGTAATGACTTGTTTTTCAATGTTACCTGGCACATAATCCTTAGCAACACCTTACATGTATTTGTGTAACACTTTCTGCTGAAGATTGATCATTTCTCTGTGTGTGTCTGTCCAGACCAAAGGTGTGTATGAGAAGGTGGGTGAGGCCACAGAGACGGCGCTCACATGCCTGGTGGAGAAGATGAACGCGTTTGATACAGATGTTAAAGGCCTGTCCAAGATTGAACGAGCTAACGCCTGTAATTCTGTATGTATTTCTTTAAAGTCATTTCCTTGTTATGCAAACAGGCTTTTTAATATACTTACTTCAAATAAGACAAAGTAAACTAAATATAGAAACACAAATCTTTCACTTCTTTTGTCAATTTGAAGGGAGTGCTTATTGCAGTTGTGTTGTATTGGTTCTTTAGGTCATCAAGCAGCTGATGAAGAAAGAGTTTACCTTGGAGTTTTCCAGAGACCGGAAGTCCATGTCTGTGTACTGCACTCCTAATAAAGCCCGCTCCTCTGTTGGCAAGATGTTTGTAAAGGTAAGAAATTGACATATTGAGACTTGCTCTTGAATTGTCGGAAGTTGTGACATAAAAACAAAAACATGACATAACTGGTGTTACTACATATTGTTGCCCTGCTCTTTTTGTGGATTTTATCCATACTATTAAAATAAACAGTTTTCACTATGTTGATAGTACTAGAATAATTATGTTAGAGTGAGTCTTCCTCATCACAAGATGTTGGACATTTTGAATATTGTTACAAAACATTCAACAAGGTTTTGCTTGTTAAAAAGTTCCTCTTACACACTGTTATGTCCTTTCCTTTCATTTGGCCTCATTCTCTTGTCTTTGCTTGCTTATAGGGAGCGCCTGAGGGAGTGATTGACAGGTGCACACATATCCGTGTAGGTAATAACAAGGTGCCGTTGACCCCTGGCATCAAGGAAAAACTAATGTCTGTCATTAGAGAATATGGAACTGGCAGGGACACCCTGCGCTGTCTGGCTCTGGCCACCCGAGACAACCCCATGAGCAAAGATGAACTGGTGTTAGAGGACTCCACCCGCTTTATTGAATATGAGGTAATTTCTGGGACAGATTGATATGGCTAGATTCTGCTGAAGATTGTGTCACACTTAATCTGGTGTGATTTTTGTTAAACTGCAATTATTTTTAATTTTTATCATCCAGACTGATCTGACATTTGTCGGCTGTGTGGGCATGCTGGATCCTCCTAGGGCAGAGGTGGCAGCCTCCATTAGACTCTGCCGTCTTGCGGGCATCCGTGTAATTATGATCACTGGAGACAACAAGGGTATGTAGAGACAGTCACATCTGCTTTGTCTGGCACCTGTCATAGTTTCTACACAATGTTCATTCAAGAGTCCATGCCCACAAACACTGTAGTTCAGCTTGGATTCCAGGAAACCTTAACAAGTAAATGATGTACTCTCATCTATACTGTAGGGACGGCAGTGGCGATCTGCAGACGTATTGGTATTTTCGGTGAGGAGGATGACGTCTCCAGCATGGCTTTCACTGGCCGAGAGTTTGACGATCTGTCACCTGCTGCACAAAGAGAAGCTGTGGTCAAGGCCCGCTGCTTTGCTCGTGTTGAGCCTTCACATAAATCCAAGATTGTTGAGTACCTGCAGTCTTATGATGAGATTACAGCTATGGTAAGAAAATGCTTTTGAGACATTGATAATTCCCTCTAAACAAAATTCACATTTTCATGTATAGATAAACACAGTTATACAATGTAAAATGCTGAAAATCATAAGGTTATTTCTGATTTCCTGCCCTGGTTTTCACCCTCCCCTCAGACTGGTGATGGAGTAAATGACGCTCCTGCTCTAAAGAAGGCCGAGATTGGCATTGCCATGGGCTCAGGCACAGCTGTGGCCAAGACCGCCTCTGAGATGGTGCTGGCTGATGACAACTTTGCCACCATTGTAGCTGCAGTTGAGGAAGGCAGAGCCATTTATAACAACATGAAACAGTTCATCAGATACCTCATCTCCTCAAATGTGGGCGAAGTTGTCTGGTAAGGATGACTGGTTTATATAAACACACTCCATTCTGTGTATAACTCAGTCCGACTGACATGCATTTTGCTTCTTTTGTGTTTAGTATCTTCCTGACCGCGGCTCTGGGCTTCCCTGAAGCTCTCATCCCTGTTCAGCTTCTTTGGGTCAACCTGGTGACTGACGGTTTGCCTGCCACTGCTTTGGGCTTCAACCCACCAGACTTGGACATCATGAACAAACCACCACGCAATGCTCGCGAGCCCCTCATCTCTGGATGGCTTTTCTTCAGATACCTAGCCATTGGATGTAAGAGGGGGAATTTGTATCATTATTTTTGGAAGGACAGTGTGTGACAGAGTGTGTGTGCTGTATGTGACACTCTAGTTTTTGTCCATTTTTTTTACCATGTGGATTCAACAACAAGTGATTTGAGGGGGAGGGGGGATCATCAACTATGAAGTGGTATCTACTGAATAATACCTGCTGATGTTTTTCTGTTTCCTTCATTGTTCTTACACGAGCACTAGCAGAAAACTTTGGGAAGCATCAACTATCAGCTTGCAGTCATACAAGAACTGTGCAAACACTAGCAATTAGCTGAAATCTTCGGCCACATTAGCATGATGTGAATGTGCAGTTAATGTAGATGGTCACAAGAAACACTCGCATGTAATTACAGTTTGCTGTCTCTTCAGATTTAAGTATCCCTTCATCTGTGTCATTGTGTGCATGTGTGAATGACGTCTTTTTGGTTTGCGTCACCAGGTTATGTGGGTGCTGCCACTGTTGGTGCTGCTGCCTGGTGGTTTGTTGCTGCTGAGGATGGACCAAGGATTACCTTTTACCAGCTGGTATGAACTGCATCCAAACAACAATTCATCAGCAAAAACTTAAGCTCTGTGTTTTGTTTTGTTTTGTTTTTTCCAAAACAGTGATATGACTGAATCACTTTTCACATCTTATAGAGCCACTTCCTGCAGTGTGGTCCAGAGAATCCAGACTTCCATGATATGGACTGTAAGGTGTTTGAGTCCCCTTACCCTATGACCATGGCGCTGTCTGTGCTGGTCACCATTGAGATGTGCAATGCCCTAAACAGGTCAGTGTGAGCAAGGGGTCTTCCAGCCAATAAATCAGCAGGTCTAACATGTTCAGAAGAATTGGTGTTCAGTCAGCAGAAACAAAAACTTTGATTTCCAGATATGGCTCTGAGTGATAAGCTTGGACCTAAGTGATGTTTTGTTAGTATTACTTGCAGTTTGCAGTTTGTATTTCCACTTCCATGCACAAACCATGTGTTTCATGTGGGATAATAAACATACATTGCTGCATTTCTGAGTAATTGCTCTTGAGTGATTTTTTTAACAAACATGTGCATTTGTCCTTGTTGTCTCTCAGTGTGTCAGAAAACCAGTCCCTGCTGCGTATGCCTCCCTGGGAGAACGTGTGGCTGCTGGGAGCCATCTGCCTCTCCATGTCTCTTCACTTCCTTATCCTCTATGTGGAGCCTCTTCCAGTGAGAAATACTTCTTTTAGTTTGACACAGAATGTGGTATTGTGAAATGAGAACATGCAGAGTGAAAAGTGTTCTTATGATATAACAATTCTGTCAAATGTGAAGCTAAATTAGAGATTTAGTCTGATGTTTCTCAGAATTGGAAAAACACACCGTGCAGGCTGATCTAGGGTGTGACTTTTGTCTTGCATGCTTCTTTTCAGATCATCTTCCAGATCACCCCTCTGAATCTGACACAATGGCTGATGGTGCTCAAGATCTCGCTGCCTGTCATTCTACTGGACGAGTTTCTCAAGTTTGCTGCCAGGAACTACCTGGAGCCTGGTAAAGAACTGGAGAAGCCTGCCAGCTCCAAAGGCTGCTCCCTGTCTGCATGTATGGAGGGCATCTCCTGGCCCTTCGTGGCCATTTCCCTCCCCTTGGTCCTCTGGATCTACAGCTCCGACACTAACATGGCCGACATGTTCTGGTCCTGACTGACTTGAGCACAACCTCGACTTTTCCACCCCCCCCCCCCCCACCCGTCCCCCCACCCCACTGCCATCACTTCACTCTTTCCTCTCCCTCCTCCCTCTCTGCCTTCCTACATGTGCATAGCTAGTGTGTGTGCGCGTTTGTAAAGTTAGTGTGTGTGCTTGTGCGTGCCTACCGTGTGTGTACGAGAAGGACCAACTTTAACACATGAAACATAACAAATAATATAAAATGTTAACATTGAGAAGTCATCTGTTTTGAGTTGGGATAGGATTTGTGAATGGGTGAGGCTTTAACTGCGAGTGTTAGAAGATCATCACTCCTGTAGCTGTGGACATTGTTGCTGGTTTGAAAGAAAATATACTGTTGCCAGGTTTTTTTTTTGTTTGTTTGTTTTTTTTTTGTTAATGTCAATATTGCCTTTGAGGTTTATATTTTTAATGATTTTGGGAATATCTTTTGTCTCATGTCACTACAGTAACAGGAGATTGTTTCGCTTAAATTCCCTATTCATGAAAAGAAAATTTAAGATATCAGAAATTCATTGATCTGTACAGAGAATGAACACTATTTTATGCAAATCTTTTTTTTTTAATGGCTCTGTAAATTGTTTGACCAGCGTGGCTTAGACATACCGCCTTGATTTATTTTCTAATGTTTACCATTGTGTCTTCAGTATAAACTCAGAACTCTTTCAGAGATGACCACCTCCATGTGGCAGACGAGGATGGGGAAAGGTTTGGGAGTGAATGTTTGAATGCTCCGCTTAAACAAAAGAGGAAAAAAAACCCTGAAAAACAAGCCGCATGTCCTGTGACCAAGCATGAACTGTATGTGGTTTCTCATTTCTAATTTAATTGTGTATACCCGCCCCCCTCCCACCCTCCATTGTTAGAGTATAAATTAACTTCATGGATGTTTTTTTTTTTTTTTTTTTTTTACTATCATGATTTGAAAATAAGCCAGTTTTTCTGCACTGGGCAGAGCACAGCTACCTCAATATGATAAAAGAATTGTTTTTGCTCATCTCTAGATGCTTTTCCTCAATGGTCTTGCTAAAGCGTAACATCTGAGGTGTGCCCCTATTTGCTTGTGCAGAAAACCAAGAACACAAACTTCCTTCACTCTAACACTTTTAAGGATTTATATTGTTTGTATTGATTGACATTCATTAACTTTATTTGTTTTGGAGACAGAACTGGTTGGGGATGCTGTATGTTAATTACCATCTCCATGGCGTTTGATTCAAAGGACAGGAATATTAAAATCTTAAGGAAAAAATACTAATGCAAATACTCCAACTTGAACTTTGCAAATAAGAACCCAAAATGTTGTTTTTTTACTTCAAGGAAAAATACACTCTTGAACCCTTTGAATCAAAGTGTTTTCTGTCTTTATTTAATACGATTGAGGCCAATGGTTATCAACATTCATATCCAGTGTTTTTGTATGTGCATTATGATACTTGAATACAGATCATTTCAGACATATGAATGCTTCAGTTTTCTTGGCACAACATGACGGGAAGGAGATATTCATAACACAGTGGAACAGATCTTGTGTGTATTTGACTTACAGGCTTTAATATTTAGAAGTCTTAGTTTGTGCTGGGCGTACCATACTTTGTGGCAGTGTATACGTGTTGGATCAGAGCCCATACAGTCAACTGCACTAATCCTAAGCATCCTTTCATATGGAAATTTCCAAGTGTGAGAAAAACCCCTGTCTAAAGCATGTGTTTCTTAGGGGTAGAAGCCTGGGTTTGTTCGCACTGTGTGTTTGTGTTCCACTTAACAACTGTGTGCTTTCTTCCTCAATGCCTTCCATTGGCTCCCCTGTCACTAGAGTGAGTATCCATTTGTCTTTATACATACTTCACTAAATAGCACCTCCCCAAAGTAGAAGCTAATAGAACAAGGAGACAGTAGAAAAGGTTGCTGAAAGGAGTTTTAAATGTTAATCTTCCCCTTAGAGGTATGCAAAGGCGTGATTATGAATTGCCAATCATGAGAGAAAACCATAGAAACTCTGCCTTTATGTTGACCACATGCCACCATTGTGAATGTCACTGTGTGCTCTTCTTTTCACCACCCTGACACTTGCTTATATTCACAAAACCAGTACCTACTCTTGAGAAAATGGCAGAAAATGTACGGGTTAAAAAGGAAAATTAGTTGTGTTTTTATTTGTGTTTTGTACTAATATAGTTTTTCTCTTCCTTTTAGGTTGGCTCTCATAAAAAGCTTCATAAAACTTAAGAGTGGGCTCAGAGGCTGGAGTTATCCTACCAATCCAGCATGTGTGCTCACTCTAACTTCACACACCTCAGATACCATGATGACCAGCAGAGTGTGTACCTTTGCACCGCCAAAAAAAAAAGAAAAAAAAAAAAAGACATTTTCACAGTAATAAGACCAAATACATAAGGGTGTATACTATATAAAGTGGTTGGGCTGGAAACATAGGTCTTTGGCCCCATGCACCACAACACATGAACACACTTATACCTCTGTGTGCAGATGCTATATCAATATGACACTATTCCAGTTTTGTGTGCAGGGAAGTTCTCTACACCCTTGACGTCCCGTCTTGCATGAAGAATTTGTTTCCAACTTTCATGGTAGCTTAGAGAACCTTTAAAACCACTGGGTTGAATGGTCTTAGCTGTACATCAGTGTACAAAAATCATGCATGCGTTTCAGCTGTATGTAGGCTTTGCAATTTGTATTTATAGATTCTAATGTATAATACTCCAATGACATATTAAGATGGTTTTAAGATGGATATATCGTAGATATTGGGAAATCACTGTTTTTATTGTAACGGTTTGGGTAATTTGCACAATATTAGACAATGAGAAGTGACTCATGCTGAACCTGACTGTGCTCTACTTGAGTTTGATTTTTAATTCCCCCCCTTGTTAACTGCTGTAGGCCGATCACTGAACCATTTACATTCTGATGAATCAGTCCTTTTGAAATAAGGACTACAGACTGGTAATCCTGCAATACAACAGTGTTCTCCTGTTTTCTTATAGCCTCTGCATTATTATTATTATTATTATCATGTATCCTTATCAACTGCTGTAAAACTGTGATCTAATGTGAGGGGGCCTGTGCAGCCCCCTCAGCAACTCCTGGTCGAAGAACAATATTAACCATGTGTAAAAAGACGATCATTATTGAAGATTAATAATGATTGTAGATGCATTACTGAGGTTGTGGTTTCAGGTAAATAAAATAATATAGTATTTGAACTGTGTCTTTTTTTCTTTCTTTCTTTCTTTCTAGGCTCAGTGCAATCTTACATGTCCAATATTCAGTTTTACACAATTACAATCAATTGTCAATTGTATAGCTAAAAATAAACTTCTACTACTTTATTAACATTTTAGAAAAGCTCCACACTGAGATATTTATAGGTAATTAAAAATAAAAAAAATAAATAAAGTAGTGAAGTTGTCGCACATGTATATTACTCCACTGGGTGGCAGCATTGGCTTAAATATACCAACAGCACTCACATGATGAGTCGCGGCTGTCTGACAGGTAGAAGCACAAGCTTTTAAAGCAGCCCAGGCGGAGTAACATGTTGAAATATCCCTTATTAATAGTTCTTTTTTAAAAAAAATGGAAATAATGGGGTTTTGTGGGAGTTTTCTGCTTCTTGTGATATTTGGAAGAATATGCTAAACTTTTAGGCTTTACTGTGAGCCAGTGATAATGATATGTAGGCCATATGTTGCTGCCAGAGAGACACAGCAATCCCTCAGCCACAGCGAGGTCAAGAAAAGACTCAAATGTGCCATGTTTCACGGAGCTGGAACAAGCCCTTACGAGCTCTAGTTAAAGTGTGGAAATGAGCATGGCCCCGCTCAGGTGAGGGGTGGCTGCAGCCCTGCTCTGTCTCTTTAACCAGCAGGCTCACTGTCACACTGGTCCCTCCCACTCCTGCAGCCCTCCAGTGCTGCTGGCCTGAGATGGGAGCGCACACAGCGGCACCATCGCGGCCGAAGACACGGGAGAAATCTGGAAAAGAACAATTTTAAAAAAAAAAAAAAAAAAAAAAAAAAGCCAACAATACCACATACCGTGCCGTGGAGAAAATGGGATAATGAAGCAAATCATTTACCCGAGCCGGGTCCTGCCGCTTGATCGCATCCTCTGAGAAACTCAGATGTTGTCGTCGCTTGTGTTTTGCGCTTTTTATCCATTCTCCTTGAGCGCCGCTGGTACAAAGGCGCCTGGTCCGGAGCAGCGGCGGCAGCAGCAGCTGGGATCACCGCCATATGAATGGGCAAGAGTGAGCAGACTCAGACTCAGACTCAGACAGTGAGTAAACCCTGAAGACTAAAACACTTTATTCAATTTTTATCTCCCTGAGATCCAGATCACCCGCGAAGACAGCTGCTGTCATTGTGTCGAGGCTGAGATTTTTTTTTATTTTTATTTTTTATTTTTTTCCAGTTCTTCTGAAAGTGATCTTTTCTGGAATAATGCATGAGAAAGACGAGCTCTGCTGCAGGTTTTTATCCCTTTTTCTCTCATTCACATTCCCCGTTATTCCTCTGTCTGAACAGCCGGTTTTTCTCGTTCAGAATGGGATGTATTGTTGCGACTGCGCAACCCACGACAAGTGTCGGCAATTAGACTGTGTGTTTCTGCACGGGTTACCTAAAGGCCTGCTATAAACACTGTCACTGCTTTTGCAGCTGGAAGTGGACGTTGTTGTCGGTAAGGACTCTGTGGCCAACTGGACTGAAAAGGCACAAACGGTGCGCCTTTGGCATCTGTCCCCCCCTGTGCGTGAATCAGGGTCTCTCACAAAAATAAATTAAGCACAATATGGTGGAGCCTGTGGGTTTCATCGAAGCTTGGAAAGCGCAGTTCCCAGAGTCAGAGCCCCCCAAAATGGAGCTGCGGTCAGTCGGTGGCATCGAGCAGGAGCTGGAGAAGTGCAAGGCGTCCATCAGGCGCCTGGAGCAGGAGGTGAACAAGGAGCGCTTCCGCATGATCTACCTGCAGACCCTCCTGGCCAAGGAGAGGAAAAGCTACGACAAGCAGAGGTGGGGTTTCAGGAAGACGCCGCTGAACGAGGGGATGGACCCCGCGGCCACACAAGGTGCAGAGTCCCAGTCCCAGCAGCCACACATGCAGGAGACTGGTGGTGTTGGAGTAGGAGTTTGTGGTGGAGGGTATAGTGCTGGTAGTATGGAAAGGGGCCGTTTCCAGCCTCTAGGAGATGGAGCTGGTAGGACCAAACCCAGACCTCCGCCAGCCAGGAAGTCGGCCTCCCACGGAGACGGCCTCGAGTCAGCCTTCGATGTACCCCAGCAAGTTGAGTCGACGTCCTGTGACAACCTGGATGGCCTTTCGCCATCCAAGCAGAGAGGCGGCATCACCGTCTCTCCCCGCAGGCCCACCCTTCCGCCCCCAGACAAGGAGCTGCCCTCTGACCCCAAGGACAAGCTTGGGATGGGACTTGGCGTGGCAGCTCTTAGATCCAACTTTGAGAGGATCAAACGGGCCAACTCTCACTCTGCGGGTGATGTAGCTAAGGGCCAGGAGAAGCAGCTGCCTCCGCCACCACCGCCGTTTTATACCAATATGGAATTCCACCACGAGAGAGGTCTGGTCAGGGTCAACGACCGTGACGTCTCTGACAAGATCAGCACCCTGGGCAGCCAGGCCATGCAGATGGAACGAAAGCGATCTCTTCACTCCCTCCCAGGTAACCTGGCAACAGTGGCTGGAGAGCTCCGCGCCAGGCCAGTCTATAGAGGACGGTCCACTGAGAGCACCTGTGGCTATGATGCAGAATATGAAGATGGAGAGCCCAACCAGAGACATTCAGGCAGGGCCAACGGGGGCAAACCTCCGCCCCCGCCTTGGCAGCCCTCTGACTTCCAGGCTTACTCCAGTGTCTATGTTGGTGGGGTGATGATGGGTGAAGGTGGTGGTGGAGATGGTAGAGGTGGTGGTGGAGGTGGTAGTGGAGTCACTATGAGAGACCATGGGGGAGGTGATGATCACCTCCTGACCTGGCCACGCCGCTCGTATTCCCCAGGTAGCTTTGAGGATGTCGGTGGAGGCGGCGGCTACACGCCGGACTGCAGCTCCAATGAGAACCTGACATCCAGCGAGGAGGACTTCTCCTCAGGCCAGTCCAGCCACGTCTCACCCAGCCCCACCACGGCCTTCCGTCGGCCCTTCAGAGAGAAGAGCCGCTCGCCTTCCCAGAACTCCCAGAACTCCCAGCACTCTCTGGACAGCAGCAGCCCTCCAACGCCGCAGTCCCAGAAACGCCACCACCGGCAGCAGGGAGGCCATGTGGTCATGTCAGAGGCCACTATTGTGAGCGTTCGCAAGACTGGTCAAATCTGGCCACCTGCTGCCCATCATGACCTCTTGCCCCATGGTAGAACATCCCATGACAACAGTTTCCATGGAGACCACCTAGGTGAGTGAGGATGCCCTCTTTAATCTTCATTGAGGTGGAGAGCAGGTGGACTAGAGTGGATAGGACATTTCACAGAAACCACACAGAAACCAAGTGCGCCTGGTTGTGTGTGTGGACTAGACAGAAATATGAATGAAAGCCTGAGTGAATGAGTGTAATTTAGTCATGCTGGAATTATGCTGGCATCTGTTCTTTTGCATTTTTAGCCTTTTTCTCTACATAATATATCTTTGCTCTTAAAACCACAAAGCAGCCAAATGTTCAAGTGATTGATACTCTGTGCACGCAAACACGCAGGACTGTGTGTCCTTTGGAAGGCCTCGCGTGGGAGACAGATGAAAGATCCACCTCTGCTTATTCCTGGAATTCAGTCGGGTGGGTGAACAATAAATGCGGTCAGTCTGAGTTGAAACTGCAGGTCTAGCCTTTCTCAGACGACTCCTGCGGCTCTGAGTATGGAATTCCAATCACAGGTGTCTGCCTGCCTGTCTCACTCTCTCTCTCTCTCTCTCTGTCTGAAGTGTGACAGAGGAGAAGACAAGCCCCTGAACCTCAAGCTGAAACTATTTATTTGCTTATATAACAGACCAGAACAAAAGAAATCCACTGTAATCTCTCCAAACAATTATCTGCAGTATCCCTAACCACTAAATTGCTGCCTTGGAGCGATGGCACCTGTAATAGAACAGCAGCTAGCAGATAGATGTGCAGCCCAGAGCTAAATACATGGGCACTACCTACATTAGCTGCCAGGCTCAGGCACCAACAACAATGGACTGTGTTGTATAAAGAAGCACATTAGAAGGGCTTAGTTTACTGTAATTCCTCTGTGAAGTTTCCATTGTAGAGGCTGTGCAAACTCACAAGAGCTAAAACCAAACACTGCTCAGGTAGCTCAAATATTTGACATCATTTTTTAGACATGGAGTGACAAGGTGCGGTTTGCAGCAGTAACGCACATTTTGGCGTGCTGTCTCTCTATGGTTTTCTGCTATGGATGCGAGTAGTGTTTTAGCGCCCACTGTATTGTAACAGATTTGGGACTGGCGCCCTGCTGGACCAGACAGGCAGCAGGGTGCTGGCATCGCACGCCTGCTCTGGTGCCAGGACGATCTGGAAAGAGGGGAAGAGGTAGTCAGATAGATAGTAAAAGTGGAGAGAAACCGAGAGAACCGGAGTAGTAGGTGGCGGAATGGAGAACACAAAGATAAAAAGAGAAAGAAAGCGTGTAAGCAGAAAGGAAGACTCAGTTGGCCGATGAGGGATACATACCTGCCTCTACAATGAAGTTATAGCTGATTTCAGTAATGTGGAGGCCTAATTTCATCGATGTTATCCTGCTGCAATATGTGACTCAGTGCAGAAGGTATTACTGTCATCATTCTGGGTAGCATTACTGTCTGAAACCTGATACATCTCATTGCTTAAATATCCTGAACAGAGGACAGGTCTCTGTGCATCCATAATTCATTTATGCGAATAGATCCACTGACACAGTGGCCCTAGTGGAATCAGCTAAAATGTTTTTCCAGACAGGATGCTATCGTCAAAGCGCAGGATCACATCCTGTTCGGAAAACCATCTTAGACATATTTGTGGTGAACGTGAAAGGCATCTTCCCTTTTAATTACCATTCCTTCCCTGATGGCAAGTAATAGGCAAACAACATTAACAATTTAGAGAGCAATGCTAACATCCTTAGGTCTAACAACAATCAAGAGTGTGCAAGTCCCCAGCAAATGGCTAGCTAATTCCCCAGCTGCTATGTTTAGGATTATCACTGCACTGTCTGCTCTCTTTGTTTTAACATCTTTTCCACAACAATGAGCCCTGTGGGGAGTTAGGCGAGCCGGAAGAGCAGGGACAGAGATGGAGGACTGGTGGGGGGGGGGGCTGTTCTAGACAGCGATCCATTTAGTGGGATAATCTGGAATTTAAGCATAAGAAGTAAAATGTTGGTTAGACACCCTGCAGAGTGGTCTTGTTTTCTAGTTTGGGTTTAAGCTGGGGGGGGGGGGGCAGACGGGCGTGATGTCGACAGTGAAGGTGAACCATGAATATTGCATCATTTTTGGGCGCCGGTGATGCCAGCCAGAAAAGAGAGAGGCTAGTGAGGGAGGAAGAGTCAAGAGTATGTTTTTGGCGGGCAGCTGATGATAATAATGACGAGTGGGACGGTGTTGTGAGGAAGACTGAGGGAGGCAGAGTGCAAGGCAGAGCTGTCGTTTCTCGCTTCATTGGTCAGGGATGCGGGGGCTGCAGAGAGGCACAGATGGGAAGAAACTCTCCCGTTGCGTAACAGAAACACACAGACTCGGGCTCACACACAAAGACACACACGCTTGATGTTTACTCGTATAGCTCGAGGCTGCTTCGCCTTCAGCAATAGGTGTGCGCGTATGAGTAGCTTGAGATAACATTCAGACTGGGCCAAAGGAGAAAGATGTTTTCTGCCAGTGGTCGACCTGAGTCTGGAGACACCACTGTCTCTGTGGAGGACTCTCCATCTTCTCTTCTCTTCTCTTCTCTTCTCTTGCATGCCACCAACGGTAGTAATTGCTTCATGGTGCGTTTTGTTTATTTAATGTGGGGAGGGGATAAAAAAAGTTTACATGCTGAGCAGAGATTAGCAGGTCTTTGTGCTCTGCGACAGAAAAACAGAACGACAAAATGAGTGAAAGATTAAAATAAAGATACCTCCCTTGAGTGTCATTCAGTTTGAAAGCGGCGACGCCTGGCAAGTTAAATCTAGGCTCGTGAAAAAACGGCGAAACATGTTTGCAGGCAAAACCTTCGGCTGCCAACTTCTCATTTTTGAACTGAATGGAGAAGAAACATGAGCGCTGCAATGTTACGTGAAGTATTCGATCATTCATGCTGATTTAGCAGACAGACAAGTCCCTTTCACATCATCATGACTCAATTATTCATCTTTCCTGCGAGCAAACCTCTGCAATAGTATAGAAAATGTCCATTAAATGTAGAACATGAAAATAGATTTCTTTAAAGAAGGGCAAAAGTTCATAGCCAAGCCAGAAAAGGAACCAAATGAAACCAGAAAAACAATCAAAATGTTGCTCACACGCTGGCAGTAGGCAGTAGGAAAAGGTGGGAGAAATGTCAGATTTGTGAAAAGCTGAATGAAGATCAGATGGAGTTTAACTGATTAAATCCTCATCTTCTCAGGCTTAGCAATGTCAGCAGGCAGGCCCAGTGGCCGTACTAAGAGAGTTCACCAACCAAACCACACACATATTACCTGCTGAAAGTTTTAGTGAGGTCAGTTGGCTGAAGAAAGGGAGCTTTCACGACCTCCTGTGATGAAATGGGTGGTAACCAAAAATGCCAAGTCTCTACGTACGCTGTTTCCTTTGATTCATCTGAAGGGAAATCTGCCTGTAAAACCAGTGAATACCTGTGGGTTTGCGTCTCTGAGGGCAGGGATGCCAAAGCAGGACAGGCCTGAGAAAGCGTCAATGGTTGTATTGTCCACGACCTCCACCTACTTCAGCTAGGTCCTGTCAGTGCTGTCATTTTAGGCAGGTACCACCTCTTGTGTTCTCTGTCCTCTCTGGTGTTGGGGTCCTGTTTTGCATGGATGGATGTTTTTGTAATAATATGATATGAATGCAGAGTGGTTTTGTTATTTTATTTAGGATCCCAGTAAGAATGGTGTTGGTAATTTGCAGGTCAGTCAGACATTAAGGGGTCAAGGTTAAAACTGAACTAAATTTGGTTGAAAAGTTTTTTTCAACGAGGTTACACAGCCATGGTTTCTACAGAATATAAATTACTTTATTTTAACTGATCCTGATGACCTGAACCAGTTGCACCAGCTTAGCCAAGTTATAACACAAGTGTTTACAGAGTGGAGATGGAATTCAAATGGTTAACACCTCAGAAACTACTCCTAAAGTAGATATTAGTTGTTACTAAGTATTTAATGTTTGTCATTTAACAGAAATAACACAGTCTTACTCAAACTACAGAACACTGTGCCAAATACATTTTGCTCACCTAAAGTGGTTTGCTAATTAACCTAATCTGGTTAGCTAGGTTAGCGTAATCCCCACTCATTCTAAACTACATGAATACTACTAGCTCTGAAACACAGATTTTTTTCATGTATACAAACATCAGTAAAACAAAGTGATACCTTTATATGAAGGACTTGGTGTTACAGATATTTCCCAGCCAATTTACATATTACTTGATCCTTAACTAGCTAACACATTTCACAAGTTTTAATGGTGCGACCCAATTTAGTTAATCACTAGGTTGAAACTAGCGAGTAGTTACTAAGAGCTTTGGAAGGATTTTAATTCATACAGCCATAGTAATTAAATTCTGGATAAATAACAGTGTGCAAAGACTGGCGTAAACTTACAGCCAGCCTTTTTTTACCCAGTATATCTTTTGACCTGAAAATTGTCAAATCATACCTTACTGCGTTTGCTCGTGTGTGATTTTTCCGTTAGCATGTGTTGGAGAAGACAGACAAACAGTCACTAAGAAGAGGGCTTGGTGTCCCTGAGGGACCCTTGCAGATTAAATCTGATGTCATCAGTGCCATGCTGTGTGTTTCTGGGTATTTTTCTAAATATATTTATCGCTTAATGTCATGATGTGAAACACACACTCACACTTATTTCCTTGGAAATCAGAGTTGAGTGTGTTAGTTGTGTATGTGTGTGTTTGTCTGTCTCATGGGATTTTCTGAGCAAACCTAAATCCTGTAATAAGCTGGTGATCAGTGGAGATGACGGCCTACAGCAGCAATGCCAGGGAGGATCTGAATCTGTGTATGTTTCCTCCTCTCTTAGCCTTGTGTGTATGCGCAGTTGGGGCCTTAACACCATGTGATCCAGCATGTGTTTCTATGTGTGTATGTGTGCAGGGAGGGGGGCAGAGGATGAAAAGGAAGGTTGGGTACAAACAACTCACGAGACACTGAAAGAGATTTTGTATTTTGTCAGTGGTACCTCCGGCCAACCCCTTATGCTTTACAGTAGTCCGGTGTGGCACAATGACCCCCTTTTCACATTGGGGGTGGGGGGGCTGTAGCTCTTAAAAGGGTCGTTCAGTGTGTGCTGTCGAGTGAGTTTGGCAGTGAAAGCCTCGGTTACCTCAGCCGGCACACAGGAGCTGCAGGCTCACAATCAGGCCCTGAGTGGTGGAAAGGAGAGGAGAGAAGCATGTGAGGAGAAGGAGAAGAGGTGGAGGTGGGGGGGGGGGGGGGGGGCGGATCTGCCTTTCTTGCCAGCTGGGTGCTCAGCTCAGCCTTTCATTGGGCTGGTGCAACCTGCTCGGACCAATTATGCAAGCACAAAACGGCCCCTTTGTTCCCTTTGCTGGGATCAGTTATGGAGGAAGAAAACTTCCTTTCTGAGAAAAAATGAAAAGCCTGTTTACTCATTCAGGATTTGAGTTAGTTGGCTTGTCTGCATTTAATGCAGTTCTAAAAGTATTTTTAATTGCGTTCTGTTATAGATAATAACCCTTATGTTTATGTGTTGGTCTTGAACATTTATAGTTCAACATTTATACATTCATGCTGTGTAGTGTTATTTTTTGCAGCACACTTGATATGCAACCAGTTCCTTGTCCATTAGTGGTTAGTTTATTGACTTTGAATGTAAATAATATAAAATACAACTTAAAGTAATCAAATCAAAACATTAGGTCCAGATATTCGATATAAAAGATAATTCTGTCTCCGCACACAGAATTGCTAAACTACATGCTCCAGTTTTCTTGGAAGTACTCAGAAAAATCACTGATAAATACGAGCACTTGTAAATGTAATGAGTGTTTGCGTGTTTGTGCGTGTAGTTCACTTTCAGAGCATCTCTCTGGTGGTGCTGCACCCCTTGTTTCTGCAGTAGAGGTCCAGCTTGTCACTGAGGCTGGCTTGGCAGTGGGCAGGAGTGGTGGAGCAGCTTCAGCAGCTCCAGCAGCTCCCCACTGACAGTCAAACTGCCTGGCTTGGTTTTGTGGGGCCTTAGCCACAAGTTTCATCCTGTGCACTCGACCACAGAGCTCGAGTGTGTGTGTTGTGTGTGATGTGCAGGGGAAAAAAAATGTTTTAAAGGAAACAAAGCGATTGCATGTGTCCACTGTCCACTGGTTTGAGGCCTGGGCAGAGTTTTGGGCATAGGGTGAAGGGAAGCAGATTGGGTGATCATCACTGGACGCTGCAGACAGACATGCAAATACAAACACACATAAACACACACTCACAGCCCTCCAATGGGTAATTACTCTTCCCTGCTCCTGTTTATTTCTTCTCCTTTTTGTGTGTGCTTGTGTGTGTCCTATGCCAAGCATCCAGCCACAATCTTTCCTCTTGTGACCAACAGCTCATGAAAAAAAAGAAAGAAAGAAAGAAAGAAAGAAAAAAACTTGGAAAATCCCTAACATAAATTCTGCTGCCTTGTTTCTCCCCATGTGTAACTCTTGTAACTTTTGAACAGTGGCCATCTTGGCTCTCTCTAACATGGCCTGCGTTGTCGCTGTCACTGAGCTCATCTTCTGGATTGGCCACAGTGCTGGGAAACTGTGCTAGTTAGCGTCCACCACTAACCACTCACCACAGGCCTTTGGCCTCGCAGCGTAAGTGCTTACTGCTGTGTGTCTTCCGGTTTTCTATGTACCCTAGGTTAGCTGCACGGGTCGTTAATCACAGCCAGCTCTCTAAGGGACTGGGTTAAAGTTGTGGGGGTAGGATGGAAAGAAAGACCTGGTTTATGGTTTCTGGTTAAGACCACAAGGCAATATGGCATCTATGAAGATTAATATCAGAGTGACCCACTTGGCCCTTTGAGCTATGCAGAGCTGCATTCTGCCTTATTTGTCTAGATTTACTGGTGCTCTAGTCTCGACATTAAAGGGTCACTCCAACTATTTTACAAGGCAAAGTAAATGTACTAGTCACAGGAAGCAGGATGACATCAAGTCTAACAAAATGACTTAGGTGATGTTGCTTGAGTATCTCAGATAAACAACAGATTTTTCAACAGAAAGCCCCATGTCACAATCTGTCATGAGTTTCAGAAATGTGGACATTAACCACGTCAGTCAGTGCATCATGGGAAATGTGGGATCCAGTGTTTTTTTTTAAACTCATGTTAGTCCCTGAACTTTTTGGGAATTGCAATACTTAATTGCTGGAAAAATACAGACAAATTGCTGCTGTCTTATTAAAAAAGTAACATGCTTAAACAAAACAAGTCTTAAGGACTTTTGACAGCTTTAATTTAAAACATTGTCTTTTAATGAGTGACATGAACTTGTGGCCTTGTGGCATATGCGTTTAGAACACATTTACAATTGAAAGCACAGTGATTTTTTTCTGGATTAAGGGGCAGAAACCTGTCTAGTCATGCAAACATGTAAGCCTTAATCTCCACTCTTTAGACTGGGAATTAGTTGCTGGCTAACAATCAGATTACCATTAGTTTTTTTTTTTTTTCCTCATGTAACACAGCTCTCATCACGCTGCTCTCATTACAGCACTAATGCGTGATGTCCTATATATAATATTTAGGATTATCATCACTCACAAACCAGCGCTTGCATGTATGCATCTTTAACATGTGTGTTCCTGCCCTACATTGAGTAGATGCTCCATGCTTTAAGAAAATTAAGATGTTTCAAATGGAGCTTTTCATTTATTTAATGAGCCATTCTCTTGCCCATTTCCCACCTCATTTCTCCCCTAAAGCTTTTCTCTCTTCTCTTCCTCTTTTCTTATTCTCATCTTACTTTTTCCCATTTTCCCTCTTCCTTTCTTTCGTTATCTCCTTCTCTCCATCTCTGCTCCATTCAGCCAGCTGCTTCTAGTTTCCTTTGCTTGCAGCCAATTAGAGGCGCATCACCTTTCCATTTTTGTTTCGTCGGGTTTTCCACCAAGCAAGGGGAAAAGCAAGGAGAGATCAAAGTCACAACCCCCCCTGCAGGAGCAAGCAGGCTCTCTCTGTAATTGTCCAATAGGGGTTTAACTGTCGAACGCCTATAAAACAACACAATCAATGCCAAATGTCTCCTTGTTACAGAACGGTATAGACTGGCGAGTCTATTCCCCTGCGCCTGCACGGCTGATTCTCTCCAGTCTTTTTGTTTTCAATCTTTCCCTTCAGCTATTTCTTCATGTCTGTGTTTCCTTCTTCTGTCTGTCCATGATGTATTCCTGGTACATGTCTGTGTTTCAGTCTGTGCCTCTGTAGTGGTTGTGTGTGGACACAGACAGTTAAAATCTTATAATTCCTGGAGAAATTGGTTTAGTTGGCTTTAATGGCGCCAACCTCAGCTTACTGTCAGTGGTGGGGATTGTGGCTCACTAAGGGTTAAGCCAAATGTAGGATGTAGTATCGTTCCCTGAATGACCTTGAAATCCTTCTGTCTTATGGCGTATAATGCAATACAAAGAAATCAACAAATGCTGAGAAGTTAACATAATTATAATTATAATAAGAATGAGATATCAAGAAAATCATGCATGCAAATGGTATTAATATCAATTTTATTCAGTTGATTTGAAGTGTCTTTTAATGGCCACAGCTAGCTTGTTTAGCAGATTTTGTAGGTGATAATTGAATTGAATTGAAATTTCACATTCGCATCACCTGAATGTATCCTGGCTTCTAGAGGAGAAGCAGAGAAGGTTTATAGTGTTTCCATCCAACAGTTCAGGACAGATTCAGGACAAAAGACCTCAATGGTCAAAACATTCCCTCATTAAATGCTCGGGAGCTTGTAATATCCACTGTGGGTACCACTCCCCTTTATCTTTTGCCAGAAGAGAAGCACAGGAGTCATCAGCGTGCTCCTACAGGGACAGAAAAACGCCTGAAGTTGTTTCCACAGTGAAGCTGAAAGGCTGGAGAAGAGGGAGGAAGTGCTTCAGACCTTATTAGCTTTATGTAGCCGCAAATGAAGAGCTACAGGAGGAGACACCTTGTCCTCTTCCCCTCTGCCAGACAAGACACATGCATGGACATACTCTCTCTGACTGTGTCTGTGTCTCTTAATCAAATACACAAGCATGGAAGCAGACATAAAGTAGCTGTCACTGCAGACACGTTACTTGGACCAGGGTTTGGGTTCAGTAGCATTTTTTCCAATCCGAATCCAGGATGTGTCACTGGTAGCCTGAATTTGGACCAGAGAAGCTGACAGGGAGAGATCAGCTGGTAGAGGAGACTCACCACTCTGTTGACTCTTGATTGTGGAAACAAAAAAACCTTGGGTAAGTGCAGACAACAGCTTTCACTAGACACCTCACCACATCAAGATCTGTTTTGGGACATGATGAAAAGATATCAGAAGAAAGTAGGTTTGGGGATTTTGAATAAGGTTAGCCTTTAAACTTGGTGATCAGGTGTTTTTACAAACCTGGAGCTCAGCCCCGACCCTAGTTTGGACACACACACGTCTCTTTCCCTTCCCTCAGGTTCTTTGTTATCGGGTGCTCAGTAAATGGTAGTTGTCAAGGGCTGCCCAGGCTATTAAAGGTGGAGGTGTGCGTGTTAGGATTTTTTTTTTTGAGGTGTGGGGTGGGGGACTGCAAAATGAGGTAGCTATGCTATAAAAATCACACATTATCAGACTAATGTGTAAACTGGCTGGCTGCTGATCAGCGTCACAGCTGGCTACTTCTCAGTCAGGAGTGGAGGGGGAAGAAAATCTCTCAAACTGGCTGTGCTGTGGCGATTGATTTTGAGGTGGATCAGAATCTGTCGTGACTGACCAGACAATTGTTAAATGTCTAAAAATACGGAGAAAAAAAAAAAAAACATTACCAGATGTGAAGAGAAGTTTGATTGCCATTAGTCTTTCTCCCACTCCGGCTCCTTTTATTGTCTGTTATTTGTTGAGCTGCTTGTTGCAGAGGGACTGGATAACTGCAGGCTCCTGGGGAAGATCAGATTTCATGTTAGGATCTGCCTCCCTCCCCTTCCTGCTCTCTCTTTTCCCTGAATGCCCTTCGGAAACATCCCTCCTTCTGTGATATCTCTTTTATGTCACTTAATATCCTTTTCTCTATCCCCTTGACCATTTCTCTCTCTCTCTCTCTGCCTGCCTCTTTCACTAAGCGCTGTACAGCCCGGAGCATGTATAATATAAAGGCTGATTTTAAGCCCAATTTGCCCATGACAACTGATTTTCAAGTTCATTGAGAGACTGCGCTTGTCTGCAGAAATATCGGACGCATCACCACGGACGGACTTCAAACTTTATCTTTGAGATTTTAATTTGTTGCCTCTCAGTTCAGACACAATAATGATTATATCACTTGTGATCCATGTGAGTTCTGCATGAATCTTAATGTAATTTGAGCAGGTTAACAGAAGCATGAATGGAAATCGCCAATCTGCAAAAATCTGTCATTCAGTGTGTGATGCAGAGGTCTTTTCACACTCAGTCAGAATTTTAAAAGCCTTTTATCCGCGGCTGTATTGTCCCTGTCTGTCTTTCTGTTTCAATCCATTGTTAGCCCTCTTTTCTTCTGACAGGCGGCAGAATCCAAGCCTGCCGCTCTCGACCTGATTCTCCTCCTACGTACCTACGCCGGAGCAAAATGGAGACCAGAAATTCAACTCTCTAGCTTTTCCAGCTCAACCTGTGCCCCAAGCAAATCACTTAAAACACATATTTTTAAGTGAAAAAGAGGCTCAACACAGCTTAGCAACCACTCTGGACAGCTTCTCTCAGAGTTATGCAATTTTCTGGTTAGGCCTGCAATCTGTAAGTCTTCAACAGAAACCTTGTGCAAATAACCCTGACTGCAAGATAACAAGGCAATACCGAAGGCGTGTGATGTTTGCCGTGGGCTGATACTTTGTCTAAAATGGCTTAAAGCCAAATGGGCAATTTGACTCAAACATGAGCACGTGTTTATCTTATTATCACATCAAAAATGAGACTGGGAGCACTGGGAATAACCCGCTGACACCCTGGTGTGTGAAATGTCAGAGAGATGTTTAAGAAAACTAACTCTCCAGCTGACTGGGAACATCACCTGACATTGACTTTACTGAAAATACTTCTCTGTGTTCAAAGAACAAAACCGAGAGAGCGAGATGTTTGGGAATGTAGGAGGAAGAGAAAATGAAGTGATTCCTCATGTGCTGCTTTTGTTGTGGGATTCTGAGCTTCCTCTGTAGTGTCCACATGGTGTCCACATGGTCAAAGCATGGTCTCATTTTAAGAAGCTTTTTTTTTTTTTCCCCCTGATATCTGCTTCTTTCTCTTATTCTTTGTCCGTTCTTTGCTCTTTCTTTCACTCTGTTTTCCTTTTTTCTCTCCTAGTGTTCCAGTTTTACATATCTGCCTGTGTCATTGTCCCTGCAGTTTCGTCTCATTTGGCCCACTTTGTAGACCTATAAATGGCAGAGCATGCTCAGGGCATACTGGTAGTGATTGTCTTGGAGTGACAACTCAAGAAGTGTTTCCTCTTGTCACATCTGTAAGGAGGACGTACAGTAGCTTGCCTTGTTGAATTTTGCTGTGCGAGTGTAGCCATCAGCCTCCTTTCTTTTACAAATACACATTTGAATAATACCAATATTTCCCTAAAGTAAATGTTTCTAATGACCTCTTTGTACTGTTGTACATCCCGTCTCCTGCTCTGTCTCTCCTACATGAATACACAAAAATGTAAATGCAGATATTTAGGAACAAACTCAGCATCTCATACACATGTAGAGCTGAATACATGCCCGCTCATTGACTGCTAAACTCTAAATTCATGCACGCACCACTCTGCCTTGCTGCCTAATCCCTTTCTCTGTCATCCATTATTGATGCTGTAGCCCACTTGTTGCAAAACTAGAAACTGGCGTCATATTCCTCAACTCCTCACCTAGTAGCCAGCTCACAATGCCTCCACACCCTCATTCACACAAACACACTCACACAAACCTTCTCATGCTCCTGTGTGCACTGTTACACCCTAGTCTGATGGGTAAACCAATATCAATAGTATAATCACACTGTAGGTAGCAAGCTTCCACCCTCAGTGCTGCTCAGCAGGATGATCCTATGATAGTAACAATTCTGTGGCTGCAGCTGAGCTGCTGATTATTTTATGTATTAGTCGTATAAGCTATGAAATGTTGAATAATTGTGGAAAAAAAATGTATCATTTGTTAAAGCCCACAGAGATGTCTTCGGTTTTCTTGTTTTTTGTCTGATCAACAGTCCAAACATTTTTAATAAACTGTAAGTGTTTAGCAGCAAATTCTCATATTTAAGAAGCTGGAACCAGAGAATATTTGGCTTTTTTTGCTGGAAAAAATGAAACATTTAGTCAGTTAGTAGACTTTCTTTCAAGTGACTGATAGACTAGCTGTTGCAGCTCTCAACCTGTCATGAGCAAATAGTGTTGAATCTCTACTTGCACATTGCCACACACAGACCCAGAAATGTCCCAAAGCAGTCGGACTTTTACGCTCATTAACTCCTATAACTTTTACACTGAGTGTTGTCATCTCTTGCACAAATGTCCCCTCTTAGAACTGCTGACCATAGAGAGAGATGATGAGACAATAAATGTCCATCTTATCCCAGGGGTTATAGATTATTTACAGTACATTTCATTTGTGTTGCTATTAACATTAGAAACCATTGTTTCCCATTGGGTTAGTTCACATTTGTGGCTGTCAACCTACAGAAAGTAGTTTATTCAGGTATGATAGTTTTCTATAGATGCACCATTTTTGAAAACCATTTCTTCTTTCATCTGAACAGTTCTTTACAGACTTTGAAATAATGACTAATGAACCATTAACTGAATCACATCAGAGAGAATAAAGACAAGCAATGCCTGAAGCCAAACCTGAGGAGATCTGACATCAACAAGAAATCTAACAACACAAGTACAGTCAGTGTGACTGTATATGTGTGGAGTGTCATTTTGTTCTTACATCAACAATTTATTATGTTGACATGTTATGAAATGGGGTGTTTAGCACACAAACAGGGGATGCTGGTAGAACTAAAACCACTAGACCACTAAAGAATAAGAGAATCTGTAGCATGTGAGCTGTGACTCCAAACACTGTAGATGACAAGCTTGAAAGAAAAGTCCTTCTGCAAATATAATGAGTCACATAATCACAAATATATGAAACCCAGGTCTGAATTATTGTGCAACATGATGACTTTCATACCACTGTATGATTGCGCTTTTGTGTGACTTTGTATTTGTATAGGTTTTAAAGTGCTGTGTTGTAATCCCATAACACAAATCGACCAGATTTACATTTTGAGCATTATCATTGAATAGCCTACATCAGTTTGATGTTAGATTTTAGCAACAACTCAGCACCCCATGACACTCACTTACAAGCAGCAGATGATGAACAGTATACACAGCAGTGTAAACAGCAC
Source organism: Trachinotus anak (assembly GCF_046630095.1). Classification (NCBI taxonomy): domain Eukaryota; kingdom Metazoa; phylum Chordata; class Actinopteri; order Carangiformes; family Carangidae; genus Trachinotus; species Trachinotus anak. Next base: position 12,678,152 of record NW_027273879.1, on the reverse strand, counting down.
CACAGTAGGCTAGGCTATATGCTCAGTCACATGGTTCCATCTGTCAGATGTAATTTAGGTTAGTCACTTATCATGTGAAATGGAGGCAAATATCTAATTGACTATAAGCTGGCGCCTGCTTTGCACATTTTGCCACTGCACAGACTGGGGCAAAAATGAACCCATGATTTTGAATTGAATTTCATACAGCACCGTGTTGCTTTTGACAGTTTAACCCTTTTTATATTGTCTTGAAAGCCTGATTGTATTTCAGGTTTTATTTGATTTGAGGGATCAAGGTTTCTTGCTGATCAAGGTTTTTGTCAGTGTTTCTTGACAAAATGGCCTTTTTGGGACTGGAGAATATTTTCTGAGTCAGCGTCTCATTGGACAGCGAGAAATAATCATTTCTGATTGGACAACCAGAAACGAGACAATGATGTCTGACAGAAGCAGCACAGTCACTAGTAAAATGTCTTCAAAGGGATGAAGAGCAGCCGCAGTGCTGTGACTAATGATTGACATGGCATTGTCCCTGCCCCCTCTCTGCAGTGCATTGGATGATGGCCAGAGGACAAGGTGTCTCGAGGAATCCCTGTGTCGCCAGGGAAGCATGGACACACAAAAACACATAAAGATAAACCCACCACAGAAGACCTCACACCCAGTGCTATTTACTCTAGACACACACTTCCTCCTGCTTCAGGCCTTGTGGGATCTTACTTTAAATGCAAAGAAAGAGGATACTGCTCTTAAGTTGTGTTTCCTGGTCGTGCAAACACCCTCAATGTAAACAACACATTTGCCCCTCCGATGAAATGCTGTTCTTGTCTGAAAGCTTCCTCTCTCACATGCACCGTGTGATTGGCCACAGAGGGATGCCACTCCCTGCTGTTGATGTCAGTTAATATGCGGGCGCAAATGTGTTGCCTTGAGGATGAAAAAAGGATCCATAGGAAGACCTGTGGTGCCCACAGTCTGCACCCTGGGCCAGAGAAAAGTGGAATAATTTTATTAGACTGTTGTGCCAGGCCAAGAGATATTCATAACTATATTGATTACTTAAGTGAGGGCGCCCATCCGAAGACCTCTATAAATCTTTAAGCAGCAGATGGCTGAACCCTCGTCTGAGGGATATGACTGCACTCTACATCAGTGGCAGTTAGACAGCCATGTTGCGTGGTGGTGACTGAGACTGTCCTTTACCCTGACAGGCTTTCACCTTGCTGAAGTCTTCCCTTACAGCTACAGTATTGCAGCTCTGCAGCTAAATAAAGCCAAAGAGTAGCTGGCAATTATCAACCTATGCTACTACAAAAAGTTCTCTGTCTATTTCTTTTTTTCTTGTGGTGGATAAAAATGTTTTTAAAAAGTGCCGAACAATTCCTCCTGGGCATGGAGCAAAAGTGCAATAGTAGCTTGCAGTTGCCTTTAGCCAGGAGTGGGATCTCTGGACTGGTTGAGCCTATTGGGTTGTTTAAAATAAATACATAAAAAGCATCCACCAACTGAGAAAAGGCTTCCAGAGAACCAAACAGATGGTTTGACTGTGTGAGGAGATGTACTGCTCCGCACAGTGGAAACGTCCAGTGTTTTACACTGACACAATTAGCCGTAATGAATTGAATTATCCTGCCAAGGTAGTGATGGCTTCAGTGAAAAACACAGCACAGACAGATTCAGATTCACCTCTGGCAGACAAATCGTGGCATCTTGCTTCAAGGCCTCTGTTGCTCCACTGAGGGAAACAGATGGGTTAGTTTTATTGAAGTGTGGGTGTGTTTGTGTGTGTGTGTGTTTATGTGTGTGTGTGTGTGTATGTGTGTGTGTGTATGTGCGTGCGCATGTGCATGTTTCAAAGACAGTGTGAGTGTCCACAAGCTGCATGCAGCTGTGCTGGATTCACTGCTGAAACCACAGAGGTGTCTCCCTGCCTCACTCACTCTGTGAAAACAGGAGCCTTGTGACTGATAATTGTCTCACTGTCACTGTTACCATGGTTACATACTATAAAGTCCAAGGCACAATGTGGTCTCTTGTCTCTCCTAAAGGTCCAAATAAGTCACAGTGAAACAGAAGTTAAGCGTCTTTAGCTGCTGTAAAGTCATGATGCTGTGATGTGTTACAAGAGATTTAAGTCAGATTCTTCAGATTTGATTGGATCGCTAAAAAAATAAACTGTCGTTTCACTGAGACGACTGTTAAGCCTCCACCACTTCTCCCTCAACCCATCGTTAAACCAGGATGAGGAAAAACTGAATAAATTAAACCTCGAACACATTCCTTGGAAACATAAACAGTTTTAGCCAACTGACATCCAAATACACACCTCCTACTATGATTCTGCTGTGCTAGTCACTACAACCCAAAAACACTCAAAAAGGAAATTGTGTTAATGCTTTATTTTAAAGGTCTTGTATTTCCCAGCTAATGTCCCAGAAACCGTCCGCTTCCCAGAAATTATCTGGTAGTTATATGTAGATGTGAATTACAAGGATATTTCCAAGAAATATCCCACGCAATTCAGATAGACCAAGAAAGGCCTTTGAAATATCCTTGCCTTGAAGGCCTTGAAAATATCTTAGTAATTAACAGATAAATTTGACCACCAGCCCATGTAAAGCTTTGTTTAGCCCAAATTCTTTGCTCTAGTTGAAACATTTTCAACATATGCTGATGTATTTTTGCCTCAAATTACAACCTGTAGAGTGGATTTGAGTCTGCTCATATCCAGAGTGAGTTTGCCTTACTTGTACTGTCAGCAGCATGCTAAGATAACACACTGGCTAAAGTCAAGAGGCTGTAACTACGAGCTTGTTCTTAGTAGAAGTGTCAAACTGAGTTTCTTCAAGCTGCTGCTGTGACTGTGCACTGCTGACAAATGGTGACTTTCAATGTGTTTATTAATCAATAATTCTAACCCTTCCATGATGAGAAACAAACAAGTCTACAAAATACAGAAATACAGTGTGAACACGTACGGGGGATGTTGATCAACCACTGCAACAAGTATGTCTTCTCCTGCCGTGTGCTGTGAGTGTGTGTGTAAGTGCATGTCAGGGGAAAGAAAAGATTCTTGTTAGCTTTGATTAGCGTCCATCGACCCTCCAGTCGATGCTGTTTGTCCTGCTGTCAGTCGGCCTGTCAGTCAGTCTGGTAATAGGCCAGTCACAGGAAAGCAGTGCTACTGGATTGACTGTCAGTCATGTGAAGACAGGACCAAAGGAAAAAAGACAAAAAATGCACGTGTGTCTGCAGCTCTCAGGACAGGGCTCACATGTACACAGGCGCAGACTAAAAGAAACACATACACACTGGAAACAACTGCAGTGCATCTGACTCGGACATGTAAAGAGGAAGTGCAGAACAGCCTGGCTCCGTCTCGACCAAAGATTAAAACTAAAGTGTCGCGTTTCCAGAAATACTGCAGGAGAATTGCATCCCTCCTGTGTCGGCTGGAGTGTTGATCATGGGTACTAAATCTCTGCTGCCCGTGACTGTGTCTCTGTGTGTTAGAGGCTGCAAGATGATTTGTGGGGGAAATCTTCACAGCGCATCTGAGATATCCACTGTGTTATAAAAAAATGGCCTGAAGCATAGAGCAATTGCAGTGTAGATTATGTTTTCTGTCATGTTAATGTACTGTACTTTTTTTGGCTGAAATACAAAGGACAATTTCGAATGCACAGGCTCGTAATAGACCATAATATATAGACATTTTTGCCTTGCTTTCTCTGGCTCCTACCTGGATGCTTCTCTGTGTTTACTCTTTATATTTCTCTCTGTCACTGTACTTTTAAACTCATGTCCCAGTTGAGGCTCTTACGTAAGTGAATTAGCTGGCAATGTAGCGTTTCATTTTTCATGTGCTGTGTTGGTGATCAGAGACTAGCTGGCTTATGTCACTGCTCTCCAGCAGAGGAGAGATATTTAAACATGAAGTTAAATGCGGCTGAATCTGCAGTGAATCTGCAAACTCGTGTTACTTTCTGTACTTCTGTCTCTGAAAATCTTTCCACCCCTTGTAGAGTTAAAAATACATCTTATCCCTTTTCACTGTGTGTTCCTACTGCCATACTGTAGTTCTCTAAGTACTATTACATCTCCATCCTATATGGTAAAGGTCTGTATACAGTTTTAAGTGAAGAGTAATGTTGTCATCTGTCATTGTCTGTAAGGTCGAAAGAACAAGTCACTGACAGTGTCACTTCTCAGAATGTCACTACTGAAACATATCAATCCATTAGAGCATATTCTTGAGCATTAGAGGTTAAATTGAATGTAATAGCAGCCACATCCAGGTTAAAGTGTTATCCTATTCAGATGGTAGGTTCAGACTGGTATTGACTGTGGGCCATTTTCTGTTGCCATTTTTGTCCCAAGGCCAGACCTCCTGAGGAAAAGAGCTATCTGCCAGTAAAAATCCATTATCTGTCTTTCCGTCCGCAAAACAAAAAGTGCCATCTCACTGCTTGGACTTATTTTTAACTCACTTTGAAGTGGAAGCAGGGCAGGATTTAAGTGGAGATGATAAGCAGAAATTGTTAAACGCATCCTTGGTGAGAAAAGATTTTTTGTAAAACATGAGCAATACAAATTCTGACTCATTCAGGCTAAAAAAAATATGTACGTTAGTCATTTAGATCTGAAACAACAGGAAACAATATAATGATACAGCGAACCTGTTGGCGAACGTTGGCTTATTTACAGCAGATGCAGAACGACATTAGCAAACATTTGTAGTTCTTTTTAGCTGTGTTCTTTAGCTCCTGGCTCTGGCGCTGCTTGCTGCAATAGAGTGGTGGCGAGTGGCAAAGTTAGCATGGTCTACAGCGGCTCTCAAAAGTGGGACAGCGAGTAACAAAATATAAGTGCAACATCGTTCTGAGGCTTTAATGACTTTCATTGAGGTAATATTGTCTGTCTTTTGAAGAAAGCTGACAACATTAGAGTCTGGCCAATGTTGACTTTGTGCAATAATGGGGATATTTTATAAGGGTTTTTATTTGTGGTGTGTGACGACAGCAGATATGCTCCTAATGCTTTGAAGTCAGATGTAGGCAGTGCTGCTATATTTTCACACTGATGTCATAGTCACTCTGTTTGTGAAGCTGAATCATGGATCTTAGGCGGAACATGTGACTGAGGGGACAACAGGGCTGGGACATCACATACTCGTGTGTATGTGCGTGCACGTCTTCATCTTGAATGACAACAAGTCTATTTTCAATATGGCAGCGTAATTTCAAGGCGTGGAACATCAACTGAAAAGGAGGAGAAGAGGGCAAAACACATTTTTAAATAAACTCATCGGATGAGTAATGAAGAAAGGGCCATAAAAGGCTTGCAGCCATAAGATCGACCGCAACAAGAACAAGTGCTGTGAAGTATTTTCAGAGTCGGACACAACATAAGCAGAGATGGTTTTCCTCTGGAGGCAAAGCCTGTTAAAGCATATTTAAGACATGTGCCATTTGGTGACTCAGACGAAACAAGCCTGGGTCCTATATGGTTGTTAAGGAAACATTCTGGGAAATGCAGGTACTTGTTTGGATCTTAGTCACATATGTCTGAGTGCGATGGTGGCCCTTTTTACATTCCTCTTGATAGTTGGTTACACTCTGACATCTCTGTTCAAAATGCTGTTATATGACTTTTCTGTTAAAATAATAGGAGTTTGGATTAAAGAGAGCTTTAGTGTCCTCGACTCAGAGAAAGAAACTGCAGTCACATCTTTAAATAGATAGATGACTTTATTCATCCCCGAAGGGAAATTAGGTAGGAAATTAGGGAAATTAGAAAATAGTTGCTAAGCTAACAAGAGGTATTGTTACAAATGTTAAAAAGTATTTTACATACAATCATCAAATTCACAAGGAAAAAAGTCAATAAATAAGAAGAAGAATCCCCAGGCCTATATAAATATCAAATAAATATACAGACATACTGAATGCAAATGTAAATTGTGAATGTGACCTATCTAAACATAACATGGAAAAAAAGCCCTTCATCTGAGATTCTTATGCCAAAGCCACAAAGATTAAACTAGCGATTATTAAGACTGAGTACTTAATACTGCTTCATGCTAAATGTATCATTGCTTTCTGAAATGGACTGGACCCATAAAGGCCTTGATGCAGGTGATAGTAACTAACCTCAGGCGGCGGCAAGGCTATCACAGAGTTGACAAAGTTGTACATTTTAGAGAGTGTGTGTGCATGAGTGTGTTGGTGATAAAAGACAATTTGTGGACCGCAGACAGGTTGTCAGCCCCCCCCCCCCCCCCCGTGAGATATTGCTGTGAGACCTGTGTGCTGTGTTATTGATGACTTCAATTAAAGACCGAATCACCCTGAGAAGGCGCTCGCACTCACACTGCCTTACCTGTTTATTATTTCTCCACGCCATCGTTCTCTCCTGGGTAATACAGCCCTCAGGTTACTCACAGATAAATGCAAAATATTGCTGAGGAGGCAGAAAACCAGCCAGACTGGATTTGGCTGAAAGGACTGTGAGAAAGCAAAGTGCATTATAACAAAGGTTACACTGTTACTTTTCATGAATATTAGTTTTTCACCATTATCCACTTATTATCTACTTAATAAGTAATGTTCTACCTTCATTTGCCACAATGTTGATTTATCATTTAAGATATTGTCAAAACATTTGCTGGTTTCTCAAGTAAGAGAATTATGTGGCTTTTAAGTCATTGCAAAATACAGTTTTTTGACATTCCATAAATGAAATGATTAAGTGATCAATCCAAAAAATATAATGAGCATATTACTCTATAATGAAATTGATCATCAGTTGCAGATGTAAATCGTTTACAACGGCTGATGCTGTAATGATTAGTGAGCTAGAAAAGGGGAAAGGCCACAGCTGACAGAGATTCAGAGATACAGGGAGAGGTGAGGATGAACTCCAGCACATGCTGCTTTCCCACGCCCCTCCCTATCTCTGCCGACACACACTCATACACATCTTTCTCTCCTCTTTCTCTTTTCTCACACACACACACACACACACACACACACACACACACACACCTATAGCCTCACAGCTATGGGTGAGTTGCTGATCATTTTGGTGTGCAGTTGCAGTATCACTGCTCCACTGACGGCGAAAAGTGGGTCACTCGAGGGTCTTGTCCCATTTTTTGGGGGGCTATTATTTGTTCTCACTCGAGTGTGGTGAGGCCCTGCCGTTCATTGTCTCACTTCTCAATGGATAATGGTTCCTCTTTCTCTCTCTCTCTCTCTCTCTCTCTCTCTCTCTCTCTCTCTCTTACCCTCTCTCTCCACCACCTCTCTGCCTCTCTCTCTCTCTGTCCGTCCTTGACCACTGGTTGACTCAGTGTTGCATCAGGCTCATTGCCAAGGGCTCACGACTGCGTGCTAAAAGGTTACTTACTTTGGCCGGTGCCTGGTGCAGCTCAAGAGGGTGTGAGATGTTAGTGCACTGACAATGGTGTGTCAACTTGTGTGTGAGTCTGTTAAACTTACATGAGTTTATTTAGCAATTGTACTGGCAAATAGAGGATTTGAGAGGTAGCTGAGACAAAAACCTTCATTAAGCATTGCACTGGGAGCTGCTTATGCATCAGTAATAGCAATCCAATAATATAATATAGTATATACGCTCATACTGTACAGTCTAATGCAATCCAATACAACAGTTCTGCTGTAAAGTCTACTGTACAGTGTTTTTGACACTGTTATAAAGATTTTAATTCAGTTATATGTTGTAGCGCTGAGGTCATAGTCAGTGATGTGTTGCACTTGCATTATAGTCAGAGGTGATTCTCATATTCTGCCCCCCTCGTGAAAATGTCGTGCAAATGAAGAAAATTTGAAACACCTCTCAGTATAACGTGGGTCAGTACTACACCACCTTTAACCATGACATTAGTAATAAGCAAATAATTTAATATACAAAATGTCAACAAAAACTGAACAATATGAGCTTTGTAAAGGTGGAGTTGCAATAGTACAGGTGTACCTAATAAAGTGGTCACTGGGTCCATAACAGCAGAACAATAAAACATTTGCAGTTTTACTTTTGAATGCAGGACTTTTACTTGCAGAGCGCTTTCACACTGTGGCACTGCTGCTTTTGCTCAAGTGAAGGACAAATACTTTTTTAACCACCTGAAAGTGTCCACGCATGTTTGATTGGAAGGAAGTAAACATTTATGAAATGTGGTGTTAAGTGCGTGAATTTAACTTGTGCAAAGTTATTAAATAAAATATCAGTAGCAAGTGCAGCTGCACAGTAGTGAGTGAGCTGCATGTGTTTTCCATTTTGCCAAGTGTGTTAAAATAAGTTGTTGATCCAGTGTCCACATTGCAAATTTAACGGATTGATTTTGATTGACTGGTGCCTGTCTAGAGAACTGGTCGTATAAAAGCCATCATGGCTTGAGGATTTCCTGTGCTTTTACCCCCTTTTCCTCGTGCTGTGGAGCTGTGGAAATTGTTGTGCTTCACTGCTCTTTGTGGCACTCTGAGACAGAAGTGTTCCTCACAAAACCACCAGCATAAATACTACATGTCCTTACACTTCTGTCACTAATTTGGGTTAATTGTTTCCATGCTGAACTGCTGCTTTCCTACATGTGTCCTTACACAGCCTGTCTGACAAGTATAATGACACACACACACACACACACACACACACACACACGCACTTCTCCTATCCTCACAGTCAGACATTCTGTTTGCAAGATGTGGGTCAGACCTTTCACACAAGTCAGTGTGTGAGAGGTCTGAGAGTTTAAGGGGCCCCTGGCCTCTGTGTCCCAGTGATATCCCAACAGTAGCACACGTTATCTGTCTCTGCTTATTGTCAGTAAGACAGGTCTCCTGTAGTGCTATAAGAAGGTTGCCTTTGTTGGCAGATATGGGGGTTAAAGGAGCATACGCACAAACAACATGCTGTGAAATCAGACATTCAGGAGTGTATGTGGTGTTGGGGTCACAAACCTGCTTTCTGGGTGACTATTTACCTTCAAACCCAACACAAATCCCTTTGGTTTTTGGCTCTTCACATGAAATATTCATGTACAGCAGAGACAGAGAGTCTGCCTGCCTTTGTGCATCTGTCTGTTGTGTCTGGCTTATTTAATATCCAGTTGAGACCACCACAGTCAGTTTGTTTTTGTGACTTTGTGTCTGGTGATTAAGGTGCATGTGGTCTTTATGTGTGTGTTTGTTTTTTGTCGGATGCTTCTGTCTGTTTGGCCATAATTGACATTTCAGCCACCTGGTTGTTTAGATTGTTCAGAGATTCACACACAAGTTCACAACAGGTCACGCTGCATTGTGGCGTTCATTTGACGGAAGACAACACTCATAACAGATTCTCTGAGAAATGTTTAGACAGCAACTGGGAAAATAAACAGCCGGTTCCAAACTTAATCCTCAAACCAAACCCAGACAAAGACAGAAAGTTGAAGAGCTTCATGAGACATGAAAATAATCATCCCCGCTTAAACATTTCAACACCCTGGAAGCAGACTGGTAAATCAAATCTGCTTTTTGTGGCTGGAGTTGAGGTTCTTGTTTGTCTGTATTGTGTGTGTGTGTGTGTGTGTGTGTGTGTGTAGGAGTAATATTAACTCAGACGCAGTATGTCTTATGACTCATTGTATCTGTCTGGTGAGGGTTTATCTTATTGGCTCCAGCAGAGGTTAACAACATGGTATACCCAGCTACAGATGGAAGCTGCTGTTTATGACTTAGATATATTTAAAGGCCAGGCCCCTGTCTTTCTTCTTTCTTTTTTTTTTTTTCTTGCAGTATCACATATCTTTTCTGATGGATTGATTGAAAAACAGCCACAGGTATTTAAGGACCGATCTTGGATTGTCTCTACGAAGTCGGCCTCCTGTTTACTGTAAATAATTCAAAATCAGTGTGAGTTTTTTAGTTGCATCAGGTTGACAGTTCCAACACAACATGCATTGCAAACAAACAGTGTGTCTGAAAACATTGTGCAATGATCAGGAGGCTGCAAAAGAAATAAATGTCCAATAAAAAAAAAAAAAAAAAAAAGCAGGACCTAATATAAAAACAATATAGCACAATAGTATGACGCTTTCTTGGCCTACACTTGTCTTGTTTCTGTGTGTGTGTGTGTGTGGGAGACATGCTGACAGTGTTTACTCCAGCAGCCTGATGTGAACACTCATTTGAATAACAGAGCGACATTGTGGCTGAGTAATCCAGAGGCCAGTTCCATATATACAATAATCTCAACAAACACACAATCACACGAAGAGGTGCATCTATACATGTGTGCAGAAACAGAAGACAGACGTGCCTGCACATAGTCTTGTTATCTTCTTCCTTGTCCCTTCGTCTCCTTCCTCCCTCCGTCAGACAGACGGGCAGATTAGTGAGGCACATGACGCCCACAGGGGAATAGGTGCGTTTGTGGCTCTGCAGAGTTGAGCTGAGAACCTCTGGGAGACACGCGCTTTAATTTGATTCTTGTCCTTGAGGTTACAGCACTGTTTCAAGCTAATTCATTATTTGTTTTGATTGTCTACACTCTGATCTATGGTTTCTAGATAGGCCTTTTCGAGTTATTAGTCAAATGACTGATTTGACAAACATGCCTGCTCTGTTTTGAGACCTGTTGCGCCTGCTTGACGGTGTCCATCCATCTCCGAGTGAGCTGTGAGAGCGGGTTTGGTCGGAAAGGCGGAAATGTCAAAGTTGAGCAAAAGGCCAAACAAAAGGAGGAGGATCTACAATAAAAGCCAGTGAATGTGCTCTTGTCCTTTCACTGTGAAAATTATATTTGAAAGTTGTGTTTTAAGAGGGAATCAGGCAAAATATTCAGAGACTCAAATAGATGTTTTGTTGGTTTTTTTTTTTACCTCATTCAGAGAAGAGAGGCTAAAAAAAACTCTAATTGCGTTGTGGTTGTTGTGTCCTCTTCTCTCCTCCACTCTGCACTGTTCCACTGTGTTTGTGTACCTTGTTTGTTTACCTTTGTGCATCAGCCTGTGTCAGTGAGTGACCGTCTCCTGTTTGCCTCTGTGTCGTGCATGTATGCTTGAATGTGTGCCTGTGTCTGGATCTCATCAAAGCTGCACAAATAGAGATTGCTTGATTGACGTATATTGACACTGGGTAAGGAATACAGTCAAGGGACAATGAATTTAATATATCTGTTTTTCAAATTAAAGCAATGACAAAAAAAAAAAAGCTCCATAAAAGGGAAATGAAAGAGAAGCAATGTCACACCATGTTACTGTGAACCGCCAGTGAATCGTTTCGTTTTTTTTTTTTCATTAATTCCTAAACTGTATACGAATCATACTACATCACCACCCATCCATCCAGCCATTTGTTTGTCTGTCCATTCATCCATCCCTTATATGTAAACCAGTAATTTTCCCCTCAGTGTCCTCTCGCTCCAGTGCTGCTGAAAACAGCGTGACATTGAGCTGAGTCCAGCTTCTCTTTAATTAACAGCTGGCTAGTGTAATCATAATGATGTGATGCTGTGCTTTGGTTGCATAATGACTTTCCCATCATCATCATAACCATCATCATCGTCGTCGCCGTCCGTCCTTCATTCTGCCATTTTACCCATTTGGCTCTTTGTTTTCCTCTCACTGTCTGAGGCGGTTCTCTCTGCTGAACAGGTGGATGAGTGGTGAGCAGAAGTTTCAGTTGAAAGTTAATGTTTACTTGCTTGTAGGAAAATGTTGATACAACACTCCAAAGGACTTGAAAAGTTATATCAATATGATCCTCAAAAATCTGATTGCATTTAAAGACGGGACAAGGCATCAACATGTGATCTGTGTGTTAGTTCACACAGCAACCATTGCATTGGAATGTGATCAGATCTGCCAGACCCCCTCCAGAGTTGGGTCTGGCTCACATTATGAATGGGATCTCAGCCTGGTCCAGCCAGAAATAAATGCAAACCACTGGTGTGTTTATATGAGTGAGAAGCTGTCTGCACACAAGTTTGTTGCTGCTGAGGTCAAGTACCAGATACACTCAGTTCTCAGTTTATAAGTGCACCTTGCTAAAAAAAAATTATGCAGTCAACACCCGAGCAATAAATCCTGCGTTCAGGACAATAAAATTTTTACATTTGCATTTTACTCTCAGCCTGTAACTATTCTGCAGTTTGGCATGTCCGGTTTTGAGACGGGAAGTGTTTGGATTCAAGGGCAGCGGGACGATGGGGCTTTAGTTAAGATGCAGCATTTTCAGTTTGCTCCACTGCATTACTGTACTGCACAACATGAGCACGCATACACATCACATATTACACACTCACACATGTTGTGTTGAGACAGACTTGATTCATCATCAGACACCTCACAGGGGTGATGATGAAAATGACTCCTTTGTTCCTCCACTGTAGGTCTCTGTCTGCCTTTGGGTTTTTTTTTTTTTGGGTCACATGGAGTTTAATGTTTCTTTGCGTCTGTGCACTGATGAGGAAGTTGGCATTTGAAATAGTTGTTGGGCTGCTACAAAATATGCACATCTGGCCTGAGTGTGTGGGCATGCGTGCGTGTGTGTGTAGTACAGCACACAAATGTGCCTCAGATTTGATAGATGGCATTCATGTGTCCTTGTGGTGCATATGAGGTCATGTATGCATAGGTGTGTGTGTGTGTGTGTGTGTGTGTGTGCCTTGTCCTTGGTATGTAATAAGCATGTGGGACTGCGGCTCTAAGCACATCTGTCTGGTGGTCAAGAGACCATGCAGCACTGCTTTGCTTCGTTTCCACCACCAGCTGCCCCACCTCCCACCTGCTCTGCCCTTGCAGTCAGTTTATACACACACACACACACACACACACACACCAAAGGAGGTCGTTTCTTCACAGTTTGAGGACGCCAATACTCTGTAGGGAAATCTGCCTTTGTCTGAATAAGTACATGGGGCTACTGTGCTTTCATCATGTTTCACTCACTCTGTGCAACCTTTAGGTTTCTCAGGCAGCCACACTGATGTTTCACTTCACTAGGTCAGCAGCACACTTTCATTCAGGGTCCTGGGTTATAATGCCTTTTGACTTGACAAGTTAATATTTATACAGAGAACCATTTTCCAGGCCTAGCTTTGTTCCACGTCCGTATTACTTTCATCAGTCTTTCTTCAAAAGAAAGATGCCCTTCTAGTGTACAGTCCATATTCTTAGATAAATTAAAGTACTACACAGAAAAGTACATAACAGAATTACTTCATGATTTTTAATTTATCAACCCCAGCTAAAGTTCTGTTATGTTTTCAGCAGCTTATCATAAAGTAAGTGCTTGTTTTTGCATTGTCAAAACATTTTGCTACAGCAGCGCAAACCCAATGTTAGCTTCCTGATTGCCTGTAAGAATAAAAGCTTTAAAAGTGCTTATATGCTCTACTGCTCTTTCATAATGCACCATAGTTAAATGACATCCGTGGGCATACACATGAGCGGCTCTGCGACCTGTGGTGCCATGCTCTCCCCTGCTTGTAGTGTCTGGTTACATAAGTGGGCTAACATTACCCCGGCAGGCTGTGTAAGTGGCACCTCAATATCAGTCATCACCCCAGAGAGATGAAAGGAGAGTAGATGCAGAGGAGGGTAATGAAATGATTGGGAGAAAGTTCGAGGTATGAGAGGAGGAGGTGTGAGAGGAAGAGGGATGTGATTGGAAAGGTAAATGAGAGTGAAGCTTCAGAGGTGAAGAGGGGGATTCAGGGAGGGATCGTGGTCCCCTTCCTCCTGAGTCTGATGGGGGGTTTTTTTAACATACATTTTTACAGTTTTGTGTGACAGTCAGATGCCCTTTTGTGGCCATGTTTGTAGTTTTCAGTGACAGAGTGTAACCTTAATCTGGCTCAGTAAAAGCTCCGCTCCTGAATCTCTCAATTACCATCCAGCAGAGAAACACAGAATGGGCATTAATCCTCCAATCCATGTCCTGCATGCACTCCAGGCCCATCGGAGTGTTTCCTTTCTAAACACATTCTTTTAACACAAATTGAATATATCATTCCTCCCTCGAGGCGCCAGAGAAGAAAGCATCTTATTCATAGTGCCTCCCTCGCTGTCTCTCTCCAAGTAGTTAATGCTTCTGAGAGGCTGCTATCTCCCATCATCTCTCCTCTCCCTGTTTTTTTCTCACTAACTTTCTGTCAAATCTGGCTTGTTTTTTTTTCTTTTTTCTTGTTTTTTTCTTTCTCAAGTCGTGTTCACCATTAAGCACCAGTCAGACTTTGAGCTTATTTTGGAAGACTTGTTCATTGTCCCTCCCAAAAGCTCAAAGTGCGTGTTTCAAATTTCCCTTGGTCGTTCAACATCTTGCTACAATAACAATCCCTCAAATAAGACAATGAAATATCAGCCCTCTTATGTCTTCTCTTACTCTCTCATTACTATTTCCAACTGAGCAGGTAATTTCACTACTGTACATATTATATATACACTTGCTTATAATAAAGGTAATATAATGATAAAATGAAATGAGATCTGATAGTTCTTAGCATTATGAATGAGCGATTCAATGTTGTATTTGCATTATTACCACAATGGGCACTGATTAATTCAAATTAAACATCTTTTTAGGAGAATATTAATTGTACATAAAAATATAGATTGTATTTTTGTGCTTTATTCAGCCCTGAGCAGTGTCTACAGGTCATTATCTCAGCTATATACAGCTCCAACAACCTCCAGCAATGAGAGAGGGCACCCTGTGTGTAGCCTGAGAGGCAAAGTCCAGGACAAAAAAGTCCAAATGTGATTGCTGCAGCTCATTTAGCTTATTACTGTGAGACCACATAATGACACACATTAGCATATCAGCATTTTTATCAACATCTCTCTTATGTCATCTGGACTGTGGATAATTTCAGTGAAATATCAGTAAGAAAATCAAGCTGAAATTATAAGACTGGTGAACAAAAGTAGGATTTTGTAAAGTGAGGTGGGCATGTCCACTCCATCCCCAGTGGAGATTATCCTCTTGTGTATTTCTTACTCTTTGCTTCACAGTGTCTATGTTGTTCTCTGGAGCATTTGACGGATAAACAGTAATAACAAGATAGTAAGTGACTGAACAGTTATCCACGTGGCTCCTCTTTTTCACCTACGATCTGAAACTGTGGGTAAAAAATTAAATGCTGGAAGATCAATGCATCTCTATTTTAAACATTTATACTAATTCATCAGTGTTTATACTAATCTCTTGATTAAATGACATGGCTGGGTGCATATTTGTTGGCTGGATGGATTGATGGAAAGTGATGCGTTTCTTTTTGAGAAATCTCCTGCTGTAATATTAAGTGAGCATGGAGTGTGCACTTTTGTATCCATGCATTTATTACATAACACACTGCACTATTCTAGTACAGTGTTACTGAGGTCTTATTTAAAGATACCATGCATATATGCATGTACTCTATAGAGCTGCATGTGTTTTGCTGGCAGGCAGGTATATGTATTTGTTTGCCTTTGTTGAACACATTTCCTATGTTAGTTTGTGTTTATGTGTAGGTGTGAAGTGTCAATGTGACACTGGGTTATTACGAGTCCTGTCCTTGTGGCAGAGCCATGGAGGACAGTGAGCCTGCATGCGTTTCAAGAGGGAAGCAGATCAAGAGCACACACATACACACTCACAGGTCTACCCAGAGCTTAGGTCCTGTTGCCAAGGAGACCAGGCCTGGGCTGAACACATCCAATAAATACCTGGGAGGATTTAGGAGTGGGAGTGAGGGGTGGGGAGGAGGTTGCTTCATCCAAACATCCGTGTTTATCATATCACAATGCAGCTGTAAAGAGACTACAAATACCATGCAGTTGGCCTGGCCACCTGCCATTGTTGGTCTCAACATCACAAGTGTCCTGCAGAATCCATCAGAAATCCCTTTAGCCTGTTTACGACCTGCGCATTTTTAAGTTTTATAATTCAGTATAAATTGTTTTGGCTGGTTGACATAACTATCAGTTACAGCAGGAAAGACAGGACAGAGACACAGCAGTCCATCAGGACAGTGGTGAGATCCAGCGTGGGATCCTGCGTGGAGGAGAATCAAATAGCAAACTGGCTCCTCATGACTAAGTCCCGGAGGAGACTGTGGTGAGCTGCGCCCATAACCTTCAAGAGACAGCAGCAGCCAGACAGCCAGAGGAATAGAGATAATTGAAATGACTGTCTGTGTAGGCACTGACTCTTTTTTTCATCTTTCTAATTATTCAGTGTCCTCATTTTGTGGAAACGTGCATGTGTGTTGAAAAGAGAGAGGCTGAGAGTCTACTATAGGTTTTTGAACGTGTGGATAGGCTCTAGCATCTCACGAGTGTGTATTTGATCAGCATTGTGTGTGGGGGTGAGGAATATATGGTGCAAGTGTGTGTGTGTGTGTGTGTGTGTGTGTGTGTGTGGGTTTTAGAGCCATTATGGGAATACGTGAGTGCCGGGTTCAGGTAATTGATGCTGGGACGCTTGAAACTGGCAGACAGTCAGACTGGCCCAGTGCCAGTGTAAAGAGGGGGGAGGAGGAGAAGATTAGAGAAGAGCAGATACAGGCCACTGAAATTCCATGGCAACCAGATCGGGTGAGAAAGGCATTACAAGGATGTTAAAATGACAGCATACCTTATGGTGGAATCCTGTCTTATATTTACATTTCCTCTTGTTCTCTATTTTGAATGAAGCGTGCTTACCTTCATACTCTCAAGTCAGCTTTAATCAGAATATGTTCTTCAAAGAGCTGCTTGGAGCTGCAGCTTAGATCCATGTGTGCATAAGCAACCAAGTATGCCGTCCGTGAGCCAAACGTGTGCTTTGCACTGTTTGCTAATTTGTACAAAAAGCAGCCATTCATTAGATATTCACCTGGGATGCTTAAATCCTACTGGTTATTTTTCTTAAGTAGCATGAATAAAAGCCTCTTCTGTATCTTGACAGGTTACCTAATCAGAAATGAAATGCTCTTCCTGTTGGCTGTGGTAACCCAGGCAACAGTTCCCCTGGAGACGGGCTTTGGCAAATCTCTATGGTCCGTTTAGCAAAGTCCTAACGCGTGTCCCCTGAACAGCTCCGGCATAAAGCAGCAGTTTATTGCCCTGAGCAGCGACGATGCTGCGGCTTGTGTTTGACCAGAGATTAGGCAGATTGGGGGCCTTTGTGCTCGCTCTGCTGTTTGTTGATGATAAGCACTGCTGCAGGCCGTAATGTCTGAGCCAGGAGCTGTGGGAGAGGGACCAGGGCGAAGGTAAACTGAGTGTAGCCTTGTCGGTTTGTTTTTGATACATCAACCATATCTCATTAATAGGTGATTTTCCTAATGCTGCAAAATGTTACAGCATTGTATTTTTAAAGCACAGTCAGGAAAATCAGAAATGACCTCTTCTGACCTTTTGTCATACACCCAATAAAAATCGAATATCCTATCAAATAAGGCTACCGCTCTACCTCCCTGATATCTTATTGGTTATAAATGATCCTGCACTACATTATGTCATATTCTGGTTTGACAGGAAATACATTTACAATATACGACTACATTGTGAAATGAATAAGATTTGGCAGTGGAAAGAACTCTCAAATGACTAAATGAAATGATCTCACATGTATATGTGAATTTGCATGTAGTGGCCCACTGTCATACTTGCCATAATAATGACTGGATGTCATGTTTAAATATTAAAATGGCTGAATGAAAGTGATTGTATTGGTTGTATGAAGCTAACTTCAGTGTGTTTGAAGGAGGCAGAAGTTTGGTAGTTTGCAGAACGGCCTGGCAGAGGTTCTGGTTTCTTAGAGACAATCTCTCAGCAGCAGCAACAGCAGCAGGGGGGCATCATTACCTGCGTTACGGGACTCTGAGGATTGTAATGGGAGTGATGTAATGGGCCTCAGAGATGAAATAAAACACTCACCCATTTAATGTCCTTCTACTGTATGAAGGACAGAAAATGATTGAAGAACATACAGTATGAGCCATTTGCACTTTATTACTGCTTTGCCAAGGATTTGAAAGTTTAGTCCTAGACTGGAGAGAAAGCAGCTGCACTTCACAGGTGCTCAGGGCGCTGCTCTCCTCATTATCAAACAAATAAGTGATTTATGTGTTGACGTAGCTTTACATCCAGAAAACCACCAAGCTTCTTACAGCACATGGATGTAACCACTGTAGCTACACCATCCTCCACCTGGTTGATGCTAGTTTGTCATCTGCTGTGCTGCCCCACTCTATTTTTATTATGCAGGACTCACAACAGTACACACCATAACCCTGAAACCACAAAACTCAAACCACAGCACATTATACAAAGTGTTACACCTGATCACACAGAGTCTACACTGCTCACGTAGAAACATCTCACCCAGGGAATAACAAAGCATTTTAATTACCTGCTCTTGGTCTGGTGTTTTATGGTGAAAACAACAGCTCCTCCCATCCATGTTGCCACATTTACCATCAAATCTAATTCAAGCAGTCATCGCATTATTTTATTGTTGAGGATGTGTGCAGTATCATACCAGGCTTATTTTCTAAGTGAACAACTAAGAAAATAGAAGAAGTGCAACAGCACTCTAAGTAGTTGTTGCAGTATTAATAGTAGTATTACATGTGGATTTGAGTGTGATGTGGTACAAATAAAACTCAACAATGATCCATTTTGACTGAAAAGACTTGTCAATAGTAATTAGAATATCTGCCTGTCAGCAAAATAATCTACCTTTATTTGTGGCCTGTCACAGATTATTGCTCAATCATTCTTCTTCTCTCAATCTGTCAACATAGTGTCGCAAATCAGATCCAAAATGGCAACAGGGATCACATTTTCTATCACACATCAGGCATGAGAAATAAGTAAATCAATCATTCAGTAGGTATTACTCCTGCTGTCAAAACTGTGTCTGTCATTCATGTCTGTACAGGCGAAAACAAACAAAAGCCATTTGAAATGTGGAGGATAGTTATGTTGAAATGAGGCTTCAGACTGAAATCAACAGGTAGGAGACATATAGAACATGTAGTGCATTTAAAACGAAGGCATGCTGATTGTAAAAAGTTGCGAATGGAGAGTTTGTCTGGAAGCATTTATGGAAAACAAAGAATCCCCGGCCCAAAGACCCACCCATTTTGTGTATCATAATACCTCCACAGCACCCTCCAGATTTCAGAACTGGCACAGTTGTATATTTTGATTTAATGACCCACACATATCATTGTGTAACTACTTACTGGGTCCATAAGTTGTTTTAAGCCGCTTTGGTCCAGTTGACACTTTCATGATAATGATATTTTTAATGCGAGGTATGTGTTGTCAATATCCGATAAGGGCCAGTGTGCATTTTTTTAAGCCGGTGGTTTTATTGATTGAGGTAGTAATACTTTCTGTTAATTGGATTTCAGCTCCCCTGCTCGAGGCACACACGGACAGACAAACACACACACGCACACACACACAAAGACCCACAGTAAGACAAAAAACCCATGTGACCTTTGTCCCCACTCCTCCAATGTGTTAACCTCTAACCTCTGACCTTTGCTCTGCTCGGGGCTCTGACTGCCTCCAGCCTCCGGCAACAGACGCATGAAAACACTTAACACCTGTGATTGTGTGATAGTATTTTGTTGCACTCTATATCTCTACGTTGTCACTTTATTAGCCATGCTAATAAAGGCTCTAAGGACGTCAGTGTTGGTCTGTTGATCTGTCCACTAGTTTGGCCCAAACTCAAATATCCTAGCAACTGTTGGACAGATTTCCACAAAATTTGACTCAGATATTTGTGTGAATTTGTCCAATATTTTGGTTTGATTGGTTTGAACTGATGACGTTCCCATCACGCTCAGTTGTACTTTCTGTTTAGTGCTTCTTAGCAAATGCTAGCAGGCTAACCTGTTAAAGTGAGATGGTGAACACAGTGACCATTATAATTTCTAACAGTATCATGTCAACACATTGTTCTGAATAGCTCCTCAGTGTCACAGATTTCCGGCTGTGTCCGATAAATCAACCACACTGCTATGCTGTGTGAACGATGTAACATGTTTCTGAGGCACCATTTATTGGCAGGCAAGTGTGGAGATATGTTTTTTTTCTAATGCAGGGAAACAGCTTTGATTCGTCTTTTTAAAACTGTCATAAATCAAACTTTTCATAGGTCACGATGAACTCAATGACTGTTTTCTTGACAGTTTCAGCCACCGTTTACATTTAAAATTTCAAGTTTGGTCACACATTTGAAGCTTCTTCTCCAAAGCTTATCCAGACCACCGTGTGTGAAAGGGGTTGTCACTGTGATCTTCTACTGTGGCTGTACAAGAGGATTTTCATGCTCCGAGCTATGACTTGATGACATTAAACTCCGGTTAAATTGTTCCAGTTAAACTTTGGCCAGCTGGTGTAGAGATGCTAACACACACTCCAAGTTTAACCTCAAATGATTCAAAGAAAAATGCATTTCTGTCAGATACATTCATTCATTCATTCAGTTACATAGATCATTTAAAACCCACACATTATCCATGATGGGCCGCAGAGTGTTTTGCAGCTAGCCGTGGAGATTTAAGTGCCAGCTTCAGTGTAGATAAATTAATGAAGCCGCTCTCCGCCCACACAGAAACACATGCAATGGTTGCGGTGCTCAAGATGCATTAAAGTGAGTGTCAGAGGGCTGAGGTCTGCCCTCATGATTTACCGCCGCGGTGCGATCGCAGGCTGGCTCCTGCAAAGGCCAACTTGGAGAGGAAATGAGAGGACAGCAGACAGATGCAACAAAGGGCAAGAAATGCTGAGGAAAGATAGTATTCAGAAGAAGCGAGAGAAAGGGAGAGAGGAAGCTCCGCTTTTGTGTAATGTGAAAGGAAAGCACAAAGTGGAGTGGAGATAAGAATGTGTTGTTATTGTGATTACCTTCTTCAGATGCAGAGAGTAAGACGATATACACTTTAGACCCATCATAACATTCCCATACTCTTACCATTTTCTGACTTAACTTAAAAACCAAGCCTCTTCCATTTTTCATCATACATTGCCATCTTTGCCCGTAGAAACCACAGTCTAATGAGTGCCGGCCATGTTCCAGAGCGGAGCTGGTAATTTAGCATGCTCTATTATTAATCAGAGTCTCTGTGTGATTTTGCAGCAATTTGAACGCTTATTTCCCCCATAATGCTTTGGGGGTCGGGGTAATGAGTCTCCTTCCTAATGACTTTAGCGGTTGACAGAGAAGACACGACAGGCGCTTATGGAATCAAAGGTTTTGTCTGGCAGGATGAGAGCAGAGCGGTATGTGTGTGTGTCTGTGTGTGTTGAGCATGTGTCCACTGAGACAGGAGAGCGCTCTCCTCGAAAGTCTTGTGTGATCAAAGGAAGCGGCGGCGGTGGCAGAACGGAGAGTGAGAGAGATTACAAAAGACGTAGACTGAAACACAGAGAGAGGGAGAGGAGCGGTGGATACAGAGGATGTAAAACACACACCACCGAGGGAAGCTGACAAAACACACAGGATACAACGTATGGCTGTTTGTCATCCTGTCTGACAGACTTTGTGATTCTGTATGATTGGTTGTGTAATTATCTTTGCGTCCATGTCTTTATTTCTACTGTAATTATGTGTATTTCTGTGTTTGGGTCAGTTCTCTCTGTATATATCTGCTCCCTGCCTGTCAACTTTTCTCTTTCTCTCTGTCCCCTTTCATCTGTTTTCTGTTTTTTTACCAAATCATTTTTCTGTTGTTCTCCTTGTCTCCCCGCAGCAAACACCTGGAAATGCTTGTCAGCCTAAGACAGAAGAAACACAGCATTCAAACATCTGTGTCGAAGTGTTGAAATCAGTCGTCAAATAATCGTTTTTGATCGATTAATCATTTAAGGAAATGACAGATTTGTTGGTTCCAGCTTTTAATGTTGTATCATTACAAGCTGAACATCTTTGTATTTTTCACCATGAGTTGAACAAAACCAGCAATTTAAAGATGTCCCTTTGGGTTCAGAGAAGTTTTTGTGGAAATATTTTTACTCTTTTCTGACATTTTTTGATATATTTAATCAATGAAATAGACATTAGGTCTGGTTTCTGGTTAAGTGCAGCAAACAGTGCATTGTTTTTCTGTTGCTGTTTTTCAGCATCATGGTGGCAGCATATATGCTTTCATTAAGGTTAAGTGAGATTTAAACTTTACTGATGCTCCCTTGAAGACGAGCTGCCACGAAAAAGAACATAAAGAAGATAATGAAACATCCTTGGCACTGTTGCAATAGTAATAATAGTGCAGTGATTATGTTGCATCAGAATCCTGCAAAAGTATCTTCAGCATACTCAGCATATAGTTTTTCTATTTATCTCCTCTACACATTAAAAGTCATTTAAAAAAATCAGCTTGGAAGAATAACTTTTAGAAGGTCAGAGTATGTGCATAAACAAAATCATTTCAAACAAGTTCAGTTTAAACTATTTGACACAAGTTGTCTGGTACTTCACTGAAAAGTCTATTCTCAGTTTATGTTCACTGCAGACTTCAGTTTCAGTTTCATACTGGACCACAGTTGGTTTCCAAACTGCTTGTATGTGCTCTTGTTAAACGGAGATCTTAGATGAGCACAGAGAACTGTTCCCCCTCAGCAGATCAACGTGGAAACAGCCGTCAAACGCTGCACGTACAATCAGCACAGTGAAACATCCAAGTGGAATAACAATAAGCAAAACATATTTTTGAGAAGAGGGCGACTTTAACCCTTAAACAAAGCAGACCCACTGTCATTTATATCATTCAAAAAATTGCTGAAACCCTTCAGTATTGTAGGAATATCCGCATGCAGTGGATTGTAGCACCCAAGAATCTCTTTTGTATGTCACTAAGCAGTATATGACGCAGCCAGAGGCAACGTGCAGCTGAAACTAACTCATCAGTGCAGGCAGTCCCGGCTGTCACATCTGACATTGGTTCCTTCTCTGTGGGAGAGATTTATGACACAGAGAAACATGGACAAACAGTTTGCATCTGTCCCCATGAGCAGTTTAGGAAAACTTCCAAAACCATGAAAACGTTTAAACATAGGAAACAGAGCTCATAGCACAAACAGTAGCATCGTGAAGCCACACACAACAAAGCTGCACTGCAGGCGCACACACACGTACAAATGTCCTCGTTCCTCTGATGGTCTCTCTGTTCTCTCTTCCTTCAATGGTGTGATTTTAGGCCATGCTCTTTCCTCTGTCGCTTTGTTCTTTCTCTCATCCCTCCATCCTGAGACAAAGGGATGATTACATCACTGCAAGTGGCAGTGTTTGTATTTAAAGGAGCAGCATCTCTGAATTGGCGACAATCCCAGTGTTATAACTGAAACCGGCTGCCGCTGCTGCTGCTGCATTGATTCCACAGAGATTATCAATGCGGAGGCAAAGAGATTACCTCCAGGAAACAAATTGGTTTATTATGATTTCTCAGCTCGAGTATGTTAACAGTGCCAGGAAGCAGGGGCAAGGAATTTACCAGCAGATAGACATCAGGCGGCTGTGACTGCTGGTTTAATCAGTGAAATAGTATTCATGGCAAACAGAGAACAATCGAAAAATGAGATGATGAAAGTTAGTGCCTTCACGCACGGTGCTGTGTGGTCCTCTTGGTCCTCTCAAAGGAGCAATACAAATACAAAAATAAATTCATAAAATAAAACAAGCTTCCAGGGGCACACTGCCTCTGCAGGCATAGTGATTTGTGTAGCGAAACACACACTTTGTGTGTCTTTGTTCTGTAAATACCTTTAGGATTCATCTCTATCTTTTGAAAGTCCTCTTGCTTCCCAGTCTAGCTGCAGTGAATGGTTTCTGAGGGATGCAAAGTGGCCACTGTGGCATCAAGTGAAAGCAAAGCATTCCTCTCTAAACTGTCTCTCCAGTCGTGTCTTCTGAGAAGCCGAAAGGAGCCAGCCCTCTAGATTTTTATGCCTAAATTGCAGATATTGAGGAGTTTAAGAATAGAGCCACCCATGCACTATATGGCACCGCGTCTGCCCTCCAATGACAAGATAGCGACATTTATCAAATTAACTGCTGTCAAGTGCCTGTGCAGTCGCGGGAGGATTACGAGAGAAACGCTGTGTTCAAGTTCATTTGACGGCATGTCTGTCCCCCCCAGCGATGCTGTAGCTGAGGCTTCACTTTAATTTCCACAGCCTTCCACTTTCACTCGCCTACCAGCCCCCCTCTCTTCTCTGCTAAATTGTCTCTAAATTGGATATTTAGGGGAAGGGGAACTCAGGGGAAGGGGTGCCCTCTCTTTCTTTTCCTCTCCTTGCGGCAACTCTCACCCCAGTTCCCTTTCCATCATAGTTTATAGTACAGTTCTGCATATAAATGTAACACTATTTTTTGAGGGGTAGAAATGAAAATTGCGTCATTATTCGAGAGACAGGGGTGCATCTTCTTTATCTCTAGTGTCCAGATTTGGCCCCTTCAATGCGATTAGCCCTCCCAAATCCACTGTGTCCTACTAACACACTGTACTGTATATGAATCAGATTTATGGGGGGGGAGCCGGAGGAAGCCATTAAAACTCACCATTCGATCTCTGATCACTTTCTCCTCTTTCGACAAATAGCTGGATTAGGCTGAGAGGGCTCCGACTGTTGTAGCGTAACATTAGGACCCTATGGGGCTGGGTGGGGCTTTAAGGTAAGCGTGTGAATGCATCTGTAAATGTGTGTGTGAGAGAGAGAGCAAGAGGTGGGGTTATATTGGCAGTGTTAGGATGACAGGCCTCCTCCCAGAGTCCAATAAAGGCGTCAGCAGCCGGGGCAGATTTATGACGGCCATGCTGAGTGGAAAGCATGATGGGGGATGGAGAAGCAGCTCTCGCTATCGAGGATATCTTATGCCTCCTTTGAGAGTCACTCCCTCTCGCTCTCTAATTTCATGGCTCTCTGTCTGTTGCAGTGTCTCCATCTTCTCTCTCTTGATTGTTATTTATCGCTTTCTTTCTTATTGTAGTCATTTTCAAAATTATTTCTGTCATAACAATGTTTTTTTTTTTTTTTCCCTGTTTTCTTTTTGTTTTAGTTTCACCCCTCCTTTCCTCCAGCACAACACAAAGCGCCGCAGGACTTCAGGCAACAATTGTTTCCTTTGTCTGTTATCCACAGCGCTCTTTATCTCGGTTAAACTTAGACAAGACTTTCAATTCCTTGTATGTGCGAGAATGAGTGAGGCAATAAATTGTCGGCCCATTCATCTTTTTTTTTTCTAACAGTATGCGTAGATGTTGTATCCATTATAACGCAGAGCAAGAAAAGACTGAAACACAGTCAAAGAAAAGGGCAATGGGGATGAAAGACTTTTATTCAATCTTAATTGAGAGGTGTTAGATTAAATAAACAATAAACTAGGTCAAACATGAGCAAAAGAGAATGACATAGCAAAAAAGAGTGCATTGAATGGCCTCTCAAAATTGCTTCCCACTACAATAAGGCAAACAAGGTTAAAAAACCGTTTGTAAAGCAAAACAACAAACTTACATGAAAGTACAGGTCAGGAATATAAACAGTTTTTTTTCTAAATGATCTGTTGAAATAATAATTAACATTGTGTTTGTTTAATTGGTACTAAAAGTGAAGTAAACATTGTGCTTTAATGTGTTAAATAGTGAGTTCAGAGGGGATAGTAGGCAGACTGCAGGCAGAGTCGAGCTAGCTTTGGCCAAGTGCTGCCCATTGTTATGCTGAGCTGAGCTAACCTCTAGCTTCTTCTCATCCAACTATTGGCAAAAACTGATCAAGAGTATTTCTCAAAGCATTAAAGCTATTCCTTTAACTGAAGAGGCCACACTTCTCTAATGGTAAATGCTGTCTAATCGCAAGCAGGCTTACAAAAAGGTTGTCAGAATGAAGTGTGGTGTAAAATTGACAAAAGAGTGAATAATATGAATCAAACTCTGTGCTGCAGGCATGTTTCAGTCTGCACTGAAAATGTGAGCAAGTTTAAAACCCAGTCCCAGTCTCCTCAGATTCTTTGAGAGTTACGCACAGAAACACACAACCAGATGCATAATACATTCTTGTCTGTCCGGCTCCAAAACTCCCTCAGTGGCGCATCGTATAGGGCACACAGAAGTAATGATTCAAGCAGCTCCCCTAATATTTGAAACCTCTGTCCACTGTTACATAGGATGTCGCACAGATCAGTGTCACATGACACCCTGATACCCTGATACCCCTGCCCGGCCTGTGATATTGTTTTGGAAAGACCCATAGGTTGCCATGGCAGCGGAGCTCCAGCTTTTCCCAGTGTGTTTGTAGTTTTCCACCTGCAGCAGGAAAAAGACCTGTTCCCCTCCCAAACGCTGTTTCCATTTAAACATTTTACAGGAATGTGTGCCTGTGTGTGTGTATGTGTGTGTCTGCGTTTTTGTGGTTCAAAGCAGAGTTTGCTCTAGGAAGAAATCAATGGGGTGACTGTTTTTTAGAAAAAATATAAGACTCTGTGTATGTGTGTTGGGGGGGGGGGGGGGGGGGGGGGGTCCCCTTCTAGGCATATGTGTTAGTTAGGACGAGGAAGATGCTTATCTGTGAGCAGCATGAGGATGAAGAGGCCAGGCCACAAATCAGCAGAAGCCCAAGCGAGCAGGGGCGTACAAAGAAAGCATGCGAGAGACAGACACAGAGAGAAAGGCGACGTTAGAAGCAATGTCTGGCCCGAGATGAGGTCAGACGTGGTCAGACTGAAGCCTAGTGTTTCGCGACCACAGGCTATAGTGACCCATTAACAAACCTGTAACCCTCCCCCACTGGAAACTGCTGGTCATGCACACACTTATGCTCTATCTGTGGCTAAATACATAACATAATGTAAAAATATACTTGTTATTTTGAGCCTATTAGCAGACTACTAGTGGTGTCAACAGTTATGATGTATTTTATTAATCCTTTATTTGTTTTTAAAAGCAAACTCCTGGATTGTGTTGTTTTAATTGTAAAAAGCAGATAAACTGGAGCTATTTACCCTCCAGCTTTTGTATGCTTTGGTACCTTAGAGGCCTACATTCCCCAGAAGATACGGCATTTAGTCAGAGTCAGAACTGCGGTGATTCATTTGGCATTTCATGCATCATCATTTATCCAGAATTTATCATTATTATTATTCATGATTGTGGTTTAGGTCTGTGACTATGCCCTTTTTTAACCAATAGAAGGTTACCTACTAAAAACTGTTGTTTGAATGCTCAATATTTTTGGCCTCGGGGCTTTGAATGGGCACTAAAGGCATTCCACACACACACACACACACACACACACAGACATATGCATACACTCACACTCAGTATGTTTCTACTGACAGCATTTTTCCAAAGCAAGGTGGCAGGGAGATTAAAAGGAGTCCTGCCGTTACTCGGGTGTTCTGGAGAAACAGCTGGAGGAATCATTTTTTAAACGTCAGCTCGAGATGTTATGCTCCCCTACATGAATACACAGAGGTGGGGTCAGGGGAAAAAAAAGAAAGAGAAAAGAAAGGAAAACATGGCAGGATGGCACCCACTCATTTCCCACTTGGTGCTTTTCACATCCACACCCTGTATTTTTAGCCAGTGCATTTGACAAATGTCTTTTTGTTTGTTAGCATGTTGTCTTCTAAAAGTCTGTGTTGTAACAAGCTGTAAAAATGTTAGATCTGGTAACTCAGTAATACTGTCTGTCATAAATACAGAAAGCTGCTCCCTGGTACAGGCTGGATGTGTTTGTGTTAGACTTAAAATCTAACCTAAAATGATACTAAAGTGAAATTTAGTTCATTTAGTTTCTCTACCAGTTATGAATCCATCTTGGTGAAGACAGACCAGTACTGGCTCCACAGTCAGACTGGCAAAGAAATTCAGCCTTGGGCTTATCCGCTGGGATCGGCCGCACGATTGACACTGAGGGACTTTATGGATGTTTTGACGGTTGACCAGGATTTGTTGATGAGTTCTCATTAGCCTGCGTGTTTTGGTGTTACGTCTTTTTATGTCTGAGGCCTTTTCAGCCACAAAATATTGTTTCTTCAGTGGAGGAGATTCTAGAAGGTCGCTCTCACCTGAACGTTGCGTACTTCATTGTGCCATTTCGCGTGTGCGCGTTCCCTGTGTGTTTAACAACGTGGGGAGGGCCAACGGTTTAACAAGCAGGGGACTCACATGCACTAACTGAATGCGGCGCCATCCCAGATACCACAAGAAGAAGCTCAGATTACAACACACTTAAAGGGGGCGTGGCTTCGTTCTCTGCTCAGGACGCTCAGGACGCCACTATATCTTCACATAGAAAATAGTTGTTTGCTGTTATATTATTGTTCAAAATCTCGCTTACAGGACCTTTAACACTAGCACATAATAAGCAAGAGTCTGTGGAAATTCAGAAATAACAGCATATGTGCAGCATTTGCAAAATAACAGCAGCAGCAGCGCATACTAAGAATAAAAATGAATGAAGAATGTGTAGTACACTACTCAGTTTGGTTTGCTGCAAGGTTTAGCATTGTGGGAAGAGACTGTTTGCACACAAACACACACACACACACACACACACACACTGGGCCTCTATGTTGGTCTTTGCCGGGCAGAATGCCATTGGTCGAAACCGGCACAGTGGGTAGCTCCCACCCACAGGCAGCAGCGAGTACACGGAGCAAGCAGTGGGTGGGCTGAAGGTCAGACGGGCCCTGGACAAACTGGCATTGTTCTTTCTATCTTTTTTGTCTGTTTTTTCCTCACTCTCTGACCTGTGACTTTAAGAGCATATGTCTGTTTGTGTGTGTGTCGGAGTAAACCAAAGATTTATGAAAAAGAGACTGTAAGAGGCGCAGGAAAACTATAAGTGCTCCAGTAGATGTCAGCTGAATGTGTTTTAAAGCGACAGAATGCTTATAATTGGTGTGAACTCAGGAGCATTCTTTGTGTGTGTGTTTGTGTTTGACTCTGGCATGTTATTAGTGTGAGTCAGCACAGAGGAGGCCAGGCCAGCTCTCTGAGAAGTGCGGCTCTGTTGAATGTCGGTGTGGGAGGAGATGAGCAAAAGGTCCTCTGTGACATTCAGAGATGCATGATGTCTTCCCCTCAGCTGTTACACACTAGCTTCCCCGAACCACTGACTGTACTCTCTCCTCCTGGAAGCTGAACAGTCTGAAGTCACCAAAACATGTTTAATGGAAGCCACTACTTGAACTTCACATGAAATGCACGACCTCATTGACTGTGACATTGTAAAACAAGTCATTTGTAGTCAAACTGTATTTTGTTTGAATCCAGCTTACTGACCTTTGTCTCTTGTTCTTTGTGTCTCTCCCACCTCTCACTGTAAAGGGCAGCCACTCTGTGACAGCAGAGCTGCTATTTTCCCTCTAAGAAAGTGATAGCACCCACCACAGAAGCGGGTCAGAAGGAGGTTGCATGAAAATTCCCTAGAGATGCTTACTGTTCATATTATTTGAACCTTGACCCAGTTTGTAGTTGGCCTTTTCAAGTGCTTTCTCTCAGAGCGTTGTGGTTTTTGTATGAATGCATGAACAAACATGCAGAGGGGAAACTCATTTTGTGTGCCCCAGTTTCCAGACCTGCATTAATTAGTGTTGGAAATTAATTCTGCAGTACCTGACATGAGGCCAACTAGGAAATGTAAGACAAGATCCTGCCCGGCATGCACTGTGACGTCAGGTAGCATTAATGGGTTTTAGTTTAGGTTTTAGTAAAACTTACTCAAGTTATGTTTTGTAAAAGTTATGAAATTGTGTTTGACATCACCAAATGCCAGTTGTGTACTGTGTTTCCCCACCTTTGCCCCTCCTTAAAATGAGTGCAGTACACAAAGCTTCACACACACAAAGCATGAATTTGGTGATTTGCAAGTCAAAAGACATGTGGATGTCATTCACTAAAAGTGGGCTTCAATGTGGTTTAAAAGTGAGATATTTACACATCTAGCTTCCACACCATTGTATCAACTGCATTTCAGTGATTCAGTGTTAACCTGCAAATTAGACCTAAATCAGCCAGATATGAACCTAATGCAGATACTGTATATAGATATCAGTGTTATGTTGGGTCTGATGTAATTTAGATGGTTTGTCTATTGACAGGTTCATTTTTTAACTATAAAATGTCCAGTTCAGAATGAATCAGCCTGAAACCTGTACCACATGAGAGATTCCTATGTGCATATACTGTATATTGTTGTTAGATGTTTTTTCAACTCCCAATATTGATATCAGTATTGGCCTCAAAAATCCAATAGCAGTCACACAGTACTGCGAATCACTACATCCATGCTTTCTCAGTTGGTGTTTATGTGCGTTGCGCACCCCGTCTCTCCACTGCAAACTGTCTGTTTAAACAGAAACGTCAAGTAAGTTGGAAAAATATCAAAGGTACTAATGTAAGGTTTGGTTCTCTCCCATCACAGATGGTCATTTCACCGGGACCCCGCCTACATATGGTTACGATGCAGACCGTGCAGAAGAGCAGCGGAGGCACCACGACATCCTGCCGTACATCGATGACTCGCCGTCGTCTTCACCGCACCTCAGCTCCAAGAGTCGCAGCAGTCGGGACACCCTGTCCTCGGGATCGTTGGAGTCCTCCAAGTCGGTCCGTATGCTCTCCCACCATCTCTTGGCTGATGTTAATTTAGCAAAGTAGATTTGGAACTGGAAAATAGTGGTCTACACTGAATCCAATTCAAGTGGCCAAACTCAACAGTTTTCTTCCTGTGGGTGATGCATCAACTTAGCTGCAGATATTGACTAAACACAAACCAAAGCTCTGAACTAATTAATATCAATATATTGATTTTATGTGATACAAAAGAAACACAACATTAATACCATCTGAATACACAATTCTGTAAACATGGTTGGTATCACTGTTCAGTGGCTAATACTTTGACCTCAATACAGTCTAGGAAGTGGGCTAATCTATTCTTACAGCAATCCTGCTCCATCAAAAGCTGTCAATTGATGAGAAATCAAATCAGCCATTTGAGAGGATTGATAAGGGGACAATATCTCCTGCCTCATAACGACAGAGGCAGTCATCCGGTAAAGAAACTCATCCCCCTTAAGAGTCTGGCTTTTTCTCATCCATGGTATTAGGCAGAATTACCTATCACCTCCATCATCCCCGTCACTGCCTTCATCCTCTTACCCTCCCTCCTTCACTCGCTCTTGTCTGCAGAGAGAAAACCAGTGATCTATGACGTCTGGTGCTTTTCAAGGGTTACCATGGGGAGGACACACACATGCACATCCGCCTGCAAGCACACACACACACACACACACACACACACACACACACACACACACACACACACACACACACACACACACAACCCCAGAGTCAGCAAAGATTAATATGAGCATGAATGCTACGTTCAGGATCTATTTTATGCTACGTGTACATATTTTTTCTATTGATTATTTATATATTTTCTATCTATTATATAAAGTATGCATTTTCTATGCATTATATATACATTTTCCATTTGTTATCCTCATTTACATATTATTTTTGCAAGAATTTGTGGGTAGCAAATGAACATGCTGCAGCCATATGTTTGATTAGAATAGATTGGTATCGTGGGAGAATGTAATAAGCTAATACTGCCTCTCTCCGCTGCGCCCTTGGTGGAAGTAATCACATCAGTGGTCATGGTGCAGTATCAGTTACTCTGCCCCCTCAGTCTTTGCCGACTGTCTGAGCAAGCGAGCGAGCGCCTGTCAATCTGATTGATGGCTTGAATCTGCCAATAAAAGGTGATTCCCTTGACTGCACCCAACCTTTGACCTGTGAGCTTGGAACTCTCACTGATTTTAATACACATGCATGTATATACACACACATACACACACACTCACATGCGCATCATTTCTGCCTGAGTTTGCACAAACCAGTTTCTTGTCTTATGTACACAAGTGCACAGACTTGTCTCGTTCTCTCAGAGCAGAATTATACATTAATTGTAGAAGAGATTGAAGAGGATTTGCTGAGTAAACTCTCCTGTTCAGAGGCAGAAACCTTGAGCAAACCTGGCTTAGGTGTGTGTGTGTGTGTGTGTGTGTTTGGAGTTGGCACAGGCAGCATCTGATGGTCAGTTAAATATATTAAACAGCCATACAACAATTAATCCATCAACAAAGTCTCAAAGCAGCCAGACAGGCTTTCAATAACTGCCAAGAAAATGCAGTTACCATCGTCCTTGCTTTGTCCTTGGACAGCCCCTTCTCAAACAGCATCCCAGTCTAATTGATGAGTCAGAGCCCAGACAGGCTCTGATTGGCTCAGTGGGAGCTGATGGTTTTATGATGTCACTGTGATGAGTCATCACCACCAGCAATACTGCTGATCAAATTTTCCACAGTGGATCCTGTTCTCTCATAATGTGGCTCTTCCCTGCACTGGAGAGGGAAACGAGGGGGGGTCACTGATCGGAAGTCAGCTTCTGATGTATGACAACTGTGCTGTGATATTTTGTTGCTGTGAGGTTTCCAAACCCACTGACCACATCTTTCACAAACACTTCCTTTTAATAAGTAGGAGACCTACTTGTAGGCCAATCGAGGACAACCAGAGACCCCTCCTTTGTTCTTCTTCCTCACAAAGTAAAACAGATTTCCTCCGTTTTTCTTGGGCATTTTATGCAAGTGACATTGTGAAAAGAAGAAGAGAGCGATGAGAAATGGCATGCAACAAAGGTCCTTAGCCAAATTAGGACATGAGATATTGCTTTTTCTGGTCATTATCTTAAACCCCTGGGGCCCCAGGGTACACCAGGGAACTTCTTTTCATTTGTGAATCCTCTTCTCTGTTCCTGTTAAACCCCACTGTAGATTAACACAACTGAATCCACCTCATTTTCTTTGCCCCCTCATCCTGTCTGACACCACACCTTGAGGCCACAACCTCAGAGAGAGGTCATTTCTTTCCCTACTCGGTCAGCGCTAAACCTCTAGATGACCAGCTTCAGTGGATTAGGAGGCTTGGAAAGACTTAAATCCACCCGGGTTATAACCTATCACATGTGTAATGAATCTTCACTGCTTACACATTTGGTTTTCTTGTAATTAAAATCATGCCATGATGCAGCATCGCAAGCAACCTCTCTGGAATACCTCAGCAGACACCAACTCTGTCACTGTCTATCACATCAGGCTGAAGAAGAGTTTAAATACCCAGAAGTAATGCTGCATTTCAAATAAACCAACCTGTCTTCCTCCTGCAGCACAGGATAATTGTGAGACCGCTCCATTACATAGCAGACATGTGGCAATAGGAAGCAATCTCATTAGGCATTTCAGAGAGCGAGGGATGGCAGAACGGGACACTAAACAGATTAGAATATGAAAAATGAAAATTGAAAAGGGTTAATAAAGTGTGGAACGGGGCATGCACCGACGCTCACTTCTATCCTCTCCGACCTTGGCTCTGAGCGTTTATGTGAGCTGACAGTCTCCTCACTCCACGGGAAAAGAGAGACGGGGAGAGATGGAGAGTAATGTTATTACAGTTGCTGCGGCTCAGGTTCTATCGGGCCCTCCTGAGCTACATCGGTGCGCTTGTCAAATAAACGCTGTTTGTATTGATCCTCTTGTATCTCCTGCGAACATCATCCATGCATAAACAAATCAGAAGCAAATCAGAATTTCTAAATCATGTTAGGCGGAGCCGCCGCCAGAGGGGGAGCTGCGCGTGAGCTGGGAAGGTTTAAGTGTTGGGTTCAAATGTTAAATATTAGCTTTTGTTGACTCTACTGGATGTGAAAACATAGACACACAAACCAAAATACACCCCGAGCGTGTTTTATTTTTACTTTTTTCATTACCAAAAAAAAAAAAACAGACACCCCTTTAGTCTGAACCCAGAGATAGGCTCATTAGCTGCCATGGCGATGAATAAAAGATGATATGTCTGGAGATGTGGGCACTTCCTAGGGGAGTCGTCTGGGGCCTTAAAGGATGAATACACACTTTAAGGCTCCTGTCTTCCCTCAGCTAGTTCAGTAACATGTGGCTGGATGCTGAAGTTTCCTCCCTTTTTTTTTTTTTTTTGATTTAATGTTCTTGATACTTCAAATGGGCCCTCATGTGTCTCATGTTCTTTTACCAGCTGGTGAAGTCACATAGCTCATGCTGATACTTGTAGTTTTGACGAGGACTTTCATTCATTTTTCATTTATTCACAAACATTCATGGGGCTCCGTTGCTGCCCCAGGCTTCCCTTTTAAGTCAGTGGAGACAGACAGATTCAAAGCCACTGCAATTCACCATAATACATTTAAGGGCAACCATAAATCATAGATATATCACTTATTTATTTCCAGTACCCTTTTATTTGCTCTCTTGATTTACAAAGAGAAAACTTTTCTGCTTTTGAGTATCTTAGAGCCTGTACATAATGAGCAATTAAAGCTTTTTCAGTGGAAACAGGGGAATGTAATATACAGCACAGATCCCCAGACAGCTCTGTGTGATGCATAATACATGTCTGTCTGAATCAATTCCTTTATCCTTCACCTAAAAAAGAAAGACAAAGAAAAGAAAAAGCAAATGAGAGGCGATATTCATTGTACAGCAGACGCATAAACTGTTAAAGACAAGACAGTCACATGAAAAGAAGGAGAATCTGCATATACTTTAAATACTATCCTGCTCTACTTGTAGTCTGAGCCTGATGTTTCCAATTCATATCAATGAATCAAATAATCTGAGCCACACTTACGCCCTTTCAATCATGGTCACACCTGTGTTGTTTCACTGTATTACACAACCTGGCCAGACCAGCACAGAGCTGCCATCATAAGGGATTGATGGTTATTGAACTGAAACCACATACACCATGTACATTTTGAGTGCTGTTTTTACTTGTTCACAATCTAAATTTATGGTGTGCAGGATTTATTTGTCGCTTTTAAATTGTGTTTTTTGGCCAACAGGTGGCTCAGTCATTTGGCCCTGCAGTAACTGTGCTGATAATGGGCTCCTCAGTAATAGAGGCCATAATAATCCTGGACCGTTTCATAATATTCTGGGCTATAACAGTCCCATGAGGTGCGTGCTAGCATCTGCTTATGCAGTGGCCATGGAAACAGGTTTCAGGCCCATTTACCCCTTCACTTACAGTAAATGAATGCACATACGCCCACACAGTACTCACAGTACATGTTCTAATGCAGATCACAAGAATAGCTCCATTTGAGCTATAATCCTGTGAGTTATTTTAGGAGATATATTTACAAAATGCTTGAACTCTGCAGGGTAGATATGTACTTGTAAAATTACAAGTGGGTTGAAACACAGAGGCATAAAATAGTGTAATTTTAATAACTTTAATAAGAAGAAATCTCATCATGGCCTGAATGGACAAGAGAAACATTTCTAACCACTCATAATGGTTTCCTTGTACATATGGGCATGAAGGGGTTGTTTTAAGATACATTTTTTTTTAAAAATGCAAACTTATCCTCCAAAAAAATCATCATTAAGAACAAAGTAAAATATCAAAAAAAAAAAACACAAAAAAACACAATAAAATACTCACACATCCTTCAGTTTATATCCATTGTCTGGCTCTCATCTTGCCCCAACACATACTCCTCCACAAAAACGCACCTCAGACCTCGGTGTCTCACTGAGGTCAAAGAAGCCGGGTGGCTTAAGTCCAGCAGGCTGAATCAGCTGAAGTCATAGCAGCTAGACCTGAATGGGCTTTTCTCCTGACCATTTTTCCCTCCTCGTGCACTCAGCCTCTCTCACACCAGGAACCAGCATGATTGCTGTGTAACCATTTCTGGCAGCATTACTGTGTAAGATTTCTACACAGAATGTCTACACACAAGACATGACAGCCCCTGATAGGAATTTCATTCAGGAGATCCACTTTTCTGTCATCTGCTCTCCCCTCACCATTTCCCTGCCTCGTGCTTCCTTGTCTGTTGTTCTAGCTATCATCTCCACCATTGTTTACTCTCTCTCCCTTCTAGATGGTCAAATATAGACAAAAAGTACCTTGAATCTTTGACCCTTCTTCATCATGTCAGACTCCTTCTGTTCTTTCCCTGTCTGCCCTCTTTTCCTTCTTTATCCTCTCTTAATTATCCTGAATCTGCCTTGTCTTACTCACGTCTCCATCTTTTCTTCTCCTCTTCTTTCTTGGTCTCACCCTCTCTCTCTGTTTTCTCTCCCTTTCCTCCCCCTCATAGCTTCAGGGACCGGATCCTTCAACATACTGACCTGGGCTCAATGTGTATGTGTGCGTGTGTGTGTGTGTGTGAGCACTTACGCATTCTCATACACACACACAGACAAACACATATATTTAGAAGCCAACCTTGCTCCCATGGGAGACCCTGCCTGTTTGAGTTATTTCAGAGTTCGTGGTTAAACAAGACAGCCCGAGGAATCTCTCTGTCTCTCTGTTTTCTTTCATGTCCATACTCCTCAGTGAGCTTTGACTGGGTTGATGGGAACGGGGGAGGCAACCTGGAGAGGATTACTAGGAGGTGCAATTGCTGCTGTTTGATTTTCCAGACTGTAGTGCTCACAAACAGCAAACCTGCCGGAGTTTCAAGCTCAGCTAAGAGCTCTTCAAATTGACATTCACAAACAAGTCATATTAGAGGTCCTTTAATGAGCTGATGTGAGGACTAATATCATGCTTTGAATATTCTTCATGCCCCAGACACAAAAATTGTAAGCCTTACAGTGTTATAACAGTTTACAAATGTATGTTTTTCTGGACTTTGTTGTTACTTACATAAATATATGTCTGCCTGTGTCTTTGTTACAGACTGAATGTGACCTGGAAAAAGGTTTGGAGATGAGGAAGTGGGTCCTGTCTGGGATCTTGGCCACTGAAGAAACATACCTCAGTCATCTGGAGGCACTGCTGCTGGTGAGAGCGCACACACAGACAATACACTCGGATCATATTAGGTGTCCCATTCACTCTTTTGGTGCCATTAGATGCATCTGCAAATGTAAATGAAACACATTAACAAGATCCACGAGATGGTACACATTTGGCAGACTTCAGGGCTATTACCCGTGTCAGCAATGTTTCAAATCAATCTCACATACCCTTAAAGTGAAACTATTTTGCATTGGCTGCACCGCAGTTGCTATGGCCACAAGTGGAAATGAAGGCTAATGGGACATTAAACTTCTCTTATTTCCCGTGAAATGTTTCGAGTCAGTTGCTTTAAAGATGCCCTTATACTCATGTGCATACTAACAGCGGATGGAATGGGTGTAAAACCACAGCAACAAAACCACAGAGAATCATCACCTGACTCATTCTCCTCAGCTCTATTGAGCACGTTAGCATCTGACGCTGCTGAACATGTAGGAGCAGTAAGTAGCTACAGAGCCTGAGTTTTAGTTATTTTAAGTTAAAAACTGAGCTAGACAAAGAGTGAATATTGGCCTCGCAGCCATCAGGCGGCCAGAAACACGACTCCAAATAAATGCTATGTGCCTGCTAGATGCGTAAATAAGCACAGTTTGCTAACACGTTCACCATAGCAACTTCTGTTGTGATAGAACCATTTAATTCACATTAAATCAATGTTGAATTAATCTGACGTGCTAAAGACAGTGACACGAACAGACATGAGGCATAAAGACAGCAAACTAACTGTAAATAGATGTATATCCAAAGTTCGCTAACATTAGCTTACGTCACAGCCACCATAAGCCGCTGTTAGGCTGTAGTAGTAAAATGTTAAAATGTTAAAATGAGCAAGTCGCATGGTGTGTTGCTGCCCAGGAGTTTAACTTTCACTTTGTCTCTCTTTTTAAAAGTTACACAGTCTCCCTTTAAAATATGCAGAAGGGCATGCAGATGAACGAGATGCAGATGTAACCTTTCACATGCTGTAATTCCGTATTTAGGCCCTGAGTCAGGGAATACAGTGTAGTTATGTATAATTTAAGGCATTCACATGTGTCGTTAAACTCTCTACATACCTAAGTACCTCCTATTTGGCAGCTAATGTGTGTTTTTCAGGCTTTACAGATACAGATCAGATGTTTATGCCTGTAAAAGGGACACACCACATTTTTTTTCCAGTTTACACATGTCCTTAAAGTGGATTTGACACTGCAGAGCACGGTTCACACCTGCCGCCTCTACTGTTCTTTTCCTCTCAGCCCATGAAGCCTCTGAAGGCTGCAGCTACAACGTCGCAGCCCGTCCTCACTGTGGCCCAGATAGAAACCATCTTCTTCAAAGTGCCTGAGCTCTATGAGATCCATAAGGAGTTCTACGACGGACTTTTGCCCCGCGTTCAGCAGTGGAGCCACCACCAGAGAGTCGGGGACCTCTTCCAGAAACTGGTGAGGAAAAAGAGATGAGTCAAAGGGTTGGGTTGTCTGGGGTTGTATTGTTTGTGTGTGTGTCCCCATGACAGTAGAAACACCCCTGGGTATAACTGCCTGATGTTAACCCGTGTTGCCTGATGTTTACCCTCACCAGAGTGACTACATTGGGCACCCAAGGAAAGCTGACAGTATTAGAAAGGACACTCTGGGTGATACAGCTACATTTTCTGACCTGTGGACGCAGTCCCAAAGCAAACCTTCTGTTTTAGAGTGACACACAGTGAATTGGGAGGCTTTCAGAGGCAGAATCTGCCAGCATAATTTAATAAACAAAAATGCAGATTTGATTTTTTTATAGTGATGCTCTTCTTTATTGTTTCAGATTTGGATAAATTGAATCTGAATTGTCTTTTCCTTCCTGTTTCCGCCTCAACAGCTGCTCACTCGCTCTCCCTCTGCCCTCCAGTAGTTTCCGCCAAAGATGTCAGGGCCAAATGTACACTGGGTCTATTTAATCATTTTCACAATGGGTCAATTAACCCACAATGAATCATTTGTTTAATTCTCTCTGAAACACTGCTTCGCTTCCACTAGTGTCTCCCTCACACACCCCCTCTTTTTCTGTCTCTTTCCCCCTCAGATTCACTTGTGCTAGCACGCACACACACATCTTCACATATACACACATGTGCACACACCCAGACACACACACAGAGGGAGGTGCAGGCGAGTTTCACAATGCCGCCTTTCTGCCTCAGGCAGCTGAGGCCATCACTGCACTGTGTGCTTTGTGTCTCGAAGAAGCTGCTATAAATAGGAGCCTCTCTCTTTTGCTCAATCACTCACTCACTCACACACATACACACACGCACACTCTTACTCTCTCACTTATTGAACCATCACTTTGTTTAGCAGCTTGTTTATATATTTTTTCCCTCCTGAAACTGCTCCTCTCAAATGAAACAACCCCACGCTCTGCTCCTTCTGATGTGGGTAATAAATAAATATTGAGCAGAGTGATTGTGGACTATGAGCAGTGTCAGTCGACTAGTGCTTGTGTGACCGTACGTTAACCTATTTTCTTTGTCTGGTCTCAACCATTACGTCAAGCCGACCAAGGCCCTGTTTTTTTCTCACTGTATTTACTCTTCTGTTAGCTTCAACAATCCGGCCGTTTTTTTGTCACTCTTCCTCCCCAAAGCGTACACACCCACACATTTATACTGTGCATACACACTTGTGCATCCACACACACACACACACACTGTTTCTGTCCCATTCCCTCCCTCCAGACAGTAGTTAATAAAAGTCAGAAGAGGAACATGCTGAGCATACGAAAAAAAAAAAAAAAAGGAAAATGCAACATGACAGCCATTCCGTCAGGAGATGGAGAGGGAGGGAGAAGAGATTGGATGGGAGTAGAGGAGGTGATACAGGCAAGGCGTGGGGAGGGGGGGGGGGGGGGGGGGGGTGGTTGAGAGAGAATGAGTGTCGAGTATGGGTAGGCAAGTAGATTTAGGCTGCTGCGACTCTGATAGAGCTGTCTCGCCATGACTCTGAGATCTGCGCGGGGAGCAGACGGGCTTAGGAATCATAAAACATCAGAACAAGGGAGGTGCGAGACAGAGAGAAAAGAGGAAGAGGCAAAGCGTCAGTGACAGGTTATGAGCATGAGTGTCAGAGAGAAGTGTTTGAAGGCTGAAAATAGGGCTAAATCACACTTGTGCTTCTGCTCTTCCTAAACACACACTTCATGCACAGCGGCAAAGTGAAGGTTTTACACCGTGTCGACAGACAGGCTGATAAACTGGCTTTGAACATTGCTCTTCAGAGGAGGAGGAGCACCAAAAGAGCCAGATTCTGGGAATTTATAGAGGAGGAAGAATACCTCTTGATCCTTCATTTGGCCTCACACAGTCAACCTACAAACAATTCTTTACTCTGTTTTATCAGTGAACACATTTATATTGTGTGTATAAAGTGTAGAGTGAGTGTATTCAGTGTGTGTTGGGGGATAGATGACACCTGCTTGTCTATCCTTCTTTGCACAGGGAAAAAGATGAATACTTGGATTATCTCAGCAGCCTATGCTGTAGGGTTTTGCATCAGGTTTGCCGGATTTCACAGCAATTCTGTAACGAAATCTGTTTTTGATTAAATTCAGAGTGAGACCTGCACCACGCAGATGCCAAATCATGTCACATTTTGTATCTGCAGCACTTGTTTTAAGTTGCTACTCTCAGGGTTTAAGAGTTTAAGGGCTGCAAGTCTTTTTATAAAATCTCAGTGAGTGCTTTCCATGCAAAAAAATTTCATAATGATAGCAAAGTATGTGAGAATGAATATCTGTTAGCACTCCCTTACAAACTGAGCGGCTAAATCCAGCCTTCTCATATAATGGCCATAGTCCGTCATGTGGCTGTTTCCTTAATGTTGTTTTCCACTGTAGATTACACACATAGTCTCACACAGGACAAATCCTGAACTGAGAAAAATCCAAACACCCAAGCAGTTTCTTTCATCACCCAAAGCCATTTTCTGCTATGATACTGTAACCGCAGCCGTACGCTCAGTAAGCCTTCACGCCGTTGTGTGTGGCTCTGTGGATGTGGCTGGCAGACATTCGGGCTCTCTCTTCTCTCCACAGTCAAACTGTCACGCTCTGAATGGCCTCCGCTGTGGTGCAGATTGTGTGGCCCAGGGCAGGACACAGGATTGCAGGATTGTGAAAATTGCTTTACTCCTCGCCTCCCACCACCTTACTTCCTCCTGGGTTGTGGATGTATGTGCAAAACACAATAGATCCAGTTTTGGAACAGTTTTGTCGCCTGAAATTCTTCAGCCAGTATTTTAAAAACACAGTTTCAGGGCAGTAATTTGTAACCAAAGTAGGTTCAAATTTCCTTTGCGTGTTTGTTGTGTCTTTTCATGGTGGATCGTGGCATGCAGCCTTACAGCTGTGGCTGCCTTTTGGACTTTCTTTTAGATCCACCACACATACACACAGTGAAACTGCCGGCGATAACATAATAAGTGCAAACGATGTTTTGTAAACTTGTGACTTCACATTCCTGCTGCAATCCCCCCCTCCCCTGACGGCAAAGATCAGGTCGTGTTAGGAAGGTTAAGGTCAGGCCTAAAAATAGGTTGTAAGAGAATGAATGAGCTCAGTCTGAGACAGTTATGGTAACAGTTATTGCAGATGTGAAGTGTTCTTTTGTTATTCACATGATAATAATAATCTTTATTTATAGAGCACTTCTCAAAAACCAAGTTACAAAGTGTTTCACACAAGGCAACAAGTTAAATATCAACAATAATGGAAAACTCAAAGATAAATAGACATTGCACTGGATTATATCAACATTAAAATAAGATGAAACAAAATCCATTAAACACACTGTGTGATTGTTTTGACTGATCCTCATTGGACTTTATCATAGCAAAGTAACCATGTTCCCAGATCTCAGCAATTACTGTGGTGAGTAACATTATTGTAATAGATACAGATGATGGCCAGAACTACTGAACTCTGGAAAGAACAGGACCTCCTCGAAAGAGATATAAGCTCCACATTTGCTCGTACTCAGCTGAAAGGTCTGATGAATAGTAATAAGTTAGGTCACAAAGAGCTTTAAAGGTTCATTGTACTCATATATTCATTACACTCAGGGAAGAGTTACTGAGGCATTGGGTACGTGTGAGACTCTCAACATTACACACAAAGCCCGTCTCCACTGTACTCTCTCTTCCTTTGGTTTTTGTTCAGGAGAATTGACTGTCCTTTTGTGTGCCGTGGAGATGGATCGCAGCGCTGGCAGGCAGCGTTTGCCGGAGTTTTATTCAGCCGTACAGCTTCCTAAACGTGCTTTCATAGCCTCCGTTACACCAATCATTAATTACTCGCCCCAGCACAGAGCGGGTCTCCCCGGTTGCTGTGGCAACGGGCCTGGCTGTAAGGAACATAACATGTTATTGTTGTGACCGTGATCTGTGTCTTTCTGTCGCTGGTGTTTTCATTCAGTTGTCTGCAGGTCATTTACAGTCTCTCGGAAACAGCTGACAAGACTAAATCTCTCATCTCTGAAATATAAAGGATGATTCATGCAGTTTTTTTTAAAGTAACACTGAGAAGGTCAAGGTGGTTGTCATATTGTCTATTGTAAAGATTTGTCTATTTGTGATACCACTGTTCAGATTTTAACAAAACTTTGCCACTGTAACACTCTTTTCTTCAAACTGAGGCTTTAAATGTTTACGTGTCAATAAGACTTGACAACCCACAAAGATGTAAAGACTGCTCTCCCTATCACTTATTTTTATAAAGAAATACTTTATGTTATGTTTAGAACAGCATTAAGGTTGTAGCTGGTGTGCAGTGACGGGCTGAAGTGGTGGAAGTTAAGAGTAGGAAGTAGTGAAGAGGGACAGTGTGTCTGAGTTTCTCTCTGAAAGACCTGCTTTCATTGCTTTTACTGTGTTTACAATGAACCGTTTTGTCTGAACACACAGGGAAAGCTGTTTGCCAGCTATTTATTCCTCCTCCAATATAGAGGCTGACTGACTCTGTAATAAATAGACAGGGATGCACAAGTTTGCTGTGAATGTTTTCATGTTTTTATTTGGATTGCAAGTACTGTCCAACTTCTTAATGCTTCTACACTGTCATTTACCACATTAACATTACATCCCTCTGTTTCTTCTTCTTCTTGCTCTCCGTCAGGCCAGCCAGCTGGGAGTTTACCGAGCATTTGTGGACAACTACGAGGCGGCTGTGGAGACGGCAGAGAAGTGCTGCCAGGCCAACACACAGTTTGCTGAAATCTCTGAGGTAAGCAGGGGGAGGGGAAAAAAACAAATAACAATGCCGAGCAGGGATAGTAATATGTGTTTTTACTGAGAGCTTCACTGTGAATGTGGGTGAAGGAATGGGATGGAAAGAGAACAGTTACTGGCTCAGTGTTGTTGCAGCGATTAAATCTGTGATCTCTTGAGTTATGGGATCATTTTACCACCGTGTTAAATCAGTCAGTCAGACACTTAACCCCTGCATACCAGCAAATTATCCAATTGACTTTCACAAGTTGCTCTTTTTCCTTTGATGTATGGAGCAATGCTGTGTCTAATTAAGATAAAAGTAAGTGAATGTTCAGTCGAACATTTATTACAGGAGTGAATTTACACCAACCTTACTCTAAATTGTTTATTAAACTAGTATTTCTTGACTATATTTTACCAGATGATTATGTAGTTGGTGATCTTTTACTTCTGCAGACTCGTTTATTTGTGTGTCTCTGGTGTGCTACTACAGAACATCTAACGTGTTATTACTCTGAAAGTCACCAGGCAATGTGGTGCATGGAAGAGGTGGTTGTGTATTTGTAAAAGAAATACAGTCACACAAAACTGACAAAAAAAGATGACTTACTTAACAAAGTATTAAATTATGTGTTATTAAGGGAGTGAGCAGTTTCTGAATCCTGTTGTACAGAAAGAGTCTCTTTTACAGCTGCTTTTAGTTTGTACCTGATGTACTGTACTTGCAAATCGCTCTCCCATTATTCACCCACGCAGCTTTTATCATTTCCCTGCTCTTAAATTTAAATCTGCTGCTGAATATTTCTATACAAAGGCAGCCAGAGGCAATTTTGTGTGTGTGTGTATGTGTGTGCCCATGTGTGCATTATTGTCTGTCTGTTACACACGTGTACACCAATTAAATAGAACAATACAGAGGGTGGTGGCTGGAATTTTCTGTCGTTTTGGCCCAAAGAGCTCTCAGCCTGGTCTAATTCTCATGTCCGACCACGAAAGATATGAGCTCAGTATCACCTACACAGACTCTAGATGAGGCTTGACAGTGTATTAAATTTATAAATTTATCTTTTCCCCAAACAC
This sequence comes from Trachinotus anak, assembly GCF_046630095.1. Classification (NCBI taxonomy): domain Eukaryota; kingdom Metazoa; phylum Chordata; class Actinopteri; order Carangiformes; family Carangidae; genus Trachinotus; species Trachinotus anak. Next base: position 12,633,951 of record NW_027273879.1, on the reverse strand, counting down.
AAGTTTCCAACAGCTGTGATGGCTCAGAACAATTTATTTTATCGTGGACAAACAAGATTTGAAAACACTTACTCTCATGCCTGAAATCTAGTTTTGGAGGCTGATATAATAAAAGCATCCTTGGTTTGAACAAGTCATCTGCACTCCCAGGGATTGTGAAAGCTCAGACATTCTCGTCCAGCTGAGAAAATGTTTCACCATGATAACTGTAGGTCGCTGTGGGAAGCTTATTTGAACTGTAGTATGTACATTAAATGGAGCCACCTCTTTAGTGATTAGCTTTAGGTTATTTACGATAAAAACAAACTTCAGTGTTACACTATGTATATTCAGCAGTCTGATGGTTTTAGTCTGTGTGCTTCTTGTGCCATTTCTTTCTCTATTTTTTAAAGCATGTGGCAGTTTTTGATCCATCATCAGTCTTCGTCTATGTTTTATGAGGTCTACCAGTTAGCGCTGAGGCTGGTGTCTACATGCAGGATGGGGAATTCATCATCGTGGGTTGTTAATGGTCTAAGTAATGATGCATGACTCTGAGCCATCTGAGCAAGATGGTGATGGGGGGGAGCTGCTGAGAATGGCATAATTAATTTGGAAGTGGATGACCTCATGGCAAGAGCAAAGATAATAACATCACCGTGGTTTCCAATCACTTTCTGCACTGTAAAGGTCTTTTTTTAAGGGTTTTTTTTTAACTCACCATTTGAACTTGCCATTTGTCTCCAAACAGAACCTGAAGGTGAGGAGTCCCAGGGACTGTAAGGACCAGACAGCCAAGAACTCGCTAGAGGGTCAGTCACCTCGTGCTGGATTTTACTTCTACGTCTATTACAATATTCAAATATGATATTAATTGAACTATTTATGTTTGAAATATTGTGGTAATTCAGTCACATAAACAACTCAGCTTGATTTCTCTTCTTTCTAATCTACAGCTTTACTATATAGACCAGTGGACAGAGTGACGCGCAGCACATTGGTACTTCATGTAAGTGAGCGTGACGCTGACACAGCAATTCTCTTTAATATTATCACTGCAGACTAAAACACTCTGTTGTGTTTTACTGTTTGTCTCCGTAGCTCAGAAACTGACCCTAGAAGATGTGACACCAAACCCAGCAACATATATGGTCACCATCTCCAAAAAAAACATGTACAAAAAACAATTTCTCCATCCATCAGTACCTCACCTGAGGGTCTTTACAGCTGCAATGCTGGATTATATTAGATCCTGTATGTAACAGATTACAGATCAGAAATTGGATTTTTCTTTATATGCAATCATGGGATGTGTGCACATCTGTAACACTGTGATGCCAGTTGTGTTTCAGTGAAGCTGGTAGATTAACTTACTGTCTTCATTTTACCATTTATTGCAGGGATTCAGGGTCTGTTTTTTCCATCTATGAAAAAGTAATAACCTATACATTCTGTTTTCAGCATTTCAGACATGAACTCTGAGTAAGAGGTTGACTGAACTGCGTGCTTGAATGACCAATAGTTAAATGTACTCTGACGTAACTTTTCAGTCGTACATCTATGTGCATACTGTACATATACCCAGGTATGTGTGCTTTTACATGAATATGCTTATCTTTGAAATATTTCTCCATCTGCCTCTCTGCTATAGGACTTGCTCAAACACACGCCCACCAGCCACCCGGACCACCCTCTTCTGCAGGATGCCTTGCGGATCTCCCAGAACTTTTTGTCCAGCATCAATGAGGAGACAACGCCCCGACGCCAGTCTATGACAGTCAAGAAGGGAGAGGTGAGTGTTCAGAGAATTTAGATTTTTTTTATTTTTTTTTTTATTTTGCTGTTTGTATGTTGTGCTGCATCTAGAAAGGTATTTATTTTGTCTGTGGACACAGACATGCTCCCTTTAATGAATTTGATCTATCTGGCTATTTTCTAAATTTGTAACTTATAACTTATAACCTATATAAATATAGGTGTCTATCTATCTATCTATATATATATATATATATATATATATATATATATATATAGATAGATAGATAGATAGATAGATAGATAGATAGATACAGATAAAGATATATACACACACACATATATATATATATATATATATCTATATATTTGTTCAGCATGATGATGTAATGGCCCCTCCCTCTAAATAACCTTGAAGTCACAGTTAAATGAGTGTATGGCTGTTGAGGGGCCACCAATCTGCAGCCTAAAGCAGAGCTCATGCCCTTATATGGTCATACCAGGGTTGCGTAGTCCAGGGTGATCCTCAGTTTGCTCTGTGTCTCTCTTGTGGCTTCCCCATCTCCCCATCTCCCCTAACGCAACCCCAAACACACACACACACACACACACACACACCTGCCCCCCACTGTCTCTCTCATCCCCGGAGATGACTTGACGCACATGAATGGATGTGTCTTGATTGATAGCTTGCGTGACACTGCCGTACATAATGCCTTGTAATGAGCCACCAGTCCGCTCTGACTGGCAGATTCCAAGTTAATTATTCATAAACGGAGGGCAGGAGCGAGCGAGCGAAAAGGCTCTGTCGGCTCCTCCCTCTGCTCACAGGGGGGTCATTACTGCACCCTTCCCGTACACACACAAATGCACTCTTTCCTACTCTCTGTTCCATTCACTCTCTCTCATTCTCTTGCTCTTGTTTGCCTTTGAACATATACACACACCCAGAAACAAAATACACACACACACACACACTTGCCTGCCATACCCCCTCTTCTATCCCCGCAGGCCCCAGTTCCACCCCAGTCTGGCCAGACCTCCACACCAGTCATCAAATATTTATGATGGATACATGAAAGCAGCACATGGAAATCAATGGCGCTCATTATATTGTACCTTATCATAGACAGAGTGTATACTATGCCTGAGGTTGCATTTCACCAACTGAGCTGCAACGTGTTAGATGCTTCAAAAGACATTACCTGGAGATGTTGACGAGCTGACGTTTTGCATCCAGTGACGAGGAAGGTGTTAAAATCAGCCATGAATAACACTGCAATCACTCCGCGTAGAGAATATGAAATAATGTTTAATACTTAAAATAACATAAAACAATCAAGTTTTCTGCTTTAAGCTACCACGTCAGCACTGAATTGTCGCTCTGCTCATGTCTGCACACATTATCATCAGTGCAGTGTTAGTAAGTAAACTTTTTCTGTGCTTTCAGATATCCAAAGAGGAAACTCAGGCCTCTGATTGTGCTGATGGTTTAACTTAGTAAAGGAGTTTCTCCCATAATCCTCTGTTCATGTGATGAACAGCTTCAACACAAATTTGATCATCGCAGGATTTGTGTGGGCAAAATGACATTTGCTTCAACGGGCTGCACACAGCGTCTGTTTAAACAATCAGAAATGTTAAAATAACACAGAGTCTCTACATATTGGCATGGTGTTGAGTTAAATCAACACTAATGATTGTAGAGTAAGGGGAACACATCTGCAACATAACATGTCAAGTTCCCTGCAGTAATCAGCAACCTTTTTCTGTTTTTCAATTGAAGAGGTAAAAACTCGTACCCTCCATGTGTTCACACGAGTGAGTAACCCGTGGTTTCTTCAGTGGAGGCATGCGGGAGCAGAGGAGCACAAGTGGCCCCCAGAGGCCCTGACCCTGCTGGGAGGGATGACGGGGGGGGACAAACAGAAACTGCTTAATGTAAAAGCAAATGATGGCGCTGCCTAAGTCTCAATTCGCCTCCTCGCTCTGCTGTGTTTGCCTTTGGGAAAGATACGGTCCTGATGTGAGAGTGTGTACGGTCCTGTGTGTGTCAGTGTGTGTGTGTGTGTGTGTGTGTGTATTTTGAGTAGAAATCATCTGCACCACTTTTCATCTATCTGTATGTCTTTCTTTCACTGTGTCATCACACAAACACATCCGCATACACACACACACACACACACACAACAACACAAGCCGGCCCCTTCAAGCGTGTATTCTAAATATAAACGTGGATCTTTTGTAAATTCATGCCATTACTCTTGCACACGCTCTCAGCGAGGCTCCTCCAGGAGATGGTCAATATTTAATCTGCACTCTGTGCTGTCAGCAAGCTCTGCCTCGCGTCGCTCTCCTCCTCCCACTTTGGTGCTGCTCATGTTCCGGTCAGCTATTACGAGAAACAGAGAAAGTCACATTTCTCCTACTGGCTTTTCGATATTATGAAAATGTCATCTGATGCGCTGAGACAGCTGCTTTGTTAAGGATGCCTTTTCCCCAGTCGCAGAGCAAAGCAGCAGCATAAGCACATTTTAAATTCATCAGATTACTGATTTAGAAACAAGCATTAACTGTAATACTGTGTGTCTGCATCCAAAGATAAAACACTGAACCTTAATTTCAAAAAATCATCAGCGAATGTGTCAAACCCTTCATTCAGTGAATAAACACATGTGAATAGAGCTATTGGATCTGTTTATAAGTAGTTCTGCTTCTGATTCAAAAAAGGATATTCATAATGTCTTAATTCTGATTCATTCAATTCTAAACCTCTGCGAAGGATTTTTGTTTAAAAGACTTATATGTGCAGGTTAAACAGTTCATTTGTGTCCCTGTGTCGTTGTGTCCTGACTCCCATTCACTGCCACACAGTTAGATGCCTGTAAATCCCTAATCTAGCTGTTATCCCTCCTTTTATCTCATCTCTTTATCATGGGATCAGTAGAGGAGAGAATTACCACTGAGGCTTGATGAGTAGTGTAGTTTCTCAGTGGGTCATTTCAAGACCAGGTCAGTTACCTGATCATGAAAACAAATCAAGTATCTCCTGTGTAACACAAAAGAGCATCATTTATTCTTTTACTCTCCCTTCCTGAAACAAATTCAGCTGACCCTTCATTTAAATCTGCATGAAGTGCCTGCTGTATAATAATCCAATATAATCTGCTGTTGTACTTTCTGTCCAGTAATCCAATCAATAATCTAGTCCAGTCTAAGAATTTGCTGCTGACTCATCATGACTATCACAGGAGATTTTAGCTTGTTGGATAACAAAGTTGCTTCCAGACATAAGGTTCAAGATTCAAAACTGCACGGACCATCCACAGGAAAAAAAATACTAGATTTTGGAAAGAGAAAAATGGCTGCACTGGGCTCTGTGGACTAAAAGGTATACTATAAGTCTCTTGAACTTCTGACCACACCAAACATCATAGTCATAGCAAACCAGATTATTAGACTGGGCTCTTTGAATATTAAAAAAAGAAAGTTAGAAGATGAGAATACAAATGCACTTAAACTAAGGTGGTGAGCACGGTATATTATACCTGCTAAACATATTAACCTTGTCATTGTGAGCATGTTAGCATGTTATACATCCTCACAGAGCGGCTAGCATGGCTGTTTTTTCAGTTATTGCTTATGAAAGTTGAATCCCTACATACTGTATCTCTTATATGAATGTCACTCGATTTAATGTCCTTTAAACCTTGAATCCTCATATTGTAGCAACAAACTGGACCCATGTGGACTTGACCATGATGTAAAGATCAGAGTGATAGTTTGCCGTACACTGATGGTGCATTGGGGGTTTTGACAAGCATGTATTTCTTCATAGTAACTCCAGTATTCCTCATTCCCACAGTTTCATGTTGTAAATGAGTAGTATGCTAAAACTAAGAGAAGCAACTGAGGTCGCATTCAAACTAGTGTACAGTACACATCCTAAATATAGACTGACATGACAGGACGTTGACTGACAGAAGAGAGGCGTGACTGAGCCTTGGTTTATGTTCTAGTTAAAAAAAAAAAAATCCCCCATTACATGTTGAGTGTGTCATTCCCATGTCATCTACATCCCAAAACCCAAAGATGGAGTCTGAATGATGAACATGCACCGGGAATACTTAACCAGAGACTCATTTCAACACATCCTAGTCTGTGCTACAACGCAAACTGGATCAGGAAATTATAGCAGGACCATAGGGAAGAGGAGGAAAGGATTTGAACAAGACAGTTGTCATCATCTTGTCGTATGTGGACTGACAGATGTAGCATCCCATTTGCCACCAGTGACAAATGCCAGACACAGAGGAACTCATCTGGAAGTGATCTGTCACAGGCCAGCCGCCATCATCGCAGTTTTCATTACATAGTTAGTAATGAATAATTGCAGTCACCATTGGGAAATATATTTCTATTAGATTGTTATTGTGGGGATCAGAATATGATTGTAATCAGCTGTAGGCTTCCTGCGTGTGAGTGTGTGTGTGCGTGTGTGTGTGTGTGTGTGTGTGTGTGTGTGTGTGTGTGTGTGTGTGTGTGTGTGTGTGTGCGTGCGTGTGTGTGTGTGTGCATGAAGAGATGCCATAACAACAGATCACTGCGGAGGAGCTGCTTTGGTGACATGTCACATGGTTTGGTATCTACTGTAAGAAAACTGCAGTATGACAACTATTCCATCGGGAGCGACTCTGGCTTCTTCTTCTTCTTCTTCTTCTTTTCTGCCTCCTTTTTCTTGCCTTTTCCCTGACACAATCTCTCATTCGTGCTCTCGTTTCTCTGTCTTTCTCACCTTCCCTCCACCCTCTCCATCATGCACAATCGTTAACACTGAGTGACACAGCATGAGCCTCCTCTCAGCCAGCAGATGTCCAGTCAGGTTTTGTAAGCACACACTCCCTCTCCTACGTTTGCATCAGCTCCACTTCAGCGTGTTCTGGCAGTGACAGTTCATGATGGAGGGGATCGGTGGGGAAGGGCACCAAGATAAAGAGCGATGTCGAGGTGTCAAGTGGAGAAAAAATCCATGTTGATAACAAAGTAGAAAAATTTGCATTGAAAATTTGTGGTAGATCTTGGTGAACTGATTTGTTTGGCGGGGAGAGCAGCAGCAGTAGATGGACTGTAAAATCCTTTATGTCTGCATATTGTAATGTTATAGTGTTGTCAGCTATCAGTGTTCACTTTGTTCACTCAGTGTTCAAGTAAAACTTGATTAAATTCATTGCTGCCCATCATATCTTCAATTAAAACGAAATGTACAGTGGTTACCCTAAATAAAAAGGTGCAACCAAGCTAAATATCTAATGAAAAGTGGGTGAAATCAACATGAAGCTTTGAGAGTAATCATAATGAAGTGAGACTGAAACTAAGGGCAAAATGGACCAAAATCTGTATATACAAAGTCCCTCATTAGTAGATCCTACCTGCTCACACTACCTGCTGAGTACAAATCCAGAATTTATGAAAGAAGAGTTTAATCGAGGGCAGCTGGACTTGGTTGTAGATACTTGAAGACCTTTCACCTCCCATCCAAGAGGCTTCAGTTCTGACTGACGGGTGGGGAGTCCTGGGTTTTTAACCCCTGTGGGGTCGTTATCAAGGCCATTGTTAGAGTCGACTCTGACAATCTTCTTTACAACCTCCCCATCAGTCAGTCAGAAACCTCTTGGATGAGAGGTGAAATGTATCTACAACCAAGTCCAGTTGCCTTCAATTCAGCTCTTCTTAGAAAACCATGACCAGGACTGAGACTCTTCACTGACAAATACAGAATTTAATTTTATCCTCTTATTCTTAACAACCAACCTTTCAGACCTAACTGTCCTATACCCCCAACCACAAATAAAAACCAAGGTTATGAGCATGTAAAAGTGAACCATTCACTATTTAGTTATGGTTCATTATGTTCCTGCTCCCTGTGTTTGTTCAATGCCCATTCTTATAAATGTGTTTTCTACTTTGGAAAATGACATCACTGCCCCCTTTTGGCAAATTATAGTATTACACATCTCATTACATAGTCTGACGTCAGTAATCAGTCCCAGGGTTCCAAATATCACTCTTCCTTTTTCCCTTTATCAAACCATGGTGATAATGCCAAAATATAACAAAAGAATTCATCAGGTAATGACTTTAATCAATGTGATTCAAAGCTGTTACCTTGTGGGTAATAATTTGTTTACTGTTGAATTGGTAGGTTGCACATGAGCTTTGTCACTGATGAATGAGTAAAGGATTTAAAACATTTCTGGTGATGGTGCAGCAAATAAAACGAAACTACAGCCTCCTTCTCTCCCTCCTCTCCTCTCCTCTGTCCTTTGCCTTAACGTCTCCTCCAAGTTTCACATTGTCAGAATCTAGGAGGAGGGGAGGAGGGATAAAGCTTTTGGATGCAGCCCCAACACAAAGGCTCTGCAAACTACAGATTTGTTACTGTGACTCATAAAATATCACTGATATTATATGCTGGTTTTCCTCACTGCAGAGACCAATTTTTTTTTTTTGCCAACTCTCATGATATTAACACCAAAAGCTTTGTCTTACTGACCCACCACTGTTGTCGCCACAGAACCGGCAGCTGCTGAGAGACAGTTTCATGGTGGAGCTGGTCGAAGGAGCCAGGAAGCTGCGACATGTCTTCCTCTTCACTGATCTGCTGCTCTGCGCCAAACTGAAAAAACAGATTGGAGGGTAAGAAACATGACGGGTTTGTTGTGAATAAACATCCATAAATGTCTTTAGAAATTGCAGAAAAAAAGATGCTCCTCATACCTGCAGAACTTCCAGCCAATCCAGTCGCTGTTTTCTGGACATCAGTATGTTTATCGCAAACAAGAGCAGCTAATAGATAATTCAGCATACATTTAATGGTGCCAAACGATGTAAACAACTATTGGCTAAAAAACTGAGCTCAAGCTGTTTGTAACTGAAAGAATGTATGGCAGCATTATATATTTTTTTTACATCTCTCAAAAGCAAATTCAACACAAAACCAACACTTATTTAATCACTGCTAAAAAAAAATACTTTAACAGCAGAACAAAATATCAGGCAAGGTGCAGCCTTAAACACACTGGAATGAGTCATCACCACATACTTGACATCTATGAGAAAATCCTGGATGAGTTTGATAAAATCATCAAAATGTTAAAATTTGTAAAAGTCATTGTCATTTCAAGATGACAGTCAAGAATTATTCCCCAATTTTCTTATTTTACTGTATCTTTTTTCTTCTCTTCGTGCTGTCTTCTTTGCCCCCCCCCCCCAACTCATCCTCATTTTCATCCATCATTATCAACCCCCTCCTCCTGTCATACCTCCTTCACATCCCTTTTATTTTACCTTTTACCATCCATCTCCTGCCACGTTCTCTTCCTCCTGCCACTGCAGGAAAAACCAGCAGTATGACAGTAAGTGGTACATCCCCCTGACTGAACTGACCTTCCAGGGCCCCGAGGAGACCGAACCACTTACCATCCCCCAGGTCCCCGATGAAGAGCTCGATGCCATGAAGGTCAAAATCTCACACCTCCGCAGTGAGATTCAGAGAGAGAAGGTACACATTGATCCAGATCTATGGGCGCAGATACACAGCTTTGTTTGATCCTCTAATTTGTATTGAAACACAAAGATGGTTCATGAATTGTCTCACAACAGAGCAGTGATTGGTATCACAAAAGTACACACGCAAATTGTTTTCCCCTCTGTGATTTCAGAGAGCCAACAAGGGTTCAAAAGTCATCGACCGTCTCAGGAAGAAGCTGTCTGAGCAGGAGTCTCTTCTCCTGTTAACGTCTCCGAGCATGCCCCTAAGAGTCTACAACAAGAATGGCAAGGTGAGGACGCTCTCCATCTTGAACTGTCCCTGGTTCTTTATTCTCTTTTTTCATCATCATTTCTGCTCCATCATCCTCCTGCTCTCCCTATATGCTCCTCCTCTGCATATTTCATCTGTTCTTCTCATTTTACTGCTTTTTTTGTCGTCCTCTGCTTCATTCCCAGCATAGTATTCCCTCGCTGATTTTCTTCCTTGCTGAAAACTGGCTGAATGGGAATATAGGACTGCAGATTTAAAATTTTGAGTTTGTGTATTTGCACAGATAAAATGTGTCCTCTCAATGTTTGATTCTGCTTCTCCCCAGATTATTCAGTGATGAAAATAGCAGGCATTTTTTGTGTGTTTATATTTCAGAGTTACAGTTTCCTGATTTCTTCTGACTATGAACGTGCAGAGTGGAAGGAGATAATCAAAGAGCAGCAGAAGAAATGTAAGTGTCCCAGAAATGTCATTTTGTACAATGTTCAATGTGGGAAAACATCTCAGGCACTTGACACATTTTTATCAAAATCTTGATGCATGCATATTAGAAACTTCTAATCCGAGAAGCTTGTAATGGAGAAACAGAGACCAAAGTTTTGGCCTCAGGAGAACACAAAGAAAACCCACACAACTTCAATAAGACACATGCTCTTTGTGATCTAGAGTGTATTTTATTTTTTGTCTTCCCTCAAGGTTTTAAAACGTCCTCCTTGACTTCCATGGAATTGCAAATGTTAACCAGCTCCTGTGTCAAACTGCAGACTGTCCACCACATTCCACTTAGCATCAATAAAGAAGGTAAACTACAAAAGTTTTTATTTGAAAAGGACTGTTTTCCTAAATAAAGTTGTTCCTTTAAAAAAAGCATTTAGTCTGTTTCGGATGGTGGGTTTTGTAGAGACTTGTAGAACTTTATAAGGCTGTATGTATGGAAGTGTCTTTGATTTTTCATGCTTGTATGGTATCTCTGTTGCTAATCATACATGCTGAAAAATTTCCCTGAAAAGAAATGATAATGATAAATCATTGTGGGTAAGATGAGGATGAAATGTACAAAGAGTTTAAAGCCACATTTTATCCTGTACAGTGCTGTTTTATTGCTTCCTTCCATGTCTCATTCTGCTCCAAAACAAACAGAGATCTGCGTGCTTTTCTGATCCCTCCTCACTGTCTTTTTTTTTCCCTCTCTCCCTCTCTGCTCGCTGACTGTTTTTCCAGAGGATGAATCCCCCGGCCTCTGTGGGTTCTTGAATGTAATCGTCCACTCTGCCTCCGGCCTCAAACAGAGCTTGAGTGAGTCACCCACCTTTAGCCTTCATGCAAACAACAGAAAATACAGATCAAATCAGATAAAATTAGTTCCTGAGAGAGAGAGAGAGAGAGAGAGAGCTCAAATTTAATGTGACCATGGAGCAGTGGAAAATAAGGTTTTACAGTTTTTTTCTGGTGGAAACTTGGAATTTCATGTTTCCTGTCAAATTTACTTCCATTTTAGATTCAACTTCCAGGTTTCACAACTTGAATAACAGATTGATTTGCAGAAATTTACATTTAAATGCTTGTCTTTAGCTGGTGGTGCGGTATATTCAGTGAAGTGCACACTATAATACATGGACATACATGTTTGAAACACTGTGACAAGCTGAAAGAATGAACGACCCATTCCTAACATGCTGATGTGTTTTCTGGGGATAACATTGAACATTCAGCCAGTTCAGCTGCTAATGTGATGCATTCACAAAGAAAATTTCAGTAACCTTATAAATTTGTTATCTTTTCAATCCTCTCCTCTCTGTCAGATCTCTACTGCACATTGGAGGTGGATTCTTTTGGCTTCTTTTCAAATAAAGCCAAGACGAGAGTGTACCGATATACCACTGAACCCAAATGGAACGAGGTAAGAGACAGGTTTTGATATACGCACGCAACTCTACCTATTCCCCGGTGGTACCTCCAGAGTCTTGGTACAGTTTATGTTGCCTGTCATGTATCTGACATCTGGTCCTGTAATCAGTTAGCTGTCCATCTCTGAGTAATGACAAGATGTCTAACAGAACCCACACAGAGCATCTGCAGCCCCTGCAAACATATAGCAAACACACACACATATGCATACCGCATATGCATGCAAGCACAGGAACATGTATGCAGTAATGACACAGCTGGATATGGGAGAGGAGCACTACAGAGGAAGAAGAGCTCTGAGACACAGTCAGTGGATGGGTTCATCGGCAGCACAGTGTGACCCAAAGACTCTTTGAGGATTTTACTCAGCAAAGTGGAAATAATATCAGCTAATGAGGAGCTGCTGGTGATGACTCACATCTGTCCAAATGCTAAGTGAACCAACACAGTGTGGGCCTCAGAACGATGTGCAAACCATATGCAGAGAGCTCCCTTACATAATTACAGGGAATGTTGGTCAACTGTGCTTTGTGGTGGGATGTATGGATTAAAATATACTGACTTTTCTGGAGGTATAATCTCAGTTTGTCATTATCTTTGTCATTCTGGTTGCTATTCCTGTCTGTGTGCTTGTCATTTTGTGGCAGAAAATTTTAGCACCATTTTTTTTTTTTTTTTTGCAAATTAATCTCCTCACAACAGATGTTTTTTCTTTTTTTTCCCCTCCCCTCAGGAGTTTGAGATTGAGCTGGAGGGCTCTCAGACCCTGAGGCTGCTCTGCTATGAGAAGTGTTACAACAAGACCAAGCAGAACAAAGAGGATGGAGAGAGCACAGACCGCATCATGGGGAAAGGACAGATCCAGGTATGACATCACCCACCCCCCCAAACACCAAACATACACACACACAAACACACACACTTCTCCATTCAGCAGACACAACATGATTCATTACAGACAAGCAGTTATGTCACCACTGCTGCTACTACTGCCACAAAACATGAAATCCATATTACTGCTCATTGAATGACTGAGTGTTCCTGATGTAGCAATTGGCTGATTGGATTAATTACCCTAATATGTAATGGACGGCTAGGGGTTGGTTAAATGGAGACAAATCTGTGTTCAGCACGTGTCAGCGAGTGTAATTTCTCTGTTGAGTTAAGATTTACACTCTGACGCGAGGGAATGTGCAACGTCTGACACAAGGCTTTACTTTCCACGCCACTGATCTGTCATTTTACTGCCAGGCGTAGGCGGTTAAAACATTCATAACACTCCAGGGTCTGTAATGGTCATTGAGTAACAGCAATGCCACCCTGCATAGGTGGAAGTCAATGCTATCAAGTGTTCTGTCCATACAAAAAAAGCCTAAATTCTGGTAACACTCACTGAAAAAGGAGTCTGGCCATGGGACTGACAGATTGTAGGTTGATGGTAGATTTAGACAGCAGGTGATTAGGTTGCCAAGATGACGCCAGCCTGCAGGATAATGCCAAGCGTCACTCAGGAGAAAGACAAAGATACAGCAGGGAGAGACAGAAAGATTTAGCCTGAAAACGTGAGTCTCTGCTTTGATCCTTGGTCACCAAAAACATCCTTCTCTTGCTGCTCCACCCACAGCAGGGCAGGTGTGTGTGTGTGTGATATGGTACACATGTGATATGGTACACTGCTGTAAGTTTCTTTCACTTCTCACCCACAAAAACCCACAAACTGATCTCCTCTTGGCATCTGAAATATATGTGACATCTTATTTTCCTGTGTCTGCTCCCTTCTATCTTTCAATTAATCACTCATAGAAAACAATGGTGTAACATTATCTACATGTTGTGTCACACTGTATGCTCAAAAAATAGTATCCACATTGCCCTGTGTGTATCCTGACCACTTTGCTCAAACTGGAGCAGACATCTATACTGGGACAAGTCTCCTGGTTGCTTATTGTCTGCCAAACTGAAGTTACAGTCACATGCTCCACCTAGTGGTTCCTCTGGTAATCCTGTGACAATGATCACCTCCTGACAGATGATGATGTCATTCTAGACAAACCACCCAGAGTGGTGAGAAAGTTGTTCAGAAGGGTTTTCATAAATCCAAGGCAGAAAAACAGCCGCTCTTGTCTTTAGCAGAAGCCACAGTGGCTGATAAATCCCACATTTTACCATCTACTTTTACTGCTTTACCACACCACCACACCACCACCACCTCCTCCACGCCTGTTAACAGCTCAAACTCAAGCTCATACTTCAATCCTTGCTTTATATGAAATTCTCCCTCCTGCGTGTCCAAGAGTGTATGCAACAATTGAATCTGAATTTATTTTTAACAGTATTATAACAGTAAAAGTTGTAAAATTTAATGATTTTTTTTGTAAATATACACATTCCTCTTAAATGTAGGTCTGTCTCTATCTCAATGAGCTGTGTTGTAAACTCTCCCTGCTCATACTTTTGGCTTCATTTCAGCATTTAATAGGGTTGAGACTCACAGATCTGTGATTTATTGGTAAATAAGATGTGGTTAAACAGCACAGGGCTGAGGGCTGGAGAAGGTGAAATTGTGTTTGTTGGCCAAAAACTTGAGCTTTTAAAACATTTTTATCGAAAGCAAGAGGAGCTCTCTTGGCTTTGCTGTTCCTTTTAGTGGGATGTAATTCTTTGTAGATAAATGGTTCAAACCAAAAGAGCCCTCTCACCAGTGAAAGATTCAGTTATGAGAAACCTGATCCAGCTTCGCACGCAACCAGATGGGGCTTAGCCTAGGTAAACATACAACATAAAGTATACTGCGTCTGTGTGTGTCTGTGTGCTTCATTATGTCAGATGTGTGTATGGGCCCAGCTTTTATTGCCCCAGATGGCATGTCTCTGTAGATTTGAGTGCGTTTGAGTGTGAATTTAGTCTCTTTAAACAAATAATATTTTCTAAAAATACAGTAAAGGGAAGTAACTCAACAGTAAAACCACCTTTCAAAACATTCCACCACAGCACAGGGAAGATTTCATGCAATTATAACTTACTGCACCACCATGCTGACATAACCTATCAGTGCATAAATAGGACAACAGTATGTGAAGATAATTTCACTTAACAAAGCAAATAAGCATTAAAAATTCATGTGGCTGCAGTGATTGATGAGACAATAGTGACAGTGAATAGTCTTCCCTAAGAAATCATATAAAATTGCTTTAATCCATTTAGATCTGGCTCTAATTACTTGTGCCATTGCCCATGGTCTGTGACCTTCCCTATTTCTGCTTTTTTCATAACCTGCTAACTAACAGATAAACAAACAAGTAGGAAATAAAACCAACACACTTGATCTTAGCTCATATGGAATATCAGGGACAACAAGTTTAATTTAGAAACAGTGTCCTAATCATGATCTTACTGGATCAGCAGCTGTTTGGATGTGACCTTTTTTCCCAGCACCATGGTGTGGATGCAATGAAATATGTTTATAGTTCAAATGAAATAACATATGTTGTCCTTTTGTGTTCCCTCCACTAAGCTTGACCCTCAGACTCTCCAAGGCAAAGACTGGCAGAGAACAGTTATTCCCATGAACGGGGTGAGTCCATCACATTAATCAGACCGTTTCCACAACAACTTCCACAGCAGTTTGATAGCACAGTGAATGGTATTCTAAACCATTTCCAGGATGTGGTTTAATAGTTTATTTCTGTGAAGTCCACATTGAACATGTGAGGATTTTCTCAAGATCGTGGAAAGCTGTAGCAGATGGACTTCAGGCTTGCAGACCGACTTCTCACACTGTGAACCTGTTTTAAATTTGAGCCCTTTTTTCCTGTGTCAGATCGAGGTTAAACTCTCCATGAAGTTCACCAGCCGAGAGTTCAGCCTGAAGAGGATGCCCTCGCGGAAACCTATGGGCGTGTTTGGAGTCAAGATCTCCACAGTGACCAAGTGAGTTGACATTTAAATACACAGAAGCCACCCAATTACAGAGTAATTATCTTGCAACCTTTACTGTTAAACACCAATCTGTTATCCTTGCTTCTATCATGGGCAGATTCATTTTCTTCAGGGCTTTGATTCTAGGCCTCCTTTTCTCTTTTTTTTGCATGTTATATGTTTTTCTTTCCACACATCCCACAATGTTATGCTAATGGTTAGTAGATTGTCCTTCACCTGAAGGTTGTGGATCTTTATAAAAACAAATTGTTACTCTCTAATCAGCATTAAAAAAAATCCACATGATCCTTTGTACAGACTGTGAAACACGCTGTGAACACTTCATCCAGAACTTAGCATTTGGACCATTAATTAACAAGAGTAAGAGTCATGATCTGTGGTTGCAGCAGCTAAATGCTAACACCTCACAACGACAAGGCTATGTTCTGACTTTTGGCAGATGTAATGTTCATCGTCTTAGTTTAGCTAATGCCTGTTAGTTAGCACTAAACGCAGAGCAGAGCTGAGGCTGATGGAGGTGTCATTAGTTTTGGGAGATTTTGACCTGATGATGGTGCTAAATGAAAGGTTTAGGGTTCACCAAAGTTATAACAATTCATTCTGAGGGGAACATGAATATCTGTACCAAATTTCATAGGACATTTCGCTCAAAACCACAAATGTCAACCTCATGGTGGCCCTAGAGGAAAAGTCAGAGGATTATTCAGTCAGAGTCATTCGGATACATAATCATGAAATCATGAATGTCAAATACCATCTAATAGTTGCTGAGATATTTCGGCCTGGACCAAAGTAGTGGGCTAAGACACAGGCCGACTTTGCCATTCCTAGAGCCATGATACTAGCAAGGCTAAAAACCATGTGTATTTTACATTATTTACATTATTTTCCATATATATAACATAATATTTAAATTGATTTCTTTGCCTTTCAGACACCCTTTGGTTTCCATTTATTTCCTGTGCAATAAAAAGCAGCTTTCAGAGACTGCACACTTGAATATTTGTTTATCGTGAACACTTTGTCACTTTAATTCCTTTGGTCAGGAAGTAGAAAAAGGAGGAGGGAGACAGTCAGGAGGGAAAGAGGGGGAGGGAGTGTGCAGGCCTAGTAGAAGCATCAGTGGTTTGCGTGTTTGTTGTTGTTGCGGATCACTGACATTAATGAGGATTACAGATAACAAGTGGGTTAACTAGACTTACCAGAAAAAAATCAATTAGCGTGGTAGATAAAAACATTTCAACAGAAGCACAAGCAAAGAGCCAGAGGCATTATGAGGCCTTCCAGTAATCAAAACACTGCTAAACACTTTTGCATTTTTGCCCTTTTGTCACAATAAACAACACAATTTAGTGCCTCGCCATTTATTTCAGTATCGAAGTGTTTTACATAATATAAACTGCTTGCTTGTGGTCATTAACATGTTAATATTTGTGTTTCTCTCCTTGTAGGCGAGAGCGCTCCAAGGTTCCATACATTGTCCGGCAGTGCCTAGAGGAGATTGAGAGGAGGGGTATGGAGGAGGTGGGCATCTACCGAGTATCAGGGGTGGCCACTGATATTCAGGCCCTGAAGACCGCCTTTGATACCAGTGAGTATAGCCTTCGTCTATATACAGTACATCCTTTGCACAGGTGAAATCTGTAAAAGTGTCTATATTTCTGTTAAAACCCAGTTTCCTTCTCCGTGGAGCAGTTCCAGTTTTTATTTATCCCATTGTATCCCTTAGGAGTATCTGGATGGAATTCTAAAGCCTTATATCTGAAGATAACAAAACATTGATAGGTGATAGCAGTAAAATATTCAATTGTTTTTGCATATGTGCAGTATTTACTATGTATACAAACTCTTGTGGTTATACCACTGTAACTGCCATGCATTTCTAGGGAAGAAAGCTCAGAGGATATATCGACCATCCTTCTTCTAATTGTTCTATCGCTGTTGATCAGCTGATCGTTATCGTAGCTCTGTGAGTTTGTCGAGATGAGGCATTTTCTCTGGTGTCATATGATTAACAGGACTTACAGACTAACTCATTTATGTGGGTGTACATGCCAATGAATGTACAGTATCTTCTATGGAGTGGGTGAATTCTACTTCTGATGAGGCGCTGACGGTTACACAGCGACAGCCTGCTCGTGCCGAGGTGTTGCCTTGTCGCTTTCCTTTGTCACTGCTCACCGCCCTGTCTTCGTGTTGTTGTCGTCTCCTTCTCCTGCAGATAATAAAGATGTGTCCGTGATGATGAGTGAGATGGATGTCAATGCCATCGCTGGGACCTTGAAGCTGTACTTCAGAGAGCTGCCAGAACCTCTTTTCACTGATGAGCTCTATCCCAACTTTGCAGGCGGCATCAGTAAGTCAATGGGCTGTTGACATAATCGACACATCACACGGCTTATTATCAGTTAAATAAACAATCAGACAAACTAATCATTCACTCATTTATTTTCTTTCTTTCAGCCCTGTCCGACAGTGTGGCCAAAGAGAGCTGCATGTTGAACTTACTGCTGTCGCTGCCAGAACCCAACCTGGTCACATTCCTTTTCCTTTTGGATCACCTGAAGAGGTATGAACTAAACATACATGTGCTTGCATAATATGTAGACATGAATGTGCAAGCACACAGAGAGAAAGAACAAGTAAAACTCATGTGGATGCATGCAAAACAAAAAAAGCCATATATGTACAGGGATTGCATTTGATGGCAGTCACACAAAAAACATACATTAATATTAAAACCTTGTAATTTAGTGCTCAGTGCTTTATCTCAGTATCACTTCAATAAGACATACTGTTTTCAGACTGGTGTACTGCAGTGTGCAGTGTTCATCGTCACTATTGTGGGATGTCAACAGCAAAAATGTCTTCTGGTTACCATGGTGACTTTGAATAACAAAAGGCTCCACCATTATGTGGACCATGAGCACCAATAATACACACTTCTGTTAAAACGCATTGTATGAGTATATGATGGATGATGCAAGGATGTGATTCAATTATCAAGAACATATCCGCCTTTAATATTCAGTGGTGTGAACAGGAGATTGGAAAGTGTAGAGTCATAAGAAGGAAACAATTTTTCATTCACTGTTATAGTCAATATAGTATTAAATGGTGAATGTTGTCCATCACAATGTCCCAGAGCCCCAGATCAGGCCTTTAAATACTTTGTTTTGTCCAACCAACAGTTCAATACAAAAATACATTTGTAGACAATCCTGATATTGGAGAAGCTTTAAATCACGAATGTTTGGTTCAGTTATTAAATAACTGAAATGATTAATGAATAAAAAACATTATTTGATTTTCTGTCCTCAGACAAATTGATTGGTAATTTCAACACTAACAGACACTAATGAAGGTTGGGGAATTAATGGTTATTCGGGAATTGAAAACAGCCAGCAGTGACTGTGCATTGTCCCAGAAATGTCAATGTGAAATAAGCCAGGCCTGTTTTACTGAGACTGAATCCTCCCTAGAGTGGACAACTGTCCTTTTCTGTCCTGGAAATGTTCTTCTGCTGGAATTAAGACGTTTAGCATCTCTGATATTCACGTACTTTCACACTCAACACACAGATCCAACACTTCACATTAACATCAGCTGCACGAGGTCTTGCCTTCTAAATACATCACTAATGGACTTGTCCGTCTTCCTCTCCTCAGGGTGGCAGAGAAGGAAAGTGTCAACAAGATGTCTCTCCACAACCTGGCAACGGTGTTCGGGCCGACTCTGCTGAGACCCGCTGAGAAGGACAGCAAGATCCCCGCCAACCCCACGCAACCCATCAGCATGGGGGACAGCTGGTCCCTGGAGGTTATGGCACAGGTGATGCTCTCAGATCTTCTTCTGTCCGTTCCCTCTGGCATTTCTTCTTTGAATTTTGCAAAAGCTTTTCCTGACAGTTACAGGCGTGAAAAACCAAAATCTAATTTTTATTTTGCACATGTGTCACGCTCTCTTTCTTTACTGTCCTTGCAGGTCCAGGTGCTGCTGTATTTCCTCCAGCTGGAGACCATCCCCACCCCAGACAGTAAACGACAGAGCATCCTCTTCTCGACTGAAGTATAGAGCTTGCTTTGGCTTTGTCTACCTGACACTTTGACCATAAGGGAGTGAAAAAGAGACGACCTTGGCTCAAAGTGAGCCTATAGTAGTATGTTTTTGAATGGACTGACCGAACTCCGTTAGGCTCTTGCAGCCAGTGAGGATTGTCTCTGGCAATGTCTGCCCTGCCTGAACACAAGAGGGCGCCATTGGGCCTCTGAAGCTGAGAGGATGTGAGGTCCTCTGCATTCATACCACTCATATTTAGTATGATTCCTTGTACCTTCATTGATATTGTGGGTACATCCGCCATCTACATTTCTCCAGCTTGCCCGCTGTTGGTGTTAACATCGAACCTTCACAGCTTGTAGACAGTTGTGGTTCATAAGTCAAGAAGCTGAAGAGAATGAAACATGTCTTTCTCGATTCATGGAATTAATTTGCCAACAAATCACAATTTCCATGTATCTTTGTGTTCAGGCATTGTTCTCTATTTGTGTGTGTGTGTGTGTGTGTGTGTTTTTTTTTTGACAATCACCAAGTTGAGAGTCTTGCAAAATATGTCTATCCATACTAAACATTGCTACATGTCCTGTTGAGAAAAATTCTAATTGTATCTTACGTAATCTCAGTGCATTGTTTCTGCGAAGACGAGAGGAGACATTCGTCCTGTTTGTTGGAGTCTAAAGTGAACATCCAGAGCTGCCACGTTACTGGCTTTTTTTTCTTTGTGTTACAAAAGCCACCAAAAGCAAACTCCTTTAAGTTCAAATGTTTACAACATAAACGAAACCCGGTTGGAGTCAGAGACAAACTCTATGGCTTGAAGATGGACTGAAAGTAAAAAAAAATAAGAACCTGATGATTAGAAATAAACTGCAATCTGACTGCCTGCAGTTTAACTACAAAAGAAAATTTCCTCTATTTGTGTTGTTTGTGTCTCAAGGTAGTCTTCAGCATAAATACCCAGGAAGCAATATATTTTCTAACATAGGAATTGTCTGTGTTCATATCTTTGCTGACGAAATGTCCTTCTTATTGTAACATAGGACATCTTGCCAAATTAATATGTTGTTTGTTTGTTTCTAGGAAAAAGGAAGCAGTTGTATTTACAGATACCGTATGTACATAATCTTAAAGTTGTATTGTTTTTCTTTTTGTTTAACAGTATAATCATTGTTGCTATTACTGTAATTTATTTTCGGGCCTGGGGGATAAATTGGTTTGTTTTATATGTGAACTTTTTGGGTTTGATTAAGAAAGTGGTAGGTCTTAGCCTTGACTTCAAGTCTTGCAGTAAATAAGCAGGATTTAGCCTTGATCTTATAGAAACTACTCAGCTGTTCTGTCCAGCCTATCAATTGCTCATTTAGATATTATTATGAAGGTAACACACACATTGTAGTTACATACTGTACGCTGCTGTGGAAAAGGCACAAGCTCTTTAACTGCTGGGTGTTGCTCAACAGAACGTCTCGCGTCCAGAGGCCATTGCCTGTCTAGTGTAGACATTATGCAATGTCATAATACAGCACACACACACACACACACACACACACACACACACACGTGCACACACACATGTGTACACACACACACAAACACACATATGGCATTGTCTCTTCCAGTCTGTGGCTGCAGAAGTGCACTCATGCAACGTTAGAACTACTGTATTATAATTCAAGTGACCTGAGCACACAACATTTATGTCCATTGACGAGCATATCTGTTGGTTTAATGAAGGAATCTTATTTAGTTTCATCTTCTCCTGACATCTTTTTTTTTTTTCTCTCAAATGTCCTACTAATTCTTTGTCCCTTGAACTGTTGATAAACCTGAAGGTGTCCCAACTCGATGGCCATGTTAAAGAAAAGCTCTTTTGATATTATATTTTGTCAGTACAAAAATGACATATTTCGAAGTTTAATCTCTTTGTCCTTGATTTAACATGCAGGCATGTTTTTATTTGGCTTTAGGTTTTCCTTTATGTTCTTGTTTGTGCTGTTCTTTTTACAAATGCGTTATCACAGACTTGGCTTTAGGATGCTGGTAACTCATGAGGATCTGGTTTATGTTAATACAGTATGGTGTTATCTGGTCTATTTGAGGATAAATGTCATGGTTGCTTTCCCACATATATCAGGTCCATAAAGCTTAAAGCAATGGATCAGTTTAATGGATCTGAAAAGGGCTTGTGAGATATCACAGGAAGGCATATGTGAGTAAGAGTAACAATTTTTAAGTTTTCTACATGAATGTCTTTTGACTTTTAATGGAAAGAGGATTCTTTCCTTTTAGATACAGATCAACACTAAATTTAAAGGAAACTGAACAAAAAGGAAGTCAAAATTTGTTGCTCAAAATATGTTTTATGTTGCTTGACGTAAACTTCTATAGATCTTAGATGAAACACCATCATTGACTCATTTCCTTCCCCATTTTACTCTGAAAGTGTTTACGCCTTCAGTCCCAACACAGGTGTGTGTGGTTTTTCACTGCCATTGTGTACTTCCACTAATTTTGGCCTATGTAGCATGCCCACAGTCTTTCATCAACTATAGCATCATCTATAGGATCATCTTTAGGATGTTGCTCTGAATGAATCCACCGTTCATTAATCACCTTTAGAACAAGTCCCGATTGCCTACACTACTCTACCCTATCGTGCCTCAACACTTTTCATTTGGTTTAGCGCCTGTGGTAAATGTCAGTGAGAAAAACTGAATAAATAAAAAGAAAAGAAACGCTGACGCTGGAGATGTTGTTGAGTCTCCTGTTGCCTTTGCTGAGGACAGCCACACACCTTTCATCTCTTAAAGTCTAAGACAGGACCTTACACGTAAGCATGGTCTTAGCTAATATTGGTACACGCCTGTCACCTTCGTCTAACTGTGATGCTGTAAATCAAACTGTGTTAATGTCAGTCTTAATGGGGCAAAAGACAGAATTGTTTTGCCCCATCTCTTTGTTTAGCTCTTAAACTCTTCAGCTCCTTTAATGCCTTTTTATTTTTTATTTATTTATGCTTTGACCCAGTTTGGTATGAGAAGGTCTACTGGATCTATTTATTTATGGTATAATGTCATTGAAACTAATGTAAGAAGAACGGTCTTTATATGGGGTACTTTCTCTGGGAAATTGGAAGTCTTATGTTACAGTCTGCCTATCCAACATCCTGTTAAAGTCACAGCTGTTTGTCTCAGAATCACAACCACTGTGTACGACCGCAAACATATTTAATCCCCAAAACTCCTGCATCGTCGGCTCATCTCGTGTAGTTCTTTGTGTTGTACAACAGACTGGCCACTGTGATTGTTTAGCTATCTGATTTAGATAACTGAATAGCAGGTGCAGGTTCTTGTCAATTTGAAAAGGTAGATTCTGTGAGTTTACATAACTCAAACTTCTCCTACTTTTCCATAGAGTTGTAAAATATGTATCATACTAGAGAGTACATAATTTGGTTTCAGTTTTATTTATAGTGGCGTCCACTGACGTATGATGGTCTAAGATTGAACAAGCCGGTACACCTCTAGTCTCTTTGAGAAGCCAAACTGTCAGTATGTGGTAGAGGAGAAAAGAGTCTTATATTGCTCTAAAATCTGCATTGTTTTGGTCTGTTGGTTGTCAGTGTAACTGTATGTACCCTCCATAATACAGGTCCCTCCACCCTCTGTCCTTTAGTCCACGAAAAGGTGTAATTTTTCTGTGCAATACCCTGAAAGTATGGAACATATTGCTCTATGTGAAAATTACACATCTCTTGCATTTATTGTGACCCTGGTAATTATCACTACATTTGCACACTACAGTTAATACTTTGCCCCTCTGCTGCCACTATTCTGACATTAAATGAGGCTAGTTTTGTTCAATTCAACATACAACATAAAGCTGAGGATGAGACTTGCTGACCAATCACCAACATTTTCTCTTTTTACCTTCCTCAAATTTTTTGACTCTTGTTCCTGTTCAATATTCAATGTTCTGCTTGTAGAACTGTAAAAAGGAATACTGTATTCTGAGGGAAAACATGTTTGGAAAGCATTTGCAGCCCATGTTTGTACACAAAAATGTTAAATAAAATCTCCTGTATCTACATAGACTGACACGTTTGATTTTCTATTTCTTTTTTCAGAGGCAACCTAGAAAAGCCTCCCATAGAGAATAAATGAACAGATGATTCATGATGATGCATTTGGCATGAATACAATCAAGTTACTGTGAATATTCCAAATGTCCACAATAAACACATCTATATGCTTCATGAAACAATACAGACCTATAACTGAGCAGTGAGACTTCTCTTGAGTTTGATAGTAATAATGAATGATAATAGACAATTTTAAGTGATTCTGAAATGTGCCAGTAAACTTGCTCAAAAATGTCCTATTCTTATGTGGACACCTGTGTTCTTCGATTAGAAGTACTATTTTCCCAGCTAGCATGCTGTGTAGTAATATTTCCAATATTTCTTCCAGGAAATATCTTATAAGCTTCTCCTCTTGCATATTTCAATATATGAAAGCATGCCGGCACTGGATACAGTGAGTAATGGGTGGTCTTGATCATGAAAAGTATATGAAGCTGTGATGACTGATGTGATGCAGAGAGGGCATTGTGGGTAGCTGTATTCTTACTTGGGAGTCATATCAGTCAGCACTTAGAAATGACACTGACAGGCTACATTTAGCTTCTTTATACAGTCAAACTTTAGGATTGGAACACACAGGACATGTCTATGTGTGTTTCGTTAAAAAAAACATTAGTGCACCATCTCACTGCATATTGTAAAATCTCTCCGCTGGATTACAGCAGCAGGGACAAAGACAAACAACAGTGCCTTCCAATGGTCAATGTAGGTTTTGCAGGTTCACCTGAATGTTGGTCTTGAGTCACCAACAACGTTTGCACACACCTGATGTCTCAGTAATGTGGGCTTGTGGTTCGATTACTTGCTGATTAAGGATCGCCTTTTCCCAACATGTTCATGCCGTTGATGCTCTTGTTGTCAAAACACCAAAGAGGATGTAGTCTGTTTGGCGGATGCTGAAATAGCAACACTTCTTCACATACTTCTGTGAAGTGCTTTACGAAAGGGCTCATCCAACTTCTTTCCTTTTAACTCGCCTCACTTCTGGGAGAATTTCTCTTACAGCACCAGTTTGTTCTTGCAAAGGTGATGTAGCAGCTTGAAAACACGAGAGGCAAGAGCTCCAGCTCTGATGAAACATTAAGAAAAGCCAGTTGACACCTTCTCCTCCGGACTGAGCTGTATGAGCAGGAGTCTTGTGCCACCCTAAGACCTCTCTGAAGGCCATCTGGTAGGATACGGAGGCTTGAGTGTGCTGAATGAGCCGTGGTTAGGCTTGGCAGAAATCTTTGAGGATTGATTTACATTTCACCAGATGGATAAACAAGCAGCCGTGTTTGTGAATAGAACATCTAAATAGTGCAGCTCCACTCCTGATACATCTTCAGTCTTCAGACATTTGCTGGCTTTTGAAATTATCCATCTAACCCAAAACATCCCAAACATTTTTGTTTGTGATTGGACAATCTTATCTGAAAGCGCTGAATCATGAGTCTGACTGATAAACTCATGCTGAAGTGCACTGCAGCTTCACTCTTTTCGCAGGGTAAACTTGGTAGTTCTTCATTAGTAGTTTAGTAACACTTCCCTAGTCTTGTTAATCATTTGTTTCCAATGCACTGTTCAAAGTTGTATCAGTGGGTCTTAGCCAATGAGACAGAGCTGAGAACCAAGCACTGCAATGATCTCAGTTCTTCAAAAGCACAAGAGAGAGAAGGACAAAAAGGGAAAGAAAAATTAAGAAAAATGCAATATATATATATTATATATTATATATTATATACATATAATATGAGATAATATATGTTAGATATAGGTTACTGTAGCCTCTGGGGGCTTTGGAAAGGTCTACTTCTCTATACTTATCTATATGATGTATAATAATGTGAGCCTATTTGTTAGACATTTGTTAGAAAAGGGTTACCTGGGGCCACACCACGGGTAACGCGATGAAGTGGCACAAGTGCACCGCAATGTTTTCTAAAACAAACCTGCAGAGATGTGCAACTCGGTGAGCACACAGCGTGGACGCGCAGCCAGCCGTGAGCATGCGGTGGAGGCGGGTGTGCAAGTGAAAGCAGAGGGGACGTTAGCGACTGACTTTTTGACGATGGACGTGAAAAAACAAACAAACAAAAAAAAAAAACAAAAAAACCCCCAGGGCATAAAGATCTGATTTGTTTCACTTTATTTCATTTTCATTTCGTTCTGTTTCCTCCGCGTTACGGTTTGTCCCCTACCCCGCCGTCAGCGGTTATTCCATCCGTCTATACGTCACTGTTTACCAGAAGCCCCCCCCCCACCATCAACCCACCCAACACACTCCCCCACACTCACACTCTCACACACACTCGCAGAGACTTTGAGGCGTGCGGGTCGGCGCGCTTTCCTGTGGCGCAGTGCGCACCGTGGGACCCGCTGCTGACAGACCGAGCAGCAGCGTCTGAGGACTTACATCTTTTTCTCTTTGATTGGCTTCGTGTCTCCGCACTCAGGCTCTCTGACAGAGGCGCTCCGTTACTCTCCGATGGGAGCGCGCAGTCTTAGTTTCACCCCAACACTAAGGTAAGGAAAGAGTTACTCTCCTCTGCCTCTCCAGCCTGTCTTTAAATATGTTAGTTCAGCATGAGTAACAGTTAAACAGGTGTTTGTTTGTTTTTTTGTTTGTTTTTCATAATCTACACCAGCTATTGTTTATTCTTTATACTTTTGCTATCAGTGAAAAAGTAAATAACGAAGTAAATAATGGGAATAAGCTCATTGTAACTAATAATGATAATTCTACATCAATAATTTACATACATTTGAAGGCTGATAAGTGGAAATAGACACTCACTGGCGAATCCGCCTTTTTCCATCACTAGACAGCTTCTACCTCCAACACACAACACGCCCTGTGGTGACTGTTCACTAGGTTTGGTTCAGACAGGGATTGTGTCTCTGCTGTATTAACCTGGTCCTGCTAAAAAAAAAAAAAAAAGAGTTCACAGAGCTTCAGTAATACAGAATAGTACTGCAACTTTTCTCTTTGTTTCTCTTTGACTTTGATGGGGCTCAGCTGGTACATTGATTGACAGGACAGTGGCAGATCCTCTTCAGCAGGATGTGCATCTTCTTATCACTTCCTCCAAGACCTCTAGGCACATTTGTTTCATGATAATAGGGAGCAGTTTTTGCCAAAGCGGCCAAGTGGAAGAAGATGCATGTGATAGCATGTGATAGCTTATGTTATAACCTGTGAGCTTCAGCCCAGTTCAGTCCCATTTTGTGGTCTCATTTTAACTTTAGAAGTATGGCCTTTCTTGTGCAGGTTCAGAAACGTTTGCAGCCCTAACCCTAACCCTCTTGAGGTCTTAAAGAAACTGAAAGGCTGGACACATTTCTGTCGCTGTAGCTTTCCAAACCTGCTGGAGGGATAAACTGTGGTTTTTAAATTCCTTTGGGCTGCGAGAAGGTTTCAGCAGCAGAACAATAGAGGAAAAGCAGGACTTTGGTCCGATGTGCTGCCAGTCAGGATCACTGCGGTGCAGCTACAGGGTTAAATGTAGCCAAAAGAGGTAGATTTGAACAACTTCCATGAATATGTGGAAGGGAAGAAAATTGTTATTTTTCGGTTCTCTTTATATTTTCAACACGGTGATCTGCAGTGTGTCTTTACATTTCCATGTAAGGAAACTAAATTGCAGTACTGGTGGAAGCAGCTTATTTTGGCCTGAGCTTTCTGATAAAGTACAAGCCTGAACAGCCACAGTCAAAAGTGCTGCTTAAGTAGGGAATCAAGAGAAATAACCTTTGTACTGTTAAATCATTTTGAAATTAGATGAATATATATTTTATCAGAAAAGTCAAGGGAAATATGAGTTTCCATCCTTAATATTTTGTGGTGTTACACCTGAATTTAACTTCAAATACAAACTTGATTTGGCCAATGTGCCAACTATCACAACAAATGTATTTGACATCCACTGGATGCGAGCACAGGGGTGTTCAGAGTCGGGGCTGCAGGGAAGAGGTCTGAGCATCTTCATAGACTCCAAGGACTCATAAACCCTGGACAGTACATTTTAAGACAGAAACTGGTCGATCTACTTCAAAATTTTGTATAAAAAAATTGGATTATTATTACCTTCATCCACCTTAACGCGTCAGAGAAACATTCCTCAAAATCTTGGCCATTGATGGGAAACCGTGTGACTGAATGAAGAGTGGATTTGGAATTCCTGTTCTCTGAGATATACTCATGTAAGGCACCAAAAATAGGTCAGACCAGACAGACTTCCAGGATTGTTCTTATAGTGACCAATTTTCCCCTTTGTTCATCTGTTTGACGTACATTCAGTCTTGTTGAATCTTTTCTTGCCCAATCTTACTCATCATTGATCAACATCTACTGCAATTACTACATTTCACCTTCCACACATATCTGCTCTGTGGGCTTAATCTCTCGATTCACAATAAACACAGGTTCTTTATGTGTGTTTTTGTGTTACAACCAACAGGACGAATATAGTGTGACGTAACAGTGAAATAACAATGGGTGAAATAACAGCTCAGCCCATTTAAGATGTTCATGTTGGTATCATAGCCCGACTGAAACTGTCATTTTGAAGCCATTATATTAACATTTAGGAGTTTAAAAAATCTGCTAATGATATCGATAGGCAGTAAATGTATTTACATAAATACATAACACGAACAAACATTTTAGACCTGGATCCCTTTTTGGAAATATGACAATGTGTATCAAGAATGGAGGTGACCACTGAAGCATGTATAAGCAAGCTTACTGTTTTTTGCTTTCATTTCATGCATGGGAAAAACAAATGAGATAAAACGTGATAAAAGGGTAACTTTCAACAGTGCCCTTTCAGTCTATATGCTAAGATAAGCTACTGTAAGTTTAGGCTCCAAAGTTAACACCTTAAAAGGTTGAAAAGGTTGGTATCAACCTTTTAATTTGACTCTTGGCAAAAAAGTAAACCAGCATGTTGGGTCACACCAGGTGGACACAGCCACAGTCTGTTCAAATTTGAATAACATAATCCCAGGCAAAACTGGCACTTTGCAACTTTCGCTGTATGTGTGCATGTGTGTGTGTGTGTGTGTGTGTGTTTGTACATATATATATATACATATATATATATATATGTATCTTATTAAATATCATAGCAGGCTTCCATACAAACTTATTGTATTTACTGTAGTTCAAAGATAATTTAATTTCATATATTTCTAACTAAATATATATATTAATCTTTTTGCATTTCTGACTAAGTCAATTATTTCTACTGAGTAATAATGCACCAACTAATATACAGCATCAAGCCAGCCTCTGTTAGCCTATTATTATCTGACAAGATCTGGAAACCCATCTGTCTGACTTCCTCACTCCCTTGAACTGTTGTACCCTAGTGAACCGGATAAGTTGACCCACATTTCATTCAAACGCCTTCTTTGTGAAGGTTATCCAAGGTTGTAGCACTGTTGGTAATGATATACCCTAAACTCCTTACAATATTGAGGAATTTAACAAAATACCCTGAGAAAACGGCAGCAGAGCTAACAAAGAGTTTAACAAAACGTTCCTGTAATTGTACCATGGCTTTCAAATTTATAGGTTGCTTATTTTGTGTAATTATCAGTGATTTTGGAGAAAAGCATGTCAGTGGCGGGAATGATAAGTGTGTGGAGGGTTTCGGGAAACTTTTCCTGAAATAAAAGCTGCATTGTCAGGCTGTCTGCTTTGGCCCTGTGTGGAAAATAAACTGCCCCCCCCCCCCCCCGTCATACAGAGATAGATGGCTTTTCTGACCTGTGTGTGGTAACCTGCAATCTGTTTGTTCAGGCTATACGACTGAGATTGTGTTCTCTCTCTCCCTCTCCCTCTCTCTCTCTCTCTCTCTCTCTCTGTCTCTCCCCAGACCACTGCCCTTAATTTGGTAGCCATTGGGCAAAACTCCCAGACGCTCCCTCCTCAATATTCTACTGCCATCTGTGACAAAGTTTACAGAGCTGAAAAGGGGAGACGAAGAGGAAGAGGACTGACAGACTGATGCAGAGTGCAAAACAGTAAAAGGTAGAATTGTGATGTTTGTGGTGGGAACTTCCTGCCTTGGTTGTCCCCCCATGACACAATTGCTCCTCCCTCAAGTCATACCATGCGGTTTGGTAAGCAGGTATTTTGTCTAAAAACACGTCAAGCAGCTGGGTGTGTGGGATGAAAGCGCAAAGAAAGCAAAGAAGAGGAAAACATAACCATGCTGAAGAATGACCAGCTGGTCTATATTGGCCTGGAGCTGGTGATCGCCTGCCTGGCTGTGGCTGGGAACATCCTTGTCTGCTGGGCCGTCTACCTCAACTCCAACCTGCAGAGCATCACCAACTTCTTTGTGGTGTCATTGGCAGTGGCTGATATTGCTGTGGGGCTGCTGGCAATTCCCTTCGCCATCACTATTAGGTATCGTCACGACTGTTTATTTCATTTTTGCACTTCTCAAAATTCAAAATGAGTGTCATCCTGGATCAAAATCACACACTAAGACTCTAGGGCTGATTTGGTGTTGTAATCTAAAAAAATACTACTTCATTGTAATATTGGTATCTCTTGTCTGTCTTTTTCTGAACCTGCGACGTTTTCTTGCAAACCCACATCAGCACCGGCTTCTGTGCCAACTTCTACGGCTGCCTGTTCATCGCTTGCTTCGTCCTTGTGCTCACCCAGAGCTCTATCTTCAGCCTGCTGGCTATCGCTGTGGACCGCTACATCGCTATCAAGAACCCACTCAGGTAAGGGGAAAGTAAAAGGTCACATCAACTGTACTGCAAACTGAAACAGAGACACAGATCTCCACAGACTCTGTTCAGACTGTCCAAACCTTCCTTCAGCTTATTTTCTATGTCTGAACACCTTTCTGACATGAAAATGATGTTTTAACAGAATAATTTTCCTTTTCTGTTGAATGTAAAGTGTTTTTTTCGCAATACACTTACATTTTGAACATGATGGTTTTTTTCACACATCAGAGATGAACCATTAGAGGTGAGAGGCGTCGTGTAGCAAAACACAATGAATTACAGAGAGATGTTATTCAATTAGAGCTAATGTGGCCGGCTGTGGGTTGACAGAGATGTATGTCTCCACAGGCTTTATTGGGTTACTCTTTGTGTGCTGTTGCAGGGATGAACCCTGCTGAAGGCTTTGATCATTACCGTCCACCTACATCAAATACCATTTCTTTCAAATGGCTCGCTTATTTTGCAGCTTACAACAAAGTTCCTTATTCATTCTTTCTGAAATAGGCATTTTGACACACTATTGACTCATACTGTTCGAGTGTTTGAGCCAGCCCACTCTGTGTACTCACAGCTGCATTCCTTACTCCTGTCATGAGAGGATATTTCATCTAGTAAGCCACAGCAGGTGACACATTTGCATAAGCAGTTGCATAACAGCTTCTGCGTCTGTTTGTGAGCTCACACTGGGGCCACAACCCTGGCACCAAAGACCGGAGAGCTAATAATTCATCTGAATTTTAGGGAGCTTAATATAGCGTACTGGCTGCCACCCTGCGCATGAAAGATATCAGTCATGTGGTATAATGGCTACAAAACACGGGGACAATTTTAAGTCAGTGTAGGAGAGGTGATGTTTCAAAGAATAGTTATTCCCCTACAGAGGAGGAGTGGAGTTTCACAGATTTTAAATACCTTGAAAATAAAATAATGTTGCAATCGGTGTTTTTTTTTAAGTTGGAGCATTGTCAGGTCCAGCTGTGTAGGCATTTTTATGGTCTTGATAGATCTGAAATATGTATCAGAACTAAGAAAACTTTTGATTTTTATTTTATTTTGTTCATTATAACATTAAACTTTTCTATATTCAAGCTAAGACCAGCTCATCATTTGCTTTAGGCCCATTTCTAACAAGTTTGCTGTACTTGAGTTTAGGTTTATTGCTCCTCAAAACCCCCTTATGTGAAACCAAGTCCAAGTCTGAGTTCAGTTACAAGCCATCAAAACAGGAAAATGATGCATTTCAGGATTTTTATGTTTCACCCCATTGCTCGGAAGCTTTTTTTTATAACCCTGACTGGGAAGCAAATTGTTCAGGGCTTTGGGTTCATTTCAGAGATGAGTAGGAAG
Source organism: Trachinotus anak (assembly GCF_046630095.1). Lineage (NCBI taxonomy): Eukaryota > Metazoa > Chordata > Actinopteri > Carangiformes > Carangidae > Trachinotus > Trachinotus anak. Next base: position 12,602,266 of record NW_027273879.1, on the reverse strand, counting down.
TGTGCCAGTAGATTACAAAATAAGAAGGAAATATAGTTTCATGCACAAATGTTTGCAGTCATGCTCAGTGAAACATTAGGATTTCACACAGTGTCTACTTCTCCACCAGCTCACATGCTTTTTTTCAGTCGTGAAGGCACTATCAGGCTGCACTGTGTTCTGTATTTAAAAGCCTGTAATGCAACAACTCAAATCTTTCTCTGCTTTATTAGATTAATAATGCAGTCAAGCTTGAATGCTCAACCATTTTCTCCTCATTTACATCACCAAACATTGACTTTGCTGCCGGCAGATTCTATCACAATGAGATTAGATAAAGCAGCTGGTCCTCATATATTACTGTGTTGTGCTCAACCTTTCAGGTACAACAGCGTAGTGACAGGGCACAGGGCAAAGGGCATCATCGCTTTGTGCTGGGTCCTCTCAATAGTCATCGGCCTGACTCCGATGCTTGGCTGGAACAGAGGTGAGAGATTTAAATGTCAATGTATGTTTTTACTGATGTCAAAGTGTTCTTACTCTACACTGTAGAAATACATAAATGCACCCTTTTTACATTGCCCATGGGTTTTTCATAGGCTTTGACTTACATTTGTCAGTTGTTTAAAGGAAATCTGAATTTTGATAAATGAGATGAGTAAGAAACATTAAAGCCTTAATCAAAGTAACCACATCTCCTAGCATTACCCTGTTTCAAGCCTCAACATCCCCTAATGAGAAGCCATTTTCAAAACCAACAGTCATACAACATGAGGGGAAAAAATACATGAAAGGGACCCTTGGGGAAAAAAATGGGGAAATGCATTGGTATTGTAATTCTAGAAAAAAGTGCTCCACTTCACTAAAGTACTGACAATTAGAGGAAATGCATCCGCCGTTGTCATGTTGGTTTCAATTCTTCGAAGTGGTTCTTACTGCTGAGATGCTTTCTGAGAGGCAGACTGTTGGTTTTGATGTCTGACACTCAAACCATGCACATTAATTTGCAATAATTATACAAAAAATCACCCCCGGTCTCTGTTGTACAGGACAGAACAACACAGCTGCTGCCAACAGTTGCCCTGAAGGCATGAGCGAGTGCCTGTTTGAAGAAGTGGTTACCCTGGACTACATGATCTATTTCAATTTCTTCGGCTGTGTGCTGGTGCCTCTGGTGGTCATGCTGGTCATCTATGCCCATATCTTCATGGCCGCACGGCGTCAGCTCCGACTGATGGGGCTCAAAGTTGCACACGCACCTGCTCCAGGAGAAATAACCTCTTCGAGCTCGTCTCGTTCGACCCTGCAGAGGGAAGTGCATGCTGCCAAATCTCTGGCCATTATTGTGGGTTTGTTTGCTGTCTGTTGGCTTCCGCTGCACATCATTAACTGTTTCAACCACCTGTGCCAGAACTGTAACCGCCCACATATCTGGGTGATGAACATTTCCATCATCCTCTCCCATGCTAACTCTGTTGTGAATCCCTTCATCTATGCCTACCGCATTCGAGAGTTCAGACAGACCTTCCGGAAGATCCTGCACCAGCACATCCTTGGGCAGAGGGATGTATGTGGGTTTGGGGCTGGGAGTGGTCATGGCAGAGGTGTTGGGAGCAGCAGCATCGTGCAGCCTTCTTCCTCTTCCCCTAAAGAGCCTTCATCATGTGACACAGTGGTAAATAGTTACATCCTGGACCACAGTCCTAACCTAACTCCACCAAAAGCTACTCATGAAGCCTCTGGCCACTGGACATCAAAATTAGACTGTGCACCAAGCAGCTACATATCTAACGGACATCCAGTACAGGGTAGCACCCTCTCAACAACACAGCAGCCATGCATCGTGGGATTTTCTGCACAGGATGAAATAAAGTCAGCCAAAGTAAGAACAACAGATGTTTTGGAGCTGAAAGACAGTGGGAGCTGCATTGCTTTTGTGAACGTTCAGGCTCTTTCCCTAAAACAGACTGACTCTACAGAGCTTACAGAGGTCTCATGACAAAGATATTTAAGTATTTAAAATATATTTACATGTCTGCACATATGAAAACATTAATAAGGATAAATTAAGCCTCAGCAAATCAACCGTGGCAGTAAATCTGTTCCTTGCTTTCTTCAGTCCCATGAACTGATTGCCAGGCAATATTCTGGTCTGCTTTACTACTTTGTTCTCATCAACAGTCTCTGAGATGGATCGGATCTGTAAGCACAAATGTGCTGATGCTTAAATTTTTCCAAGATAAATATCTTTTTTTTTTTAGGTTGTATGTCTCTAAAACAATGTGTGTCTTAATGTGCAGAATACTATACTGTCTCAACTCTACTGTATCTTGCAATGCATTATTAAGAGACTTTAAATCCTTAAATTCTTGAATTTTATTTGATAATGTTGCATCATGTCACCTTTTGTAATGGCCATCAGTGGTTTGTTTTTACCTAATAAGAGAAATAAATACATCTTAAATATCACTTGTGTTGAATCTGCTTAAGTCACTGTCTGTGACAAAACTGAATGACGTTCAGTCAATGCTCAGATGTTAATGAACAGCTTCACCTTGAACCTCCAAACTACTAAAGATGAAGCACATACAGACTGAAGTACATCTTAGTAAGTGCTGTAACTAATGGTCTGAGTGAACCATAGACCAGTCCTCTCTGACAACTTGAGGAAAACAATGACAAGTGTAAGTGTAAGGCATGCACTATCTCTTGTATATAGATCTGTTAAAAAGTCATTTCTCTAACTGCTGGATAGCTACAGAACACATGATGTTGCTAGTTTGATTACTGCCGGGCAACATGTGTCAGTTGTCGCTTCAACAACCATGTGACATATGAGTCAAAGGCACTGATGTATACAGGCCAGTTACCAACCATCCAAAACAAAGAGCTTGTTTGATCTATTCAAATATCAGTCCATATACCCCTAATGTGGCTACTTTCAGAGTGAGGTGTGCACACACAGACAGCATAAAAAACACACACACGCAAACACACATGAGGCTACAGACTACTCTGCAAGGGGTGTTTACAGAGTAGCCTGGCTGCTGACGCCAGTCAATGAGCCTAATGCAATGGAAATCAGATGAAGGTTCATTTCATGATGTCTTTTATTATGCCATTATGCTTTCTCTTTCCTCATTAAAAAGCCCTTCCACTGTGGGAAAGACCTGCATTAAGCAACGTTTATGTGCCTTAAAGCAATCCCAGAGACATGTCTCCAGGAAAAAACATACATGGGTATGTTTCTATAACATGTACTGTATATTTATTCACAGACTATACATATCAGTTGTTTACTACACTTTGTGGCCATCTACAAGGGTATTTGAATGAGATAAGCACAAGATAAGGGTTAGTAAAAGTATATGGTTATGAGAGATGTAAATCTGAGTAATTTATAGACCATAACAATTGAATAAGTGAATAACTACAGGACTGTTGTTGATACATTCCATAGCAGCGACTGAATCTACCTCATAGGGACCATAATTTGTCTAGTAATTACAGACAAGGCTCCAGCTGCCTCCATGATGGCACAATGAATGAATACAATCCAATAGACCTCTTTATGGTATGCCATTCAGTCATTAACTACTAGGCCTGTATGGAAAGAATGACATGAGCACGTAGTTAGAATGTGCTTCCTTTTAGAAAGAACAAGGAAATGAGCAGAGACTCAGGTTTTACATGTTTTTCATAAATGTGTACGCACAGGCTGCATCAAAACCGCAAATTTTCCTCTTGGAGCTAATCTTGTTATTCAGATGACAGAAATCATCAGTCAGGTAAAAACAACTTTTTTCATACAGAGGATAGGTGAACTTGAAAATACAAGTCCCATAATGCAATGCCAAAACAACGCCACAGGAAGCACTTCATTGAGTCACTGTTGCATTGTGGGTAGGCGGAAAAAGGCTCAAAAAGGGACGCGAAAGCGACGAGCGCACGTTGCGGAGTCTCTCGAAAATAAAACAACAAAGAAATCCGTTTTGAAGACAGAATCCAGGTAAACGTCTCAACAGGTTGGATAAAACAACATTATCACTTAGTTCACCCAACAGTGGTGTTTGTCTTTGTGGTTCGTTGGAGCTCATTCATTCACTTAGCAAACATGGCTCCCTGTATTAGCCGAACTCAACGTTTCTACTTTAAAAAAGAAACAGATATTGGTGTTAAATTGACTGTTTAAACCGTGTTAGTGTTTGGTTTTTATAATGCACTAGTATTTAGCTCAAAATAAATTGTAGAGGTCTTTGCTCTTGGTAAGTAACAGCGTTATTATGTAAATTAGCCTAGCCAGCTAATGTGGCTAATTTAGCTAGTGGTTTAAATTCTCTGCTTCTGCAGAGATTGAAGATTAAGATAAAATTTAGTTTTGCATAAAGTTTACCATTCTCACACCAAAGAATGAATCGGCTCATTGTAATGATTCAAACACTAGTTTCAGTCTAAGTATCAGCGCTAAAGCAGCACGGAAAGGGCTAATGCAGTTAATAGGTTCAAATAACACAAACATTTTGACTGACACAATTCGCGGTTCAGCAATTTAAATAAGATAAAGTACAAGTACTGTTTCACAATATGGCTGAAATAATCAGATATGGTGACAAAAACAACACAGGTGATTTTAGCCAAATTGCCCAGCAGCTCCATTGTTAAAAGATCATGAAATAATTATAGGTTAGAGAGAATAGGTTAGCATCTGAGTATTGTAACATGTCCTACAATGCATGTTGTGTTTCAGGAAGGCAGTTGAAAAATGTCCATCGGCGTACCAATCAAAGTTCTGCATGAAGCAGAGGGACACATTGTGACCTGTGAGACCAATACAGGAGAGGTGTACAGAGGCAAGCTGATCGAGGCGGAGGACAACATGAACTGCCAGGTTGGTATTTAATAGTAAAACATGAATGAATGATAATCATAAATGAATCCCCCCCTTACAGTCTGTTGTCAAATTACTTGTTACCCTTTTTTGTGTAACTTCATAGAAAGTTTGAATCTTATTGGACACAGTACCTGATCCTCAAGTACTGTAGTCTTGAATCCAGACCCTGGCTGGTTAGAAATATGATAAGAAATAAATTCAACTGTTTTTAGTATAGAAAGGCCAGTTGTGAACCACTAATTTAAGAGACTTTTGTTACACATACAGGTATGGCTTGCATGGCCATGTTTAGCTCTATTTTAGATTTAAGTTTTATTAAGCTTCAAGTGTATTGGTGCCTTTTTAGCCTAAAGTGTTCACATGTTAAATTAAAACACCAAAGGCACTGTTAAGTAAATGATTGGATCTTTCATGTAGCTAAAATTAGATGACATCTTCCATTACTACAGATGTCCAACATCACAGTCACTTATCGTGATGGGCGGGTGGCACAGTTGGAGCAAGTCTACATCCGTGGCAGCAAGATCCGCTTCCTGATCTTACCTGACATGTTAAAGAACGCCCCTATGTTGAAGAGTATGAAGAACAAGAACCAGGGTTCTGGTGCGGGAAGGGGCAAGGCAGCTATTCTCAAAGCACAAGGTGAGTGGAATGGTTTTGGACAAGTGTCTCTTCGACGATTCAAAGGACACTGGGATTTGTTAGCGTCATCAGTTCTTGGCAGTTGCACATATTTTCTGCAGTTTACTTTGTTAGTCTTCTACTGTCTTTTGCATAACAACAAATTAGCTGGAGAGAAATGCTTTCCACAAATGCGACTGAATCCCTCATGTTGCCAGTCAATGCATTTACTTTCTCTAAGCACTTTAATGATACAGTGGACATGTTTAGATTTCTAGGGAGCTTAATCTATGTATTTGCATTTTCACACAATATTGGGGTTGCCAACCCGCGGAGGTGAGTGATGCAGATTTGAACAGGCCTTCACTTAAAACCCACAACATTATACTAACCTCAGAATTATATTAAGGTGAAAATGAGGACATTTCCTACTTACACACAGTGTGAATACAATAATGTGGACACTGGTATATTGTAATTCAGTGGACTAAAATAACCCTGCATTGAACAATATCCTGTCCCAGCTTTGGGGCTGTGTCAGAGAGGCATTGATTCAATTCTACTGAATTGTTTTCAGGCTACAATTTGTGGTGGTGTATTGATTTCTATTAAGACACACCCAATAATTTGTCCCCTGGGTAACAAGGCTACAAAATCAGATTTGTCTCAACATCTCTCTGACAAAAACTTTTTAGATTCACAAATGTAGTATTTAATACATGCATATTTTACTGCATTGTGTCGTAAAATAGGTTTTTTATAACTGTATCGTCCACCTCTTGAATATTTTCATGTACTTTGTAGATCTATGTGGCGGTCCTCTCCTGAGTATCTTAAAATTTATGAGCCCCTAGAGATTTCTGAGACCTGTCATTCCGAGATAATTTCTCCTGACCAGTGAGACACCTTGTGTGTTATTTGAGTCAAACTGATTTTTATAAAACGTCTTTTGTCTTGTGTTTTTCTACAGTGGCAGCAAGAGGCAGGGGCCGCGGTGGAATGGGAAGAGGCAACATCTTCCAGAAGAGGCGATAACTGCTGCAGCTGTGTTAAGATTTTTGCTTTGTATAGTCTGTTTTTTTTCTTTTTTTAAATTTTGTTTTCTTTGGATTGGATATCTTTGATGTTGTTTGCAATCCCATGCTTTGCAGGTTATTGCTTTGATTTTCATTTTTTATGAAAATAAACATATTTCAATTTGATGTGTCCTATGCTTTGTTTGATTCAATGCACTATAGATAGTTTTGGGTACTTCATACCAAGGGCTGCTCTTCATTTACTCACCTCAGTCAGCACCCTTCCTGTCCCAGTTGGATTTTGCATCATAGATGGATTTATTGCTTGCATACCCAAATAAATTGAGGTGAACGTGTGGAAAAGTATTCTGTGTGATTAGGTAGATGGACCAGTTACACCTTGCATGTCATGACTATTAACTAATTTGCCTAAAAATCGCTCCATTAACTTTCTTTCCTCAGGCTTTGTCATTGAGAATGTAAACCAATCCACATTTGTCGCTGTGATGAGACGAAATGTTAAGTCACTATAAACTAAAACAAACAAGCTTAGGTGCATCCTGAATAAGGGAAAAACAAATCACCCTATTTGAGGTAGTAACTTGATCAGTTATAGCTTATGTGTGCTGTGGAGTACAATATTTTTTAAAGTTGGGTGTCATGCTGTTTGACATCTGAATTTCTTTGCCTTTTTTTTTTTTTTTGTCAACAAAATACCACCCAAGCCTTAAATAGTATTAAAAACTGCACAACAAAGCTGGTGTTTAGTTCAGGGTGCAACTCTCCAACACGCCGCAGGGGGGAGCCAGTCGGCTGCAGAAACCACCGAGAAGACCCACCAAGTGTTTTACAAAGACGCCGAGAGTCAAACGAAACGGACAACAAGAGGAAGCTCACACGTCCTCCGTGTGTGTGTGTGTGTGTCTTAAGTATTGGTGTACGTTGAATTTATTACACTACCACACCGCCCGTTTTCGTCAACACTTCCTCCATGTGAAGCACGGGACCTGTGAGCTCGGCGGGATTGGTCCATCACCGCAGCGGTGCTCGGTCTGCCTCGGTCTCCGCTCCTCGAACAGCTAGCTAGCCGTCTCCGCTCACACCGCAGCCCGGGGGAAAGGAGAAGGGACCTCTCATCTGTGAGCCCATGGCCTAAGAAACACGTCTGAGGTATGGCTTTGTGGTTTTTTTCACGGTACGTGTCGCGGTTTTGTTGTCTCCTGCGGCTCGGTCCTCGGATGTAGTGCGGACGTTTCTCACAGTCTCACTAGCATCACTGACTCCTGCCCGACAACATCTGTATCTCGCCAGATGAGGCAGCTGTTAGCTCCGCTGCTTGGGCTTCAGAGCTAAGTTAGCTTGGAGGGACCTCAGGCGACGGTCGCAGTCGTTTTTCCCTCTTTAATGTGAGGTAATCGCTGATAACAGGGGCGCTTGCTCCCCGTAGTGTTATGAGTGAGTTAGCCATTACTGCTAGACAGTGTTATGTCAATTACACACGACAGTATAACACGCAGAGTCATTTATATTTATGAAATTGGAGAATTGGAGTCTAATACCGCAATAAAATTATTATATAATCATTATTATTATTATTATTATTATGACTCGCCTTTTACAAGTCATTAATTAACCTTAACGTGTCCACTGCCTGTCTGTATGCACCCCATAGTAATTTGTTTTAAAGTAACAATTTTCCAGTAATTTTCCAGGCTTTTAAAATGTATTCAGATCACACCTAAATCCACAGGTGAAGTTATGACAGGAGCTTAAAAACGGACTGGTAACATTTGTGATTAAACTCTATGCCCACATCTTAAAAGTACACTAATGTGGTAACAGACCTGAAATGCATCTTCTTCTGTTTATGCTGGCCATCAAGTGAACAGTACAGCTTCCCAAATGGTCTCTGTAGGCAAACTGGTCGCATCACCTTGTTTTTGTGAAGAGTTAACGAAAACTAATTGAGATATACTGAATGGCACAAAAAACATTAAAGTTTGGATATTAAGGAAAAAATATTGAGTTGAGTTGACTTGTATTAAGTAGAGCTGGGGCGGGGGCAGTTAGTTGATTAATTTGTCCACAAAACTGCTTTGATAATCAATAATTGTTAAGAAATTTTTCAAGCAAAGTTCATTATCATTGTTAAGTGAATATCTTTGGGTTTTAGGCTGCAATTTGAAGTCGTGACTTTGAGTTATGGGATATCATAATGGGCATTTTTCACTATTTTGTGACGATTAATTGAGGTAGTAATCTTTAGTAGCAGCCCCGATATCAACTGTGTTACTCTGGTTGATTCAGAGTTGGTAATGGGTGAACAACGCCAGAGAGCATTTCTTGACAACAGTCCAAACTTCGATGTATTTGGTGATAAAATATCATGGCTACCGATCGAATGGTTCAGATTCTCAGTAATATTCAGCTGTGATTGTGTGGTAACACTGCAGTTAAGTTAGTCGACGACGCTCATCCCTCCATTTACAGGAGCTTATCTCTTGCACGGCTCCGCAGATCGCTGACAGGGTTGCCCTGTTGATCTTTTAATGAAGCTGGGGATCCTCCTCTGCTCCAGATGGCCCTGTGTTGTACTTGTATGTCTGTAGGACCGTGTCTGTGTTGTTATTAATGCTGTACATGGCTTGGACCCCCGCAAGCTCTGATAAGTCCTCTCCTCCCCCTCCCCTCCTGCCCAGAGAGTGATGGTCAGGTCATGTGACTTTTGTCATCATAAGAGGCGCAGTACGGCATCTGGAGCAAGGCAGCATCTGTTGATGTTTCACAATACTCAAATCTAACTGCTTGTTCTCCATCAAGCTGCTGTGATCACCAGGGATCAGGGAAGTTTGGGGCTTTGGCGTCCAGTTCCTCTATCCATGATATACAGTGGCTTTGTCTGGGAACTTTAGAGACATTGACTGGAGGCAACACTTTTTCAGTGCATTACGGTCAGAAACTTTTTTTTATCTTTAGTGCTTGTGTGCGGCTAATCCTAGAAAGGATGTCTAACAAGCAGGGATTTTTTATTTCAAGTGTTTTGCTGAAAGCTTGGCTTTTGAATTTGTTTGCATCCAACCTCCCGCTGATCTGGTGTGAGAGGTGGATAACATAACTAATACAGATTTTAAACATTACCTGATTCCAAGGTAATGAATTATAATAAGTGCTCGGCTAACAGCAGTATGTAGTCTCAGAAACTCGCTTCCCATATAATGGCTCCTGACACAGAATCATCAACAGAAACCAACTCAGCTGGAAGTCAACTGATTTCTCATGCTGCTGCAAATCCCGCTGGTCAGACAGTGATTGCTAACATTACACCGCAGAAGATGAAATGAACCACTGTCCAAACCCTGCTGGGAGGAGAATGAGATTGGCAGTGATATACGGTAGTATGCCCTGCTATTAGTGACATAATGTAATGACTTTATACCAACACCAGTGCTGGAGCTGCACAAGAACCTCTTCATGTGAATGAAAACAGGCCTTGATGTATGCCTTATCTCAGATCAAAGTAGGTCAAGCTTGGTAAGTTGCCTCTCTTCCCTGGATATAAAAAGCCTACTGTAGCTGGTGCATTGCCAGTTTCATCCAGGGTCATGTCTCTATTTTTTTCTGTACTCCACAGAGGTTAAGTCCACTTATCTGGGCGCACTGTATTGCTTTGGTGGCAGTGATGATATGTGTTAAAAGTCTAATGAGATTTCAAGAGCGTCTATTTTCAGCTGTGTAAAACTAGGATCATTTTACTTGGACAGTAAAAACCCCAAGAGTGTCTGCTTTTAAGAAACTCGGAGGTCATAAATGTCAGATGGTAGATAGACCTTGAGGAGGAGAATATTTAGTCTCTGCCAGTGATAAGCAACACTCTTAATGTGGAGCATTTGCAATGAATATTGGGTATTTTAGGAAAAGTTGAAAAGATGGAACATCTGGAAAATGTTGTTACATCCAAGATTGACATAACATCCCACAATAATGACGAAGGAGTGCGTTTTGTGATGGCGGTTTTACAGTATGTGTGAAAGCGATTAAAGAGACCAGTTGGTCAAGAAGACAAGGAAGGAGTTTGTGTCCATTAGACGGTTATGCTTGATATCAGCTTCTCTGTGAATGTGTGGTGATTCTTTCTTTTTTGCTAGTTTACATCACTATATATAGGCTGGCAATGAAGGTAGAGAAGGCCACCTGGTGTGGGTGTCTCTTCCCACACACGGTCCTCATTCTGAACTTGGCTGTAGCTCCCACTGTCTTGTTTTTCTTATGGCTTCCCTTTGTTTTCCTGCGTCTGTGAGATTTACTCAGCTCCCACACACTGACACTGCTGCAATCCTGTCAAAACCATGACGAAAATCAAGGAAATGTCTCCGTCTCTTTCTTTCTTTCTTTCTTCCTCTCTTCTTCTCTCTTCCTCCCTGCTTGGCTCTTCTCTCCATTCCTCTCACAGTTAATGAGCAGATAATAAACTGAGTGGACTTGGAGATGGAAATGGCCCCCTTGAAATTATGCAAAGAAGGTTTTGGTTAGATGCTGTGCAGATAATATTTCACCATGTTGTATAACTGACACCAAAAGCAGACTGAACCATTGCTTTTACAGATGCATCAAATCTGTCCACTTAGAGCTGAACTTGGTGATGTTAGACGTGTTTGCATATATTAATTAACACTTAACACAATGTGTGGAAATAGTCCAGACTCCACAGATGCTTCATATGGAAAGAGCTCTACCGACTTATGTTTCAGAGCTAGTGCACAGCATCCCTGATTGTTTTTTCCCCCACACCCTTTCATTACACCCACAACTTGGTTCATGCTGGTTAGTGAAACACTGCTCTGCAGCTGTGTGCAAAGGTAATTAAACGTTAGATGTACATATGAATTTTTATCATACTTTGTCACAGGGTTTATGCCAGCCTGAAATTATTGCTGGGTAAAAAGATACAGTCACCCTCTGTGTTCTGTTTAATCTTGACTCCCACTTCACACTTGCTTTAACTCAGTTCCTGCATTTGATACATAGATTGAAACAGTGCACAGAGTATACTTTGGTAGAGCTAATTGTTGTTTATCAATATTTGTTAATCATGCATAATATAGTATATACTGTTTCTTAAAGCCTCTCTCAGTGAAGTGCAATTTTGGGATGCAAAGTTGTTGTGTGTTTGTGTGTTGAACCAAAGCAGGATGTCAGTATTGATTAAATATGGTCTTGGGCTCCATCTCTATAATCCAGTTCAGGCAGCACCAGCAAACTGTGGCAAAAATCCAAAGCTAATTCTCTGTGAGTGCCCTCCTGGTGATTGTGCATAATGTAACAGTTACTAGGATGAATATACCACAGAAGAATGTTATGCTGTGTCAGTAGAGCATGTGTAAACAGGAAACCACATATCTTTTAATGTTAAAAAAAAATAGTGTTGAAGCTATTGGCAGCTTGTATGCCAACAACTGATATTAGTTGATGTTTATGTACACTGTAGTCAGCAATTTGTTTCATTGCATCTCCATCAAGATAATTTATGTTTTAAACTATGTAAAAACACTCTACTATGCTTAATATTTAGTTTAACATGATTTCCCCACTTAAAAAGTGAAAGAAAATCAAAAACTGGGGCTACACATCTACGCTTACTTCCTCAATGAGAAATCTGGATCAGTGCTTGAGCCCTGCCCACCACCGTTGCTTATGCTAGGTTGCCAGGTGAAAGAGCAGAGCATGTCAAGATGGTTAATGGAGGAAACATCGGAGAGACTCAGCCATGTGTTTGAGCCTCAGTCAGACTTAGACTCAGATGAGGAGTCTGTTGTGCACCAAAATCAGTGACTAGCAGACATATCAGAAAGGTTAGTGTAGTTAGCATCTTTTATTTGTTTACTCTGTTTGTTAGCCCGCAACTGCCAGTGGCTGACACAGTGTTAGTGGTTGCACTAATGCAAACTATCACTCTCTTTACTGGCAAGGTTTCGGGTTTATTTTGCACGCCACAATCCCTGCAAGTTGATTGGTTCCTTAGGTTATATGACGTGTGAAACCCTGGCTGTCTGAATCCATTTTTATGTGACTATCATTGGTTCACTGTAGGTCTAAAGAGGAAATACTCAGTCTCATGATATGTCTTGTATCATATAAAAAACGTTGTATGGACATGTTTAGGTTAAAAATATCGGAGGAGGTGTATGCTTCGTGTTTTTAGTTGCTACATTATGCATTTACAGTTATATTTTTCATTTGGCAGATGCTCTTGTCCAAAACGATGTACAAATGAGTGAATCAAGAAGCGTTTGAGAATAAGTGACACAATGCTTAGATCCAAATTACACCTGACAACAGTGAGGCAAGTTCGCAGGTGCATGAAGTAAAAGAGAGTGCAGAGCAAATAGTTTTTTTTTCTTGACAGATAGAGAGTGAGGGAGATAGAAAGAGCATTTTATTTGGATGAACACTTGGCAGAAGGATTGTGAGTTGGCACTCTTAGAAGAGGTAGGTCTTCAGGGGATTTTTGAAGACAGAAAGATTCTGCTGTGCGAATGGAGTGAGGTAACTTGTTCCCCCACGGAGGGACCACAGGAGAGGAGTTTGGATAGAGATACCCTGCCTTGCAGTGACAGCAGGACGAGTTGCCATTTATTGGCTGATTGCAGTAAACGAGAAGGCTCTTAATCTTCAGTGAAGGGGGTTCAGGCAGGTGGGTGCTGTGCTAGTGGCCACTCTACAGGCAAACGTTAGTGACTTGAGCTTAATGCGAGTAGCCACAGGAAGCCAAGGGAGAGATTAATGAAAAGCAGAGTGACATGAGCTGTTTTTGGCTGAAGGAAGAGCATATGTGCCACAGTGTTTTGGCTTTACAGTGCATGCTGGCAGCCCTGCCAAAGGAGTGTTACCGTAGTATAGGTGTGAGATGACCAGTGCCTGTACACAGAGATGAGCAGCACAATCAAGTCAGATAAGATCTGATCTCTCTGATGTTACATAATGCGAAGCAATATGAAGCACAGATCCTTGTGGTACTCCAGTGGAAAGGAATTGATGTTTAGACTCTTCTCCTTGCCATGCCACTTTGACCAATCGCTTTGTGAAGTAGGACTCAAACCAAAGTAGCGCTGTACCCTAGTTCAGAGAGGGTGGACAGAGGGCTTTGGTGGTTCTCTGTACTGATTGCCAACTGGTCAAGCAAGATGAGAACTGATGACTGGGCTTCATATCTGGCTAACATCAGCGTATTTATCACTGACATCAATGATTCTTGCAATCAGTTTGGAATAGGGTCCAGGATACAAGTATGGGGACAGCTCTAAAGCAGAAGTTTGGAGATACAATCAACCTCAGTGGGAGAGTAAAATATATCAAGTGAAGAGGGGGAGATATAGATGATGACCGCCACCTTGTCAGTAGTGAAGGTCACTGTTGTTGGCCAAGAGAGAGGTGGCAGGTGGAGGAGGCAGGTGAGTATTTTTTTAGGGTATCCATTTAAAGAGGACACCGTACAGTACTTTTTACTCCCTAAGGTCTTCACTTGTTAGTAGAGTAGAAGTCTAAAAGGCCATTGTTCCCTACATGTATTTTCTTATTCTGCAATTTCTACTCTTGTGTCTTAGGAACCTTTCTCCCTGCAGTTCCCATCTGATGGAGCAGTGGTTGTCAGTCTTTGTGAAGAGGCACCATGTTTCCTTGTCACGTAACTCCCTGGCCCTCTGCTGAGTCCCCGGCCTCCTGCGGCAGTCATGCACCCCCAGCGCAGCCTTCACAACCCCTTCCTGACCTGCTGTGCAGCTGTCCCGCTCCACCTTTGAACACCCACTCTGAGACACCCTCCCCGGACCCCATGGAGTCCCTCATTGTAGTCACGGAGTACGAACCCAGCAGGCCACCTGGAGAGGCTGGGGAGGAGGAGGTAAGATGAAACACACCCAGGTAACACTATATCTCCCAAATGTAACCTAGTTGGACATTTAGGTTTCTGCTGAATGAAATGATTACTTGACACATGATGATACATGCCCATAGTTAGTAAACACTTGACCGTAAGTGTTGTCACTTTAAGATTATTTTAATTGACATTTGACACGATCTCAATCACAGTACATTAATGTGAGAATAATTTAAATGTATCACATCTCAGGTAGAAGAAATGGACAGTTCTGAGACGCCTGAGCCAGCTTCCTCTGTGGGGGCAACTTTTCCGACTCCTTCCTGTGACCTGCTGTCCCACACAGTTGGCCGGTCAGAGGCTTTGCTACCTGAAAGCCAAGAGCAAAGGGGAAGATTAAACCTGTCAGACAGGAAACTATCTCTGCAGGAGCGCTCGCAAAGTGCAACATCACCCTGCAGCTCTCCGGGACTCAACGGGCGCTATATTTACCCATCGTTACCCTACTCGCCCATCACATCACCCCACTCCTCTCCACGCTTGCCCCGCCGACCCACAGTGGAGTCCCACAGTGTTTCTATCACAGACCTTCAGGTATGAGGCTAACACGGTTCCAGCTCCAATCTGAATTGTTTTAAAGGCTTCTTACTTAAGTTGATCTTACTGTTTGCAATTTGCTGTAGCAACATCAACACATAAAAATGCTAAAAAATGACTATTTGCTATATTGATACCAGTAGTTTTATCTGTGATCAAGAAATCCCCAAAAATGAGCTAATATGTGGTTACAGCCAATGTAATAATAATTGTGATTATATAATTTATGATTTCTGCACCATCTGACCGGAACATTCCCTTAAGGACTGTGCATTGCGTAAAGCATTACACATGAACGAACAAACTAACTCATGTTCACACAGAGCCAGGCTCTTGCGAAGGTGCTCCTCTTGAACATCTGTTAGTTTATCACAATGTCAGCATATCGCACTTGAAAGTAAGCACAACTACATGTGCATGTGTCTTAAAAGCAGCAGCACACTGGTAAAGACTGAACTCTGTGGATGTGAAGGTAAGGTTTTACAGTATACTGTAGCTGTGACCCCTGTAATGCATAGATGCAGAAACCTGTAGATGTCATGCATTGTAGGTAGAATTAATACACAGAATTACATATTGTAGGTGTGAAATATTTTCAAATATCTTCTTGTGGTGAAGACTCCTTGCACTGACATTACTGTAAGGTATGTGTTATGTAATGCTCCAATTCTCTAAATTCTATATTTACATCATCTTACCTTCTTTCTTGGCACTGAAGTCTTCCAATCATCTAGTCTCAAGCCCAACAATTAAATAAACTACATTTAGAACTGTACTTTAAATGAGGAGCTGGTTTAGTCACTGCACCCCAAATTTGTATGAATTATTCTTTGTAGGCTGAGCTCTGTTTGTTCCAAGCAGTGTGGCCACATCAACCCTGCTAATACACCTGTAGTAGACTGCCTAGTTCCCTCTAATCGCTACAAAATATGCTACAAAACCGCCATAGCCATGCAACACATCCTACCTCTAGACTCACAGGCACCACCGCAAGATTAGCAGATAGGATTAGAGGTAAAGTGCCGGTCTTTATTCTGGATTTATCCATGTTTACCTTTGATGAGTTGCTTTACGGTTAACTGCAAATCTCTATTTGTCAAGGTAGGGGTTTTACTCAAGATGATTGATTGAACTAGGGTAGTGATTGCACAGTCATACTGCCGTGCTGACACGCACATGAAATTTGTGGCAAGTTGGGAGACATTGAGCACCCTTGGGAACGTTGATGCGTAGAAGACTCCACTTATGAGCTGAAAGTGGAAAAATAAAAACTAAGGGAAATTTAATGAACCAGATTTCATATAGCGTTCTAAGGAAAAGCAGAACACTCGTGATGTAGATCCATCTAGGGTATCGACCTGCTAAAACATGATGTGATTTCATTTGAAAAGAAACAAATTTCTCCTCCTCTTTTCTCTTTCTTTCTTCTCTTCAAGGACTGTGTTCAACTCAACCAGTATAAGCTGAAAGATGAGATTGGAAAGGTACCATCAGAGACAACTCACTGATTGCTCCCTTTCACTGACTCTTCCATTTTCTTCTCCCTTCCGCCTACTGCATGTCTGTCAAGTAGCGCACATCATCAAGGACACGCAGTAACAGTCTCTGATATCCTCTCTCCCGGCTGTCCTCATTTCCCAAACTCTGTGTAAACTACCAGGCCATGGGAGAGTTGGAAGATGGATGAGAGGCTGGTATAAATAGCGCTCTCTAAGGGTTGTGCAAGGCTTAGTGGATACGAGTGTGTGTGTGTGTGTGTGTGTACGTGTGTGTGTGAGTGAGTGAGTGAGTGAGTGAGTGAGTTAGTGGGAGTGTGTAGTTGTAGGCACGTTTCAGATTGTGGGTTTTCTGCATGTAGGTAGGCATGTTAATGTGTGTGGTGTTGTGTTCAGCGGAGACAATTAGAGCCTTTCAGGACTGTTGGAGAGGCTCCTGTTATCAGACCATCTCTGGGATCGTAGGATGAGCCCTGTGCTGCTTCTCCAATCTGCTCCCCCAGCAGGAACTGATCCTGCTTCCCCCACCCCTCCTCTCTCTCTCTCTCTCTCTCTCTCTCTCTCTCTCTCTCTCTCTCTCTCTCTCTCTCTCTCTCTCTCTCTCTCTCCCTGTGTTTGTTTTTGTGCATGCATTTGTGCACACAGGCTACTAATTGGGCCTAGTTTTTATCCTGAATTTCCTGTGTGTGGGCAGGGGGGGGGGGCTTGATAGCACAAACCAGATCCAGTTTCCTTAATTAGCCTGGATTCAAAAATGAAAGAGAGAGGGAGAGATGATTTGAATTTCTCTGTTCCCACTTTGAAGCAGCTGGTACTCTTTCAGTGTACACTGTCAGCCCACTCACTTCCCTCATGTGTATGCATTTGTGTATGTGTTCCTGTGGTGTATTTGTATGTATGTCAAATGTTTGCTTTGCACATAGTGTTAATTTTTAATTTTTTTTTTTTTTTTTTCCACACGAAAAATTAACAGCTGCTCAATCTCACTTCACTGGCTTCTGTTCTTCTTTACTTACTCCTGAACCAGGGCTCCTATGGTGTTGTCAAGCTGGCTTACAATGAGGATGACAACACATACTATGTGAGTTCTTCCCGCACACACAAATACAGATGTGATCTCTTCTCAACTATTAACACTGTCTCTGTTTCTCTCACTTCTCTCTCATTCTTTATCACTTTTCTCTCCCTCTCTCACACAAACACAGGCAGACCTCCTAATAATCAAACCCCCCTCGTCACGTTCACTGGTGTGACTTTATGTGAAACCTTCACATTTGAAAAAGTCTCCAGTTAATTGTGTCCTTGCTGTGCTGCACTGTAAAAACAAATCAGCTCAAGCTTTTCTGTTTTCTGCTCGTGACTGCTGCTGCAGTTCTCATTAAGCTGCTCGATATTGACAGACAATGACATGGCGATTATTTTAATATTCCTCCCAAGTGACAAAGCCCACATGGCACATTCAGTGATTATATCATTGCCATAATAACTGAGGGTATTGAGGCTATTAAAAAAAACCAGTGTTCTAGCCCCGAGCAGGGAAAAACAGCTGAGCTGTGTCGCACTGTGCTCTCAGGTCAACACTGCCTTGATGGTTGTCAGTTAGGTTAACTGTTTAAGAAATGGTCAGGGAGCTCTCTGACTCGTTACCTGTTACCCACTAGACATGTGTAGGGCATGAATGTGGGCCATGCTGGTAGTTGCAGGATACAGTTAGCTTTCACGTGGCATTTAAATCATATTGATATTTTACAGTCATGTGCAGAGACAGTCAAACCTAAGACTGACCAATAAAATAAATACACACACGCACACACACACACAAACAATCGGGCATCTAAAAAAATGGCAGCTATATTAGATGTTTGAAATAATGTAAAGGATTTGTAAATCATTATTATTATTTAGCAACTATAGTCACTAAAATAACAAATTATAAATGACATTATAATTATGTATGTGTTGTATGTATCTCTATATTGTTTATAGGTTCAATCAGAAAACATGCCAAAATTTTACTTGTGTTTAACATCTTAATTTCAAAATCAGATGTCAAGTCAGTTTTATTTCACAGATTTGTCTCAAAATAAATATTTTCTCAAGTTATTGTTACTGCTAAACATTATCATTAGTGAGTTAGTTAAAGGTAAGGAATGATGAGTCAGTATACATTAATCGCATCCTTTCACACAAGAAGTCTTGCTTTTGTAATGTTTGGTCTGATGATTCTGGTCAGTGTTAGTCACAGATGGTGAGGAGAGGAATTCATAGGCCCTGGGATAGTCATCTGTAGGTGTGTGAGTGGGTGCGCTGTCGGATATGCAACGCCTCACTTCGCTGTATCTTACTCTTCTTTTTTGTCCACCTTTCTGTTCGTCCTCTCTTTGGATCTCTTGCCCACTGGGCTCTCCCGCCCCCTCTCCCCATTTCTCTTATCCTCCCCGCTATCCAAATCCATCTCCCTTTCTCTCCTGTAGGCGATGAAGGTGTTGTCCAAGAAGAGGCTGATGAGGCAGGCAGGTTTCCCACGTAAGTCCGGAGCCAGGGGCAGATGGTTAACACAGCAGAGAGCACAGTCTCTTTGTAATGTTACAGTGGAGCATGAACACGGCATACCAGTACTGAAGCCCAGCCTGTCTTTGGTCCTATCAGTCATCCACCTTCCCTGACCTGTCACCTATGCTCACCCATATTGTTTCTCTTCCTCATCAGGGAGACCTCCCCCTCGTGGAGCCAAAGCAGCCCCCGAGGGTCCCCCTCATCCTAAAGGACCCCTGGAGCGGGTCTATCAAGAGATTGCCATCTTGAAAAAGCTGGACCATCCCAATGTAGTAAAGTTAGTGGAGGTGAGTGCTGTTAAAATGTACCTTTTAATTTAGTTTTGCTCAGAAATGTTCCAGAACATGTTTTAAACGAAACTGTGTCATGATATTGTTTTCAAAAATCAAGTCTTCCAATCCATCATGGATTTTATTTCAGGGAGAAAAAGTGTAGGCATGACTGTAGATTTAAATTAAAAAAAAAAAAAAATCAGGACACAACATTTGAGTGACAAAAACAATTAGGCCTGCTCAAGATAAGGCAAATTAGACAAACAGGCTTTTGATTGCATCTCTTCTCTCCAAAGAGTAACAAAGATATGCTGCCAACTCGCTAATGGAACAGTTCGGAAAGAAGCCTCAGTAAAGTGTCACAGAAGAAAAGATAAAAGTTAAAACAACTGTATCTATTAAGGATTATTTCAAATTACAACAGAGCAGTAATATCATTTGAACACATCTGTATGAAATGACCGTGAACATAAAAAGCCTCAAATGCAACAAAACTGCATTATACTGTAACATGTGTTTGTAACATGGACAATGATTTGCACAGAAAACAATCTAACAATTTTATTTCATTTTTTACCACATACAAAAGGTGATCCTGTGTGTGTGTGTGTGTGTGTGTGTGTGAGTGTGTGTATACACTAATTTTCTGTGTGATTTGGTGCCAGGTTTTGGATGACCCCAGCGAGGACCATCTGTACATGGGTACGTTGTGGCCAGTCTGCCAGCCTTCAGGATAACACAAACACACACATGCACACACATACAGTTGGTTGTACAGTCATGCATGATGCAAGTATAAAGAAAGAAGGTCACTTGAAACTCATATTAAAAGATGTTTTCAGTTTGTTTGTGTCCTTCATCACTAACCTCATGTGTTTTTCTGTGACAGTCTTTGAGCTGGTCAAGCAAGGGTAAGCTAAGCCTCTTTTATGGTAATGATTGTGACACTGGAATGAGCTCAGTCTCATTAGTTATGATTGCTAATTGAGTGTGTGTATGTGTGTGTGTGTACCTGTTAATGTGTTTATGTATTCAGGGCTGTGATGGAGGTGCCGTCAGATAAACCCTTCAGTGAGGACCAGGCACGTTTTTACTTCCAGGATCTGCTCAGGGGAATCGAGTATTGTGAGTCTTCCATACCTCCTGTTATTCTTCCCCCCAGCTTGTGACTGCATTGTATAATGCTAAGAATGGGGTAATTGGGAATGTGTTTCTCTTGGATAATTTTTACGGCCCATCACAAAAAGAGAAAACAAATCATCTATGATTCAAAGCGGATTCAGTGTTGATTCAGCTGGAATTTAATATAATGGTAATAATAATAATAATAATAAACTTTATTTGTAGAGTACCTTTCATACAAGAGATGTAGCTCAAAGTGCTTTACAATACTAATTTGATTAGACAATAGAAATATAAAACAAGAAAATTAATAAATAAAAACAGGAACCAGTAAGAATTGTAAAATATGAGAGAATTAATTAAAAACCAAGTGAAATAAATAAGTTTTCAGCTGTCATTTCAAAATGTTCACAGAGCCTGCGTCTCTTATAGATTATATATAGATTCTGCTACAGACTCAGATTAGTTTTGACTTGAAGTTTAACTGCAACTTAATTTGTGTATCCCTGGCACTTTTCAATTCAGCCTTAATCTTCTTTAAGGCTGACAGACACTCATTTTTTTAACAGACCATTACCTCTTCAAAATAAAACAATCTTGTTGCACATCCCCAAATCAGCTGAATACACAGCAAAGATAAAGAGTAAAGATAAAGAGTTTATATTATATACAGAGCTGTAAATGCCTAAATTAAAATGATATTACCGTGGTATCAAGATTAAGGCTCTTACTGCATTTATCAAGATCTGCCCTCGTCCTACAGTTCTTCCCTGCCATTTACACAAGTCCCTCCTCTCTGCTGTACTTGACTGTAGCCAACCACAGGGCTCGTTTCACATCGTCTCTGTGGCTTTTAATGTATTTCAGCACAGGAGAAGAGGTTTTGCATGACGTGTCTTCTTGGAAACTAGTACTGAGGGAAAGAGAGGGAGGGCTCTGCACCAGAGACACTAAAACAGCCAGATATTTTTTTCCTCATTATAAGTTATGATAACTGACAAAAGGCTTTTCAAAACAAAAGTATGACACAGTTACTTTTTTGGTTTTATACATCTTAAGCAGGAATGGTGCATGTGATCCTTCCTGCTGATGTCTGTAATTGCTGAAATGTCCGCATGCCAAGCCATTTTCATTCAAACCAACAACTGATTTGTTCACAATAAAAAATTCAAATACTCAGACCGTGAAAATGTTATTTTAAGATCCCCCCTCACAATCCAGACTTTTACTTTTACTTTTAAAAGAATATTTATCATCTCTTACCATAAGCAGATTTTTACAAATGGGACTGTGTTACTGTAATAATGAATATTTTCTGTTTCATCAGTACATTACCAGAGGATCATCCACAGAGACATCAAACCCTCTAACCTGTTGGTGGGAGAAGATGGACACATCAAGATAGCAGACTTTGGAGTCAGTAACCAGTTTGAGGGAGCTGATGCACTGCTGACAAGCACAGTGGGAACACCTGCTTTCCTTGCCCCTGAAGCACTCTCTGAGACCAGAAAGAACTTCTCTGGAAAGGTACTTAGCTCGCTAGTGCCCTCTGGGGATGACTTTCAGAAATGCAGGGAGTTTTTCTTGGTTTTAAAAATAATTTTCATAGTCATTTGTTGTTTTCATTTGTTAGTTTTCATATTTTTCTTGGTACTAAATACATTTTTGTGTATGGTGTTATACACAAATTATACACTATACACTATACTAAGCTTTTTTTTTTTTTTTATTCAGGCGATTGATGTTTGGGCCATGGGAGTGACGCTTTATTGCTTCGTCTTCGGAGTGGTGAGTCTGTGCTCTTGCGAAAAACTGTTTATTTAAAGTTTTCTTCTCAGTGACAAACTGCTGATCTTCCACTGAAACCAATACTTTTCATTCATTCACAGTGTCCCTTTATGGATGAGCGCATCCTCAGTCTTCACCAGAAAATCAAGACACAACCAGTGGTGCTACCTGAACAGTCAGTTCTGCTCCTCCCGTCATTCTATGTCAGATGTATAAAAATTATATAAATTGCCTTTATTTAAAATGGCAAAATTGTTCAAGGGTCACCTAATTTTCTGGTTGCGAGTTCCAGGTGGTCAGAGCACAGAAACTAAAGGCAAATCTCCCAAGTTCAGTATAGGGGTATGGGACTTGCATGGAAAGCCAGTCAGTACAGTACATACAGATGCTGCTGGTCTCTCTTCTCCCTCTCTCTCTTCCCCCCTACCCACTACCACTCCTTTCTCCTCTCCACCTAAACGGTCAAGGCAGATGGCCAACCACCCTGAGTCCAGTTCTGTTTGAGGTTTCTTCTGCTAAAAGGGAGTTTTTCCTCCCCGCTGTTACCAAGTGCTTGCTCTTTGTGGGAGCTGTTGGGTTTCTCCTTATAATAATGTATATGTCTTGACTTTACCCTGTAAAATGCCTTGAGGTAATGTATAGTATGGTTTGGAGCAATACAAATAAAATTGAATTGAATTGAATTAGAGTTTGGTATGGTCCAGAAGACCAGTCCAACATAGAGGTAATATAAGAAGACAGCTTCCCAGTAAACAGATCCTTGTAAACAAACACGTCTATGAGACAGAGAAGACCACCCAACTTTTCCATACAGGATACAACGATGAGTAAAGTGAGCATCACCAGCGATAAACCTAAGGACGCATTGATAAACAGCATCCAAGGGTTTAAGAGTGGAAGCAGAGGGATGCCTATAAATCACATCTACATAATCTAGAAGAGATAGAAAAACAGCTTCAACCATCTTTTTCCTACAGAGCAGAGTTAGTAAAAATGTATCCAATTTACATAAAATAAAATATATAATAAATAAATAAAATATATATATTTTCTGTAACTCTCAATATTGGATCTAATTACAGTGGAAGCATCCAGTACTTCAAGCTCTAGAAAACAGCCTAAACTTGCTTTTTTGTGCAGTACAATATAATGTATCATCAGTTTACAAATGTGCATGGCAGTTAGGTACAGATGAGATAATAACATTAATATAGATTGTTAAAAGAACTGCACATAAAGCTGAACCCTTAGTTATCAATAAAAACTCTCCCTGAGTGAGTAGAGAGAGAGGTGATTCAGGAACCAGGCACAAGCACTTGAACTAAAACCAACAGTATTTAATTTATTGATTAGTAGAGCAGAGAGATGAAGGGAAAAAAAAGAGTCCAAATTGTCCTCACCAGTAGATTTTTCTTGGGATCAGTGCTTTGAAGAGCTTTAATAACTACACGGACAGGGACAGGATCAAGAGTGAAATGGCGGATATGATGAGAAGAAGCTACATGATGAAATCAAGATTAACAGAGTGATGGTCGATGTTAGAAGAAGGGGATTCACTATTCTCACCCTCAAAAATGTGCCCATTGTCTATTAAAGACAGAACAGATCTTTCTAAGATCATGTAATAAACAATTACAGTGAGTAGCCAGGGAGGCAGCAGGATTTATTATCACTGCCCAGTGGTTGTTGTTTCTTTAATTAAATGGCTGCTTGTTAATGTCATACATCAGATATGCATTTTACAGGCTACTAATTTATTTGATTATTTACGTAAGTAGTGATTCATTTCCAACTGTGATTCCTCCTGTTTCATCAGTGCGGACATATCAGATGATCTCAAAGATTTGTTGCTGAAAATGTTGGACAAGAATCCAGAGACCAGGATATCAGTCGCACAGATTAAGGTAAACACTCTCTTTCATCACTGCATGCAGCAGTGAGGAGGATGAAATGTGTTTGTGTTTGTCATGTTGAAACATTATAACCTGTATCCTGCACAGCCAAACTTGATCTACTTTAAAAAGTCTTTGCACTTGCATCAGTTCTATAAAACTTGTCTTGGTGCGTCTCCAAAGACACGGTGTCTTTGTGTGCGAAGGACTCAGAATGACAGACATAAAAAAAACTCCTTTGTTCTTCTCATGGTCGCGTCCAGGTGCACCCATGGGTGACAAGGCACGGTGCCGAGCCCCTCCCCCTCGAGGATGACAACTGCTGTATGCTGATTGAAGTGACCGAGGAGGAGGTAGAGAATTCTGTCAAACACATCCCCAGCCTGGCTACAGTGGTGAGTTTATGAACTTGTTTTTGTCACATTAATGAACATCATAGCCAAACCTGGGCTCCTGTTGTGATGAAGTGAAATAATGAATGAATTTCTTTGAAAGTCTTTGTACATTTGCATCAGTATATAAAGCATATTTTTGAAGATTCTGATATTTAATCTTTTTTTTTCCAAATTTCAGTCACATTACACCACCCTACAACACAGTCACTGCACCACTACCACCTACATCACTGACCTCTCAGCAAATTTATTTTATATAAGTTACATTGATTAATTGTGCAAATGTTGCAAAAGTATGAAATGAATTAAAGCCTTTCAGTGCTTTGTTTCTTGTGTGAACCTCTATAACTAGCTCTTAAGTTGAAAGGGACGACACAACATTAATTATGAACACACCTGCTCACTGTCTGAACAAAGTTAAATGTAAAATCTGCTGCCATGTTGCCATTTGCTGTCTCAGTGCAATGATCTGTGCTGTCGAGGTACATTATAGGTAAATAATGTGCTGCTGTAGGATGAGAGATTTTGGCGTCTGGTAAAAACATTTAACAGCAGATACGTTTGTTCGATGCTGCAAAGTAACAGAAAGCCTATTAATCTATTTACATCACAAAATAAAAGTTACTACAACCCCGCAGTCGTCATACAACAAAACATAGTTTAGAATGAAAGTGAAGCTCTTCTTCTTTGTGTTTCTCATGATGTTGTGATTTCTGTATTGTTCACGATTCTCTTTCAGATCCTGGTGAGAACCATGCTGAGGAAACGCTCCTTTGGGAACCCCTTTGACTGGGGCCGTAAAGAGGACCGCAGCAGTTTGTGTGCTCCAGGGCAAACACTCACGTAAGCAAACACAACAGGCTTTAAAGTCAGTCTCTGAGGTTTTGCAGTGATATTAGGACACAGTACTCATAGTAGTGTGCTGTCACTACCATATTCTCACTTAGAGCTTGTCAAGTAGACTGTTATTATTTCTCTCCTCCCTCTCCTGCCCTGCAGGAAAGGCAGAAGAGGCAATGTGAGATACTGCTACATACATTGTAACCAAAAAAGGTAAATAACTTTAGGACAAACTTTGCGTGCTGTAGTTCTGTTTAAGTGGTAGCAAGTGTACTTAAACACCCTTGGCATGATAGAAGCAACAATATTTCTCAGTGTGGCTTTAATGGTCAAATACTTCACTGCCCTGAGCTTGTAGAGAGTCTCTAGTCTCTGCAAGAAGATTTACTGTATATTTCTGTATTTTCTTATTTCTTATGCCTGGTATTTCCTATGCTTTTGGTGACGCATGTGCTGTATTGTGCAGAATATCCCATTTAATTATATATGAATTATTGCAATTGAAGCTATTTAGATCATCTAAATATGCTAAATTTGACTCACATAAGCTACTTTGTAAGAATAAGTCTGCCAAGTGAACCAAAGCGGCAGTTAGATACTCACAGAATTATATTTTACAAGCGGTGGACAAATATCATTAGAATCTGCACA
This sequence comes from Trachinotus anak, assembly GCF_046630095.1. Lineage (NCBI taxonomy): Eukaryota > Metazoa > Chordata > Actinopteri > Carangiformes > Carangidae > Trachinotus > Trachinotus anak. The sequence goes on along the minus strand of NW_027273879.1, from coordinate 12,576,277 downwards.
ATCTAATGTTTTTAGTTGACACTGTGTCAGAGAGGTGTTGATACAAGTTCGCAGTAATACGTGATGTTGTGTTGTGTGGATTTGCATCATATTATAATGTATTACCGTTTAATATGGCCATATAAAATCCCACCATCCTTATAAAACTTTGACCTAAAAAATAAATGCACAAATTAATGCTTCTCTGACACAATCAAAACAAGCTTATCTTGATAAGTTTTTACTCATTCCTTGCATGCAGCATCCACATGTATCCAAAGGACATGCCTGCAAAATAATGTCTATGTCTCTCCTTGACAAAAATGATTCATTTCTTTAATATAACTGTTCCCCGTTTCCTTTACCACCTACTGATATTTTGTTGAATTTCCCCTTGTGTATGATAGATGCTGGCCAACAGCTTGACAGGTGTCCTTGGTGCCTGCTGCCTTGCATTATATAACAGTTAAATAGTTGGTTTCAGTTCCTAACGTGAGCTTAATAGTATTTATTTATCTGCTCAGTGATATAGGATTGAGAGCGGCTACCCCTAACGTTGCTACAACTAATGCTGTGTCTGTGGTGTGTTACTTAGGAAGCAGGAGAGCGGTGATGGCATGAGGAGTATGGACCTGCCCTACGTGGGAGAAGATGAGGCTCTTTCCTGATGCAGAGGGTTTATTATGCACGCTGGTAACTGCCTGCCTGCAACCACACAGCACGACACCCCTTTACTCACAGTTTTATACTGGCAGCCTACACCTACGTACGTTTCCTGGGAGGTGGACAAGCGTGGCAGACGCAGAAAAGGAGAAATTAAAGCATCCAAGGCACTTTGACGACCACCTGCTAAGCTTTTATTCCATTTCATAAGGCTTAGTGTGGGACTTGTGACAGTCACGTGGGATACTTCCAAAAGAGGATCCTCCTGACCCTTGAACTTGTCTGCAGCTCTTACCACCTTACCCAGTGTCCTCTTATCCTGCATGCATTGATAGTCCTAGCATGCTTTGTCTCAGGCTTCAACTGTACAGTTTTGTGTTTTATTGTAGTGTAGACACTTGTGTTTCTCCTTGTCTTTACTTGATTATACTTTCAGGTGCATAAGGGCATGGGAACAGGAGATGATGATGGTTTGTTGGGAGGGATGGTTGTCTTCACCATCACCTCGACGTTCTCTTTAGCACAGCAGGTTTCCTGACGATGATTGTCTGGTTCACTCTGCTTCAGAGTAGCAGTGCCCAGTTTTGTAATATATTTTCCAGTGAATAATGTGTACAATTTTCCTGAAATGAAAAAGGGGAGTGATAAAATGTTTACTTCATTGAATGCATGTGTTTATTTTCCCAATGCAACTCTGTATAAGCTATTTATAAACACTGGCACGCTCATAGACACACTTGTTTGATGCAATTTTTCTTTTTTCAGTCTTACCACTGGCTCATTATTGAGTGTCCTATTTACTACAATCAGTAGAAAGCTTTAAAAACACTTGATACAGTGCTTTGTGAACAATCAAATTCATCATTACTGCATACAAGATAGCATAGTTAAAAATTAGATTTTCTTCTTTTGCAAAGCTTTTGCTTCTAGTGAATCTTTTTTAAGTGCACAATCATATGATTTTTAGGTGTTTGCTATATATTTTTTAATTCATAGGGCTGCAACAAATTGAGTAATGAAGGTATGGATGCATATGAGGAAAACGTTAAATATGTTGGTGCAAAATTACTCTGTAGGTTAGAAGGTTTTTTATGTTTAAACTGTAAATCACTTTTCTCCAATCGTTTGGACATATAAGGTTGTGTGATGTGATGCAGAGGAACAGCAGAGTTTCACGTTTCAGATGTGTCATGCATTTGTTTCACTTCTCAAAGTGGATGTGTGTGTAGACTGAAAACAGAAAACAATGCCTATTCAACCTCAAGTTAAAATTGTGAATGTTCTTACTGTTGTTGTTTTGTTTTGTATTGTAAGAATTGCTGATGTTCTTTTAAAACCGCACATTTTCAAGACACCAAAAACCTTCAATGATGTATGATGTTGTGAAGCCACTTAAAAAACAAACCTTTAAACTATTTGTTCTCATTGAACTACGAGAGCTGGCTACGGCAGTAGGTTTCGAGATGGAAGCATAGTGCAGCTGCAGACTTTTTGTACAAATCTATGCATATCTGTAGAAGTGTTGAACTGTCGTAAAAACTGTTGCCATCTTTGGTTGGAGGAATAGGCCACGCTGGAAACATTTCTAAATAATTATAAAGTACTTTTTTAAAATTTATTCATGTGTTTCATTTTAGATAATCCCAAAGCAGAAAATGTACATTTTTCCACTTTTGTTCTATTTGCTTTCTCTTTGTTTTCTTCATTTCCTGTCAAGACATTACTGTTTATAGATAAAGTCACTTGATATGTCTCTAGTTAACATAGAATATTGACACAATATTGATTATAACGTGATGCTTCCATACACTAATAACTTATGCTGAGTGTATGAGAATGTATGAGAAAGGGACTTTTTTTTTTTTTTAACCTTACTACTTGCATGTCACTCTGAACTGTATGTACTTTATGTCTGTTTTTTTTAAGACTAGTACTATGCATATGATGTGTCTTTCTCAGTATGGTGCAATGGTATGCTCTGTCAGATTGTCACATACAGTGTGAGAACTCAGAGGATGGATGAGGAGGGCTTTATGAGGATGACTAATTCTTTATATCTTTGCTAAACTGATGTTTAAGTCTAATTAACTTGTGCTCTCCACTATGGAGGGTTGCAGGTGGTGACTACCAATCTGGCTTTAGATTTCCAGAAAATTGCCATACTGAACTTTTAAATTTTATTCCCCTCCCTTTATTTTCTTTTGAAAACTTAATGAGTCCAGAATATTTTAAAGCCCGTCATTGAGTCAGAAATTTAATTGTAGAAATGACTCAATTTGTTTTATACTGTGAAATGTTACCTCGTTTCAACATACTTTCCATATATTTATGAAAGATTATACATTCTGATATACTGTAAATTGCTGTAGATTATTGTTTCCAATGTAAGTTTTTACCTTGAGTCAAATAAGACAGGCATTAGGCTTTGTTGTGAATATTTTGCCCTCCATGACCAACAGGAATGAACTGAAGGACAGTTTGGGTCTGACTGCTCGGTGACAGTGCAAGCCACAAAAACAGCTGTATGATAAATATTTTATACATACAATATTTAAACTTGTAGTTTGTTTCAATACAGTCCTTGCCCATTCTCGTCAGAATGGCCAGGCCACAGTGAGTGATTAACCTTTATTGTTCACATGATTTTGAATTCTATAGTGTAATTAATTTTATTAAGAGCTTTGGGGGCTCTTTTCCCCTAAATGCATGCCAACATACTGAACACATACCACTGTATTGTCATAGCATGAGAGGTCCGTGACAACAAAATTGGACCTTCAAATTAATTATTCTATACATACTGTATCTTGTTCATCATTTGAATAAAATATTATTGCCTTTCTGTAACGTTTTGGTCTGAATGTTATTCGGTTTTGTCCTTACAGTTTCAGAAACAGAACACTAGAGTGTGCTGTGCACCATAACATTTATGAAGCTGTGGACTGTTCTCGAGAGCCTGAATATCACATTGTGTTCCCTATGACAATATTTCAACATCTGTCATATTCTTCCACCTTTTTAAAATGTAATGCACTTAAATATTTACAATCAAACATTACTGATTAATTGGAGCATGACTCATTATTTAAACAGACAATTTTATGTGGTCAGTGCATCTTTTTACTTGCTTATAGAATTTGTGTTTACTCAACGGAAACCTCTGCATTCGAATGCAGATCTCAGTGACCTGAGCTGCAGTTCCTCTGTTGGCCACTAGATGCTGAAGAAGTGATATTTACAGTACATGTTCCTTCCTAGTAACAATGCAACATATTTACATAACACCTCAGGTGTTTGCCAGTGCCAGTTTAGAGAAATATTTCAGAATGAAAAGGGGGTCTAAGTAAATTATTTTGTGTCATTAAAGATTGATAATGGCCCTGTTAAATGGTGAAAAGTAACAGTTGATTCAATTACTATTCATATTCCAAGAATAAAAAGATTTGGGTTAAAAACTCCAATAAATGCCTAGATCTCCTGCAGAATAGTTTTCCGTCAACTTTTTCGTAATGTATGTACTGAATATTCTGTGATGATATTTGCATTAAAGTTCATGAACATTGTGTTGATTGTATTTAACCTTCATGGCCACTGTTGCCTGATTTTCACACTGAAAATTGTCAACTTAGGAGAATTTAAGCTTCAGTCTCCGCACTTAAGTAGAGTTTTCATCTTGTGAAATAAAGTGTGACACTGACCTCTTGTGCTAATTTCATAGTGCTGCAGTTCATATGTCCATGGGAGTGGACTGGTTGGGATGACTGATAACTTTAAGGTTCTTCATAATGTTGAAAGATAAAATGTTCTTTCATGAATTAAGAATTTACTAATTTAGCTTCTATTATATCAATATCCACTTTGATTTTGATTTAATATCAATATCAACATTAAACACACTGCACATTATATGTTGTACCAGTAAAATACAGGAGAAAATGATATGTGTAAATATATATGGCATCATTGGGAAGACATTCCCATGCTGATAATAAAATCTAAATCCAAAGGAAATACAGCTCCCAAAGAAACTGCTGACTGAGACATACTGTATAGTCAGTCAGTGAGAAAGAAATCCCATTATAAGTGTAAGGACCTATACAACACAGAGTGGTCTTAAAAGAGCATCAGCCGTTCTACATGCACTATGACCACCAAAACATCAGCATAAAAAAAAATCAAAAGGGCAGGTTTGAAATTGGTCAGGTCGTCAGGGCTGAAGCCCATCACAAATTAGGCTCGCTGCAGAACAGTATGATGTTTGTCATGTAAGACACAGTGTGAATGCAGTTCAGAGGCCAATTCAGGTCTTGAACTGGTGTGTTTTGCCCTGCAGTGGGGTATCTAAGGGAGCCTAAAACACCACATCAGCAACTGAGAAGTGCTGATTGTTAAAGATTCTGAGCCTTCACCCATCATGCTCAGTTAATTGTTTACCTACCAAAGGCTGCCAGGGGTAAGAAAATAACAACAAAAAAAATGCACTTGAACAATAAAGCAAAGGGCTTGCTCAGCATTGTGTAAAAGTGCATGCTTAGATCTATGTCTGCAGGTGAGATGTTTTATATCAGTGGTACTACCTTTCTTCCAATGACCCACTTTTCTCTTGTTCATCTTACTGTATCTGTAGTGTGCTCAATTAAAGCTGACTGCAATCTCAGGCTTTCAAAGAATGTTTGAATGCTTAAGGAGTTAAAAAAAAAAATAGAATAAAGAGTAAAAGCACCTTTCAATTAGTAGCAGAATGAAACTAAATTAACTTCCTGCCAATGCTGCATTTGGAAGATTAAAAGACTCTGTGAATTATGCTGCAAAAGTCTTTCAAGGGAGACGTAACCCAAATGAGGAACTTGACACCAGTCATGAAAAATTAAAGATACATTTTTGCTGAAAGAATCTCAGTTTGAATGTTTCTACTGGATAGAAACGAATGGTGTGAAACAGTCAACCTTTGTTCATCTCACATTTGAATAATAAAATGTTTCTTAATGTAGTATTTTTATGTTTTTCAAGTATAAAGCTATCTCACAAAAACTAAATAACATAATGTGCATAACTGTCATCGTAGAGGCATTGTTGAAACAAAGGAAAATGGATACTGACAATCACACACAGTAACTAAAATGCATACAGAGGGAATACACACAATGTCAATTTCCTCACTGAACATATTGTTAGCAGATGGGAAATTGTGCAGCCAGTCTGCCTAAATCTGGGCCATATTTGAAATACTAATCCAAATATAATCCACTGGACTACGAGGATGTGATATGGTGCATCATCTTGATTATTATGAACTACACAAATGACAAAGCCCCAGTGCTTAATTTGTGTGCAGTGCACTTTCCACCCAAATGTCAAACAGTCCATGTTTGGAGTCAGACCATGTGGGGTTTTCTACATGGAATACAAGACTGGTCCATGGAGCCTGGTGCCTTCTGAAAAGGTTAATCACATATTTAGAGCAGGTAAATGTCATAAGTTGAATAGAGCCTTTGAGCTGTTTCAAGCATAGCTTCATTGGCAGTGAAGTGGTGGAAATAAGTAAATCGCTACATTTACCTGTACTGTAATTGAGTACAGTTTTGAGTTACTTGTACTTTATTGCAGTATTTCCATTTACTATTTATTTATGATTATTTATAAGAATATATTTTATACTTACAAATTTTTTACTGGATTGCATTTATGTACACTTCCTACATACTTTTCACATTAATGTTTTTAACAGAGGTGGAAAGTAATTAAGTACATCTACTTAAGTACATTTTTGAGGTACTTGTGCTTTACTTGAGTATTTCCATTTTCTGCTTCTTACTTACCCACCACAATTCAGAGGCAAACAGCCTATTGTACTAATATCTTTACTAGTTGGCAGATTAGTAAAACAAAACATAAATAATCAAAAATTAAATTATGATGTATTATTATAGGTTAGGACTTTATTGATCCTGGGCAATTCACAGGCCAGCAAAGGAGTATTTTTATTGTGTGGTATTGCCACAGGTAAACGATCTGAACACTTCTCCACTCACTCTCTGGAACTGGTAAGAAGTGAAGCTGGTTTGTCGACGCTCCTAAAGTGCTCGGTGAAGATATCAAACGCACCCCTCGTAATTAGGCGGACTATTTAAACAGCCGCTTCCGCTTGTTCGCTATCATAACACTGCTGGAAACGTGGGCGCCAGCTTTGCAACTTACCTCGTAGCGTTACATAAACAAGCTGACCCGGCACACCGTGCTACTTCAGGACTCTTTCTCGCTGTTTCTGGCTCATTTTGGGGATAAACTGTCGGCCCGACGCCAATTCAAGCTTCAGATGGGGGTTTTTCCAGCCCTGCAGAGGACAGCGGTTTCCTTCACCAAAGCTAAGTACCTGCTGTTTTTTGCTAACATCTGAGAAAAGGTCTCAGTGGCTCTGTTGTTTGTGTGTGTGTTTGGTGTCAGTGCTGCTTACTTGACGCTGTCTTGTGTGTGTTGGCCGATCATTTCTGCTCCTATGCTGTGAACATTTAGCTCTGTGCCACATGTGCATTTGTAATAACTGATGATTGATGTCTTGGATATCCGTCGTGAAAATATATGAATGTTAACATTTGAGTTTCATTGTTATTTGAGTGCTATTGAGTGCTGTGGCATGAATTGCTCTCTGGGGCCCCTTGGTTGGTGCCTTTGGTTTTGAAGATATATCCATAGCACATTTACATAATGTTTGGTCAACTTTACACTCTCTCAGCTGCCTTTACAGCTTTTCATACCATGATATCTGAACTTGTGATGACTTATATTAATGCACTGCTGCTTATCACACTACAGAGCATTTCATAAGAAGAGTCTGTCTGCTCCAAGCCATGATTTTGTGATCTGTTTCCCCCTCCCTTTATTTCTTTACTTCTCTCTCTCTCTTTTTCCTCTTTTTCTGTCTTGCTTTCTCTAAGTTAGTAGAAATTTAAGAACGATGTCCGAAGGAATAATGTAATCTTTACTATTTTTTTTTTTTTATCACTCAGAATTATATCAGCCTCCTAAACCCAAACAAATCAAAAGTCAAACATGAAACTATTCACTGTTCTCAAGAGCCATGTGATGATTCTGTGAGTTTCAATATAAATAATCTGCCTCATAACCAAGGGTGTAACACTTCTGATACCGAGGCCGAAACTACAGTACAAGTCTTATATCACAATACTGGAAGATTGCGCACGCAGTTAGGGCGAGCTGTATATTTTACACATTGCATCTATTTTATTGTCTTCCAACTGCATGAGTCAAGTGAATGATTGAATGATAACGCCTGCAGTTAAAGTTCAATTAGCTCAAGATGGATAATAATCCCGAGATTGCAGACCCTCCTGGGCACATTCAGGTCAGCAGTGTTGGAACATTTTGGGAGACTCTGCATTTCATAATTTTGAGGAGGAATTTTGTTATTGTCCCTCTCCTCCAGTGTCTTGTGTGCTGAACTTGGTGTATGCTTGTCAGCATGACAAGCCTTGACGGAAACTATCATCTGATATGTGAATGCTCAGTTCTGTGACATTTCACTTTTTTCCTCTTTCTGCTTGTCATGAACCTCCCCCTATTTGTTCTGCTTGCCCCAAATGTTATTTAATCATTCTCATTGTAATATTAACAAAATCTTTTTTATAATTAAAGTTTTAAAAAATCTGTCTACCACCATTTTACCACAAAAGATAAATGATTTCTGAGGAAGGTTTAGAGGGACCGCAACATTACGATGACTAATAAATTAAGTGTGCGGGATCTTCTGTCTTACAAGATGGCACCTGCATCAGATATCTGGATGTGCGAATATCCTCAGTGAGATAATTGACCACAAAAGATAAACACATTACTTTAAATCACTGAACTGGAAGATAGTGAGGTCAGTAAGAAAATAAGGAAAGGTTAGATAAACAGAAGCAGACAGTAGCCTTAGCTATGTTTTATGCACATTATTTTGGCACCAGTTATTCAAAGAAAAAAAAAAAAAGGTTGTGCTTTTCACCAGATGAGAATATTTCTCTTACCAGTAATTTACTTATTTTAGTGGCAACATAAATAATTCTATATTTATGATGTTTTTCACATAGAGCTTCCTCAGGTTCTTTCCTCAAGTTGTCATATATCTGCGGTGCCATAATAGAGATAACAAAACAACAACATGAATACATGCAAAGACAATTTTATTATATAGCACACTTCATCACATGATGTTTCTAAAGTGTGCCGGTTGACCTGACCGCCTCAAATCCAAATGTCCCACTGGAGCTGTGTGATTCTTTTTCTCCCGCCATCCACTGTAACTCATTTTTTACACCGACTTGTTCAGATGGTGTCTCCTCAAATCAGATCTCATCTGGTCAAATGTAATATCATACATGTAATATCTTGGAAAAATACATTTCACATGTACTTGTTGCTGTATCAATTTTAATGTAACCACATGAACTAGATTCTCAAGAATGTTTCCAACATCTTGAAGTAAACCCAGTGTTAGTGTGGTGTTTATGATTAAGTGCTTGGTGAGTGTATTTTTCATAATTACCTATGTATTAAAGATTGAACTCTTTGGGGCACCTTATGTTACAGTGGTACACTACTGGTATACTATGTATCTATTTAATTTAGGATATTTTCATACCTATTTCAGACAGGTTAGTGCAGATACTCGTCTTAGTACCATATTCATCAATGTTAAACAGGCACGGCCTCTTTGAGCCTCTGCACTCTGCAATTTGTAGCCTCAGGAGGTACTAATCAGAGCTGCTTTTTGACCTCGAATGACTCTGGAGCACAGCTTAAGATGAGAGCGTCTTTCCTCCTACTTGTGGGATACTAACATAGATGGCCATAAACTGCCTGTGTTGATATCATGTTCTTCTCTTGTCTTTCTACACACATGTTTATGTCTTTTCACTCAACGTTTCTCTGTGTCTAATTTCCATGTTTGTGTCAGCCACATACAAGAGACAGGTGAAAGGGAAATTTGCGAAAAGGTTGACGTGGGAAAGATGTGGACTTAAAGCCCATTGACACTCAGGATATACGGTAGATTATGCTTAATGGATTGAATACCAACAGATATTTGCAAACTCCATTTTACATAGCAAACTTGATGTTAATTCCCTGGTCTAGTTTAAATGGAGGAAAGAAAAATGGAGGGAGAGGTAGAAAAGCAGTGCACAGGATGCAGAGTTTGTGAGAGGCAAATGTATGGAGATTGGGGATTGAGGCATTTATGGGACAGGGAGATAAGGCACGTTAAAACTACTTTTTGAGTGTCAGGACTGCCTTATCTGCATTTTCCATGCTAAGTTTCACCTGAGACAAAATAATTCAAAACATGTGTTGTTTTATCTCTCTCTGTCTTGTTGTGCTTCTAATTTATTTCTGGCGCTGAGGCTGAAATGAGAGTTTTATTGTGAACAGGAAGTTAAACCACCTTCTTAATACATGATAGACTGTTTCTGTCCACTTCATTTGAAGCTAGCCCTGACTATCTACCTTTCTCTGTTCTGCTTTGCATGAATCAGTTTACAATATAGGAAGCCACTTGGCAGAGGTCGAATTGAGTGTGCTGTGTAGTAAGCTCGCTTGTCAAGCTTTTCATTCGAAGAGTATTGAGTTGAATTTAAGTTGAATTCTTAGACCACAAACACATCCAGTCAGGTTTTCTTGTGTTGTCCTGCTGTGGCAATTGTATCTTCTTGGAAGTTAACATGAAATGAACTGTATTCATGCCATTTTAAAATGTTGGAGCAATTTGGAGCAGTGTGATCACGACTTTAAGACGTTATCTAAAACTTAAAAAGAGGATTGTAATGCAGAACCTTGTGCGTTTGTGGGCAGTTGTCTGGTTTTATCAGGTTGCTACAGCCAAGATGATGAGGGATCTTAGGGTGCAGAACCATGTTTACTTCCATCTCCAGCCATGTACTACTTTTTTTTTCCTCTGCAGTCTTATCAAACTGCAATAAATCTTCCTCCCTGGCTTTAAGCTTAAGTCTCCTTTACACACATTTTCATCAAACAAAAGGTCAGATTTCAGAGATCTTGCTGCTCATAGTTTCTATCTGCTTTTCAAAGTTCACACATTATAGAGAGAAAAATCGTTCCTTAAGGCAAACTACACCTTGCTTCTTTTTTATTTGAATTTCCCTGTATATCAAATGAACTGAATCTGCAAATGAAGCAACAGAGACTGAGACAGACAAAAAGACATGTTTGCATCTTTAATTAGATTTCCGGTGAAGAGGAAAACAAGAAAGCTCTCTCAAACTCCTGAGTCAGAGTGCTCGTCACATCATGTTCATTTCAACCCGATAAATTCAAGCAAAATAATGATTACCTGTAATTTCTGTTGAGACTGCATATGAGATTTTCTTCTATGTTTTCTGTGGCACTAGATGTACAGTTTCCTTTCCAAAGAGGAACTTCCTGAATTCACAGAATCCACCCAATCACAGCTTTGCTTTAAACTGACCAGTTTCGATATCTCTGATCTGAAAATTATGCCAGAAAAAAAATATTCCATTAAACCCAGCAGCTGTTGAGGGCAACATCTTTGAGAATTTGGCAGCTTAATGCTTCTGCTGAAATTAAAATGGCTTAATGACATGACAGGTTGTGTAACTATTGTATTAGAAATCTGTAGTGAAAACATGTAATGTGTGACTCAGGCTGAGAGAGCACTTGTCTGTGCCAGACAAACCAGTAGACCAGCACTGCAATGTCAGAGAGAGGGCAAAAGCAAATAAAAACCAGAGTTCTGCTTGTGGAGAGATGGAGAACACTCCAGTGAGATTGGCTGACTATAACATAAAAAAAAAAAAAAAAAAATCTGCACTAATGCTCCAAATATTAACACATCCACACAAATAATGATGACAAATGGAAAAGTATTAGCCATACACAGGTAGAGAATACTTTTTACTGTGTGTGTTTGAATATGTTTGTGTGTGGACACGTTAGGGCTGGGACCACTCGACCAGAGTGAAATCTATTAAATAACTAAAAAACTGTAAACTTCCCCTGCACTCACCACTTATGCAAACAGTAACTGGTTGGTAATAATAGTGATTCCGTATGACATTCAGGAGCTGTTGTGATTTCGGCACGTACTACTCCAGTAGATGCGCACCGCTGTGATTATCTGAGCTGTGAGCTGTGGTGTGACTGAGCTATGTCCTCTTGCGTTGCTTTCCTCTACCTCGCCTGAAATGAGGCAGCATTTTGACAAGGAGAAGCAGGACAACAAACACGATGTTAACACTTTCAGATAACAAAAGCAATTTTTAAGATCATTTGTAAAGATGGTTCCGTTTATAATACTTTAATCAAGTAAATATTTTTACATTATTTGCTCCATCTAGCACTAACAAAAACTACGGGCACACAAAAGGTGGAATATTGGCACTTTAAAAGCACAAAAAGAAAAAAAATCTCAATACTCTGGCCTCAGTTTATAATTTTATTTCTTAGCCTTAGATAAACAAGCTTTCCCCAGGAGCTTTTGCGAAAATGTCAGCTTAAGGTCCACAGTATACTTAAAATGAAAACACCTTCACCCACATTGCATCAATGTTGGAAGGGGGGGTGCTGCATTTGACAATTTTTGTAAGCAATAATCTGACAAGGACGCCATTTGGTGCATAACGAATCCGGTATTTGAACCTCTCATTCTTCACACACTTAACCAACCTCTGTTTCTTTTTGTGTACAATCAAGTGCAACACCATGACTGAGAGGAGACTGTCCCAAGGTGTGTGCTGTTGTACGAATTTGTACAACTCATCATGTCCTGCCCTCTTTATAACAGCAGTCTTTTCACTCCAGTTTGGACAGTGGCCATTTGGACCAAGTTTAAACAGCAGATTTTCTGTCCTTTGAGAGCCTCTATGCCATTTTATATGTTAATGTGACTCTAGCAGAACACACACTCCACTCAGGAGATGTGCACCGTCCTGCATCTAAAAAACTAGAAAGCATTTGACAGCTCCAATGCTGTTTTTAAAATGATGAAATAGCCCATATTTAATGTTAATTTTGCCATGATTTGATTTGTTAAAATACCTTTTTGTCCCAGCCCTATTGTTTTATTTGTGTCTCTGTGCGTCTGTGAGTGAGCAGCTTGCACATCGTTTCAGATTGCCGTCCAGCTCATTTGACAATTCTTGATCTGTCTGAGAAAGCGCAGGTCACTCGGCTAGTGCGACCGTCTCAGACACAGACACACACTCAGCACATATTTCTGGCCTTTTAACTAGCTGACACCTGGCAGGAGCAGCAGATGGCTGTTAACAGCTTAAACTTCTGGCAGATCTGTTTAATTCGGAGAGCTCAGGTCCTCTGACTGGATCATAGCCCAGTAAAGTGAGAGGTGGCAGAAGCTCGTTTGGCTGCCGTTAAGAGAAGCCAAGAGTGTTTGGCAGGAGTGAGGGCAGCCGGCACTGTTGACAGGGGCCCGGCTAAGTGGCCTGAACCCTCTGCAAAAGAGCAGAAGGGATCAACAGGGCAACTCCTACAGCACAGAAGTAGGAGCACTTGGATGGCTGTTACATCCCTCTTGACATCATGAATCATACTAGACTGTCTATGTGTATGTGATAGAAAGATAATTGTGGGGATGAAGGTGATAATTCTTTTTGCTTCAAAAGAGGGGCAGATAGAGAAAATACACACAACACATCTGCATGTTTTTTTTCCTTTTTTTTTTTTTTTTTAACATGGAAATCACACACACACACGCACACACTCACACAAAATCAGCACATTGTACTTATTTTTTTCTTTTTTACCAAAACGTAAAGCTCAATTCCTCAAACTGAAGATGCATTTCTAGGGAGATAATACATTCATTCCAAGCGATGGCGACGAAGATTACAATATCTTGATAGAATAGACAAACAGATTAATTACTTCATGGCTAAAACCTGAGTTATTCCAAAGTATTTCCATATGAAACTGCACAACAATGCACATCAAAAATAAATGATGCATCATTATTCTCATATAGAGTATTATTTGCATGACTAAAGCTATGCTAATATATTCATGTGATATATACACACACCAGTATATGGATTATTAATGTTAATGTATGTCTCCGGGGTCTGAGATTATCTAAGAGGTCCAGTCAAAACACAGAACCATATTATGACAGAATGACTTTCAGCAATTTTTCTGAAGCACTTCAGCTTCAAAAAGTATGTCCTTGAAACAGAGGTGTGACTAAAATGGTATTTCTTTTTTGTACACTTTTGAATTTTTGATTCTCTTTTTGCTTTCAAACTCAAGAGGCAGAGAGAGCTGATGTGGATAGTCCAGTTGTCTCTGCTTTTTCCTCATTTTTTCTTTTATTGGTACTGTTTCTGCCCTTTTTGTTAGTCTTTGAAACTTACTTTGGAAATGAGGAGGAACAGAGGCGCAGCATGATTTAGTTTGTCTTCAGCCTCCTTGTCCTGCCATCCCTCTCCCAGCCCCCTCCAGGATGAAAGCAGGTATAATTGTTTTATATTGAGCTGTTGGGTCGAGCACTACAGTTGAGCAAAGTTCAGTCATTGGATCAGATTTAACAGGTTCCTCATGGCTCTGGAGGGCTCTGCTGCACCCATTATCCTGGTGTCTTCGTCACAAAAAATCCTCATAGTCCAAGAGTTTGGAGTGCTGACGTGTCTTCCAAAGTCGGTAGAGGCGGAAGTCGAAGTACATCTCAATCATCTCTTTGCCTTGATTGGTACATGAGACAGGAAAAGTTTGAATTACACATTCAGGGAAGAGAATCATTTTGTTATCCAGGAACAATCTATGGGCCGCATTTTCTATATCGGCAAACAAAAGCACATCACAACACATAATATGAACACAGTAGTATGAGGTTTTCTGATCAGATCAGGCTGAGACAAAGCAAGTGTGTGTGTTTGTGCATATTTTTAAATTTAACTGTCAGTGTGCTGTATTGTCGTATAAAGGACTTTGGACCAATCAATTTGTGTTTAATTTATATGAAAACAGATGTTGAAGCTCTCAGGGAATTGGAGTGAAACTGACATGCAGTCAAGTTTGTAAGTATTTTAAATGTGAGAATAATAATGTTCTACCTTTGGTAAATAGTATATCTGCTTCTTTTACTTCAGGGGAATGCTTTGGATTGAATTTTAGTTTGGCTTAACTACGTTTGATTCCATTAATTCAGCCTAGTATTAGAATTACACTGGTTATATTGGATGATTTTTCACCTTGTGATATATGCCCAGTGTCAATGCAGACATAAAGTAAACATAAGGAGGTTGGAGTGATGGGTTGGTGTGTGGCAGGTCTGACATTCATGCGAGTGATCAGAGCGTGTCGTCACAGACCTTGAATTAATGTATAATCTTTCCCTAACAAGGAGCAACACTCAGCCATTGAAAACTGTTGTATGTTGTACGTCAGGCCTAAGCCTTAGGCTTGAGGCTTAATATTTTTACAGACTGAAGGTATGGGTTTTCATAGAAGTGGCCTATTAGGAGGCAGGTATGGTCTAATGAAAGATGCTATCATATTGTGGGAGATGTTGGATCCAGTGTCTTTGGAGCTTGACCCACGGGGAGTAAGAGTCAGAATATCTTGGCTTTTGCTTCGATTATGACCTTGCTTCGATTAAGACTTCCAATGTCAATGTTCTTGTCTCGCAGTAAGGTCGGGGACAAACCTTTGGTGTGATTTGTTTATAGCTGTGTTGACCTGTGCAAATCGATTGTCTCTTTTTATATTTCTATAAATGCCCGTGTCGTGTGTAATTTGGAAATCCTAAGGAGTGCAGATGATGGTGTCTTCTTAATGGACAGGTAGCAGGTGACGTACTGAGAGTACAGGAGGGGAGAAAGAACATGTCACTGTGGAACATGGTTGAAGAAGAGAAAGTTTGGATCTGGATGCAACAGATAAGTTCTTCCTATAGACCAAGAGTAGTCTTTTGTTGTACTGACTGTTGTGTTGAATGGAGCTCAATGTAATGTCCTACTCCCACATGCAGCTTGGGAGTGGAAGAGTGGGATTAAAAAAGTGCAAAGTAACAGGAATACTTTCTCCTTTGTGATAGGTGTTGTGCACATAGTGTGAAGTCTATATGATCTGGATCAATTGCATTATATAAAAAAACAAATTCACACCAAAATATGAGATACCATATCAAAGCAGCACCCAAATAGGGCAGATAAGGAAGATGGAGAGAAAGTGTGTACAAGAACAGGATGAACATATTTGAAAGGAAGAAGAAATGAATTAGATTTTTCAACAAGGGAACAGCTGTTTGAAAAAATTCCTCCTGCATATGTTAATGCTGGACATGTGGTATTTGCTTTCATATACATATGTCCTTGTGTTCTCCATGTTTGAGTGTGTTTGCTCAGACTCACCCTGTGCGGACAACTCCAGCGGTGACGCAAACTCGACAGAATAAGGCCTCATCAGATTCTTCAGTTTCTGGAACAGCTGTTGGGCCGAGATAAGAAAGCAAACACCAATTAATCCCACTGCACTTGGATACGCTCGCAGCAGGGGAGTCTGCATCTTCAGACACAACAGGCACTCATACACTAACACAGAAACGTGTACAACGACGGCAATGAATCCAGCTCATTACTGCCAAAGAGACGTATGCACATTCTTCCTGTGCAGGTAACACAGAGGACAGGAAAAGAGAGGAGAGTATAAGTCGCAAAGGTTTTCAGTTTTCCTGCTTGGCTTTGACCTCTCTGTATTCTCATGAAACAACATGGCTTATGAAAAGAAGAGTAATATGTCCCACATTACAGTCTCATGTTCAGGAAATCACAGGAAAGAAGATTAAAATCAGACAACTAACTGATATGTTAAAAGGAAGAATTTGAGGTGCTACCTGGTATCTTGCATTTGTAATCCTGTAAGGATTTTTTCTCATCTGACAAAACATTAGGTGCTAAATAATTGGTCAGTTAGAAAATTCATCAACTAAAACCATCAAATGTGTACGTTCCTATTTCTAAAAGGACAGAATTTGTTAATTTTATTCTTTTAAGCGATTTGAAGACATCGCTTTCAGTTCCAGTAGCTTGTGATGGCCATTTTTAGACAAACCCAGTCGAGGGGGAAAAAAAAAAGTATCAATCAACAGTGAAGACAGCCGTTAGTTGCAGCCCTGATGACATGATCGCTGTTTAATGTGAGCTGTGCAACAGTTTTTTTCAGTTGTCTCTGCTGCATTTCGTTGCTACTGGAGTGTTGTTATGCACATTAAAATTGAAGCTCCCTGATTTCTTGCTTGGATTTAGTCATGAGGGATCACGATACCTCCCTGTCAGAGAAATCAAAGGCCAAATTCACCTTTGTTTTTCACTTTATGCTGTTCAAATGGAGGTGGTAAAGAAAAAGAAGCTTTCATTCCTTGTGTTTGCAGTCCTTTGAAAAAGATAAAAGAAAATGGCTAGATGCCAGATGTGGAGGTTTGGGAGACGCGTGAAGCATGATTTGACTGTAGTGCAGAGAGAGCTGCAGGCAAATAACAAATCTCAAATAATGTGTTGCATGTTGGGTAGATTTCTTTCTGTCCTGGGTGGCTTCTTACAAGCATTTTGTGGCTGTTATTGCTGAGACTGATTCACATTTTGTGCTGACAAAACCAAAATGCGCTAGAAAATCTCTGAAAAATGGGTCACACTGCCTCTCTGGCCTGCTCACCTGCTGTTCTCCTTTCCCAGCTTTTGTCTCCACTCCCCCAGCTTCCAAACTGTGTTTCCAAAAACTATTACATGGTTTAAGTGCCGCCTGTAGTCCACATTTCACACAGCAGTTTTAATAGTGCTTTCCAGTTATCATCTTTTTTTTTCCTCTCTTTTTTATCAGCCAGTTCATTTTGCCTTCATACGTATTGTTTCCATCACATTCGCTTTCATGTAAATGGATCTCCTCTGAAATCCAAAACTGAGAGAAATACTGTATAATTGTGATGACAGCATGGTACTTGCATTACAATGAAAATGGCTACAGAGAGAATTAACATTACAAAATCAGCTTTTGTTGAGCTTAACAGATGAGATCCCTCTGATATTTGCTGAATGATTTTATTAATCATGCATTATGATTTTACTTTTCAAACAGAGTGGGGGTGGTTTAATTTACCTCTCCAATGAAGTCGACCCACTCTATCACTCAAAGCTGCAGGCTCATGTCAATATTTATGAGCTTAAATCTACATTTTATTACATTATATCAGGATTTAAACGCCCCCAAGCACAACTGCACATATTTGTATGCAGAATATGAACATACATCAGTGAGTGAGGGTGTGGATGAAGTTGTGGCTTGCTTTCAAACCTGTTTTTAGGAAGGTTTAGCTCAACATGCCATTTGTTTTGTGCTGCCTGGAGAGCAGCATTTGAACTGTTTAAAAATGGATTGAATAGCAAATCAAGCTTTAAACTCTGCTAAACAGAGGCAAGATGTGAGTGATGTGTGCTGTTGTGTATTTGTTTGGTGGAAATTATACATTATGTTTAAAAAGTTAAATCAAACCACATACTTTTGACCATGTAGTGTAGTTGCCAGTGGATAAACAAGTTTGTAGTTGACCAGAATGAAAAGCAAAACAACAAGGTCACTGAAGGTTACGTTTCCACCTCCTAAAAAAGTGAATCTGTGGCTTCTGCAGATTTACAAGCCAAATTCATTAATTGTATTTTCTAACTGTGGTGTAATAAATACCACAGTTGACAAGTGTGAAGATATCACTCTTGGGGCTATGGCAAACCATTGGGGGAAAAAAAGAGAGACGCACCCATTTGGTTGTTTTGGATCTATGCCCTCTTGAAACAACTGCATTTGTGTTTGTCTGTAGGGGTTGAGATATCACTGATGTGCAGTCTGTTTTGCAGACTACCAGACTGTCCATCAGCCCCAGAGAGAACCACTTTATATAACAAAGCATTTTGGCAGAAATGACTGGAACAGACAGTTGGGTCAGACAAACACTGCTGGCTATGGTGTGTGTCTTTGTGTGCATGTGCGTCTCCCAGCTTATTTGTGTGTGTTTTATTATTTGTTCATGCCAGGTAGAGAGAGGTGCAGTGTCACAGTTATATCCACCAATAAAGAGAGAGAGAAAGTGAGAGAAGCAGGAGGATAAAATGCTGATTATCAGACAAACAGTGATAGAAACAACAGAACTAAACTACTTCACATCAGCTAATGACTGTTGTGATGACACTAGAAAGTAGCACACCTGGTGAGCCAACAGGTACCATGGTAGCAAGCCCAGATGAGATTGTTAGTCAATTGTTATATCAATTTTTTAATATATAACATGGCTTTAAATTATATTAGTGGTCAAAATTTATGTGTTTTTTCAGTCCTGTTTGGTGAAAACCTGCTAATAGAATATGGAAAACGGTGAGTTAAGGTTTTCTGTGCTTGAGTGTACACTATGTGTTGTGCGTTAGTGTCTGTATACCTTCTCTCCATTGGGGTTGCCCAGGACATAGCATCCCATGATGTGGATCAGGTTTGGTTCTGGGTTGACTTTGCTCATGAAGCGACTGAGCCTCCTCCAGAATCTGAACAAAGACAAAGGCTGCAGTTACAGTGATGGGCCAACTTTGACAAATCCCATGAAATTAAATAAACAGGAGCAAAAATAAAATGACCCTGTCCTCTTTACATGCACCACAGCAAGCAGTGAGAAAAAACGCATATCTAAAACACAAACTCCAAGTGTAACTTTTTAAAATATTCTGCGTCAAGCACTTGTCACTGTTTATTGGCTTACTGTTGTGCTTTTGCACTGAAGCAACTGTTTTAACAGAGTATCTGGCTTGGAGAATTGTGGAACAGAAGGTGAGTCTTGTGTTTATATTCCTGAAACAAGTAAACATCACATATTCAAAGATGGTTCCCCTGGGAGAGATGCGCCACTCAAAAGTAATAGATCGTTCTCATAACTGACAAACAAATGTGTGGAGAGCACTGCAAAGTCCCAGTGGAATATCTCTGATTTTAATCAAGTGGGAGAGCTTTCACAGGAAAAGTATTAATATTCTCAAAATAGAGCAAAGAGCATTTAGATGACAAATCTGTTTCAGGATCTGTGATCCTTTGAACACATAATGGAAAGGTTTAACCCTTCCCTTTGAAATAAAATGGGAAAGAGCCAGGTTATTCTGATAGAGGTGTTTGTGAGAGGAACTTTAATTTTATTCAGCCCTTATTCTAATTACTGGTGAAATAAAAGGCTCAGTGAAAATATGTCTTAATCACGAAATACTGGTCCTTCTCGGTCATGTTTTCTATGTCTTGTAAAGTAACAACACTGTGCGTTATAAAACATGGAAAATGTGTGTTGTCATGATACTTGACGATAGGAGAGGCTCCAGGTGACATAAACTATTATACATCAAATACAGACATGGATCCAGAGGTCCGGTGGTTACTCACTGGCTCATGTCCTCCTCCTTTTCTAACTTAGCGAAGGTTGCCACTTTATTCTTCAGTAAATACAGATGACCGGGGCCTCCCTAGGGAACACACACAAGAGTCAAACACGTTATCAGAACTGCTAATTTGCCTCCTCCTAATGAAGATCTTAAAAGCTTAGATACCAAATCCAGGCATTTAACACAGTATAGCAAGTTATTCAGGTTAATCCATATGCAGTGTATGAATGAACACATAACCCCATACATCCCAAATGAACCCTATTCTACAAGGAATACACTATTATTTTTTCCTTTTGCCCCCTTGTTCCTCACCTGACAAAAGATGAGCATCCTCCAGAACTTGCTTCCTCTCCTATAAGCCGTGAGCTTCTTCTCTATTTCCTCTGTGTGAGAGAAAAAGGTT
The DNA here is from genome assembly GCF_046630095.1 of Trachinotus anak. Lineage (NCBI taxonomy): Eukaryota > Metazoa > Chordata > Actinopteri > Carangiformes > Carangidae > Trachinotus > Trachinotus anak. The sequence goes on along the minus strand of NW_027273879.1, from coordinate 12,555,784 downwards.
CGGATTGATGTAAATGACAGGGACCAAGAACAGAGAGAGAAAGGAATATGAAGGAAAAAAAAAAACAAGGAGAAATGTACAGAGAGGTGGAGAGATACATGTGAACAGTGAACACAAAGGAAACCTCATCTCTGGAGGTTGAGTTCAAGTGCAGGTGTAGTAAAAGACAGCAGAGACACAAACAGAAAATGCAGTTTAAATTGAATTCAAGTGTAAACTTCATCAACATCATCGTTATTTAACATCAATAGGATTTTGACAATTTTTTTCATATCTCTTAAGATCAACTCCTAAGACCCTAAAGAAAACTTGATTGGCTTATGAATGAGCCTGCACAACACCTGAAATTGTGATTGTGATCAAATGAAGGCCTATAAACACAGCAAAAGAACTCCTGCTTTTTTTGTGTTTCTCCTGTTATTCTCAAATTGGACAGGATTGATTTCTAGGGTCTTGATCTATTCTTTTGCTCCTTATTTCACCTAAGGGGAGGTTTAAGAGAAACAGGTCAGAATGCAGTAATCCCCGAATAAGAGCTGATTCATTTCTGTGAGACAAAGACGGCAAAATTTTCCACTGGGGAAATCTATATGTGTGAATTATGCATTGGCATCCTTTCACTTACTCTGTGTGAACTTTATTCCATGCATGGGTTTTATGTTATAAGCAACAGAGGGTCATTTTGAGGATGCAGAAACCAATTTTAAAACCAAAAATGAAGTCATTTTGGAGGATTCTAGCTGGTTCCAAATGAACAGACCATATTAGTCAAATCTAATCAGCTATTTTTTGGACATTTAAGATTTGCAGGTATGGTTTAGCTTCAAGCTGTCTTCCTGACCTTTAACTCCCACAGTATGAGTCAGAGTTCAGCCTGCACTCTGCAGGCAAACTGCTGCACAGTTCAGCTTCATGACTAGAGGTGATTTTCCTTTCTGGATTTTGCATCTTTTAATACTCTTAAATACATTGGTTGTTGTGCAGATTTTGTGTATATGGCTCTAATTTTTGTAGTAAACAACTTGTATTATTACTTATTACTAGTTCAACTCATGTTTTCTTTATGACACAATGTCCATCAATTGGACACCAGTCTTGCATTTATGTTTTTGCATAAAAGTTTGCAATTGTGTCCATTTTCATATTTCATATCGACGTTTATATTTTTATAGAATATTCTTTTTTTTCAATTTTATTCTATTTATTGTATGTTGATCACTTATAGTTTTTGTTTAATAAGAAAAGGAAATAGTAGAGGTCTTATAAATACAGGGCAAAAAGGCAGATCCAAACATACTCACCCAAAATATCATCAAAAGTTGCATGTTCATGGTCCTGAGGAAAAAGGCATTCACATCAAGCATGAACATTTAACATTTTAAAATACAAATTTAGTATGAAGACTGCAGAGAAACCTGTCTTTATCAGATGACACATTTTTAAAAGAAATAACTGATATACTTGGTGTGTCCATGTAGCTACAAGCGTGAGACAGGGTTGTCATGTAGTGTGCATCTTTCTGTGCAGCATGTCTATGCTTCAGTGTGTTTGACTCACATAGAGGATCGGGATGATGGAGGGGTCATCCCTGCGAATTATAGTGGGAACATACTCTGCCTTGGGGACCTTAGATGAGATCAGCTAAAGGTGAAGTAGAAACAGAGGAGGAAGAGGAGAGATTGGTTAGGTGGGATGTCAGAAAAATGGGGGAAGGGGGATGGGGGTTTCAGGTTCAGTGAAAGAGAAGAGGAAAAAGGAAAAGAACAAACTCTATCTGTTCTTTCCCCTGCAGGAACTCCTCGTTCCTGCAGGGGAAAGTACAGCTCTAGATAATATGCACAGTAGAGAATAGCCAAGCATGTCACCTGAATATCATGTCACAGTGCTTAGAGTAAACCTGTTTCAGCTTAGACCAATCTTCAAATATGTACTCCTTCTAAACTGATGATCTTTACTCTGCCTCATTTACTAAAGATGGGAAAACTAATTAATTCAGACCAACAACACCAAAAGTAAGGTTAATACAACACATTCACTTCTGTGTGTGTGAGAGAGAGAGAGAGAGAGAGAGAGAGAGCCATGAAACTGTTCATTGTGAGGTAATTTCACAGATTAAAAATGTAAAGTGACGGTTGATGAGTCCTGACTCCTCATCTGATGCCTCAATTACAGGCCTTTGATTTTGATAAAACAATCTGCAGATCATTAAGATCTTGATCTCTTACCATGATTTTGGGAGGTACAAAGTCGTCTCCCTCACAGGCAAGCCGCTCCATCTCTCTCTCCTCCTCCCAGTCTAGAGTGTCATCAAGGCCTCCCTCATCCAGGGTGCCACAGGAGGTCTGCAGGTCTCCGCCTAGGAGAGAATATGGCGCTACGGTGAGGAAAAGGACTTGAGATAATAAGGTCTAGGCTAAAGTGTTTTGGATTGGAGTGGGAGGAAAGAAAGGTGACGGAGAAAGAGAAAATGGAGTGAAGGGAGGATGTGTCCAGGAAGTGGAGAAAGGTGAGAGTGGAGGAGAGGGAAACAGATGGAGCTGTTAATAATGGTGGTGACAAGAAAATGACAGATGGAACAGGAAGAAGCAGAGACAGCTGGCAGAAGCAGAAGAAAGAGTGACTGATAGTAAGTGTGGCAGTAGGATTTCTGGCATCAACCAAGGTACATTATGAAAACTACACAGCTATTCTAAGAGGAGTAGGTGCTATACAGCATCAGGTCATGTTTCTTTGGCATGTTATTATAATGTATATGATAGTGTATTTATATTTTTAAAAGTTATAAAAATTATCAATTAAATGGTATCTCTGATTAAATGAATTAGCAGTTGATTTATTTCTATTTTAATAGCTTTTTTGGCACTTTTTTCACCTTTTAATTTGATAGACACAATAAGAAAGCAACAGGAAAACACTGTTGATTAATTTCTCACCTAGAGGAGGATTTATTATTGTAAATCTTTAATATGTGTGAAAGGTATGTCATGGTTGTTTCTTTTCTGAATAATAAAAACAGTGCTAACCATTAATAATTAAACATTAATCACTGATAATTTAAATGTTAATGGACTTTCATGTTGTTTTTGTACTGACTCTGGTACAATACGGCTTCAACAGCTGCAGTTGTAAGTTCTTAAGTTTTTGACAAAGCCGAACTTTATATTTAAAGTTTAACTGAGTTCAGTTATGTCACATTTCTAAGGCAGCAGGGGGCATTTCTACTTTGAACAAACTTAAAATGATTTACAGTGTAAAGAACCGACAAGCACATTATTATTTTAGCATAAGGAGAAAATACAACTAATTAACAGCAGAGTTTTTAATGTCATAGCAGGAAGATGCAGCTGTAACTAATAATATTACCGATACTCACTGACATGGCTCACTGACATACTCAACGTTACAATGACTACAGACCCACTAAAGTGATTCATATTTACCAGTTCATTGTTTCAGCCAACAAGCCACAGGTGTTTGCTAACACAAGCTGTCAGCATTTCTTTGATCCCTTCCAACGCGTGTGACGCACTTTTTACTTCTTCACTTGATAATTATTCCACATATGTTTCTGTAAATAGTTTTAATCCTTGTTAGGTTAAGTGCTTTCCCATTGAATGTTAATTAACTAAATTACCATACTCCAATACTGTAGTTTAATTACTATGTGATCTAAAGGCATGGGGTAATTATAGCATTTATTATTGCCTTATATTGTATGTGTGTTCTTATTTATATTTGCAACCAACAGTGTATTATATAAATGTGTTGGAGTACTAGATTGTGTAATTAATCTGTATTTGTTCATATTTACACTATTTCAGACACAGCCCATACCTGCTTGTAAAATAATCCTGTATAACAAAGCTATAGTATGACGCCATTCTCATATTTATTGATCCTTTATTTGTTCATGTTATGTGTTTATGATTAAAAAATATATATCTCAAATATCTGCCTAAAAACTCTAGTGTCAGTAAGGCCCTAGCTGAAATACTTAGTGAATAGGTTCTGTAAACAATATAATAAAACACTGTATGTACCAATGGGGAAATGGCAGTTTGAAAAAGAGAGCTGAAGAAGAACAGTAGGTGAAAAAATAGAAATGACAAGCAATTAATGTCACTCCTCCAGAGAACAGTACCTTTCCCTGAGGAAAGAGGGAGACTGAGGCATCAACCACACCATTAGACTGTCATCAACAGTTCATTTATCTTTCATCACACTCTGATACACAGAAACACCGACGATGGAAGTGAAGAAAAAACATAAAACCACAAATGCAGACATCGACATAGACAAACAGCCCATGCAAACATTGTGTGTTCGTAGCCTTTTAGAAACATTTGAGATGCGCCTCACACGTTGCATTAACATTTGAACCGGCAGACACGCTCAGACTGGGACACACACTCCAGTTTGGAAGACATACTCACAGAAAGAGAGAGCATCACAAAGTTGAAGAAAGACCCACGGTCATAGGGAGACAGACGGACAGGGTCAGAGTCAACAGCAGAGACAGTCAGTTTGTACGTGTGATTGTGTTTCATGTGCGGCAGACTTTCTGCGTTAGTTGTTCTTGATCTGTCACAACCAGGAACTGAGCTGTGAAACTGTGACGACAAAATGTCACCTCAACAGTACATACAGTACAGTGTTCTGTTATATCACATGTCCTGTTTGGCATGTGTCTGTACAGGCTGCAGAGAAAATGGCAAAGACTTGTGAAAAGTTGCTTTAACTTTCAGGTAACTAAAACACCACAGGGTGCATCAGCTGCTTTCCAGTCTTGAATCGTGTGAGAAGTAATTGCAGTTAAATGATTACAGTTAAATTAGCAATATCACAATAGAAAACTATTTAATGACTCAATCTTACATGTAAAACTTGGTTAATATTGGCAGTGAGATGTCTGCAAGTTTTTAAATGAAAGATGCGTATCATGGAAAAACTGTTCGCCTACTGATATGTAGTGGAATGAAAGTAGTGAATAGACGACATGTACTTTGAATTTGTACTTCCCTGTACATAGTATTAGTTTAGCCTTTGCCAGTTTTGTCAGTATTGTCACCCTTTACACGGTACATCCCTATTATTTGTAGATGCCATTTGTGTTTGTTTTAAAGTATTTTTATGATTTCTTATTGACCCTCATGAAGGGCAATGAAGCAGTGGCCTCATTTCAGCTGTACTGTTAAGTTGGCTCGTGCTCATATATCAAACTGTTGATTCCAAGCCCCTTTTCTATGGCTGACAAATGTTGCTAAGTGGCTTTCAACTCCATATGAGCCTCCTGTGTATGGAAATTAATTAATGACAAAAGTACTGAGTGAGTGCAGAGCAAACTCAACCTGTAATCAATCTGCCTGTCGAGATGTGAGGGCACAAAGGGACACATCAGTAATTTATGGCTACACACATAGCACATAGTCCAGAATGTGCAATTTTTGCGAGACATCTTAAACAGGACATTTTTGTATCTGGCAGTGTTGATGATATCTAGTTTACATTAGTGTCAGCTGACCACGTTTGGAAGTAGCATGACGTTATTTAACATAAAAAAAAAACTCTGCTGCTTGCTCACATTTACTGATAAAATAACTCTTGCAAACGTAAAACCTCTTATACTTTCACAAGATTGTCATTGCACGCTTTCAAGACTTGTTCTGTTCTTGTTCACATAAAAGCACATGAATGAGCACACATACATACATACTCTTTGTTTGTAAATGTGATTTGGTTACCTCAGAGTTAAAGCTTTAATTTGCACCATTTTTGTCTACCCACAGCAGTTTTAAGAAACTGCGTGTCAGCATCGGCGTGGCTCTGTGTGTGTGTGTGTGTGTGTGTGTGTGTGTGCGCCTGTGTGTGTACATGCATGTGCATGAGTCTGTGTTAACTCACTCTCTCTGGGTTCATGAGGAGAGTCAGTCTTGACAGGGGTGGGGTCACTCCAGGAACGGCTGAAACTCTTCGATCTACGCTCAGCGAATGCTAGTGCAGGTGGGGGGAGAGATAGTCACGCACACACACTCGCACACACACACACTAACAAGCCCACAGACTGGCTGATTCCTCTATACACTCACCACCTAAAACACATAAGAGTGCAAAGGCGGATGCAGCTACAAGTGCACAAATATAGTGTGCGTGCAGTGCCATCCCTCCTCTGCACGAACGCACAAACAAATGCCCGCGTATACAAACTGTCCAACAAACACAGACGTACAGTACGCTAACAATCATATATCTTACATACTTATACATCCTGCTGCATATTCCTGCCTGTATGAGGATGGATTTAAAAGGACTGTTGTTGATCCACAGATATACTGAGCTACAACTCATCTGCTTTGGACAGTAAATACTGTGCTCTTACAATATTTTTAGACAAACTTGAATGTTTGACACAGTTAATCAACACTGTCCCTCAAGACGCAATATTTTTTGGCCTCTGTAGTTTCTCTCTGCTGTATCCTCACTTCTGTGTTCATTTAGCTGCTGATAACAACTTGTTCTTTTCAAGTACAATTCATTTCAGAAATAACCTTGGTAATCATATCAAAATGTTATGTCCTATTTTGCAATCCCAACATCACTACTACTCTTAACTGGAGGTTTGATTTATATAGTCAGAACCAGATTGATATGGTTATGATATGATATGTACATTGTGAATAATCCAGGGATCTCTGACTAGCAATAGCTAGCTACAGACAAGTGCGCTTGTGCAGATGCGTGTGGAAACTGTGCCTGCCCATTAGAAAATTTTCTTCTTTACTTCTCAAGTGTTAGGACGTAGCAGTAGTAGGTAAACAAGCCAGTTGGTTCAGTTCTTCAGCTGTGCTTGACTATCTGAAAAAGTCACAGCAGGCCACTGGACTTCACTGACGTGTCGAACATTGTGGCCTTGCCAACAAATTCTGTGACCATGAGGGGGATGTCAGTTCACCAAAAGCTATGCAGAGATACAAGAAGAATGAATTATTTAAAGAGGGAATTCGCTCCAGGAGAACAAGTTCCTCTTCACAGCAGGGACAGTCTGAGAGGAGGAACAACTTGACATTACTGTCAGCATCAACTAGACTTTGGACTTTAGCAGTGTCTTCATTGCAAAAATCTGCCAAGGCACAAATTGGGGAGCTGGTCTCTGCAGTGATAGGTGACATGTTTGGGTTTTAATTGGGCTCAGGGTCAAAACAAAACCCACTTCTACTGGGCCTGACTCTCATCTTGAAGTAACAACCTCCGTTTTCAAATTCAAAACATTGTGATAATGGTCCGTTTATTTTGCCAAACTTTTACACACCTGACATAATCATAAGCCACTTAAACACTCATTTCCATTCTGACCTCTGGTCTAGAGAATAAAGACTTCAACAAAACTTGACAAATTCCATGATTTTCACTGCAAAAGGTCAAGTACTGTTGAAAAACCAGAGCTTTTCCAGATTGGCCATCTGGAGTGCTCTGAGTCTTAAGTCCTGGAATATGAAACAATTGGTTTGTGATAAGGTCATGAAGAAAAGATCTTTGAGTGTGTGTGTTAGTTGATTTACCAAGTTTTGTATATTTTGTCATAAGAATTTTGCCCTTTTTAAAGCCTCTTGTCACCTAAACGCTGCATCTGTACTGTGTTTGACAATAAATGAAAAGGTAAGGTGGATTTTCATTCATTAGGAGAGAGGTAAAGTTACCCTTTCTTTGTCCTTGACCATTTTTTTTTTGTTAAACATTAAAAACACTGGACAAGCCAACAGATCAACATAACATAACTGCACTCATTTTCCCAGTGAATCCACATATAATCCAGAACAAAGCTGTTGTCTGATGTCTTATAGATTTACGATGACACTCACGCACAGATACACACACCTCCAGCACTACTAATCATCACTTCACTTCACTTCACTTTACTAAAACAAATCAATTAGTGTCCTTGTCTTGAAACTTTACAATCAACTAAAAGAAAAACATTCAAAGCGATGCAATAGGAAGAGACCAACTAGGGCTTACACACTGTGCGCACATATGCACCCACACACACACACACACACACTCATGCATAGACCCATATCGCTGGCTTATCAAACACACTGATAAACATATAATCCTTGAGGAAATGCCACAGAGCGTTACAAAATCCCAGCAAAGCAGCAGAACTCGGTGCCACACACACATGCAGAAAACGCACCAGAAACAGAAAAAAAGAAAACACGGATGATGGCGGTGTGAACATCACAGTCGGTTTTAGCAAACATATCAACCACACACACACACAAACATCTGACTCACTCTGTGCTTTAATCCTTCTGCTGCCCACCATACGAAGATGCTTCCGGAAGTTCCTGTGGGTAGAGAAATCAAAGCGGAGGAGGGATAACCGAGGACAGAGGAAGAACCAAAATGTAAAGAGGAAAGAGGGAGGGGTGGGTGGGAAATAAAGCAAGGCAAGACAAAAAGAGAGGAGTTTAGTGTCAAGCTTCTATTTCGAAAAGAGGTTGAAAAAGAGATAATTATAGGTAAATATACACATTTCCGTGTCAGTGTGAGTGGAAAATACTGGTCGCAAGGCTGATGTGGGTGTCATGTACCACAATACAAAAATATCTCTTCTCATCAGCTGCTATAGTGAACATTTTTAGACTCACTCATGTAACGACAGCCAAAGGGAAACCCTGGTATTGTCTTTGGTAGGTTCTGAAGGACCTGCTCTGAGCACATCCACAACAGAGGCTAAGTTAGAGGAGGTTTATTTTTCCAAACTGGTGCACATTGGTGTGTTGGTATTCCTTTACTCGTCTGGAAGCAGATGAGCTGTTGCTTTTGTTGATGGCAGTTTTGGTCAACACAAGTGTAATTTGGCCAAGCCTTTGATTACTAAAGAACAGTTACTAAGATTTATGCTGACTGAAGTAAGCAAGACCAACACATCTGCCCAATATCTCTGGGAATTACATCCGTGTTGATGAATCTACTCCTCATGATTTACAACCGGTGCCTTTCAGCACCATTGTACGAAGCAGTGTGCCCCTTATGTAGCAACTTGAAAATGTTAAGGTGTGGAGAATAAAACGCACCAAAGTTGCCAAGTAGTGATATTGAGGAAGGCAGGAATTTTACATTATCATTGAACGTAATGCAGGATTTTGCAGTCTGGCAATAGTGTTGGACACCGATCAGCCGGGAACAAAGGTCAGGCTCTCTTTGAGTCCATTAATGGTTACCTGATTGTACACTTGATTTAAGAAAAACCTGGATCCACAAACCAGGCTTTTTCATATCCTCATTATTCAGATGTATTGGTAAAGACCTAAACTACTATATTTCAGTGAGCCTAATCATTGGCTAACATCCATATTAAAAATGCAGACTGATGGAACAAGATTGTAACTGCTACAGATCTGTTTTATGCTGCTGTGAGCAGTGTTTTGTTTTTGTTCTTTTTTACTTACATTAAACAGTAATACTCATTTATCAGATTCATCTTGGGGTGTGTTCAATTACATTACAAAATAAATGTACTATTCAGACAAAAACAATGTTGATTTATCTTTTTTTTTATTTTTTATTAATAAACCTCCTTGCAATCATATCACAAAACTATGTATTTGTAGTCTGTAGGCAATTAGACATAAAGGCTTTCCATTACCATGTTCCACCTGAAATCCATTTAGTGTCTTTAATAACAACAAACCTATAGGGTTTGTGTAGTTCTTTTTCTCTGTGACTTGCTGCTAGTCCTGACATGATGTTCTATGCAAGAGCCCCAGATAAACATCCTTTCATCTTCCTGCCTCCCTCCCATGTCACATCTACACACAGAAGTGGTGCACCAAGCTACCAGTCAGTACTCATGATTAACAATCTCTGCATGTGGTGTGTGTGTGTGTGTGTGTGTGTGTGTGTGTGTGTGTGTGTGTTTATGGTTTGTGTGTTTATGGTTTGTGTGTTTACGGTTTGTGTGTTTACCCGAAGTGGAGCAGCACATAAATACAGAAGCAACATAACAGGAAATAAATAGTCTTTGGAGTATATTTGTCCTTAGCTTACCTCCATATAGATTTCAGCAATACAAGGGTTAACTTGCAACGTCAAACCATGGATGTCACTGGTAATTCTACAACCCAATCTAATTGTATTATGCCAAAACATGGCTGAAAAGGAGCAAATATATCACTAGTAATTACAAATTAGCTACCTTACAACATCACAGTTCCTTTTTACTTTGATAAAGAGATCTTAAACACAATAATACACTGAATGCCCCGTGCTTAAACCTTAGCTGCCCACAGTGGGGAGGTGTGGAGACAGTTAATGAGATTTACACAGTGAGAAAAAATGTGAGAGAAACCATGTCCACCTCCATCTGAAGACAGTTTGACAGGTCCTCCCTCCCCCTGCCTCAGCTCTCTCTGTAACTCCCTGGAACTCATTTCCATCTATTTTTTTCCTTTACCTATTTACACGTTCGATATTTTATTCTTCTGTTGGCACATTTACTACAGCCTACTCCTGTTCCATCTACTATTTCTGCTATGAGCTTACCACTATAATACAATTTCAATTAAGTTAACTATCCCCTAAATTATTGATAACATAAAATATGTATCAATATTTTAAAGATGCTCTTTACAGACTGCATCTTTAATATTCTCAATAGCTTTATTTGGATGAGAAAAACCATTGTGATCACACCTGCATTATTTCATTGCATTGTCTCTGTTCCTCTGCTACCTTACAAGTGATTTGTTCCTCTTTTTTGTTGTTTTCACTCTTTGTGTGTCTTACTGTCTCTCTCCTCTTCTCTTTTTTTAATGAAGTACAGTGTCTTAGTCCTATATGTGTCTTTTTGCCCATAGGGTTTTGTGTATTTTGTGAATGTGGAAGTAGTACTCAAAATCATATGTCATTTTTTGGTGTAAATATGTTTGGTTAGCAACTGTATTTCTGCCCAGGAACTGATTCTAGTGATGCAGTTACTGCTCAGTTTGTGGAACAGTGCAGATATGAGAAAGTATCTCCTCCCTGGACACACCTGGACAATGTTGTATTTAGTTTAGTTTAACATACAAAAAGAGGAACTGCATAAGCAACAACAGCTAGAAGGATCATTCAGAGAGGCAGTACCTATGGCAACTCAGACTTCAAAAAATCCTCATTATTCAGCAATAGTAATGCATGATAAAAAGGAAAGAGAACATTTCAGATCAAAGAGTGCAGAGAAAATCTGCTTTTTAATGATGAAAAGCACTCTGAGATAACAGGTGGTGATTAACAGCACTGCTGAAACAGTTCTTTTACTTTTTACTTTGGGTGTTGTTGTTGCTTATTACTATAGTTAAACTCGTCTTCATTATTGTGTTGGATTTACACACAGTGCAAAACTGAGTACATTAACTCCACCAATGCAAACACAGCAGGAGTCTTATCTATGAGGGGATGAGGATCATCCTCTGTCTTCACTTGACAGAAGCCCTGACTGCAGACTGCTTCTGTATGAAAGGAATAATTTCTGCACAGCTCTGTGGCTTTGGCCATGTCTATATTAATGCAGATACACTGAAAACTTGGCGTTTCGGCCACACTAGTGTTTTTATTACTTTAACATTGGCCATCTAGAAGTGGCACAAACAACAAAAGCTTTGTGCCTTCTGAAAAGAAGCTTTCTGGTGTTTGTTAGTTACAGAGAAAAAGTTTTTCACCAAATCAGGAAAACATTTATTCTAATTATTTATTTTTAATTTCCCTGGTCCATACTGTAGCACAAGACCATGGTGTTTTTTCACTGGTCTTTCTGTTTAATCTGTTATTAAATAGTCAAACACTAAGTTTAGTGAGGATAAAAGACCATAATGGAAAGCAATTTCCCTGAAGATAAACGTGGCCTTAGTGTGATAAGATATAATCTTTCCTGAAGAGATAGTTTCCGGTGAATGCAGGATGTTTTTCAGTGGAATTTAACAGGGGAGCAGAACTGTTCCTAAAAGTTTGCTCTGCTATTTTTTTCCCAAATGTTCAAATCACTAATTTTGAGTAACAAGCACAACATAAATAACGTTGCCACTGCAGATGGATGACACTGAGATGCCAAAGGAATTGAGATGTACTGCATAGTGTCACATTGACCATCTGCCCCTGTGTGACAGGGCATCTGGGCCTGAGTGAGATGGTTTCTGAACTTGTTACTGATGTCATTACTACTCCAAGTGTTAGAGAATCTCACTCTGTGTTTCCAGTGACTTTCATTCATACAGATTGGGTGTGACTTATCAACCAATATGAGTACAGTTATCTTTTTTTTTTTTTAAGGTTTTTTTTTTTTTTACCACCCATACAGTATGTATCCATTTTGACCTTTGTAAGTTTTGACTAGAAATAAAAAAATCCGATTCACTGTTGGCAGTACAAATCAGGCCCAGAAATTGGGGCACTGTAGCAGGGCATCAAGTAAGCAGATCCTTTTCGGTCCTATTTAAAGCTGCTGACGTCCTCACACCTTCAAGTGCCACGTTCTGACTCTTTGGCTTAGTCAGATTAGACACGGCTGTAGATAAGTGACAACGAAACTGTAGCCAGAAACGAGCTCAAACTGCAGTCAAGCAAAGCACAGCCTGGCAGGGGACGCTTCGTACCTCTGGATGACTTCTGCCGAATCCTGCTCCCTCTCTCTCCTTTTTCTCTGCACAAATCCTCGGAAAGCCCTGCCAGGACGTGGCACAGTATTAAAGGGATGAGAGAGGGAGAATGCTGGCGTAGCGAGGGGTAGGACAGTGCAGGGAGGCTGACGCCAGGGCTTTTAGCTGTAGGGTTATTTGGCTGTGAAGGGAAGGCTGTTGTAGGTAGGCAGCAGCTAGCTTTGACTTATAAAGACCAGAAAGTCAAATCACATCACCAGCTCAAATCTTCTTTTCTGTTCACCCCTGCAACAAATGTGCCACTCTGCATGTGACATAATCCATTTTACAATAGAAGCTTATGATCTTATGACCTTATGTGTCTTCTTAGTCGTTCCACTTGAGATGTAATTCTTAAAGCATTTGTTCATTTTTGGGGAATTTTGTAATTCTTCATACTTTCCCAGAATCAGTGGTGGATACTTGTTGTATATCCTCACGTTTGGCTTAAAGATATGTTGAGTTGTTGGCTTACACTAGTTTAATTCAGCAACTGGAGGTCTGTGGCTCAATTAGGAGCTCCACTCAAAGTGTATATTCTCCAGTGCTGTGGGTTTGATGCACCTGACTCACAGACTGGTGTTCAGTTTTCACAGATACATTTTGTATGTTAAAGCTATAATCCACTTGCAAGATGTCTATAGCAAAGACGGCAAAGTTGTTGTTGCCCAACATTCATTTCAGTCAGCAACTGTGAAACTTTGAAAATGACCTGGCCAGAAAGAAAGTGATTCCACTGGGTTCACGCTGGACTTGCATGTGTCAAACTTGCTGTGAAATGCATCACTTTTGATGTGTGGTTTCATCTTCAGCAGATCTAACTGTCATTAACCATGAAAGGTGTGACCCAACAATACTGTGAAGCTGACTAACGATTATCCATAACAGAGACACAGCTAGAGATACAGCATCTCCAGCCACGGTAAACATAATGGTGTGTGTGTTCAACGATACCCTACAGTGGGTCCTTTGACTCTGGGCAAGTAGAGGAAAATAACAAGTAAAATTTCCCCAAAATAACATTTCCCCTTAATGAAATAGGTTGGTGTTAAGGTGTATTATTCTTGGTGTGAACAAATCCAATAAACAGGCCAAAACAAATACATTAGTTCATCAATCAAAACCTCCCTGCCCAGTCTGTGGCACTTAAGCCCAGCCTAAAGTCCTGTTGTGCAAACTGAGGACATACATTTTTAAAATGGTAGAGTAGGAGTTGACAAAACTTGTCAGTAGGTTCAGTTCATTGTTGATTTGGTCTTTTTGTGATTTGATTTGATGACATTAAGAACAAATATAGAATATCACCAGACTAATTCCTTAATTAATGTAAAAAAAAAAATGTATAAACTCTAAAGCTAGCAGGCAGATGTTAGCTCTGTCAACAGAATTAACAGAAGTTGAAAAACACCAGCGTTTAAGAGCAGCTTGGGTTAGCTGAGTTTAGTTAGGCAAGGTGTGGTTGGAGCAGGGAGTGTGCAGTATGAAATGTCAAGGTTTGGCTTGGCAATACACTAATAGTGTTATCAATGTTAACATTCATTTGACGGCTCAACCAACTTCTTAGGCTATACACTATATACAGAAGTTAGTGATTTGCATGCCCCACCAAGGTTTTATCGGACTCATGGCTGAAAACTGACTGATAACTGATTTCTTGTAATACTACAACTGATAAAAGAGTTTTACCAGAAGGCACTAAGGATCACATGTTGGCGTGATAAATACTTGTTCTTGATAAATCTCTCTAGAGCCACAATCAGTGCCAAACATGGCTGAAGCCAGCCAGCACAGAGTCACTGATAATTAGTGCTGTCTGTGGAGTGAGATTAGAGCTCGAACATGACCGCCACAAAAATCTTAAGCGGCCAAACTCTATCCATTGCTCTGTGTGTGTGTACTTGTAAATGCTACATTGTGAGGACCCAGGAAAAGTTTTTCCCAACAGAGAGAAGGCATTTTTGGGAAGGGAGGATATTTTAGTCCTCATAATTTCAAATGGCTGTTTTAGGGCTAAGTCTTGGCTTTATGGTTAGAATTGGGTTTAGGTCAGGGTAGAGTTAGGGTTAGGGTTTGGCATTCAGTTGAGATGTTAAGGGGCTTGGGAATGCATTATGTAAATGAGTGTCCTCACAAGTGTGTGTGTGTGTGTGTGTGTGTGTGTGTGTGTGTGTGTGTGTGTGTGTGTGTGTGTGTCAAACTGACACAGGGGCTGTGTGGATGTGAGCTGACAGGGTTTAGGTCAGCCAACATGCAGACGGACATTTCCCTGACTTCAGCTTAGCAGACTTGCTCAGCTGCAGTAGATTACCCTGGACTTTATCCCTGCTGTTTCATGAAAACCCTGTAACTCAATTACCCCCCCCCCCCCACCCCCCCCCCCACCCCTTTTTTTTTTTTTTTTTTTTGTTTATAACTACAATTAAAGACATTATTTGTGCTGTGTAGGTTTCTACCTGACAATCCATAACTGTTCATCAAATGATTCTTGAAAAAGATTTTTCTTTTCTTTCAAACACAGGTTCTTTGATATCATTCAGAGGATTATAGTCTATTTGCAGTCATGGTTATTATCAGCCAACAGAGAAGAATACAAGTTGCAACTTCTTGCAAGCAACTCACAATTACCTATCCACCCACACACAAACATATATCCACAGACCTCTATATTGTAAATGCTCTTTATCTTGCTTGTTGTGATTAGTGCGTTTTCTGCTGTTACTCAAATACCAGCCCAGGGATGAAGGTTAAATGGTAGACATTAAGTGAAGGAACAGCAGGTAAGGACAAGAGGTAAGCGAGCTAAGAAAAAGGAGAAAGCAGGCAGGGAGGCATACTCACGATATCCTGTTTGAGTGTCCCAAGATTAATTAGCATGCAAGAATAGAGAGAGAAGAAAAACACACAGTTTAGACACCAGTGTGCAATGAGTCCAAACAACAGTGAGGAGGAACTGGGAGAGGCATAACGAGACCAACAAAAAAGAGTGTGTCATTATTTGACCTCCATGAATAAAGAGTAAACTCGTAACGTCACATAATCGTTCCTGGTTTGTGCTTCTTTAATGAGCCAAATGAACAACTGGTTATTTATTGACTGGGTCTGACTTTGCGCTCTGAACGTTGTCTAACAAAGATCTAATAAGATGAAAGGTGAAAGGACAAAATTTACATTTTAAAAGAGAGAAAATGAAAATGAGTTAGGCAGAAACCGATTCAAGGAGAGTCTACATTTTCATGTGAATGGGTTGTGACGGTTTACATATCTTTTACAACTGGAGGTTATCTGAAGACAGAATTCCAGGTAGCAATTATGCATATACTCTCATGCAATTTCAAGTATATACTTTTGGGTTTGAATAATAATTAGGGAATAATTTGGTTTCTTTCGTTACACAATGAAAAATCAACTTGAAACTTGTCGACTTACCACAAGTTTGTTGGGAAATCGTATCTAAATGTTAAACAATCACACTTGGATGTTGTGGAAGTGATGATGACTATTTGTCTAAACTGAATCCACCACAACTGTTTTACCATGCATCAATTATTTAACGGAAAAAAAATTATTGACAAAATATTCACTTTGATGGACTGTCCTCCTTCAGCAAGCCTTAAGGGATTTTTTTTTATGGCTTACTCAACTGAAAATCAATAGCTGTCTAGAAGGAAGGAAATCAATCTAAAAACCTATAGCAAATGGTTGGCGGTAAAGTAAAGTATGCAATTTACAGTTAATGGTCTAAAACATGCAAAACCACAGGTATGGTCCGTTAACTTCGATTGTCAACACGCCAGTTGGACCTTTCATACACCATTAATGTGAGTGGGTGTCTGTATGTATGTTTGTGTACATGTGTGCTTGACGGTTTGACACTCACGCCTGCATGGTTGTTGTGGCAGTTTGAAAGGAGAACATATTTTCCTTGGGGAACCAGTTAGTGTCCTCTGCAATCAGAGAGAAGAGTTGTTGACACCAAGGTTAAGTGAAGAGAAAAAAAATCTGTCCTAATGTGCTAGTAAATATGTAAGAAATATGAAAGCACAAAACCAGCACTTCACAGTCCACTACTCCACAAATGGAGAGAGGGAGACACACAGGAAGAGACAGCAGAGGAGAAAGACGGGGAGACGAAGAGTCAGAACTACAGACCACCACGTCACATCCAACATCAAACCCTCAATCCCCACCAGACCTGAGAAGATATAGATTTGAAAAAGTGTGTCGAAACAAATAATGTAATACTAGCTCCCTTTTAAGGTACGTTTTACTCTGATTCATCCAAACCTATGTCAAAATTATGTGTGTGATTGATTTTATTGGACTGATTTTTCACAGTGAAGTACCTTAAAATGAAAAACTGAATTTCTTAGTTACTCCTAACTAAATGTTCACTAAAATATGAAGTGGTCCTAAAAAGCCTAGAGATATAACTTGTACACAAATAGAATTAAACTGTCACAAACAGTAGAGTAATGGGGAAGCAAGATTAAATAAATATTAAACAAATAGCTATATATCTCATTGCCCTTGTGCATGCTCTCCCTGAGTTTTTTTTTTTTTTTTTTTTTTTTAACAAATGATTAGAAGTATTCAAATGCTATTTCATCTCTGGTCTGATACCAATCCAGTCCCAGCCACAGGGCTGTATGAGCAGCCCCTCTTCCCCATCCCGCCCTTGTTTGGATTTCTGCGCCTTTCCCTTCCTCTGTGTCCTCCACCCTCTCACCTCTCTCCATCCCAGTCATCCGGTCCACACTCCACATCCGCTCTAGGCGTCTGTGCTGCTTGCCTGCCTCTCGGCCCGAGCTCTCCAGGTCCAGGGAGCCCTGGCTTCGCGAGGGGGCCCCACCACACGAGTCACAGGCCAGCCCGCTGCACTCCGCCTCGCCTTTTCCACCATCGCCCCAGCTGCGGATGTTGTGGGCGCTGACGGAGGTCTGCAGTGGGGGTTGAGACAAGTGATGATGGTGGTGGGAGTGGTGTGATGCATGATGGGGGTGGGGCCCGGCCATGTTTAAAGACTGCTGCTGCTGGTTGCTACTGCTGCTTCCACTTGCCCCGCTGCTTCCTCCGCTGCTGGAGGGCACACTGGTGCCGCCGACGGCGTGGTGGTGGTGGTTCCCGTGGTGATGGTTACTGTGGTGATGGTTGCTGTGGTGGTGGCTGCTTCCACAGCTGCTGGTGCCACGGCTGCTGCTGGCGTGGTGGTACTGGGTTGGAGACGAAGAGGTCGAGGAAGGGGAAGTGGAGGGCTGGATCAAACCACCTCTGGATCCCACCCCGCCACTCCCCGACTTCTCCTTCAGGACGTCCAGTTCTAGGCTCTCCTTGCTGCCCCGTCCGCTGCTCATCAGCAATCCTTGCTGTGTAGTGATGGTGTACACACGGGCAGGCTGCAGGGTGCACTCAACACACTTCTGCTGGTCTTCCTCCGCTGAGAAGCTGCGTTCAAGGGACAACCTCGCTGGCTTGGTAGAAATGGTGATGGAGGGGGGAGGAGGCTGAAGCAAGCCCAGTGGCTGTTTCACCTGGCTGGGCTCTGGGTTGTCCTCACAGCCCTTGGTGGCGTTGGTGCAGGGATGGAGGTGGTTGTTGTTGTTGGAGCCAGTCGTGTCACTTGGAGACTCTGAGTCAGGACCCACCAAGGTTTCACACAGAAGATGAGCTGGAACATCAGAGATAAAGACAAACATGAATGTCAGAGAATGTGAAATAAACCAAGATACTAATGCAGCAAAGAAAAGAGAGAAAGAGGAAAAAGAAGTCAAGTTGACGATGACACAGAGGATATCATCATCTTCTTTCGGTTATCAGCTGTTGTAGTGACACACTAATGATCGCAGCCTGGCTTGTGAGCAGAGGATAAGGTGAAGCAGGTGGAGGGAGAATTAAAAGCCGCACAGGAATACGCAGAACAGCACAGAGGGATGGACAAATGACAGGATGGCAGAGACGCTGACCTGATCCGTTTCGGTTTTCAGAGTGTGTGTGGGACAGGTTCTCTCCAAATGCTCGCGCTGCTCTGTGGGGACACACACACATGACACACATAAAGACATTAATTCATGGGTGGAAAGGAGGGTTGAGTGAGAAAGGAGAGGAAAGGGTAGGGGAGAGAGGGGCAAGGGAATTGTAAATTATAAACCTAATTGCCTTCTTTGTAGGCTTGTGCCACCCACAGATTAAGATGCAGCTGTTTTATCTCCACACTTCAGGCAGCCTCAGACTGAGAGAGCGACAGAGTATGAGACAGCAGGAGGAGATGGAGAGGATTGTTTTAGGCCGACTTAATTTCTCAGAATGACCTCAGTTTGCGTTGGTGGATGTAATTGCTGCCAGCAGACCATAAGTGTGTTTATTTTCTGGTTTCACACACAGAATGTATGTGTGGACGTATAGACTGTGTCTTTGTGTCTATAAAAATACTTAACCCTGACAGCAACTGAAGGAGATTGCTTGGAGATGTGCTGAAAATAGATATTGTGAGCTCCACAGCCACAGCACTGCATCTGGTGCAAAGCTTCTTTTTTTTTTTTTTCTCCTGGTCTTTCTTTCACTCACACACAGAAAGAGATAAAGGAATACTCTAAAAGACAACCATCCAGCCATATATAGCTGAAACTCAATATCATATCCCTTTTAATGAAATGGCCCAGGGTCTTGCAGTTGAATGACACTGACCTCCTTATGTTGCTGTGGTTGGCGTGTGACAGGAGTGGAAAAGGAGCAAAGAGAGAGGGGGTAAAAGAAAGACGGATCACTCTGAAGACGTGCTTTCAATGTCAATATGGCTACTAAACTGAGAGGAAATGTACCGCAGCAATAACTATTAGGAATAATGATTCATGATAGTAATTAAGAATAAGGAGAATAAAGGAGAAAAGTGAGTAACTCTCATACTGTATGCTATTAATATGCATTCATTCCCGCAGCAAGGACCATGATGAGATTGTCATTTCCCCAACTGACTGAAGGAGACTGGGCCTTATTGTCTAAAAAATTACACAGGACATTTACATGAGTATATTTTTGAGGCACTGGTACCAGGAATTATTTCCAGTTTGTGTGATTTTATACTTTCATTCCAGGAATACTGCAGCATTGATGTGGTATTCAACAACAGACCCCTGTAGTTTTGCATTACAGAATTCTAACTTTATGCAAACTGACTTTTAACACTGAGATTTCAGAGAGTTCACTGCTAATGATCGACTGGAAAAGGAGGACCTGTTAAGAACCAGCAGGTTTTGTTTGTAAATACCTGGTGTAAAAAGCAGTTTGCATAATTTACTGAGTTCATATCGATGTGATCTTAAAAAATAACTTGATGTGATCACAGTTGTAGTTACACTAGCAAGGGCCAATTAAGTGTTTACAGCTTTCACTATATTCAGGAAAATAGCCTTTGTTCCTGTTGGTTATGCTTTCCTAATGCAGTTGATGTCAGGGGTGAGTGCTGACACACACACACGCACACACGCACACACACACACACACACACACACACACACACACACACACACACACACACACACAGATACACACACATTTGTGCAGAAGAACCCCCTGTATACAGGGAAATCTGTGGGTGTACACCTCCTTCCTGCCAGCTCTGTCAATTTTTAAAGCCTGTCCAACTCACCAGGCATACACACACACACACACAAACACACACATACACACACAGATACACACACACTCTCACTCACATGCACACACAGCGCAGTGAGTGCAGTGAAAACCAACTTTTTTTCAAACACTGTTCTGATGCACCATCTTTCTTTCTCTCTTCCACTCAGTTTATAATTTATTTGCTTTAATTTCAACACACCAGGAAGCAGATTTTACATGTTTGACCTGAGGAAGTCCTATAAATGGAACAATTACATTTATTTTAACCTCTTCAAAATCTGCCCTACTAACTATACCCTAATAACTAAGATTCTGAGGTCCTCCACCAAAGACTGCTCCTTTGGGAATGCATACATCCTTATCAATATGTAACAACACCAGCATTGAGGTTAGTGGGGACCCCCATTAGAAGACAAAAGAAAAGACAAAAATCACAATGAACAAGATGGGGACTCAGAGTGCAGACCTCCATCAAGGCCAAGGTCAAGCAACATAAATCAGGCTTCAGAGAAAAGAAAATACAAATACATAATTAATGATCTGGATCTGCCCCAAAATTTAATCACTTCTTCCCTGGCCCATGCCCCATCCCTCCACCAAGTTCAGTGCAAATCAGTACTAATCCTGTTGACAAACAAACAGACACAGGCGAAAACATAACCTCCTTTTAATAATCAGGTGTTCTTGTGTTTGTTCTTGTCTATATCATGCCCAGTCACAGTGAGCTGTTAGATAAAGAGCTGCAGGAGCTCTGATGCAAGCTGCATCCAAATTTTCAACGAGTCATTGTACTGCTTCCTGCTGCTGTGCACAGCATTAAATCAGATTGAAGTTGCTCATAGCATGATGACAATAGGCAGATAATTGATTGACTTCTTTATTAAAACAGTGTCAGTTTGTTTGGCTGCACTGCTAACAGATACACCAGTTGCTCTTCTGTTGTACGTGCTCAATGAGTGTTTGCTGTAGTGTTAAAACACACTTGTTACTGCCAGTAGATATGATTGTCGCCAAATGAACCCATTCTGAAATCTTAAGGATAACAGCTGTAAAGCTGTGATAATTTCTGCTGATACTGTGCTTAAGTTATTTTATATATGTCCAAACAAAATTGATCAAATTACCACAAACCAATTGACAGTGAATCAGTGGGTCTTTGATCAACTGTCAGCCTTATGCATATGGCAGGCATGTTCTCACAGAGGGTGAAGTGTTCATTGCTTAACACTAATGACCATGCTTTTATTTTATCTCAAACACTTATTACCCTAAGCAGTTTGTGCCTCAATTCAGAAGGATTCCTTATTTCTGTGCTAGGACTGGAAAGATATTAAGTAACACTTTAAATTACAGAACTTCCTTGAGTAAAACTGGAATATTGCTGCACGAGAATACAGCTCACTGGAGCTTTTACATTTATTGAGTTTTTATATTTTTATCGTGCATAAGTTACAAATGAAAATGTTTGTGCCTGCAGAATCATTCAAGTTCCTTTTGTTGTTTACTCCTAATGGGGAAGACTGCAGCCAAAGTCAACCAGACTCTCTGAGTTTTGGGGAGTTATTGAGAATCGAGAAGCTCTGCACGTGCTGCGACACGGTCCAACTCCCTTCACTATGCTGCTAAAAATAGCTCATCATGCATGTCACTGCAATTCTGGTATGCTGCATCTTCTTCGCTGAAATCCTCGACTTCTTCTCTTGAACGTGCATGCACGTGTGTGTATACGCACTTGTGTTTGTGCATGTGAGTCTCTGCAGAAAGGACTCGAAAAACCAAATGATATCTTTGCGTCTTGGTGTATGTGTGTCTACTTGTGGTGATGTAACGAGCAACAACCTCTGTTAAGGACAGTTGTGATAAATGCCGTCTGCGCTCTAATCAGCAGGTGTCCCTCAGACATGTTCATTTTGCCCTCCTCTTTTATTATTCAACAGGCCAGGCACTCTGATTAGAATCACCAAACAATGTTTCAAGAGACTCGCATCATCCATTATACATGAGAGGAAACTGAGTTGGAAACCAATAGACCGAAACGCTTCAGAATCCATCCTTTAAACAAAAGCTCTGTCTCCGCTGTGACGCCTCGTGTTACTGTTTTGCACCAACTCCATACGTGATGTGTGAGCTCAACAACACATCACAGTGTGTGAGGCGGTGGAGAAGAGATGCCCTAAGCACAGGTGAAAATTAAGAAGAGGAAGAGCTTGAGATTTGAAATTCATCCTGCATGCTTTCAGACATGTGACAGGGGTTTAGGGAAAGAGACGAGTTAGGGAGGGGAGTTTCCGAGAAGGAGAGATGTGATTACAGCAGAGAGGAGAAGGACCGCACAGAGAAAATGGGGCCATATTAAAAATGAAAAGTGGAGTAAACTTGTGGAAACGGAGGCAGACAGAGAGATGGTGAGGAAATAAGAAACAAAACTGACAACAGATTCAGTTTCATCCCCAAATGAATCAGCTCAACCCTAAAACCCTTTGAGATTTAAACCCTTAAGGGGCTCATTAAGTGTGATATCTACACTATTAAATATGCAATTTGCTGCCCGTGGAGGTTGCTGATAGATTAAAAATGTATGTTACTTTAGAGTGGGACAGTGTGAGCACATGGGTCAAGGATGGGACAGGTTCAAGTTCAGTCCTGGATTCTGATCAGATCAAATTAGGTATTTTGACAGTGATGGAGAGGTGGAGGAGACTGGTTGTGTTAGAGTGTAAATCTTAAACCTTAAAGCAGGAGTCACCAGGCTTTTTGAGACTGAGGGTTACCTGTGGGGTAAAGAGTAATACTTGTTTGAAATAATGCTCCCAAATAATGTAAATTTACCTTTTTTAATAATTTAATAAGCTACATATATGAGGAGACTGACTGTTGCTGATTACTGTTTAGGATTCCTCACAATCATTATCAGATCATCACATCAGTAAGGTGTGTTCTGTGTTTGTTCTTAATGAAGTTTATATCTGAAAAGCCTGAGTCACAGGGTTAGGTTGAACCAAAAAAACAGGCAAATTTGTTTTCTCAACAGAAGTTTTTTGATTGAAACGCTGCCCGAAAGATTGAAAATCAATCTTGTGTATTTCACTACAGTAACTCATAGCGTGTTTTGACAGCTATTCCATGAGCTTATGGGAAATGGGATTTGAGAACCAAACAAACTGAATTTTTTTCACATACCCCCTTGAGACACCAGGCTGTTAAGGTTTCAGTTGTATACTCTGTCATGCCTTGTACTTCTATCATTGTTATGTTGCCACAGTTTCCATGAGGATATTGATGTATGTTCATATTAATATTCCTAGTGCTCGGATTTAATGTGTGTAATGTACATAATGGCCAAATTAACATGATCCATGTCACAATGTCCATGTTTGCTTTGTTGTTTGTCATACATGAAGGTTAGATGTCCTGACAACACCACAGGTGGATGCAGTGCTTTTCAGCTGCCAACTTAGATGCCACAGTGTCCTTGAACACAGAAACCAGGAGTTTTGGAATCAGTTGTCACTATCAAATACACAAGTCCTAAAATTGTTGTTCGCAACTGCACTTCAGAATGACACACGTTAGTGTTTTCTACAGGTATCAGTATCAACAGGGCATCATTTGTCAGTGCTTTCAAAACTGTTACAAATCATTACAATCATTACATTTTGTCATGTGGCAGTGACGATACTGAGAACCCCTACAGCCAACAGAGGGCTTTCTCACTTGAAATGTAAACATGTCGTTTTTGACCAGTTGCTGAAAAGACATGGATGCTGTATGGTCCAATGTGTTGAACAGATCTAAACTCCAAGAGTAGCTCTAATCCTGTTGCATTAACTTCTATTTGGTATAATGTGAAACCTGAATTTCCTGCTTATTGTCCAGTCGTCTGTTTTGTTCCCTGTGAGTGAGCGAGCAAGACCGAACATTAGCATATTTGGCCTTTGTCTGGGTCCACAGTTCAACAAACTGTAGTGTACTTAGCATTTCACAAGCCGAATGAGTCAGACAAAATTACACGCACTCCACTTGTGGGACATATTCTACCACAAACTCCACAAACCACTCTGCAGATGCATAAAAGGATCCTCAACAACAGGAAGATACACCTCAGCACTTCAGTTCTTTTAATGGCTCTAGATAAAACAATGCATAACTAGATACTTGATAGATGGGAACATTACAAAGCTGTAAACATGCCCTTTTTCTTCACTCTCTTTTGGTCTTCTGCTTATTAATGGATGGTGAAATATTACTTATGACTCATGCTGGAGCTACTTTAGCAACTTTTTATTTGAATTCTTTCTCTGATTGTTCTGTTTTTTTAGGGGACTATTACACCCACGTTTTTGAACACCCTTCAATCAAACTTTTTTCCTGGTTAGGTTTTTTTCTGACAGGTGTAAAATGTCCACCAACTATTAGAAATCTGCCAAGCAACCAAAGCACTGTTTGCTTAAAAAAAAAAAACCATTGTATGTAAAATATAAAAATCTCCATTTCAATAGGACTGTTAGATAACTAGATCATTTAGAAAACACAATATTAATCCTATTGTATGACAGACAGGTAAAAATACAGTGACTGTTTTATACTGTTGTCACAATTCATGGTCGAGGACCATAATGTCGACTTGTTGATAACATTGATTATTTATTATTTATATTTATTTTCCTGTTAATGTTGTTCAATTTTCTGAGACCCCACTTACTTAATATTCAGATATAAAATATATATTTTTTGTATTTTATCTGTTTCAGTGTTGTAGTCAAGTCATGAAACCTTGTCAAGTCTCAAATCCCAGGTGAGTCTGAGCCACCAAAGAATTGTCTGAGTCGAGTCTCCATTACCTGAGTCTGAGTCATCAGGGTTGAGTTTATTGAACATGTGAGGCACAATAGCCAAACAAATGCATTCGCAGAGGGTTACTTTTTCTACTTATTTTGGCCGTTTCTCTTTGATAAAACAGTTATATCCTTACATCCAGGGGAAAGTAAAAATCATTAAAATATATATACAACATTCTTACCAAGAGCAAAAGAGCTGTTCATGTCATGTCTTCTGTCACATCACACAAGGTATTCTGTGTCAAATAGTAATAATAAATCAAATAAAAAGGGAAAAGATCAATGATCATTAACTAAAACAATCTTGTTCTCCTTTAGTCTAAGACGTCATTTTGACCAGCAAAGTATTTCCAAAGCTACAAAATGGCCCTCGAAGGATCCTTAGAGATTAATCAATTGACTTGGCCGTAGAGAGGCACATATTACAACATACAGTATTTCCATTATTGACCCATATCCAATCATGCCTTGCCTTTTCCCTGTGGATTCTAATGCAGTTTAACACTGTGACCATAAATCTTTTGAGGACAAGCTCAGCTCAGATGGCTGAAAAACAGCCCATCACTCCCTTGGCAGTGTTCCCACTGGTCTGAATATCATCAGAGCTGATGTCTCTTTGGGTGTCTCTCCACTGTAAACAATGTGCTGCCAAGCTAAGAGATTCCTCGCTCTTAATGCTCTTTAATCAAATCCTCCTCTCAAATGGACTAATTGAATTGGGTTTCCTACAGTCGCACGCAGAGGTGCATACACACACACACACAAGTGCACAGCAGGAGTGATGAGGACCTGTTGAGAGGCTTGTTGCGCGTGCTGAGGGCCAAAGGGACTTTGGAATGTTAATTGCAGTCTTGAAAGTGCAGTGCATTATGGGACATGTGGGAGCGAAGCAAATGATCGGGGGGCTGATTAAAATGTCAGCACACTAGTGGCTCACCGCAGCGTCCCCAACCACATGCAGCGCTGAGTGGTGCAGCTGATTCAGACACACAAACTCAGTTACATCACACAACACTCCGCTGTTCATTTGCAGTAGCCCAGACATATTTAACACACAACTTTTACATGGATTGTAGGCCTTTTCCACGACAGACATTTTGACTTGAGTTTATACACTTTGCTGGCATGGAAAGGTTGATGTATGATTAAAAGCCAAATGTGATAAAGCACAATGGAAACAGACTTAGCAAATAAATCATGATAAATCAAACTTGAGACGTTCAAAAAATTGCGGCGGATGAAATGTCAGAACTGCGTGGAGCGGCGATGAGACCGTAACGTTCCTCAAATTAATCCAAGAAATAAACATGAATCCCATGTTTCTATCACATATCCAGTATGGTTTTCCATCATTTCAAGTCGGCTTTTTTAGTCTTCTCCTGCAACAATTTCATGGCACCTGACTGGAGAATTGGCGCCACCAACTGTTTGTCTCGATGTAGCCAACTCCTAATATTCACTTAACATTAGTGGATGGAAACATGCTTTAATTCACATTTTTATGTTGCTGATATTCTGGAAATTTGGTTTGTAGTGAAACTTTACTGGTTTGACAGTGAGCTTGCATAGACAGATGAAGTCATCATTAATTTGATTATTTACTCCTGTGCTTTTCCTGATGTGGCATGTCATAATTGTCTTTAGTGAAAAAAGTTACAAAAAAAAAAAAAATAATAATAAGGAAGTTAAATTTGAAAAGTAAATACAATGAAATTTAAAAAAAAACAAACAAGGTCCATTCATGCAGCAGCTGACCCTATAATTGTTTCTCAAAGTCCACTTATAAACATGCTCCACTTTGTGACCATATCACAAAGTCTTCATCAGCAATTAAGCTAGCTCAGTTATTACTATACTCTGAAAAAAGAATGAAGGTGGTAGGTCTGGACATCTTCATTTCTGTGACAACTGAGAAGACTTTAGTCAAGATTGTTTTGACAGAGAATAAATAAAGAATAGAATAAATATGCACGATAGACAGACACAGGCAAACAATCAGAAAACACTGTTGGAGTCCTAATCATTGCTCAGACTGTACTCAGTAAAATCTGCCTCATTCAGCATATTTATGGCAAAGAATTAAACTGTCTGATTGAACAAAGGAGGAGGGAAGGAGATGGAGAGGGAGATGGATGAGCTCAAGTGACGTTACTGAACATGGTACTGAAAATTAAAAATATATTATATTATGTATATAGTTTTAAAATACATTAGTGAAATAGAAAAAATAAATAAATTTATTGAGTGAAAAAGCAAACTCAATAAATCGATTTTAGCAGAGTGATGAGATTCTCGTAACTGAAGAGAAAAAATGGTTTCCCTCTGTTGAGCTTGAGTGAATCTGAATAAGATTTTAAAAAACTAGAATTACCACCTCGTGGTTGAATGCCTTCACCAACCAGTCAAGTTGCAGTTTACACCCAGGTCTGCCCCGGATCAATGTAGTACTGACTTTAAAGCAATGTAATAGAAGGTATTAGATTAGATAACCCTCAAGGTGTTCCTGAGATATCACATCCACGAGAATGGGACAGGCGTATGGATGGACAACCTGAAAACATGATGCCTCTAGCCACAGCTGTCAATGGCGTGGAGGCACAAAAAACAATTGCATAACAGCCCTTGAACCCATGAACAGAGTGACAGCAGGTCTACAACAAAGACAGTCGCACCTGTCCTGCATAAACAAAGAAACAATATTTCATTTGCATGCATCAGAAACGACCAATCCTTTCATCTTTCACACCATCTTTCACACCCCCACGTCTCTGTGCATGCTGCCGCCCGATGCCCTTCAGCCAAACCGCAGCACATGCCTCCTCTCCAGCTGACGGAGAGATCAAAGCGTTTGCTTTTTCACTCAGTGTCGCAGAATACTGGTTTGTAATTTGGAGGTAATCTCTCCTTTTTCTCTTCTTCTCGCTCTTCTTCAGTTGCTCGCTACTTATCATGAGCTGCTGAAGGGGAGAGTGTGACCTGTTTCATAACCAGCTATCCATAAGTATGCAAAAGATGACACAGGCACACACCAACACCTGGTACAAGGAGCCTGTGTCTCTTTAGTGTTTCCTCCATGCTGTTTACATGTATTCCTATGAATCTGGTCATACACACTTGTGTGGCATCCTCATACCTCAGTGACAAAACAGGTCATCTATCAGTGCTTTCCAAAATAAGGCGTACGGGTTTTTTAATTCATGCTCATGGCATTGCCCCTTACATGACTGCTAGGGCCACCATGAGGTTGACATCTGCGGCTTTAAGTGTGATGTTTTTTCTGGTGAGGACAGCCTTTGTCCCCCAGGACACTTCTCGGTATTCAGTGCACTTACAGGTTGTCAGGTTCATTGCTCTCCCAAACAATTAAAGTGTAACGGTGTACGAGCGAGTCTATGCAAGAGAATAAGATTACAAAAGCTGTGAATGATAAATTAGTTTATGATTTTGATATTTCTTTATGGGGATATTTTAGGATTAGGACTTGATTTTAGTGGTAGGGTTAGACTTTAGATTTGGTTTAAATGAAGGGATGGAGTTAAGTTGGTGTTACTTATGGTTGATGCCGGAGTAAAGATTAGCTTAAGGTCAATGTAAGGGTAAAGACTGTGCATAAAGCGGTTATAGACAGAAATTGTCAGGTCTCCTTGATTCAAACGTGTGTGAGTGCGTCTGTGTGTTAAAGTACTGAAGAGTTTAAATACAGGTGTGTTTACTGTCACTTGTCCCACATTATGCTCAGAAGTGTCGGCATAGGATGATGACTCAGACTCTTATACAGACGCAAAAACCGAATGTAATTTGCCTGTGAGGTTTCAAATAAGTGTGTATCTGTGTGTGAAAGTGTGCGTGTTTTTGTGTGTCAGTATATGTAAACGAGGGGCGGTTAGAGAGAGGAATTTATAAGATTTGATGTACAGCAGCATTTGCAGTAGGCTGCACTGAGAGAGAGGGAGAGCAGCCAGCAGTGTGGTGATGTTGTGATGTGAAAGCTGAAACTATCATGTTGCTAACTGAACAAAGTTTTAACCAGTCGGACCTGCTAAAATGAATTTTGTATTTTCCTCATGGAATGCAAACAAATAAGCACACCTTCAAATATGATAACTTTTTTTGTTGTGTACCTGTCTGGCTTTGCATCAACAAAAACAGGGATTGGGAGAAATCTAAATCCCAACAAGTTCCAAGCAGATAATTCCAGTTGTTTCCAGTTGTTGATTGCAAGACACAAGATCGCCGCAAAATCCTTGTAGTTCCTTGTGAAAAATGAAATTGTGTTTCAGAGGTAAAATCTTTATGTATCGATGTACATTGCTACATAAATATCTGTAATGGCAAAAAAGAAGAGACGATATATCTGACACTGCAGACAGAGCTCTAACATTTACTGTTCAGGAGAGTCCAGGCTCCGACACAATGGAGAGGAAACAAGAGCATAAAGGGATGAAGTGGAGGGAGCACATCAGTGCAGACGTGCCTGATTGTATGCATGTAGATTTGTTTGTGTGTCTATGTGTGTGAGGTGGAGGGATGGAGAAAAACCACTTTGGAGTGCTTGCTTCCACATTCATGGGGTCATGTGCAGGTGAAAGACTGATAAATATTGCATGTGATTCAGCTGCATTCGCCATCTGCAGGAGGAAAGGTCCCTTCTGCCATTAACTGTGAAAAATTAAACTCCGACTTGCGTGTTTGTGCCTTTGTGCTTGTGTGTGAAAGAGAGGGAGGGAGATATAAGAGAATAAGTAGCTACACAAGTGTGGGTGTGTGTGTGTGTGTGGGGGGGGGGGGGGCTGTATGCAGCATTTCAGTAGTTCTTCTGTAGTGAGCCTTGAGACTCTGACTCTCACACACTTATAGTACAGACTGCCTGCTCAGGACACCCTCTGTAACCACTTTCTATTTTATATGGGCATCACATTCTCATCTTCTTTTCAAGGTGGCACATCCTCTCTCTCTCTCTCTCTCTCTCTCTCTCTCTCTCTCTCTCTCTCTCTCTCTCACTCACTCACTCACTCACTCACTCACTCACTCACTCACTCACTCACTCACTCACTCACTCACACACACACACACACACACACACACACTGCACTGTCTGTAAAGAAGGCTGACATGCCAGCCTGTAAGTAAGGAAGGACCACATCCACATCCAGTGAGAGAATGACGTAATAGCACATCAGCTCACATCTGTGGATGTCGGAGTCTGCACGCACAAGTCAAGGTCATTCATTTACTGAATTACAACCCCGCACACACCGGGGCCTGCTGCGTGGAGACTGCTGAAGCAGGAACACGCTGAATTCATACCCGGATGTCACTCGGGACCGTGGCTCACTGTCTGCGCTTCATGCGTGGAGACATATGAACGCACAGCCACATGTGCTCCCCGGCAAACTGCAGCTTCAGCTCACACAGAGCAGCACAGGATGTCGCCGCTCCTGCATGATGCTACAACATCTGGATGCAGATCTGGTCATTTCAAAAAATAAAATAAAAAATCCATACAGCTCCATGCACTGTGCGCCCATGACGAGCCGTTAACAGCTTTTCACGGGTTGGACTCCGGCCAAGTAGTCTGAGTCCCTCTGCTTTTCCAGGCTGAATAAATTAAGAGCCGCTCACCGGCGCTGTCCTCTGTGACTGCCCCCATAACTGGCAGTGATAGGTGATCACTGCAAACGACCGAATCGATTGCTGTGATTGATTAATTGACAGCTGGATCATTTGCCCGCCGGGGTGTGAAGGCAGCAGCCTGATCGCTGCGCTGTCCGGCCGGGTCGATGCGGCCAGACAGAAAGCCGTTTCTGTTGAAATTACAATAGAAACCAAATGACAGGCTATGTTTACAGCAGATGATGGGTTATATCAGGCGAAAAGCAAACTGAGGTGTATCAGGGGTTGCGTGAACCACAGCCACCCTCGCTTTGCATCTGCATGACTTTCATTACACAACGATGCTTCACTCACAACAACAGTAAAAGCTCCGACGGGCCAGAGGCAAATATCCCTTTCCAGCTCATTTAGTCCTAATAAAAGAAGAGAATTTGGGAATTACAGGGCAGCCGTCCAGGTAGGCTACATTTCCTCAGTACAGGAGCAGTTTGGGGAGATTAAAGGGCAATTCAAACACACATTTACTCAGCCGCACGCCCCGGGCTAGACGGGACAGTCGGCAGACGTGCGGAAAGCGCAAAGAGCCGCTCTGCGCATCACAAAGAGCAGCCTGGCCGTGGCCGGGATAGCGCAGTGGTAATTCATCAAAACACACAGCTGCCACTCGGTTTCACTTCACATTGCTCCCACCCGAAGGCTTAAATACCCGCCAGGACTTCCCGAGGCTGCTGTAAAACGGGCGATAAAGGCGGAGAGCTCCAGGTGTCACTCACCTAACTTTTGCTGCCACAGAAGATATCGCATCGTTTCTTAGATTCTTCCTCTTGGACGCGGCAGTTCCCATGCTGACATGGAAACGACGCAGGCAGGAAAACAGTTCATTCCAAAGACTAGAAGGACGGAGGGATGCGACGATGAAAACGGTGTATTAAAAAAAAAAAAAAAAAAAAAAAGTTAATGAGAAATCCGGGAGCAGATAAGTCACACGGGAGCCTGCCGAGCAAAGAATGCAAAAAACTGGGATGTCAGCCTTTCTCCCCCTCTCTCCCTCTCTGTCTCCGTGTCTCTCTGGGTATGAGCACCTACGTGGGGTCGCTACACATCTGTCAGCATGTGGCTGAAAATACACAGACCTCTCTCTCTCTCTCTCTCTCTCTCTCTCTCTCTCTCTCTCTCTCTCTCTCTCTCTCTCTCTCTCTCTCTCTCTCTCTCTCTCTCTCTCTCTCTCTCTCTCTCTCTCATTGATCTGAAAACGCAATGGTAGGGGTGGCGATATCATCATCATCCTCATCATCACAAAGGGAGGGGGGCTGAGGAGGTGCTGTATGAGGGACACTGGTGCCATCAATGTAGGAAACTCACTTTTCATCTCAATTTCTCATTTTGGACTATTATCTTTATTCATTTATGTAATCGTCATTTTGGTAACCCCCCCCCCCCCCCCTCCACACACACACACACACACACACAACCACCACCACCACCTCTCTCACACACACACACACACACACACACACACACACACACACAACCACCACCACCACCTCTCACACACACACACACACACACAACCACCAACACCACCACCACCTCTCACACACACACACACACACACACACACACACATTGAAATGGAGAGACTCTCATCTATAGCCAAGGACAGCAGGATCAGTGCGGTTGAGACGCTGCAGTGCTCTGTGAGCATCACTTCAAACAGTGGCATGATAACAATAGCTTTAGAGAGTGTGTTGTTTTTCTGATGCTTTTTTTCCCCAAGCCATTGTGGCAGGATCTTCACTAAATCAGTATTCAAAGGGGTAGGCTATTAGACACTGACAGATCGTGAAGGGCAACTCCTACAGAATAACAGTGTGGTTACTGATGAGCACTCTAACTAGTTCTTTCTTTCTTCAGTCATGGATCAACAATGCTCCAACTGTCTGTCTTAGGTAATTGTGGTTGACTTGATATCCAAAACAGATGATGGTCTCCAATTTAAGATGGGATACAACAGAGATATCATCATGCTAGTATCTCACATTCTTTTCAAGCACAATATATTCAGTAAGTGTGTCTCGTCACTCTCCACCTTTAGACTTTCTTGTCTCCCAGTGTAACCTGCAGCTCGGGAAAAGGAGGAAAAAAAAACATGTCAGGTAAATAAAATTGCCTGGTAAATAAGATTATTTTATTTTTCACCTTTCTAAAATTTTGTTTTCTTATGGAATAATTTTAACTCTCCAGGTCCCTAAAACCATTTAAATGTAAAACTATGAGACAGCAGAATCAGTGTTTAGTTGAACTACAAACTGTGATGAGAGGTCACAAATAGACCCTGTTTTTCTTTTCAGGGGTCACAAACTAAAAAGATCAGGCACCAGTGCTGAAAAAAGTTCAATGACGGTTGCATTATTCATGAGCGTCTGGTGTGGGATGCACATTTTAACACAAGGATCTGAAACCTCTTCCAACCCTTTCAACACCATTGCTACCCTTAGAGTGGCAATCACTCAAGGATTGATGGATGATTTGAAAAAGAAATATAAAGAAAATGGTTCAAATAAGAACGAAGGACTGAATTAGTGCATTAAAGTAAATCAGGTCATTATTATTCTCACTTAAATCAATCCGGATCCATAAACTTGGTATATTGTTCCATCTTCAGGTGTCATTAAACATAGGATCTAATGTGGATGCAATGGCAAGAAAGCAATTAAACACTTAATTTAAATTACACACAAATCTGAAATATTTAGCAATTTAATTATGAGGGTGAAAAGTCCTTAATTTTCTGTTTAGCACTCAGTCATGGTTTGGAGGTTTTTCTAACTTCCTGTGAATGTCTTCAAGCCTGTAGCGGAAGTCGATGCAGGGAGTTGGGTGTTGTGGATACTTGTGATTTAACCAGTGCTTAAAGGTCTAAGCTGTAACAAGGGTAGGTATTTGAATTAATTCATATATATTTATTCATATATTTATTATTAGTGTCATAAAAATTTAAAAGAGAAAGAAATGCAAACGCAAATCAACCTTCTAAATGTTAAAATAGGAAGTAAAGACTTATATCAGCTATGGCACTACAAGCTAGATAACAATTCTGACAACACTGCCCATTTAAAACATACCATCTTAAACATGATTAATAGCACTACAGACCGTAACAGTATGTTATACAGCTTGATTTTCTTCCTTTCAAAGAAACTAGTGTTGGCCCGGCAGTAAAGACAATTTGTTAACTCACGCTGCTTAGAGACTGTTCATCACTAGTCGCTGGTAGGAGATAAGTGAGTGTTGGTCACAGTGGCGTATGCACACACATGCACATATGGGCACATGCACATATCATATAAACGGATAGAAGCCGAGGCAGCAGACGAATCACCAAGTAACGGCCGATTAGCCTTCAAACATCAAATCAATCAATCTTTCAATCCACAGGTCATTTCACCAGCAGCTCAAATGTGCAGGATGTCCTTGGGCTTTATATCTTTTGCTATGTGATTCTCCTACACACACACGTGCGCACACACACACACACACACTAAGACAAAAGGAATGAAAATCAATAAATAAAGCAAAGCACTGCTGGGCTGGTGTGAGCTGCTGTAGGCCATTAAGCAGTAAATAATTCTAGGCAGCTCTGACGAGACCAAGGGATTGTGTGTGGATGGACTTTAGATCAGCACTGGGGAAGGAGGGATGAATGAATGGAGAGAGGACAGGACAGTGCAGCTTCTCACACTAGAACGATGATGGAAAGAGGAGGGATGAGTGGAGGCATGAATGGACAGCGGGAATCCAGAACAGATAGGGGGCAGAGAGGGGACAGCATGTAGAGGAATGACAAAGAGAGACAAGAGTTTTTCATTCTATAAAAAGAATGCAGCAAACACACTGGGATACCACCTGAAAATATGCTGAAAAAGAGGAGGAAAGGAGATGAAGTAGTAGATGAAGGGCAGTGAAAATGGGAGGACAAGAAAGACACATGCAGCCATAAATCCACAGCTGTCGAAGATATTAGTGTCTCCTATGACCCTGACAAGCACTCACCATTTAATTGATTGCAAAGCAGATCGATATTCGAGTCTGCAACGGTTACAACAGCAGCCAGCCAAGTAGGTCAAGAGTCACGCTGAGGGGGCTAGATTTACACACTGATCTCAAATCAGATATTTCTGTTGAATGGATTAAGTTTAGGAAAAACAACCCATTCATTTTTAATCAACAATAAAACCAAGTTGGAATACAGTGCAGTGTTATTTTATATGTCATGTGAAAGTGTGATGTATACCTTCCTTCTAAATGATTGTCCCACTGGTAAAAATGAGATATGTGTCACCATATACCAGTATATACATTTTTAACCATGCTAGTGGCATGGCTGTAGGGACGCTAGTGTTGGTCTGTCAGTCTGTTGGTTAGTCCACCACTTTTGTCCAGACAGAAATATTTCAACAACTGCTGGATGGATTTCCATTAAATTTTGTAACAGATGTTTATGGTTCCCAAAGGATGAGTCCTACTGACATTGGTGATCCCCTGACTTTTCTTCTACTGCTACCAGCAGGTCAAAGTTTTCACTTAACCTATGAAGTATCTCAATAACTGTTATATGGATTGCCACAGATATTCATGGTTCCCAGAGGTTGAATCCTCATGACTTTCATGCTCCATTAAATTTGTTAAGCACCATGTCTCCTAGACAATCCATTTCTATACAGCTAAATTGCAACAGCCAATACATATAAAAAACAAATGTATTTGTGAGCAGATTATGTGTTCTATTAGCACAATGAGGAAATGTTGTTTATTTACATATTTGGCAAGTTGTAATCATGTTGAACACTGAACACATGGAACGTATCAGTAAAATGTTGCCCAAATCCTGTGAATCCACAGATGGGATTGTGGATGTGCTGTCTGGTGTGAGGGTCATGAGCACAAGTATGTCCACTACCTACCCTATTGTGGTGACTCTGCTGCAGGTAATAAATTCCTCATTCATTCATAAAAACAAAACAAAACAAAAAAAAAACAACCTGTGATTATGTTGCCAAGTATTTACTAGTATATGAGCATAATTTCTGCAAAATAGGGTCAAATCTTTAATTTGTCCAGTAATTTTCGTTAATGAAATGCAAACCTAATGACATTCCCATCTGTCACAGCTGCACTTTATCTTTTCTGCTAATTATAAACCTGCTAACACACTAAATGCATGTTAACATTGTCATAATGTGCATGTTAGCATGCTGACATTAGCATTTAGCTCTAAGTACAGCCTCACAGAGCAGATAAGCATGGCTGCCTGACTTTTTTTTATTTTAGTGGCTCAAACTCTAGAAAATGTAATAAAATTCAGATCTCTTTTATTTCAGCTATCAAACCTGTACACATTTAGCTGCCACACACTATCAGTCCATCTGACAGTGAGAAAATGTGTGCAGAGCAGCTGATAAAAATACCATCAAAGCAAGAAATTGGGGCGACAGGGTTGAAGAAGAAGTGAGATATTGTGAAAATGACTTGTGACTTGTACCTCTTGGGCAGTCCAGATATTTAATCTGTAAACATGAAACCAAATCGTCGAGCCTGCCTTACTTTTGGAGGGAGACATTGAGGAAATTTTAGGATAAAGTTGGAGGGTGGGGATGATAAATGTGTGTGTGTAGACGGTATAGTGGGGGGTAGTAAAGCTTAAGAGTGGATTAAGACTCTAAAAGCTAGAGAGACTTTAAGTGAGACAATGTTAAATTTTGATATCTACATTAGGGAATGCTAATAACACTGACCTCTTAAAAATCTGCTTTTCTTCAAATATACAGTTTCATTCTATGATTTAAAGAGTCTAACCCAAATTAAAGAATGATGCTTCCCAACAGTAATGAACTTTGATAGTACATTATAATCTCATTTGCTATATTTGACCGCTTAATTAAGTCATACACTCATAACCATTAGAGGGGACAGTTGGCACAAAGCTTCATAGTCAAGTAGGTCACAACCTTTTTTTTTTTTTTTTTAATTAACATTATACATTACAA
Organism: Trachinotus anak; assembly: GCF_046630095.1. Classification (NCBI taxonomy): domain Eukaryota; kingdom Metazoa; phylum Chordata; class Actinopteri; order Carangiformes; family Carangidae; genus Trachinotus; species Trachinotus anak. The sequence goes on along the minus strand of NW_027273879.1, from coordinate 12,518,980 downwards.
GGCACAATTTGATGAGTCATTGCTTGAAAATGAATAAAAGTTAGCGTCGTCAAAGAAGAACCAACTGAAGTTTTCTCAAGATTGTAGTGACGTATAGCTGTCCATGATGCTGAGATTTTGCCAGGTTTGCTTTTGTTGTGGACTGAACATGTCTAAGTTGATCTGAAGAGAACATGTGAGGAGTCTTCATCTTTGTCAGAAAGAGGTCATTAAATTCTGTTTATATGAATTATTAATGTTGATCTTCCTCCCTTAATTAACAGCATATATTTATCACAAACACCAGGCTGTTTCTTGTTTATTATGTTAATTATGTATCAATACACTTGCTTAAAATTTTACTGTCAAAGAATGCCTAATATACACTGTATACTTGTATTTCTATATTGGTATTTGTCATACTCTTAATTTCAAGACATTTTTAATGTCAATATGTATTTTACATGCTTGTATATTGTATTGTACAGTTTCTTAATTCTACTGGCAAAAGATGCTCTGTAGTAATTTTCAAATCCTTATACCAGTGGAGGTAAGTCAGTTGACCACTTTGGTCAGGACTGAAATGTCTCTGCAAAAAATGAATGGATTGCAGTACAATTTAGTACAAACATTGTACTACTTATTTACAAAATTATATTTATTTGAAGACTTGAAGAGGCACATGATCTGAACAATTTTATTGGCTAATTATTGCTATGGCTCTAGGGACTGTAATGTCAGTCCACTACTGATCCAGACTGAAATATCTAACAATAAATACATATTGGGTGTATTGCTGTTGAAGCTTGTAAACACATTCATGGTCCCCAGAGGGTGAAGTTTACTAAATTTGGTGATCCTTTGACATTTTCCTGCAGTGCCACCATGAGGTTAACGGTTTTGGTTTTGAGTGAAATGTTGCAAACTGTTCCAAACTGGATCCTATTGACTTTCACAATCATCTGGCTTTTCATCTTGGCAGTAGGACATATTTTTCAATTGTCCAGCAAATTAGCCAAGCACCTACAGAGCCAGTTGGTCCCCAGAGGATGAATCTTAATCACTTGGGTTATCCCCAAACCTTTCATTTAGCACCATCATGAGGTTCAGATTTGTGCTTTTAGGTGAAATATCTCAACAACTATTTGATGGATTGTCATGAAATGAACATTGAACATGCATGCTTCCCACAGAATTAACTGCATGTAGCTTTGTTGACAAATCAAATTTTTCATTTGGCCAATATATTGGTTTATAACTAAATACTTGCAAAACTAATAACATTCCACTCAGCGCCCGGCTCAGTACAGCCTCACAGAACTGGTAGCATGGCTGTAGAACCGTTGGCATTAAACAATAAGTAGCAAGCTACTGATTTGAGCAGACAGACAAGCATGTGAATGATGACACGGCTAGTAGGCTACCACCATTACCACTGTCACCACCAGGTTTATGGTGTAGCATGAGCTGTCATGTGACTCCTCCGTAAATCAGGTAAAAACACATAAGCGTTTCTAGCTCTTAAAGAAAATAAGCAACTGATTTGTGCATCAATCTGCTGTAAATCCTGTTCTCATGAGGCACGCAGGTTGCCTGGAGATGAGAGATTACAACCACAGTGATGGGGAGAAAGTGTAGAGGAATACGCTTTGGAGAGCAGATCAGGGTTAAAAAGAGACGCAAGGAAAGAAAATCACGTTTCACTGCAAGCATTACTTTGTGTCAACATATATTAAAATGGACTGAAAAAGAAGGTCGACATCTGCATCCGTGCGTTGGTTAAATGTGAGTCACTGTTTCTTTTCACTGAAGGAGAATCAAGAAAGCTGCTGCAGATCTGTGTGGAAGGGAGGAACCTGCTCACCTGACAGAGCATGGAGGGGTGAGAGGAGATGGATGGCAGCAGTAAAGTGACAGAAAGCGAGGCACAGCAATGAAGTGTGCTGGTGGAGAAGGAGAGATTTTCATGGGCAGATGATGGATAGTGCAATCCATGGGCGGGGAGAGGGAAAGTGGGTTGAGTGTGTGTGTTTTGTGTATGTGAGTCAGGCTGAGAAGTCTCTCATGTTAGATTGCCGATCAGACTGTATCACAAAATTATCTCGCGTTCCCTTAGTGCATCTTCAAAAAAAACATGTACATCTTTCTTACAAACAAGGACAAAAATGACTAAAAATCTGTTGGAGTGGTTGTATTTTCATCCTGCAGCTTGCCAAAGCCAAACAGTGATCTTGTCAGGGCTTGTCCTTGTCAATACTTAGAGGACTAAAATGCAGTGTTGGCTATTCTTGACCTAACTATGATGTATTGTTCCTCCTCACAACAAGCATCCCCACATTTCTGGAAAAATCCAAACCACATATTTTTTTCAGGTACAGTGGTTCTCTGCTCATTTCTCCTCCACCCTCTCTCCGGCATGCTAGAGCCAACAGAGCTAGTGGCAAATAAACAAGGTCAGCTAAGAGACATTTATCCCCTCTGCATACATGGACTAGCAACCACATCAATCTCACCCTAAGAAGCCTGTGTGAATACAATTACAATGGCACACACACTCTCTGTAGCTGATAAACGAACCGTGAGCACTTCCACAGGCAGGCAGGCTGTGCATGAAATGAGCAGCCATACAAGCAGATCCCTATCAAGGACTGTAACTGTAACTTGCATCCAAATTTTAGCTTTATGTCGCTGCCTCGTACTTCTCTGCTAAACGGAGCAGACAAGCTGCCAGCAGAAGGTCAAATGAGCTGTTTGGTCCGTCTAAATAAGCAATTGGGAATTATGTTGATGTGGCTTTTGACAAATTTTTCAGTGTAAAATGACAGTGTGTCATTTTAGCATTATTTCATATTCATCATCATGCAGGAGAAGGTGTGCTGTTCATTTGGATTGGAATGGTTTCGATTTTGGGTACGATAACTTCTGCATGTAGGGGGTAGATAATATAACATAAGTACTTCATGAGAAAAGACTAAAACTTCAAAGCAAAAAAAGCACCATTGGAAACACTGCTACAAAGGTGTGGATATACACTAAACTACTCATATCCCAGTTAGTTAGTTTCAAAGGACAGGGCTGGCAAAAACCTACATTTTTCTTCTTCTGCTCTCAATACGTCCTGGCCCCCTTACCCTGTCTATGGCGCTTAGCTCCAAATTCATTCAGTCCTACTGACAATGTAAACCTTTTAAATCAGGTCACAAATAGATGCTTTCAGTCTTTAGTCATGTTAGTGTAATAGTTCTATGCATGGCAATGACGGTCTGTCATTAAATGTATCACGACACTACACTTCCGCTACTTTATCTCAAGAGCTATTGAAATGATTCCCATGGAGCTTTGTAGAGACATTCATGGTCCCCAGGGGATGAAACCTAACTGACTTTTCCTTTAGTGCCACCATGCGGTTAACAGTTATGGAGTGAAATATCTGAACAAATTTCATATGTATTCCAGGTCTTCAGGATGAGTACAGCCTCACCTTCATCTCACCTTCATTTTCTAACATATCTGCCACTGCCGAACAACAACATCAGCGATTTGTTTTCACGTGTCCTTCTTCTTTTTTATGTGCCCTCTAACTTGTTAAAAATATTTCCCAGAGAAATAGGAAGCCAGCAGCAGCACAGATCTGTTTTTTCCTCCAGCTTGTTATACTTACAATAGTTTTTAAAGTTTCTTCGTGTCGTCGTAAACAACTGGTTTATGCTAGAAACAAGCTAATTGTGTTTGGCTCCCAGTCTCCACTGACCCACACTGAGTCAGATATTTGCAAAAAGTTGTAGCTGAGCACTTTTTGAATCTGGAGACCTCAGCAGGGGACACAGCGTTGCAAAGGTAGGTCTCATTCACAATGAATAGCAGCTGTCTCTGTCCCAGCTTTTTGAATCCGTATGTGTGAGCGGTCCATTAGTCTCGTTAAAAAAGGCTCCGTAATTTCTTAAAACAGCTGGTCTCTGTAGTTTTTTCAAAAAATGCTACTCAAACACGAATCAACACTGCTATTTTAAACTGTGAATGTGGTGAGATTAGGTGTACATTGGGGTTGACTCAAAATATCCCACAGTGCCTGTGTTCATCCTTATGAAGGAACATGGCAGTAAGTGCAACCATGTGGCTCACTGATGTGTTTTTGACAGTTTTTGGACAACGCTGTATGTCTATGGCTTCCGGCAGATGGGTAGTACTTAAGTAGAATCAACACATTATTTGTTTTGATCTGTTCATCAAATTTGCTGACAGTCAGTAACTTCTGACTGATTCTCATCTTTGTTGAAAGAGACTGGCAGATGTGAATCTGTCACTTGATAGTCTTGATTGAAGTGGTGATTGTCAGACCTCTTGACAAAATCAGCAGCTTACATTATTTTATTTTATTTTATTGGCTCTACTGGCACCTCGATGCCCCACCTAATTTATTCTCTAAATAGGAAAAGCTGAGGAACAGCGCCGCTAGCAGAGAAGCAAATTGCAAAAGTGTATTTTCAAATTACTGTTCAAGGATTGTGTTAAACCTCCAAATGGAGTGCATGTGTGCAGCTGTTATCCTCACATGATAACACCAGACTTGCTAGAGGCCTTTTTAGCAATGCTGGTGTGTCACCAGATCACCAAATGGTATCAAAACTCTTAAGAAATTATCATCAAAACTACAAAATGAGGTTGTAGAAATCCTTTATGCCTGCCTGATACACAGTGGATGAAGCATTTTCTCTGTCCATGGTCCTGAAGACAGAAGTAAAAGTCTGTGTAGCACTCCATGGTGCTGAAACCAGACACTAGAAGGAGAACTACTGAGGCAAATGACTGCCGTGAATACTAATGCTGTGAATGACCTAGACAGAGCATTTGGCAGAGACTTGGAAAAAGATGGTTGACCCTAAATGAGCCCAAGGAGAAATCCAGAAAGGAGAGAAGAGAGACTTCAAAATAGATGACAGTAAGTGGGCAGATGGGAAACACAAATTTAATAGACAGAGGTAGAGAGGACCGGGGGGAAATGAAAGAGACTAATGAAATAAGTTAGACAAAGAGAGATAGAGAATAAAACTATCCCCCACAAAGAGGGTGGCCATGTCCGGTGTGCACCACGTCTAAGAAGTGAACCTGCGTCATATGCTGTGCCCTCCTCCACTTCCTCCTTACCTCCGCAGAGAGTTAGGACGGCCCTCATTATTTATCACCAGTGAACACAAGCTTCATTAGAGGGCTAAACCGTGGTCTTTCTCCTGGTGACTCATCCCGTATCGCTCCATGTCCGTTCTCTACTCTGCTGGGCAAAGGTGGCGGGATGGTAATTGTCATTCTCCCTGGTTAACGGGAATCCCCGCTGTCACGTCGTCCACCCACGCCCCTCTGACATTCAGACAGCAGCGATAAATGAGCCATGGAATCCCGTAGATGATGCGGAGGATTAAAGGTCTTAATTCGTTTGCGTGATGAGGGGGACCACCACACAGACACTGCACTCGCTCATCCCATCTATCATTATTTTCTTCCCACTTTCTCTTGAACATTTTGTTCACACTCTGGCCTCTGTATCAGACACTTGGAATCATTTAATCATTAACTTACAAATGTATTCAGTAAATCTTTTCACTTAGGATCAAGCATATTGCACCAGTTCAATAGCAGATTCCTTGAGGATTTTTTCCCTCAATAGTCATTTTTCATTAGTTTTCAGGGAAATATTCCATATTTAACACTTGATATCAGCTGAATACAAAGCTTTCCGCCTCCTCTGAGTGTGTACAGTGAATTGCTTCAGCTGCACCGCAAGCACTTCATCCTGCAGCATTGCATGGTGTTGACAGTGATGAGATGGCCCTTTGCTCTACAAAGGCAGCTAACACTGTCAGCTCTGTCATCTGTATGCTCCTGAACAAAAGCAGGCTCTCTTCCTAAGAAGAGCCAGGGCAAAGCTCCTACAGCTATGCGGTCAAGCAGTCACATCTCCCTCCGCAGTGCTCTCTGACAACAGAGGCTGTTAATTCAAACATAGCACTGGTTAAGTGTAGTTAACCAGTACGAATACCTAATACCCAAACTGTTCAGTTTTGGCAGAAAACTATGTACATGTACTATGAAGCTGACTGGGGAAAAATGACTTCAGGGGATTTTTAAAGTCAAGCTGTTACGAAATAATTGCTATAGATTTACTACAGATAGTAATGTAATGAACAAAAGACTTGACTGATTCATGATTCGTTTAAAAGACCTACTGATCTAGGTAGAAAATTTGAAGTCAACAAGCTGAAACACATCTTATTTTATGATTTCATGTGTATGTAGTAGATGGAATACAATATGCCAAGAAAGGAATATATACAGCTTTACTAATGTACTGCAGTAAGATATAAAGTGAGTATTTGTATTTACTGGCTCTATATCACATGGAACCATTCAGTACAAAAAAAAAAAAATCAGATCAAGAAAATTGAAAAAATCAAGCCGCTTTTATTCAGATGTGGCGGGAGATGAGTTGTCATGTATATCTGCCCACTGCAGTGTAAGCGGGTGAATTTATGGTGTTGTAAAGGGTGATATAACTCTCACAGGGCAGTCCCCCAATCTCATTACTGGCCCAGAATCACCTCTGAGACTAATGACATTCGTGTCAGCTCTTAAGGTTCAACCACAGTGCGTGTGTGTCTGTGTGTATGTGTGTGAGTGTGTGTGAGAAAGAGAGAAAGAAGAGGGAAGGCCTTCTCCGTACGTGACACCCATGCCTATCCCCACCTTGTCTCACCTTGATACTGCAGCACACCTCCCTCCTTCCATTTCTCCTCCTCTTCATCCTTACCTCCTTACTAAATCACTCGTAACATCAGCTCCCAGGTGACATATTTCCACTATGGTGCTTAATAGGTTCCTGTGCTTGCTGGTTGGCTGAGGATCTGTGCTTTGATTCTTTAAGAAATAAAGGAGAGACTGGTTAGAGAAAGGAGAAAAGCTGATGGGTGGAGGAGGAGGTGTGAAATGAAGGGGGAAGGAGAGAGGAAAGTGGAAGAGATTGGGATAAATGGGAGCAAAAGTGGAGAAACAGAAATGGGTAATGTGCAATGGAAAATACATGATACATGTTGGGGTGGCAGCTGCAGGGGGAGATAAGAGTCATGGTTAAGGTAGTAGGTGAAAGAGGGACTGAACTGTTTCCCTTTGTAGCTTGGATCTGTTTGGTGAGATTTACTGTCTAATGTAGTTTTTGGCTCAATCTGTAGCTACAGTTCGACCCCAACAAGGCCAACATCAAACAACATACGTCAGACTTCAGTGAAAAAACATCTAATTCATATTGTATTTATTCGGATCAACCCCAAAATGTATTGTGTTCTTCTCCGCATATAAAGCTGCACTTTGAAGTTATAATCCTTCAGATTTCCAAGAACTCAAATGAATTTATGATTGTCATTTTTTTTTCACTAATAGCCACTCGGTTTATTAACATTCTGTGAATACCTCCCAGTCAGTAGAATTCATCCCCTTGGGACCGTGGATGCCTGTACCAAATTTATAGGCAATCCATCCAATAGTTGTTGAGACATTTTCTTTTCTTTTTTTTTTTCTCATTTGACCAATTGATATAAAAGAGAAAAGCCACAGATCCTCACATTTAAGAAGCTGGAAGTAGCAAATGTTTGATATTTTTGCTAAATAAATGTCTTAATCTATGAACAAAATTGTTGCAGATGAACTTTAATTGACTAATAAACTCAGCAAGTAATCATTTCATTTGTAGATTTTTCCCATCTTACAGGCAGCTCCTGGTTTCACTTCAGTCAGTGTATGAGAATCATTTTATAGTAAAAAGGTTACTGTTTGGCAGCCAAACCTAAAATCTTTCATGTTGTCCTTGAAGACACTGGCAGGAACCTTTTAAGACATAGTCCCCTGCTCTAAGTGGCATGAAGAACACTTGAAGTCCCCTCTTGAGGTAGCAAGCTGCATGTCACAGCTTCACTAAGCTATAAAAATGGGAACAGTACAGCTCTGCTAAGCTATGAATGTGATGTGCTGTGTGTATGTTTGCATCATATAAAACTACAAAACAGTCATAGATACCATGAAAAGGCTTATTATTTATGCTACAACAGCATGAATGTGCTATTCTCTTATCCAATGGTCACCCCCCCTGCAGAGCTGGCAGGTACTATATTGTAAACAAATTTGAGTGGTTCCTCAGGAAGCATCCACTGGGTATATTTAGGCTTTGCTTAAAGTGAATGGGGCTCCTCTACATTGGTGTTACTCTGCAGATGAATGAGAGACTGAAGCCAGTGCTGGCTGTCCTCCCAGAGGCTGAATGATGAATTATGGAGGCCTGTTTGTCTGTGTTTACACAGACGAACGTGCCCTCGCTCGGTTCACTTACTTCCAGTGTGTATGCGAAAGAGGGAGAGACGCTAAGGTTGTAAAACTGCATCTCAGTGATGTCACCAGACGTCAACTGACAGCAGATTTCCTTCTCACACATTCACAAACAAACTAACCCTTACTCTGTCAGTGCACACTGCCAGAAAAACCACCAGGAACAATGTGTCCTTTGCAGGGAGGGTAGTGATTTACTGCTGCTCGGGGAAGCTGAAGCTGAATGTGAAGCCAAAGTGCCACAAAGTGTCTGTCTGTCCTGTGCTGCAGCTCTCCTCCCTGCACAACCACTAACAGGCAGACAGAGGCAGAGACGAGCAGAGGTACAGGAATGTGTAATGACACAGACCAGCTGACAGACACACATAAAGAAAACCAGATATGGAGAGGCGACTGGTGAACTAACAGGTAGACAAGTAGATCAAAACAGGCACACAAACAGACTGTGATGGATTAAGGGTGCAGATAAATAAAAAATCAGACACCAAACACAAGCACAAAAAGCTTGGTAAGATGCGTCATATACTACATGTCACTGTGTGCATCAGTCATTAATAAGGGAAATTTCCAATGTTAATATATATTATGATATGACAGATGTAGTCAGATTCACTGAAATAATCAAGCTTCTCAACCAGTTCAAACCAGTGAACTGTATTCAACTGCAGTCCATTATATTAGACCAAACTCTTCACATATGTAAAACAAAACTACCTCTCTACTATAGATCAGAGAATGTTACACCTGTCATTAAAAAATAAACTTCAAATACCGTGACTGTTTTTACCCATAGAGACATGGCTCTAGGGATGGAAGTGTCGGTTGCTGGTGAGTTGGTCAACAGCTTTGGTCCAGACTGTACAAAATTTGAATCCATCTTATAGTTATCAGGATAGTTCAGACATTTATGGTGCTCAGAGGATGAATCCTACTGACTTTGATGATCCCCTGATTTTTCCCCAAGTGCCACCAGCAGATCAGACCTTTCACTAATGGTTGAAATATCTCTACATCTACCAGATGGACTGGTATAAAATTTTGTGAATTCATGGTTTCCAGAGGATTTCTCCTTTAGATTTTGATGATGCCCTGACTTTTGTGTGAAGTACGAATGAGTGCTACTTAATAAGCTAAACTGGTGATTAAGCTAAATATTACACCTGTTTAACAGTGTTCAGTGAGTGATTGATGCGAAAATGATTTATCATATGATTTTGATAAACCTGCTTAACATTAATTTTGAATTACTGATGTATTATTATGGATGTATTACCGATGCATCAATATTAGCAAGTGTCATATGATACGTAACAAGAAACTTTGTTTTAAGGTGCTGTAGAAACAGTGTTGCCATGACACCTGTGGTGTCACAGGTAAAACAAATCAAGCAGATTGAAAGGCAGAAAGACAGTTGGACAGAGATGGATGGCACACAGAAAATGGACACGTTGAGGAACAAACAGACAACAAATGGCAGACAGATACACAGACTGACAGGGCAGACAGCGAGATGACAAAGGGCACATTGATCTGATTAAACCTCTTTGCTTCCCAGCTCCCTGCTCTGTCTCACTGCTTGGCTTGGAAAAGGTCATTTCTTTCTGACTCGGTTTCTCACTCACTGTGGCCTAATGCCTCTGAGGGCAGCCCTACCAAAACACCTTAGATCTCTGTGGGTTGGCAAACAATGAGAGAGAGACGGTTTACTGTAGGTAGTGGGGCTTTCCTGCAACAAAGACAAAAGAGAGGGGACAGCAAGAGCAGTGAGAGATGCAAATGTACTGAATGATAGGTGGATAGGTGCAGATAAAAAAAAGTAACCCATACATGAACCTATGAATGAGCTCAAAAAGAGAATGGGGAGATGTTTTCACTGATGCAGAGCAGGAAGGGGATGAAAAAAGGGAAGGAGAGTACAAGCCAAGTACATACAGAAATGAAAGATAGAGGGGAGGGGGCCGGTGTTGACAGCCCATCCAGCACAGAATCGAACAGACAGGCGAGCGAAACGAGAGAAGAAAGTGATAAATGAGCGGTCAACGGAGAGCTGGGTGGGTGAGCTATGGCAGACCGTGGTGCTGACTGACTGTGCGCTCCCTCAGACCCCTGACACTGATGCACACACTTCCACACACACCAGTCTCAAGGGGAAGGGCGACGCTACAGTACATGTCGATGACAGCATGAAGAGAAATGGATCCGTGTTTACAGTATTGCTCTGGGTAAAAGAGAGTGACACACACACACAGTCAAGTCTTATTTCTAAACATACTCAACATGGTCTGCAGAAAACAAGGAGTTGGGTTTTTCCGCCTTCTTCCTAATAATTCCTAACAGCTACTTAAAAAACTGTCACCAAAATACACATTTAAGAATTAAGAGCAAAACATCTCATGGAAAAACTTCTTGAGAAAAGTTGGTTGATTTTGTTCTGACTTTCAGAATGCATCCAGTGAACTGCATCAGTGTAATTTTACATTCACCGGTTTCTGCTTCTTGTCAAATATCCTCCTTTGCATTCAGTAACTTGTCTCCTCCCATGATCCCGCTGCTATAGTCTCTCCCTTGTGATTTGCTTGTTGAAATCACAGCTTTAAGTCTAGTTTTACGTGATCTGGCTTCAGAAACTGCAAACTGGATCCTGATGTTTCATACAAATGTTGTTTGGTAAATCTTCTAAGGGTTTCTTCTCACAGAGTAGCATGTCAGAATCAGGGGTTTAAAGTGTTTCTGTTTATGTGTTTGTGATGTGATTTGTAAGAGTTCAGTGAGTTCAGTGAGTTCATTTCTGATCCAAGACAAGGACAAGGGGGCAAAGAAAACTACTCATAATAAGAAAACATGAGACTTAAAAGGCCTAAGAAAATAAAAAAGGAAGAAGAAGAAAAAGAGTGTGTTTTTCAAAGCCTCTGCAGAGGTGAGCAATCACACTAAAAGTCATCAGAACTGTATTAAATGTATCTTTTACATAAACCAATCCCAAAATACAAAACATCTGACCAAACCTGAAGATGCCAGGTGTAAAAATACATTATTCACGTCACTGCATTCTGTCTTTGCTCTTATTAGGCTTTAGCAAGTGCATGGGAGTATTTCTGTTGCGCAGAGAATATTGAAAAACCCATGGCCCTGTTTCTATCTGGGGAAAAGTTGTTCTTCTTTTAGCAGCTGCAAACCCCAGTGACGTACTTGGACAGCAAGGTGCTCTCACCTCGTGTTCCCAGTCAGCAGCGTTAGCAGGATATTATTAGCCTGGCAGAGAGCTGATAGAGGCAGCAGCTCTGCCCAGACCTTATGCTGGATCAACCAGCAGCTGTGACTCAATCTTTGTTTTCATCCCGACCTCCGATGGCTGTGTGTCTGCTAGCGTATTACACAGCACACAGGACCCACACTCCCACGCACAGATCCGCAGCCATATTCTTAGTCTCACTGGGTTTTTGCAGTCTCATATCCAGGCCCACATAAACTGCCATCGGAGCATATGATTTTATTTTAAGCTGGCAACATAAGTTGCTCATACTTATTTCCTTTCCACTGTACATCTACCTGGAAGGTTGATGTTGATTCTTATTCCTTTGCATTTGGTTTAATGAGGCTTGAAAGCTGCGCTCAAGGGGCAGTTTGCGACATGATTTAGAAGTAAACAATATTTAGTCAGCAGTGTTCACTGGCAATGGGATAAAGTTGATTAAAAATAGTTGATTAACAGTGTTTCCATCACTGTGGTCTGTCCTCTCGAGTGAACAGCAGAAGTTCCAGTATTCCAGTCTCAAAATGGCCCTTTTTTAGACAAACCAGCGGTCGTGTCAGTCAGTCAGTCAGCCCACCACTTAAATTCAGACTAAAATAACAACAATAGATGAATTACCATAAAATTTCATAAAGACATTCATGGTCCCCACAGGATGAATGCTTATGAGTGTGGTGATTCCCTGACTTTTCCTCTGGCGTCGTCATGAGGTTCACCTTTATGGTTTTGAATGGGAATCACTTGCCATGAAACCTGACAGAAACATTCATGTCCCCGTCAGGATGAATCACTCACTTTGATGATCTTCTGACTTTTCATCTACTGACATCATCAGGTCATAGTTTTAGTTTGTCCAACACTTTTACATTCCCGTTAGCCTCGGCTTTACTTTAGGCTTAGTGCTAAATAGAAAATTTTAAGCATGCTAACATGCTAAACCGTGATGGTGAACAGTAAACATTATACGTGCTAAACAATAAAATGTTAGCATTGTCACAGTGAGCATGTTACCATGCTGACATTGCTCAAAGCACCTCTGTGCCTTCGAAAAGCTTTACAGAGTTGTTAGCATGGCTGTTAGCATGGCTATAACATGTTTCCTAATTGTTCATGGCTACGAGTGGTAAAGGTTATCTAAGGTGAAATTTCTATGTGAATGTGTCCTGCATATGGCTTATTACTTTATCGTTGACAGACATTTCCCCAAACACAACAGTGATGCACTTATATTAACGATTGCAATGGAATCAAATTCCCAGGTGTTGCTTTAAATTAAGGCCCTTGTATACATGTTAATTTTATATTAATTTTATATTTGTGTATTTGTTTTTGTAGAAATTGAGTGTAAGGCTGTAACAGCTTGATACCATTATAAATCCCACCAGAAGTCAGTTTTACAAAATATAAGTCTGTATTAAAGGAGAAGGGAAAGGAAGTAAGAGTTTCCATAGTGGTTTTGACTCCTGTTCAGTTGATTCTTGACTATTTATGTTCCAGATTTTGCCTTCAGACAGGATACTTCTTCCTTCAAACACGCCTCTTTTCCTGTGATCATAGCAAAAGCAGAAACCTGTGTGGTGGGCGAGTGTTCTCTGGTTATTCCTACGTTCTCATGTCCTGAATTCATCTCCTGTCAGACAGTAGCACTCACCTACAACAATGATATTGTTACAGGCAGCCTGCAAGTCTCAATTATATTTCAGCATTTTGTCATTGGTAATTAGGTAATCAGTGATGGCTGATTTGAGTGTTTGAGTAGTGTGTGCTTGTGTGTGTGTGTGTGTGTGTGTGTGTGTGTGTGTGTTTTGACTGATCTCTGCAGTAATATGAAGGCGTTTAAGTGGTGAGCTGTACACAAGAGCAGTTCAGGCATGCAGAGGTCAAATCCTGTTACGTACAGAGGCGCTTCAGCGGCGTATTTAAGTGCTCCATTACATTTACTCTGAATGTTTAAGCATTTATGTCTGAGAGTCAAAATGTGCGTTATGTAAAGTAAAATATGAATCATCACTTCTGTGGGCCCACATACTAGAAAAAAAAAAAACTGCTGAGAAAAACACCCTGGTAGCAACAGCTGCATGTTGATGGTGTCTGTACTGGTACAGCAGACAATCTCATTTTCTTCTTATCGCTCCATCCTGTACAGGCCTGAGGCAGTGATCAGCTGACTCACACTGAGACAGATTGAAACCCAGACAAAAAAGGGAAAAATCACAGACACAGCCTTAAATTATTGGACCCCACTGAGCCCAGAGATGAGGAAGAAAGTTGTTGGATACAAAGTTCTAGTTGAAAAATTACTTCGCTGGATCTTGCAGCTCTCATACTAAATAAATCTAGTTTGCATTAGTTTTCTGTGCATGACCAAAGAAGAGTTACCAATATGTGAATATTTTTGTGAAATTTTAGATTTGGTTCTCTGGGTGCCATTGCTTTGTCACTGATGCTGTAGTTCTTTTAGACAACAGAAAATTAATCAGTAGCTATTTTGATAACTGATTAAACATGTCAGCCATATTTCAAGCAAAGATTACAAAATACTTTGGTTCCACTTTCTCAAATGTGAAGATTTGTTGGTTATTTTGTTTAATCATATATGAAAGTAAACCGACTGCCTTAAAACAAGCAAATGTAAGACATCGCCGTGGTTACTGTCATTACTGAGGAATCATTAGGTTTGTAAAATATGAAAATGCGAAAAGTGTCCATCACAAGTTCCCAGAGTTTACGGTGAAGTGCTCTGATAGCTTGTGTTATGTGACCAACACATGCAAAGGATGAAATTGTAAAGATATTCAATTTACAATGATAAAAGAAAAAAGAAAAGCATGTTCTCACATTTCAGAAACCAGAGCCAGCAAAGGGTTGATATTTTGTATTCATACATGGGTAAATATTAATTGATTATCACATTTGTTCTTCATTAATTCTCTAATTGATTTGATTTATTGATTAGTTAGTCAGTTAATAAGCACATTGAGATGTCTGAATGAATCTGGATATGTCTCATTTGGCCTGTTCTCTTTGCACTTTTGGTTGCAGTGCCTTGACAGCATGGTAAAAAAAAAAAAAAAGCAGGTAGCTACTGTGAATTGAAATGATTAAAATGGTCCACTGCCAGCAGGAATTATTTGCAAAATAGTTTTAAACATTCAGAAAAATGTAGTTTGAATGTTCTTCAATGTCTATTTTATTAGATTAGATTCAACTTTATTGTCATTGCACAGGGGACAAGCACTGAGACAACGAAATGCAGTTTAGCATCTAACCAGATGTGCAAAAAGCAGTAAAGTGTAGAGTAACGTGTGTATGTATAGAGTTACAGTGAGGGGTATATATGAATATGCAAAGATATGTACAATATGTACAGTATTAGCAGTTTGAACAGTGAAATGAATACACAAAGATATTTACAGCATTAAATGCAAATTCCACGCTACTGTTCCAGACAGCACTTGGATATCATGAGCTAATTTATTCTGTGTACAATACATAGTCACATCTTTTGACTGGTGCTGTATAACTCCCCCCATTAGGTGTAGCCACTGACAAATCTGTGTTTCTGTCTGAGCTCAGAATCACTCTTACCACAAATACACCAAGTGCCACACAAATACAACAAATTCTTGAAAACACAAAATTTGCATCTGTGCTAACCTGCAGACTGGAACATCAAACACACACCAAACCGATTATGTGCAATAAAACACTACCGAGACAGACACTTCCAGAAATTAGTCTGCAGCCGTGTAAACGTTTTTACCTCAAATGAGTCTCGGTGCTGCAGTTAGAGGAATCACATCCATCAAGAGCTGTTCACTAAGAAGGGAGTGTGTTGGGATCGGCCGCTGCTTCTGTGCTGGAACAAAGCACATGTCTGGTGTTATGGATGGCAGAGACAGATTGAGAGGGAAAGGTTTACACAAGCGATGGCTGCAGGGCTGATAGAGCTCCGACCTCGAGGGTAGTGAAGGGAAGTGACTGCTGCAGAATGATTTCGCCTGCCGGGCCTCGCCTCAAAATCAGTCGGAAATGATTCCTGTGCTTTGGTGTAGCCCAACCTGAACCCACGCTCAAGATGGAGAGAGAGTGGTGTAGTCGGACGCACTTTGTTAGGACTGCATCTGTCTAAAATACCTCCTCACTGCTGTCTCCTCTAATTCATGGCTGCCTCCTTTTGTGGTTTAATCAGTCATATTCATGTAGAATAAAAGAACTGAGAGTGAGACAGAAATGTGCAAGTCATTCTTATTTGTTTCTTTCGCACATTTAATTGTTACTGAGCACCAGAAACAAATTCGTGGATATGTTTCTCCTGGTGTTTGTCTGATCACTGACCAGCTGCAATGGGACACAGAAAACTCAATTAACTGCAATCAGTTGATGGAGATCAAAAATGATTTATATGAGTATATGAGTACAAATGAGTATATATTCTTTTTGCATTTAGAGTGCTTTGGCTGACTGTAACTAATGATTATTTTTATTATCGATTAATCTATTGAATTATTTTGGAGTTGTCGTTTCATCTTTAAAATGTGAATGTGGGACTTCAGTCAGTCTGAGGTCTCCGAGGCTGTACTTCGGCACACTGGTGCTTTCAGCTAAATGCTTTGATGAGGCTAACATGCTAAGGTTTAGCATGTATAATACTTACAATGATCACCATCTAAGTTTGTTTGGTTTATGACCAAATACCTGTAAAACTAACGACATTCCCATAAAGCATAAGTATCAGACAAAGTGATGCTTGGACCTAATGATGGCACTACAGATGTCACAAAAGTCAGTCCATCCAGCACTTGTTGAGATTTTCTGATGTAGCTAATTTGTTGCAAATTTTTTAAGTGTAATTTAAAAATTATTGTTTATTCAACTTTCTTTTCAACTGACAAGTTGCAAGACAATGAACTGCTACGTGTCGTCTTATCACCTTCACATAGTGGTTTTGAGGTGAATAGCATTTGGGAAATTAGCATTTTGCCTTCAATAAGCGGTGCCAACACACTTTTGGAAGGAGACCTTTCTGTGTGCTGACACACTATTTTTGTATTCACACGTCACCGAGGTACTTTCACCACAGCAACACAAAGTGTGACCCACTTACCTGGTTAAGTCTTTTTGTCCCCATTTTCCAAAAGCCTGTAGGCAAGGGGAGAAGAGCGAGAGGCGAGGAAATGAGCGGGAGAAAGGGAATAGAGCAGTGCTGTATGGATGGAAAGATGGAGAGAAAGAGAGAGAGGGGTAGATGCAGTGTGTGGCTCTGGACCATTACATATAACCTTCTATAAATCAAACTGTCTGTCTGTTTAAGGTCAGAAACTTCCCCTTGTCTCCCTCTCCCTTTCCTTATGTTTCCATAAATGGCTCTTCAAATCTCCTGCTACCTGTCACAGTAATTCAGTCCAGAGTGGGGTCACTGTCTGCCGACACACCGGCACAGTGGCACCTCCTGTTCACTGTCAACCTTGACTTCTCCGTCAAAAGGCTCTAATTTCCTGGAATCCCGCACTCGTTCACCCCATGTTTTGGCCGTCCGATTCCCTCCCTGTGATGGTATCGATCGACGGCAGTGACACTTACTCCCCTCTCGTGCTCTTCTCCCAGCTCTTCCTGTGACCTAAATTCCCCCCTGTGTGCTCATTAATTAGCTGATGAAGGTCTGCGTTCCCCAGGGAGGGTGGGAGATTGAAAAAGCTCGTTATAGGACACATCAATAAGGTGGGATTAATCATCCATTGGTATGTGGGCTCTGTGTGTGCGTTCGTGTGTGTATGTGTAGCTAACAGGCCCACAGGTGTGACAGCTCCTTATTATGATAATCTCACACATTCTCCCCCGAGTTTAAAATAGCACAAATATGGTTTCTTCAGTCTGTATTTCTTCTTCTAAAAATCGGAGTCTTTCTCAAACATTTACTCATCGTACATCAAGGGGCAGTTTAGTGTTTCAAAATGACCCGGGCTGCAAGTCTTTGTATTGTCAGAGAAGTCGTACCTTAATGTATGTTATAGCATTGACTTTTTTTTTTTTTTTGGGGGGGGGGGGGTTTGTGTGATCTTGATCTCTGGCGTTGGGAGGGTACTGGGGTATAGTAAAGTTGAAAAAAAATACCTTCTAGGACAGTGGTTCTAAACCTAGGGATTGGGGGTCCAAGATAAATCTGAGGGGTCACATGATGATCAATAGGATAAATTTCTAGTTTCCTTTTTCATGATTTTACATGTTTTAATCTCTTACAGCCTCTAAAATCCTTCAAATTAAAAAGTTTGAGAAGGAAAATACACACAACACAGCGGTGGTATGTGATGATGGCTCACAAGTACACGTTGCCTCATTTTAAGGTGTCAAAAGCCAAAACTACGGCTGCACTGTGGACTAAATGTTAGGCACACCTCTCAGTAAAGTACAGTACACTTCAGCAGCACCGCAAACCTCTCTGTAAGAGTTTCAATACTATGACTAACGAAGGTATGATTTATTGCTGGACTGTTGAACTGGACTTGCAGGGTGGATAATCACCAACTCCAGAGTTGAGCTCAGGCTGCTCTCACTTCAGGCCATTTAACAATCAAGCCACCCAGCGGGACCATTTCCTCATTATATGATATTTTATTTATTTTCTTACTGATGCTTTCTTCACTCAGGTGTGTGATCTCATTTGGAGATGCCTGCAGGAAACGGCACTAAGCATATTTCTGAATTATGGCGTTAATTAAAGTAAAAACTTGAGATCTTTGCTCAGAAGTGTCACTCCTCTGTCAGGGCTCTGAGAATCATTTCCCACTGGCTCATGTGGTCCTGATTAAAATCTGTTGGTTCTCTCTTTCACATAAACTGCAAATGGTCACGCTGCAGAAACGATGAGCTGATTGGCCAACAGAAAAGCAGTAATTTTGACAAATGATTTATCTTTGCAGTCGTTTGTTGTTCCAGCTTCTCAAATGTGAAAATTTGCTGATTTGAAAATGTGGTTCTCACAAAAGAAAAATTTGAGGTCATTTTCACTATTTTAATTTTATGGACCAAATGAATAATTGAAAAAAATAACTGGCTGTTTAATCATCTTCATTTTCATCAGGATGAAAATAATTATTTGCAGCCCCAAATGGTCCCATTTCACACAAAAAGTACAACAATAAACAGTGGTTTATTAGTAACAATTGATTATCAATAACAATATTTATCAAATAACATAAATATAGACAAGTAATTGAAGTCATATAGCACAGGCTTCTTGGTAAACTTCATCATTGTATATTAATCATCAAAACAAATACCAAATGAGGGCACAAGTGGTTGATTTTCCATACAGGTCATCTAAGGCTTTGTTACATTAACTTCATGGCACAGTTCCACACATTACATAAGCACGTTATCCATCACCTTGTCCCATTAAATAAAGTACTGAAACATTCATTCTGCCAGACAACATCAATTCATTGTGCTCGGCTTTTGGAAACCACCCAAAAGTACAACAAACACAAGTGCAAACACCATCACCTTATTGGTAAAACAACAAACGGTTTCCTATCTCCACTTTGCTCACACTTTCTGTGTCCAGACTGTTTAACCAACAACATATGGAAGCGCCATCTTGTTTATCACAGGGTTTCTCCAACTGTCTACACATGCAATGTTGCAGGCACTGCGGCACTAGTATTGTCAAAGATCTCAACTTGATACAGTGAGGCTCACAGGGTGCTACATCAAGTGGGAAGGAAAAGAAATAAAAGAAAGTTGCATTGATGAACTAATAATTAGAGCCTGACCAATAGGTTGGCCAGCTGATATTAGCTTATTGCATGGTATATTGGTGGTATGACCTACTGTATGTGTCGCCTGGTAAGTAACAAGTAAACTGCAGTAGAAAATCCCAAAAATATGTTGCACTAGTTAAAAAAAATGGTGTTGCCATTTATATTGTTTGTCTGCCAGAGAGCACTGGCAAGATTATTTTCCTACTGCTTAATGTCTTTCTCAGTCATTTATAATGTTTTGCTATGCATTTACATTAACATACCCATATATCTGCCCATGTACTGGTATCTGACTTTTAAAATCTGAAATGTTTTTATCAGTATCAACATCAAAATCCAGTACTGGTCAGGCTCTGGTAATACTGTGATTAAAGCTTAAACAATACATCAACAGATCAACAGAAAACTAATCAAATTATTTTGAAAATTAATTAATTGTTTAAGTAAATTTTTAATTTGATGGTTCCAGCTTCTCAGAGTTAATATTTGATACTTTTCTTGACATCACATTTATTGAAGAAACTGAATATCTTTGGGTTTTGGATTGAAATTGTGATATCCATTTTTCATCATTTTTTGACATTTTATCAACTGAGCAATTAATCTGTTAACTGTTAACTAAAAAAAAAATCACATTAATCATTAGTGCAGCTGTAGTTAAGATTGATAGTATAATGTCACGCACAGGCATGTTAATCGAGGCTATATAATGAGTTGTTAGTCTCATTGTGCATTGCATTGCATTTCTGGAATGATTGTCCAGCTGTCGTGACTTGTGCATAAAATGTTCTACGGCTTATCTAGGCTGCATACATTCTTGGTTTAAACATGAAAAATATTTAAGTATTCACTTGTTTGTAAAATATGGATGTAACAAAAATCAGATCAACTTTACGTCAGGACACTACAAATTTTTTTTTGTTTTCTTGAAACAAAAAAAAAAAAAAAAGATTTAAATCACTGGGGAATAAAAAGCTAAAAGACATCTCGACGAGCCAAATAATTTGTGTTTCATCATGTTCCTGTAAAGAACTGCCCTGCTGCTGCAAATAGCCCCTGTGCATAAACTGTACTGAGAGTTTTTTTCAGAGTTCACCCACTGTCTGCTGCTCAGTCTGTGTCTGATAGATTCAAACTAGAAAACAGATGGGGGGGAGGGGGCTCTCACCAGCCGAGAGGGAAACTAGTGCTTTGAAGTATATTGCAATCATTACTTCCCTCCATGTCCCTGGCACATTGGCTATGAAAAAACTGTGCTGACAGCCATGGCCATGGAGTGTGCTGCTGGTTTCGCTCTCTGTTTTTAAAATAGTGTTGGTTGCCAAGTGTTGGTGAGGATCATCACAAAGACTGTGTACAAAGCGTGTACAAAATGTTAAAAGGACAGGTTCACATTTTTTAAAGTCTTTTTTTTTTTTTTTTTATATACTTCAGTACAAGACTCAGATGCCTGCAGTTTATACACTGAGAGTTATTGGTTGTTGTAGCTTAGCTCGGCAACGAAGCACCGTTTACCCTTGGAAGATACCCTCTTAATTTGTCAAACTCAGACTGTTGAAGCCATTTTAGCTTCTTTTTTTTTATGGCACACTTGGTGAATGAAATAGCCCTGTCTTCATACCCAATCACTATGCACTTTGCTAGGGCAGTTAAGACACGAGTTGCATATTACAAGATGCAGTTCACTGGGTTTGTGTGCCTGTTAACAAATCATTTTTTGGTTCACTCTCTATTTAACCTCCCAAAAAACTAGAAAGTTATCAATTTGCAGCCAGCATGGAGGAGAAGGAATGATTACAGTGTGCATGAAGGCATATGTATGCGATTTAAAAAATCTAAACCTATCCTTTAATGTATCCTTGGTACAGCGTTTTGTCACGTACTGACATGTTTTAGTCTGTTTTAAAGAGTCGGTTCATCCAGATTACATAAATAAATGTGTCAACTTCTAAACGTCCATCTGTACAGTCTAATCCAATCCAATACAGCTGTCCTGCCATAAAAGCTGCTTTCATGATAACCATAATGTTAAGTTTTTGTTGACACTGTCAGAGTGTTAAATCAATTATGTTTTATCACTGAGGTCGTAGTCAAGTGTTGTACTAGACTGCATTATACTCAGTGTTGTTTCTAATATTCTGCCCTCCTCGTTTGTAAAAAGAGAAGACAAAAGATTAGCAGCACCTCTTTACACAGTGCTGTCCAATACAACACCATCTTTAACTATAACCTCAGTAATAAACATATACATTTACATATTTCTAACTGACACCAGAAACTGAACATTATTGATTTTGTAAACATAGGTGTTAAAGCAGTGTCGCTGCGTTGGACTGTAGTAGATTGTACAGGTGTATCTCATAAAGTAGCCACTAAGTGTATCTTTCTTACTCACCTCTAGTCGTATCTAACCATGCAGACAGTTTTGATTTTATTTGCCCAAATTTCAAAATATCTGTCTCTGAGATTTCTGCTACTCTGGAATTTTGTTTTATCAATGGTGTGAGAACCAGCATTGATAAAACATTTTAATCTCACTCATCAGAAACGGTGTCCCACATCCTCAGGACTATCCACAGACTTCACTGTCGACTGTTTGCATGAGATCTACTTTCTATTGAAGAATCGGTCCCTAAGAAAACTATGGACAATGTGTCCTGTGGATTATACAAAGTAGCAGCTGACATCATTTTTACCTTCTTCCTCTTTTAAAATAAAGTCTACTTGTACCCCTCATCACAGGTTATGGTGTGATTTTACCGTCTTGGGCTCTTTCATCTGAAGGATTTTCAGTGGCCTGAGGAGGTGCACATATCCAGTATTTGACAAGAAAGGGGCAAACTTAGTGAAACCCAGTGAAAAATTAACATAATTTTGAAAAAAAAAATTTTTTTCTTAAACCTTCAATCATCTTTGGACGTGGTTGCTGTTTTTCATGTTATATTTTAATGCTGTGTTTGTCAGAAATCTCAGAGGTGGAAACTATCTGCATGTCTAGATAACAGAAGTGAAAAACCAAAATGTTTGTTATTTAGGTGAACTGACCCTTTAACTCTCCCAACAATCTTACAAGTGTTATCAACAAAGATTTCATGTGATATATATATTTTATGGACATAGTATCTCCTTACCTCCGTCTTCTCATCATCTTCCACTAGGCCGTTGTGATTCATATAAAGCTACAGAAACTAATGGTAACTGTCTCAATATGAGAAATAACTATGTTTGCATAGGACCTGCAGCTGAATAAATGTTGTACTTAATAATGTTTGGGTTTTTTCTTAAAGGGGCGGTCAAGTTGGTATCAACCACACAGCTAATGAAGCAAAATGGTAATCCTGGTTACTCTGACAGTCTCAGGGCAGGGAACAGGTTTTGGGTAAATGTGGGACAGACTGGAAGGTAAAATGTGGCAAAGACAGGCAGGTTAAATAGTTTGAGCCCAGTCCATTCGACTAATCCTCACTTGGACTGTTAGGGAAGGACTTCCTGGTTTGGCGGCACATTCGGTGGAGTGTCAGGGACGGCAGGGGACTGAGTTTGGCTCCTGGTGAGTGAGGTAATGTTGCACACACGTCTCCCTTCCAGCTCTTCATCCTGAGAATCAGAAGCAAGGTGAGGTATCGGTTAAGAGCCGAGGACTTAAAATTACATTTCATCAGAATAATATTCGACACATTTGATCAAATTATAAAGAAAAAGTGCACAGAAATGCTTAAGACTACTACTGAAGGGCTCAGTCTCAAATGACATGCCCCCTGTTTTCTATTGGTAATTTAATTTTGTTCCTTTTGTGTTATTTATAAAGCACTATCCAAGTCTGGAGAATTTAGGAAATTTAAGAATTTAAATTAATATAACTGTGTAGTAAGAAACGGCTTGTATTAAAGTGTGTGTGGTACTTTCTTGTAGTGTCTCAACATACAGTGTTATACATAGTATTTGAAGTAGTGTAACAGCTCTGATCTAGTCAAAATATCGGACTTTCAATTCAACAATCTGACATTTCATCAGATTTGAACTGCTTCTTAATCCATAGATGTCTGTCATAACCATTAATCCTCTTATTGCTATTATGATAATTATTTCATTTGACAGTGGGAATGATTTGGTTTTTTTTCAGATTTTCACGATACTACACATCCCCATTCACCACAGAGTCCAGTACACAGAACAGGTATTTCTCCAGTACCTTCTATAATGGCTTGGGCTGGATGCCTCCAATCTATTCTCACTAATTATCTCCAATTAACTCCAGTTTGTGTCTGAAGTACAAGAGACAGATGTGTATAATCAGCTGGTCGATAAAGAAGAAAAGGTGTAAAAATTCAGTCATTCCTGTTTAAAACGTACTAACACAGCTTTTCAGGCTGAGAAATGCTCCAGCCAAGTATTACTTGACCTTTCTGCTGCTTTTGAAAATGAATCACAAGGTCTGAATTTACAGTCTCTGAGACTTTGTTGGAACTTTACATTTATCTCAGTTGGTTTGTTTCAGTCCTTACAGCTGAAATTACTTTCACCTCTTTTGGCAAAGTTGAGCTTTATAGATTTTATCTAGTTTTATATCAGACACACACTTCTTTGTTACACAGCTGTGCTAGTGAAACCCAGTGAATCAAGTAAGGTTTATTCTTTCATGGACTGGGAAGCAGATTTGATTTTGGATCAAGTCATACTCTTTTTGTGAAGAAAATACAGTTGCTCAGTCTTTCAATCAGCTATGAAAGAAACTGAGTCAAGAATATGTTCTGTTATTTTATTTTTTTCATTACTCAAGGCCTAATTGATTCTTGGAGTAACTACAGAAAATCCCTTTATTTTTGACTCAAAGTCAAAACTCTACAACTTCCCCTTAAGCCCTGCCCCTTAACTACAACTAAACATTATTTTATGTACTAATTAGATTCCACAGTGTCCACACGTGTACCCAGAGGTCCCCACCGTGTCAGCAGTCTCCTCCCCTTCAGTGTGCTCTCCATATCGACTGTATAGCTCCATGTCAGACAGAGCGCTCTCCACTGCGTCCTCCTCATAGTCAGTGTGGTAGTCTGACTCCTCTGATGAAGGGAAGGAGTGGACGACAGGAAGCAAAGAAAGCACTTTGTAGGTGAATAAGTAGGAGTATGTGGAGTGTAGAGGAGGAGAGAAGAAGAAAGTTGGAGATGGAGCTAACTGAGAAAAACGAGATTTGTAGCTTTTTTTTTTTTTATGTTGCACGTAAACATGATATCCAAATATAATTTAAATATGCAAATTGTTTCCATTTGGTTGAAAATGATTCATCTGCATGTTAAATTTGCCTAGGCCCTACTTTCCATCAGCATGTTACAACCTGCATGTGTGCAGTGAACACACATACTAAAATTTCTCCTGCAGTGGGGTCGCAGCAATCCATCTCCTCTTCCACGTGAAACAGATTCATTTGCTAATAGAGTGTGACAGGAAAACAAAAAACCCTTCGAAAAACAAATAAGAGCTAGCATAGGAAAGACAAACATGAAAGAGAAAAAGTAACAGTATCCCTTCTCCCAGACACTGTGTACACACACAAAAAAAAACATGTGCTTGTGGGTGTGGCTGAATGTGAGAGCGAGTGTTGCAGTGTGTGTTGGTAGGTTTACCATCCACCAGAGCAGGTTTGACAGGCTCGATGCGGGAGACAATTTCTGCCAGGTCAGTGAAGGAAGCATTGGGACATGTCACCACCTGGAAGACACACACAAACATATACACACATTAAAGAAATGCTGAAAATAGACTAAGCCAACAAACAGACTCTGATATTCTATTGGTAGAAGCTAACTAACCAATTGTGCTCTAACTATGCCAGCTGCCAGGTGTCAACACCTCATCTGTTAAAACGCTGTGATGAATTCCTGCTTACGTGCACTGATGAAAGCATAAATAGCAGCCAGCAGTTTCATTAAGGACAAAGGGGGAGAGCTAGGCTGTATGAAATCTTTTTGTCTCCATTTAAGCAACATTGTGCTGATGTACCACACCTTTAAATTGCTGTACTGTGAAAACTTGTGAAAACTGTTTTTATTCGGAGGGTGAAAAACCACAAAAACCACACCACAACACAAGACTGAGCCCCTTCTACACAATGTAAAACAAGATACTAATTATTATAGGAAAGAACAAAAAGGAAACCAGGGAAAGTTGTGATGCAGACTTTCTGTTGCAGATCTGTTTTTCTGTTTTCATTTTTCGTTCTGTCAGGCACATACGATCTGAACTGGATTGGATTTACTACTTTTAATGCACCTTTAGAGTATATTACATAGAAATCTACGTATTGTTTAGGGACCAAATAAAATAGTACTGCTTGTCACATTTTGTCATTTGATCACTTTTCCATGGAGTCTTCAGCTGCTGATACTGGGTCTTTTTTTTGCAACACTACTGAACATACAGTGCTATGTAGAAACCATCACAGGAAGAGCTGCATTATTTCCCCTGAGAGTTGCACCCTACAGTAGCATCTGAAAATGAAAAGAAAGGCGCTCATTAACTGCCTATGTGGGAAGGCTATTGTTTTAAAGAATGAGAATGGGATTTATTTATAAAACAGTCTGAAGCATTATTGTTCTTCTCTCCACTGTTGTTCAGGTGCATTTGTTAGTTTGTTGCTTTTGAGCTACTATCATGACCCCTCAATATGAATCCTACTATTCTTCCCTTCATCATGTTGTTGCTCAGATTGTAGGTAAATATCTCATATCCATCATCCTGTCTTTTCTCTTGTTTAGTTGGTCCTTCGTCTTTCTTTGACATTGCTGGGGGACAAATCTGGTGTACGGTAACTTTATCTCTCTGTACTTTAAGAACAGACTGATTCATAGTTTTAATGCTGTTACTTTAACAGCAGTGTAGCCCAAGGACTAAAATATGATTATGGTATCAATGAACTGCAGCAGACAATGAGGATATACTGTAGAAACAATAACAATAATGAGAGAAAATGTCAAAAATATTTTATAACCATTTGGTCGATTACACATGCAGGGACTGCAAATGAGAGGACAGATACTAGAGAAACTCAAGTGAAATTTGTCTTGCAGATGTGAGGGTTTTAATGGCTAACTGTTAGACATTTTAGATGTGTGAGCTCATCTATTTGATATTACATTAAGCATGTAAGATTACTATACTTCTCTTTGTTTGATTTTCTTTCTGACCTTTTGTTTTTTTTTCAAATTCAGCCAAATTTTCCTGCCTGTTAATGGCTCAGTTCACTTTATCAGGGTTTTACACTTACTGATGTGTTCATTATGTGTACACAATGGTTAAAATGATTTGGGCAGTCCTACAGAATCTACGAACATTTCTGGTGAGGTTATAACTTTTGTTGCATAGAAATGTGTTACAATTTAAATAAATGTTCACTGTGAGGGTGTTTATTTTTTTGTATATTTGCTTAACTTAGTTTGTTTTGCAGTGATTTTCCTCTGTTCATTTCAATTGTTCTCTCTCTGTGCAACCATGCAAAACTAATTTTTAGCTCTGAATTAAAATCTTTGGCTATACATAAATAAATAAATAAATAAATAAATAAATATATATATACTTTTTGTGCTTCCACAAAAAGTTATTCTGACTCACTGTTACGTTGCAACCCAGTGATTAGATCCTTTTCAGTTATGACTGAGTCTACAATGACAATTATTCCCTTGTGGTTTTCCCTCCCTTCATTCTTACATTGTTCTTGCTTTGGGTGTTGTGGAACTCCTCCTGGTGTCTGTCCTTCAACATTTTCTCCACCACTCCACTGCGACTCCACACATCAAACACAGTCTTGCCGTGCTGGTATCCTACCTCCTACATCACACACACAAGCACACCAGAAAATGTTGAACATGAATTAATTCAGGATACTTTGTGGCAGTTTGTCTGATATTTGCTACTGAAATCAACATTTTGATGAGCATGGCTGAAACAGAGTAAAGAAACAGAAAAAACTGCCTACAGATGAGGAGACAACAAAATAGAAATAAGAATCACAAGAAGAGAGTCTCTCTCAAACTTACAGCAATCTCATCGAACTTGCCAAACTCCAGTGTACGGTATCTGTCGATTGGAGGTCTGATATACTCGCAGTAGTCACTGTTCTTCACAGACTCCAACTGCCTCACACAGCACACGTAGGCTAGCCGAGTCTGAATCTCTGCCATGTTCAACACCTAAGACCACAAGTGTAGAAATGAACATATGCATCACTGAAAGAAAAAAAAAACACATCCAATAATATCCTCATTGGTATTCATTGGACTCATTTATTTTTAAGACACATCCTTACACAGTATGTTGTCTTTATTTTTAATCAATCCATTACCTTGACTTTCTCAGCTAGGGGGTTGAGGCGTTTCCATAGCAGCCACCAGCCCGAGAGTGAGTCGCCATAATTAGTGAGGTTGGTTTCATCCCGGCTGCCTACGTCAATAGCTATCACCACTTTGGCCCCCATGGAGCGCGCCACATCAGCTGGGAGAAGAAGAGACAGAAACAGAGGTGGGACAAGGGAAGGATAAAGTTTTTTGCTTAAGAAAAAAAAAAACATAATTAAACATAGGTGGTAAAACAAACAAAATGACACGAACCAACTAATTCACCACAGACAAGGGAGTACTAAAAGTGGAAAGACTGAGTGTAACAAACCAGGCAGGTTATTGATGTAGCCTCCGTCCATCAGTAGGTGTCCATCTTTGGGGTCACAGAGAGGAGGCAGATACCCAGAAAGAGACATGCTGGCACGAACATACCGCCACAGAGAACCTAAAACAGTAAACAGGCAACTCTTCAAGTTTTATGCCTATTAAGCACCATGTACTTAATCGAAAGCAACCAAGCTGAACCAACAGAAAATTAAACTCATGCATGAGACTAATGAAAGGGTCAATTCATCAATGAGGACAGCAGTGGCAGATATCTCAAATAGTTAGAATTACCACTTTGCACTTCTATGCCTCTGCCAACCAGTTGCAGAAAATATGTCCACAACCTTCACTTCTGTTCCTCAGTTACAGCACTGATTAACAGCCAGAAATGTTTTTACAGAACATTATGATGTCACCATGAAGTTGACCTTTGACCATTTAAATGTCATCACGTCATCATTTTATCCTATTAGACATTTGTGTTAAATTTTGTCATAATTAGCATATCAATTCTTCAGCTTTGGCCAAGGATCAAAAAATCTAATCAGTTCGTCCTTAAGTTCAAGTGAACATTTGTACCAAATTTGAACATTCACAAGAATGTGTTGGACCGTCTCCAAATGGACGACCCAAAACTATAATAAAATCTAACAAAAACTATCTGCACGGAAAAGTCTCACTTTACGTAAACAAAAGTTGGGGGATGAACTGACCTTTTAAACAAACAAGAACAAAAGGATTCCTTAAAAGTGGAAAAAAAAAAAAAAAAAAAAAAAAAAAAACTAGAATTACCGCCTTGCAGTTGTGTGCCAGACTACATCTGTGTTTATCCAGAGTCGTATAATTTGTGTGAAATTTTGTCTGTGTGAAGGCTTGAGTGATGGTGAAAAAGTGTTTTGTGAGGTTACACTGACCTTGACCTTTGACCACCAAAATCTGATCAGTCCATCCCTGAGTCCAAGTCCACATTTGTACCAAATTTGAAGAAGTTCCGTCAAGGTGTTACTGAGATATTGTGTGGGGATGGGAATGGTATGGACATACATACGGACACACAACCTGAAAACAATATGCTTCTGGCCCTGGCTATCGCCAGCACAGAGGCATAATAAGATACCTAAAAAGAACACTGTACCTACCATCAGTATGTACTCTCATGGCTGAGGCAGTGATGTCAGTTGTGATATTGAAATACGGGATCCAAAGGTCCTGCATACACAAAAGGTTACATCGAAACAGATCAACATAATAATGTAAGTTCATGATACATTGGCTTATCCAGCACCACAACCAGATTTCTCTGCATCTTAAGCAGCTGAAACTAATTCAGTGCCATCTGTCCAATCTCTCTTCTTTCTTCTTTAGTCCCCATTTACATTGTGATTCTGTTGGGTGTTTGGTAACCTCATTTCACTCACCTCAATCTGTTTACTCTTGAAGACATTGCTGATGCTGGAGTTGAAGGCAGCACCAGAAAACATGGAGGTGACTGGGTACGTCAAATCCAAAACCTTCTTAAACACTGATGTCATTTCCTACAGGGGAAAGCCAGAGAAAAGAAAGTTCAAGTGGTTTCTCTACTCCACACAACTGCAAGATGTACCATTACCTCAAGTATAACGCAGAAATAATCTGTCAATATTAAAGTTTAATGTGATGTTAAAGAAGGTCTCCTGGATTTTTATTTATTGTATTTGTGGGAGCTGTATATGAGGGATTTTTTTCATTACTTCTTCCTCCTCGTGTGTACACATGCTTTACTTGGTAAACCTTCCAAAAGATAAATTCACTCTCTATAAAGGGCATGATTATTTCAACAGATCAGCCCATCCTGTTCTCACTTTATTCATCTGACTTTGCTAAGGATAAACTTTGTTCTTGCAACAGTGGTTCTTTTAATTTGACACTAAAGGGGCAACAAGCCAGCCAGCTGCTTCTACAGGGAAGGTTCAGAACCAAGGACAGAGCCAGAGCAGGAGGCGCTGGGAACACTGAGGGAAGATAAATCCTACCACATGCTCTGCCTGCAGACAGAGCAGGTGTCTCAAATTAGCCATCATGGATGGTCACAGTATTATAAACCTGAGGATGAATTTCATATCACAACTCCGTTCATGAGTTTAATGTGGAAGCCATCCAGAGCTGTAAGTACAACAATAACTCATTACTTTTGATGGTTAATCAGCCCAGCATGGTTAATTACAGGACCCCACTATATATAGTCTGCTAAACTACATGAGAATTAAATCTTTAGCTTTAAGAAAGAGTCACCTTCACATTCCCCTTCATTGTGGAAAATCGAAAACCAGAAAATTGAAACAGCTTGAAAATATTCCTCTGTCCAAGAGACACTGGGTTGTAGGAGCTGAGGAGCTGACTCTGCTCCTCTTCTCCAAAACACAACACTGTTTATCTACTAAATGTTCCTTTAAAGTATTTTGTCACAATTATTTGGATGGATTTTTGCAGATAATAGAAATAGATGGAAAATGCCATTTAGGGAGAAAATGTTTTTTGGTCATCTATCCAAGCTCTACACAGCTGCATGATGTTATATAACATCCAGAAGATGTTTGATCAAGGCCATGAATCATTTAACTGTGAGCCCCCATCTTTCTACACTAATTTCCCCCCACAAAATACTGAGTTATAACATTGTGGAGAAGAGCCTTCAGGATAAGTGTGATACAATTTGTGATGCAGATCAAACTATCATCAGCTCTTACATTTGGCTCTTAATATTTGCATTTCTTACAAGACTAGTGTCATGTTGTTTTTGTTGCTTTGACTCTCACCATTGCCCATTCTCTGGCCCTCATCCTCATGCGGCTGTGGCTGCGGTCCTCAGCATACAGTGCCCCCATCAGAGAACCAATAGAAGTGCCACCAATGAGGTCGACTGGGATGCCAGACTCGCAAAGAGCTCGCATTATCCCCACCTGGGAACAACCCCTGAGTAGGAGGGTGGGGACAAAACACAGAGAAATTTAACTACTTAACCGAAAAGACACAGATATACCCAACGAGCAATAAGATTATGAACCAAAAATCTTTGATGCTGTGATGCTCTGACAGTTCAGACGAGGCATCACATTTCAAATGATATACATAATTTCTTGTCCTAGATTACAATTTCTTCTCATATGAACTTAGAAAGAAAGACAAACTGTGGGGTGAATGTTACCTAGCCCCTCCTCCTCCCAGGATAAGGGCAATAGCATTGCCTGTGAGGACTCGAGCCAGGCGGGAGAAGTCAGAGTGGCGATCTGCTGGCTTCTCAAACACACGTTGATACAACTCCAACTGAAAAAAAAAAAAAAGTAAGTGACTGTAATAAAAGTAGAAAGAAGGAATGAAAGGATGGCGAAGAATTGAATGGATGACAATACAATATGAAGACGCTATATTAGATATAAAAGATCATGAAAAACTACTAAATGTAGAGGATAACAGGAGATAAATTGCTTTGATCTGCAGTTGAGAAATGAGGAATGTAAACAACACTCTGGCCATATTTTCCATTCCTACCAGTTTGGGCAGGCTCCTTTTAGAGAAGACCCTTCGGGGACAGGAGAGGTGCAGGTGTCTGGAAATCCAGCTTCGCATGTTCAGCCAGTCCACAGTTCCTTTGGGTGGGGGACCATCTTCTCTGTGCAACAGCACCAGCTGCTTCTGGGCACGCACTGCACTTCCTTCCAACATGCGCTCCAGCTAGAAGGGAGGTATCAGATAGGAGGACAGATATTTGAGAACATTTTATTCTCCTCCCGTTCTTCAGAGTGGCTCCTGTGTTGTGCTTGCACGGTTGGAATTTTGAGCACAGAAAAATACTGAAAACTCGCGACTACCAGAGACTTCATTGAGTTTAAGTGAGCACAATATCAGCACTTGTATGTATGTGATTGCAATTCCATGTTTATGTTTGGGAAATAATCTCAGGTGTGCTTTCAGGGATGAATCAAGGATCAATTCCAGAAGGACTCTTATTTTGAAATTTATCATTTTTATGTGAACAGCCACATTGTATTTATATTAATATTTTAGAATTATAGGAAGCAAGCTGAGCAACAAGAACAAAATAGGAAGGTTATCTGAGAAATGGGTTTTTAAATGCATTTTTATGTATTTCATTCACAATTTCTAAAAGTGTAATCTTCCAGCTGAGGCATTTTTATGAAGGAACTGAATGAGCAGTGGAATTAAAAAAAGGCTAAATAGTCTGAGAGCAAGGTCAGATCTGCCACACAATGGGCCCTCTGCTAAAGGTTTAGAGTATGTGCAAGGTGAGAGGGTGTGTGTGTGTGTGTATGTGCCCTGAAAGATATAATCAACCCAGAGCAATAACTCGTTCTGTGCCAGGGCAAATATTGATCTATCTTTTCATTTCTCCTACCATCTGCTGTTAAACAGGCATAGATTTGTTTCTTTTCTCTATGGCCATTTTCCCCATAAAGGCAATTACCTCTCCTTCGTTGGACGTGAACTTCCTGTCTTTCCCACCCCGCCACTCTTTCACAACATCTATCCACCCTTTGCTCATTTCTCCCATGCCCAAAGGTCAAATACAAACCATTCAGAGCCTGTGTGACCATTATGTTGGTTAAACCCCTGGATATAACCATTATTCAAGAGGAAAATGATCAGAACTGACCTTAATATCACACCAGACAGAGCTCTACCAAGGCTCCTGCCTGATAACACTTTTGCAGTGTGCAGAGTGAACAAGAGATCAGTTCAAAATAATTGGTGTGATTTCTCTGGAGAGAAAACTCCAAACAAGGCTATACTTTTTAAGTATGATTAAAGGGTAAGTATAGTGATACTCATATTTTCCTTGTGGTCCACAAATCCCATGAAGAGATCAAAATCAATGCTGAATTGATTATTCTAGCAATTATTGTCTGTGTATCTAAAGCCTGTAGCTTAATGCTCTGTACCATAGACCGTCATGTGTTGTACTAAAACAATTCAAAACACATCAGTGATTCACCCTCTTGCACTGGGTGACATGCTCTTTCATTAAAACTTACATGGGTATGGTAAATTTTTTTTTGACTCAGTCCCACTGTACACTGTCTTGCTGCATTAAATATCACTATCTCAACCAAATCTGCAACTGGAAATAAACCCAAACCATTACAGCATTTACTTCTGTTTGCATAATGTTGACTAAAAACTACAGTTCCGAGTAGTTTTAGGTAATGAAGTAAATATATACCGTATATGTAACCAGCAGGATTAGTGCCAAGACAGGAATAAAGATTGAAAGAAGGACTTCTGCACTTCTCGTTTTTTCATTGCAATTGTTGGCAAAAACAAAAAAATGGAACATGGCCAGTTTCAAAATGCCAAAAATTGACTGGTTCCAGCTTCTCAATCTTGAGGATTTGCTGTTTTTCTCTGTTATATATCATTGTAAATTGAGTAAAATGAATATCTTTGGATTTTGAACTGCTGGTTAAACACAACAAGCAATTTGAAGACATTTATATACTATTTTATGACATTTCATGGAACAAATTAATAATCAATTAATTATAAAAGATAAGAGGTTTATCGATGTTGAAAAAACATTACTTGCAGCCCTAATAAATCACTGTTCTTCTAACGCTAATTATAAATAGCTAAGTTTGTAATTAATTCAAATCTAACTTCTCCTCTCACCTACCCCTAACACCTCACCTCCCCAACGGCAGGGTCCTGCTCCCCTAGTCCCACGATGATAATGCAGTCAGCCTGACGGATGCACCGCTGTGTCCACGGGGTCAGTGTGTAGTCCGTCTGGTAAAGAACGATACGATGGATGTCTTCCTGTTGGCCCAGCCAGCTGGACAGACGGTACTCGTGGACACTGAAGAGAAAAGGAGTCCATTAATGACTGGTGGCATTGCCTGTCTGGCAGCACATAGTAGATCCATTTTCCTGCTGTGCCAATAAAGCATACTTGAACTGAATTTAATGAGTCAGAAAAAGGGAAAGTCCACAGAAAAAATAAAATGGACCACACAGCAGTAGGACAGAGGAAAAGATTAGATGTTGTGGACTGTTCTGCCACAAATATACCTGTCTAGTGCTGCAGCTCCAAGTCGCTGTTTGATAATATCACTGGTCAGCAAAAGAGTGGGACCTGTATGTGATAGATCACATCAGTTACAGTCAATGTCTGGTTGAAACACTTGATTAAACCCACTTGATTTAAGTCACTGCTCTGACAGTCACTTCCTAAAGAATTCAGTGCTCATTATTGTGAAAACCTTAATTCAATTTTAATTACTGGTAACCTGTATTGTCTTACTTGAGCCAAAGCACACACAGCTTTATTGTCAGCTGAAAGGAAGTGTCCTGGGGGCTCAGACCCAGTTCAATTTAGGGACGGACGTAAACAGGAAGTCTTTACCTATTGCGATAAGTGCATGCTGCAGCTCCAGGGTGAAGGCAGTGAGAGGTACCTCCTCTGACACAGGCAGGACTGTCACAGTGGAAAGGTTGGAGGCTTGGTTCCCTGCATCCCATTTACTGCCTGGAGTGTGGAGGGCCAAACTGCGAGCTGGGGAACGAAGTACAAATTAGTAAACCTCTGCTTCAGCAGTAAGCTGTGTTGAGCGCCAAAACCAGTGGGACAACCCTAAGGTACCCTTAGTGCTGGCGAGGCGGGTACATGTGTTGAAACAGGATAAGCCAAAACCAAACATTATGGACAGCAATGCACACACAGACACACACACCTGTCAGAGGACCATTGACCTGCTGGAGGATCTTCTGTCCAAGTAAGTGGATCAACCTGGTGACAACCTGAGATGCACAAACATTTTCCAAGCAGCTCTGTTAATCATCAAGCAGACAGCTGCAGCTTCCTCACCATGTGTATAGCAATGCTTCTTTGAAAATGTAATTCATGTACAGTAAATTGATCTTGATTTTATATTCAAAATGTTAAGAAATGTAAAAGAAAAATGGAAATAATTTTGGTAACCCTTTACCCACACTATTGTCCAGTTGAAGATTCATTATTCAAGCTGCTCATTGTTTGAGACAAGGCTCAATCAACTTCATTCCTTTTTAAAGCAATCGATTTCATTCATTTTCTAAGCTTGCTGTTCAAGAAAAATAAATTGTGGTTTCTCATTTGCTGAATTTAACTTAACACTTGAGGTTCACCCTACCTGTGGGAACTTCCTCTTGATGGAGCTGAGAGCTCCTTCTGGTAGCTTGGCCAGTTCAGAGTCTCGTACAGCGTGCACTGTGGTGGCTCTGTTCTGATGGGTCAGGGCTTCCACCTGCAGAAAAAAAAAGGACACATCACACTGTTAATTTGGTCAGAAACAAAAAGGTTGGTCCCAAGTGAAAAGAAATCTGAATCATTCCTAAACATTACAGCACATATTATGATGTAAAGAAATAATAAAGACAACAATAATTTACAGAATGTCCCATTTAAAAAAATTAAAATAAAATAAAAATGTATGTATGTAATTTAAGATTTAAGTCAGTGTTAAGTTTTAATTGTCCATGACTGCTGAGCCTTGAACTGTCACTTGTAAAATTTGCAGAGTTGACTAAGTTAAAAAAAAAGAAGCTATAAATAAGATTTCTCCATCTCATCATCCAGACCTGACGTCAACAGAGAAGTGCTAAATATGTCTCTGAATGTTAGCCACCTTTCTAACAATCTTATTCCCACCATCACAGAAGCTGCAATGACAGCTTCCCTGCTCCAGGTAACAGTAACCATAGCACCCATCAACCCAGATTTTATTAGAAACATCATCATGGCATGAACGTCATGGCAGAGACCAGTCAGAGCAGCCAATGGGAAAGTGAGTGAAGTGTAACAGTGATATTGCTTGACAAAACTGATACTAGTCTACATTAGTATCCAAATTAGTATCTATTTTTAGATGTTAACCCATTAAGGACCAGGACTGGGAAATATATAATGACATGTCGTATATGCTTGGTAAATGTTGCTATGCTGATATGCTGGATAGCTTAACAGGTACTAGATACAGACTTTCTTCTTACAAAAATGTAATCAAAACAAACAAGATATGAAACGACCAGACACATTCCCTCCGGCAGACTGACTAGTGATGTTAGTGCAAACTCCTGTCTAAATGTGTTTGAAGTTGTCTCAAAAAGAGCCTGAGACCAAGTGTTTTTTTAATGATGTATCCTGAATAAAAGTTTCTGAGTGTAAGTACAGCATGTGAGGATAATATAGATTAAGTGTTATCTTGATTATTTTTTAGTTAAATGCCATTTCAGCTGGCTTGCAGCTACTGGTTAGATACATTTTCACCCTATATATTCCTAACATGTACTTCATAAGATGTGTTTTACTCACTGGCACTGGTCTTATGTTCATGCTTTTGTAAAACACACTGGCGGCCTGTGTTTTGTCAACAGTATGTACTAACAGTGAATATGCTATGAATGTGCTGATTAACTATTGTTCATTTTAATGATCTTCCATTATGCATATTCAAATATGCACATTTTTGATAGATCTTCAAGAAAAACATTGTTTATGCTGATCTACAGTCATCAATATTTATGAAGCTACTTGAAATGAAAACAATATCAACATAGTGCACACACAGTAGACATTCATAATTTGTCACCCACTATCCAACATCTGTCTTCCCCCTTGCTATCATTTTCCTTACCACTCCAATCAGGTCACCACGTCCATACTCTCCTATCAGCTCCTTCTTGCCATCCTCCTTCATGATTACAGAGCGCAGTCGACCACTCAGCACTATGAAAGTGCTGTCTGATTTCTCTCCCTGCCTGAAAAATATACAGATAAATTCACTGCACATCTGTAAACAAGTTTGTGACCCAAAACCAAATTTAAGATTTGAGTTGACTTGTTTGGAAAGGATCTAAAAAATACTGACTGCTCCCACATGAATACAGAAGTCCTTGTAGAGTTGGTGTTATTTTCCAAAAACCCTTTTTTTCAAAAGATACAAAGCTATCAGTAAAATACCTGTAGACGGCCCTGCCAGCTTCCACGGCCATCCAGTCGAGAGCAAAGTCTATCTGTCTGACAAAAGAAGACATCCTCCTCACCACTGTATGAGCAACATTCAGCACTACTTTTGGCTCCACACGCATTATCCTGAGGAAGAGAAAAGCATCAACAGACAAATGAGGTCAAAGAAAAAGAACACACCACTAATTGTTAGGTGCAAGTATGAATACACTTTTTTGCATGGATGAGAGTGTATATATACGTTAACGTGACTGACTCATAGAAGTGGGTTTTGGAAATGGAGAGGAAGCTGCAGTCTCGCTGGGCTCGGACTGTGAATATGAGGGGCTCTCCGGTCAGGACAGCAAGTTGACCGACAAGCTCTCCGGGGTGCGTCACAAACAGACGTGTCTCTTCTTCTCGGTCAATCATCCGCTGGTAAACATGGAGGAGGCCAGAAATCACAAACTGGATGCTCACCTCCTAAAGCATCAAGAGAAAGAGAGAAGAGCAAACATTTGACAATCTGAAGATGAATGCCAAGACTCAGGTGTGCTAATGGGACACCTTGATCAATCATCAAGTTGAAATTTTATTTCACAGTAATATCACAGCATTAGCTTTACTTTTCTAGCATCTCATTTAGATATGAGAAATTTCAACAGCAACATCTTGATATGCAAATTTTATCACACCAGAATTACATCGAAAAAATAAATAATACTATTGAACCACTGCAGAGACCTATATTTGAGCACGTCATTTGGGACAATAATTATCTACTTGCTGCCAAATTAAGTGTGCTAAAATACAGTAAACAAATAAAAGACACAACGCTCTACCAGTGAACCCCAACCCATGGCTGCCCCTGAAATGCCTCTACATCTGTCAGGGGAGATATGCCTCACAGTTTTAAGAACCACAGCACTAAGGCATATCAATAATAAGGAAAAAAAATTACAATTACAGTTCTGACCTGATCTCCCTGACGAGCCACCACAGAACCAGCTTTGACATGATGGAGTGTCACTCTGCCCTCAAGGAGAGTTGGATCCTGCAAAAGAAAAATATATCCAGAATATCTGTTTATTATAAAAAGACACTAAGCTCTCCTGATGTAGACCTGCAGTAGGAATTTCCCATAAAGTATGTCACATTGCACAACATGGAGTACAAGCAAAATTATGATTTTGCTTTGTTTTAAAATGATGTAATCCCTGACGTATTTATACCAGTTGATGTTAATTTTCTGTGATCAACCTCCCACCTGCAGCTGGATGATTCCCAGCAGGTCCTTCTTAGCAGCCTGGAAGATTGTGCCGCTCTTACTGAGGTGGATGGCATCAGAGTGCCCCCCACTGTCTGTGTAGTGAAACACTTCAGAGGGTGTATGCAGCATTGTCACACTCTTCTTCAGGCTGGACTAGTGACACAGACATAAGAGAGCGACTAATAAAGCAGAACATGACAAACAGCAGCGTCAGATGCAGTGGATGCTGGGATATGGTGTTATATCTACACAGCCAACCTCTGATTCAAAGGAACAGGGTGACATGGCAGGGAAGTCTTACCTTTTGAGTGACAGGACTGGATGGAGCCTCATCTATAGTGACCCGAGCTCGTTCACAAGCCATGTTCAGGTCATTACCTATAAGGAAGAGGATTATGAGTTTAAGTACGTCTGCATGCGTCTGTATGTGTCTGTCCCTGCTTTCAGAACAGTGACGATGATAAGTCTGTACAGGATATTAATACAGGCATATGGCATTTGGTGATCGCCTCTGTTCAAGACACTGACCCCCACCTGCGCAGTCTGTCGGCATCGAGATTGAACGCAACTTCCTGTAGCTGTTTGGAGGGCTGTCCTTTACAGCATCTGTATAATGTAAAGTGAGGTTCCAGTACTCGATCAGTCTCAGCACAAAACACAATTTTAAATGTATGTTGAAAATGATATCTGTGTGACAATGTGACCTGTCTCTGTAGGGCTCTCCGTGGTCCCAGCAGATAACTCGTCCTGAAAATGCAGACGACGAGTTGTCTTCCCAGAATTTGCCTCTCCAATTACACTGTTTATATTGGACAAGGGTACCGCCTGGCTGTCCTGTCAATTAGCAAACAAAACAAATCAGTTAACAGTCCATATTTTAGTTAGTCAGGACTACAGTTAAAAGTGCAGTTACCCTAAAAGGGTTTATTCAAAAGCCATGGGACATTGACATAAAAGATCATCACAAATTACAAATTTCTAGAAAAAATAAGTGTGGGTGAGTGGGTAAAGCACAGCAACAACACTGACAGTTTAGGTGCTTTGATTACAATTGCAAAAAATAAAATAAAAAATAGTATGCAGCCAGATTCGTCTATTAAAAAATTTAAGTGAAACAACTTCTCAACAGAGTGTTCAATAGAAACCAAGTGGCCCAGTTTTGTGAAAAAACTGTTTCTGAACATCCACAGTTCAGACTATCATACCGTAGTAATGATATCCAAATACTATTTTTTCCAGGGGATGCCAGTTGCGTTTATAATATTTCAATCTGTGATATCCCGTGGAAGAACACGTAATGGTATTTAATTTATTAGTTATTTGCATTAATACTTTTCTAAAGCCTTCAAAAAAGTGGACGCACTTCCACATATTTCCTTCCAGAAAGCACAACACTAAAGAATATTTTTGGTGATCATGAATGTCAGAGCCAAGCCAGGTTTCAAGGGTGCTGGTCTTGTAATCATTTTTATTCATTTTCACTTCAGCTTTATGAAGGACTGTAAGTTATGACACTGTGCTTAATGTTGTGTGAAATTAGCTAGCATGTGTGACCCAGTGTGTATGTGCCCTTCTGTGCTTGTTTATGTACAAATTTAGAACCACTGGTGCTTAGGTATTCAATGAGAGCCTTGCTGTGTGAGTGTGTGTACACACAAATAAGTGTGTACTAATTAATTTCCCTCCTACCGGATTGAAGAGCTCAGTTGTCAGGCCCAGATAGTTATGTAACGCCAAGAAGGTGACTCTTTGGAGGCGCACCATGATTATCTGCAACACACATCACATCAAATATTGAGGTAAACAGAGCAGAACATATTCTTCATCAGATTGTAGTTACATCCAAATAGGATCGAAATGACAGCATTAATTTTGTTCCAGAGGGAGGAGAAATTGTCTCAAGGAAAAGAAACAATACATACTGGTTATTTATTGTTAGGCAACCTGTTACCTGAATGACGCGCACAAGTGTCTCTGGGTATTTCTTAAAAACAGATTCAAAGGCCGATGCAGGTAAACGTAATATAGTGGAACGAGTTGCAGCCCGTGCCAGTACAGTCTTATATGGAGCTGGATAACCCTGGCAAAGGCAAGAAAACAACTGTTAGAAAATGAGCAGACAGAGGGCGCTAAAATCTCACCTCCACCTTCGACCTCAGTGTTGATGGCCACCTCATTAGAATGGTCCACAGAGTAATTAAGGCATTTTACCTCTCAATTTTATAACTGTATGAACTTGTACTTAGTGCTTGCAGCATTTTAAACCTGAAGCATGATTAAATGTACAAATGCTGTCAAAAGTCTGACGACATCACTTCAGTTATTTTCATGTTGTGATTAGTGTTAAAAATTTATATTTCCAACAAGTTTTTCTACACTATAATCCTTTCACGTTTATCAATTTTCAGTGTTTGAACTAATGGGTTAGTGTTAAATGAAATCTGATCTGAGCAATAGCAATATGAGTGGCTGGAAAATGCAAATTGTTCAAGGTGAGGACAAATTAAATACATGTTCTTGACCATCAGAGGAAGCTGAAAGGAAGTTTCATCTGAGTGGATTAGCAAAGGTATGACAGGAAGGAGAAACAAAACAGAACATGCCCTGAGCAAAATATGAGGGTATGAGGGTAATAAACGAAAAAACTGAGTTGACTAGGAAGTAGAAAAAGAATTGCTTCTAAATGAATGCATGCACTGAAATAGAGCCTGGATGGAGACACAGAGAGATCAGAGTGCAAAAGAGGACGGAAGCAGTACAAGGTAGTCTGATGTGAAGATGGAGGAGAAATAAAAAGCTCACAGTGATGATATCCAGAATACTGAGCAGGCTGTGGACGCTGTCTCCTGGGAGCACATCTTTCACCAGTGGTTCTGTGCCATCCTATTTTTAAAAAATAGACAGACACAATTAAAGAAATGACACCAACAACAGTCTTTACTCAAACTTAACTGTGAAAACAGTTATTTTGCACCTTTCAAACAAATGTACAGGATTCCAGTGGTGTGGGAGGAGAACTTCAAAAAGTAGCCATGACGGGGAGAGGTAAATTAACTAAACTATGGAGTGCGATGCCACTCATGATTTGTACATAACAGAAGCAAGCACCAGACATGAAAATACATTTATATGCAGATAAAGGTGTGAAGTGCTGCCATTTTTCATCTTCTTGTGTTCTTAAACAGCAGAATGCAGAATCTAGTTAAATATTACATTACCTGTAACTGTCATATCCTGTTCATATTTTTTCATGAGCTATGCACAATGGGTATTGGAAGGTAGTGGACAACAATGAAACTTACAGAGGGCTAAGTGTGCACATGCCCTTACTTACTTTCATGTATCCCAGTGTGGGATTCATGTTTGCTACAGTAATGTACAGTAATGACTTTAAACTTATTTCATTGAGTTTATCACCCTGCCAAAAAGCAAGAGCCTTGTAGAAGCAATTTTAAAGCTTTTCTGTTTGAGATTTTTGTGTATTAACAATCATCAATAACTGCATTTACACACAAATACAGCAAAAGAACAGCTATATTACAAAACCAAATTAATTTAGTCTGAGAAGACCGTCAACTGAAAACCATCATGTTATCCACATACGTTCTCCTGGATACAGAGCTCGAGTCGTCCATCCTGCACCACGTAGATACTATCATCATCGTCTCCTGGCCTGAACAGACCTTCGCCTTCCTGCAGCTCAATAAACACCATGTGGCGACACAATTCCAGGAACAAGGGCTTCTCAAAATGACCCAAAACCCTAGAGCAAGTTGCAGAACAAAGACATTATGAACAAATAATGGAAGAGGCTAAACCTGTACAGAAGTTGTTTATTTGTCTACCTGACATTCTTCAGCATGTAGAGGACCTCAGAGGGCAGGTTTGAGCTCTGCACATCAAACTCTGTTAGATCAGCCTCCAGCAGTGAGGGAGGGGGTTCCTTGGGCTGCAGGGTGGGAGGGTCTTTACGGATCCTAAGGATTCTGTTGAGAAGTACAGAAAAATTATTCAACAAATTCCAATAAATCAATAAGCTCAACAAGGTTCAAAACAAATCTAAGGAAATGTTTCAGGTTTTACTTGCACACATAGAATTTTTTTTTTTTAAGTATTAATAGAGCATACTTGCGAGCTATGCTCAGAACTTTGGTTCTTTTGCGTATGCGCTGCGGTTGCTTTGATACTGAGGTGGAGGTGGGGGGAGGAATCGAGGAG
This sequence comes from Trachinotus anak, assembly GCF_046630095.1. Taxonomy (NCBI): domain Eukaryota; kingdom Metazoa; phylum Chordata; class Actinopteri; order Carangiformes; family Carangidae; genus Trachinotus; species Trachinotus anak. The sequence continues at coordinate 12,476,496 of NW_027273879.1, read as the reverse complement.
AGCGTCTGGACCTTAAAAACAAGAATACAGAGACACATTTAGTTTCATGCTAAGAAAAAGTAGAAAATTCTATTTTGTACTGCACAGGTAGTAAAAATACATACCTAAATTACCTAAATTGTGTATAAAGATGAATCTACCTGACTGCACATGTATGTGTGTGAGTGTGAGACAGAGATGGAAATAGAGAAAACCTTTCGCATTATCTTCCTTCCATAGAAGAGCACTTTATCTCTTTTTCTGAAGCGATAATGAGGTACACCAGGCTGTTGTTCACCTTGTTACACAAGCCAAAAACAAAATGCAGATAAAGTCATGTTAAGACCACATTCTGGAGAAGATTGAAGAGGCTATATATATATATATATATATATATATATATATTTGTATTTCCCTAAAGAGACCTATTATTTTAAGTACACAATAAATAAATGAAAGAAATATTACAGCCTCAGAATAAATATGAGGTTCAGGAAGTGGTTGGATAACTCACGAGCAAGCTTGAATCTCCTGTAAAGGAATAGTACCACAATGCCAATCAGTGATACTGCGACTGCAGCTCCAATCAGTACACCGGTGAGCTAGAAGACAGACAAGAGTATTGCAACAACATATGGTAACATGAGAAGGCACTGAAGTCTAGTTGCACACAGCAATGTGCATTTAAATTGTCCATTTACTAACATTATCCTTCAAAGTCCAAAGTTGTGTCCCTGTTGAATACTACGTACTTATTCTAAACAGGTTTTGAGAATGTAGTGTTAGAAATAAAGTGACTAAATAAATTCGCAAAATACCAAAACAAGCTAGATGTAAGTGTGTTGTTGATGTGCAACACTGTGCTACGTTGAAATATGAAAAAGAAAATGCTGCTCACTGCTGGGGGAAAAAAACCCAACAAATTTTGAACAGTTAAACAAAGAACAAAGCAATGAACAAATAAATACAAAAGAACAAATAAATATTAGATCTTAGGTAAAACACTTTGCAGTCTGTAAAGTTTAATTGGCACTAGCACTCCAAACATACGGATTGTTAGTACATGGTACCGCATGGTAGTGATTTCTTGTTCTCTAACTGGAATTAGCTGTGTACTATGAAATTTATAATACATATCGAAAACACATAATATTCTATGACCTTGGGACATAGCACAAGTTTTTGACTTGGGATAACTTTATATTCAAGGTTAAAACTCCTCACTTTTTGTACATGAACAGATAGAAGTCTTTAATCTCATACTTGAGGAAGGAAATGTTGAATAGGAAAAAAATGTAACATAATTGTAGTAAACTAAAATAAAATGTGGTCTTGACAGTTATCAGTTATCTATTACCAGTTGAGACACGCCTACTGAACGTAGTTCCCTGCCAATTATACTAAACAGGGGATTGGGAGGGACTATATGGTGGATTATATCATAACTTTCAATGAAAGTGAAAACCGGGAAAACCTCTCAATCTGCCAAATTCAGCTTGTTGAAAGCAAAGGCTGTCAATGACTGGTATTTCATACCATGGTGGTCTGCATCCTCTCCTCCACAAACTGTTGCACCCGTGCTCTGATGTCATTTTTGCTGTTCATCAGCACCTACAACACAGGTTAGGTTAGCACAGAGTCTGACTGACTCAACTGCTCATGAGCTGCTACGTCTGTTGTTTCACACATGTTTTAAAAGAAACTGTGGCGCTTACTGAACTGGCCCATCTGCACAGGTCTCTATCATCCTCTCCACGGCAGTCCATCCTGTAAGACAACATTTCTCATTAACGCTACGCCTGGGACCCACACACGGAGCGACACTTGGATACAATCGCAAATGTAGTCAATCGAGACAGTAGCGATATATGTGAGAGGTTAAATTTCATCACAAGTTCTTGGAAAAAAGGGAAACTGTGAAAAGGAGAACATGGATTTGTGACTTAGCAGAACTCCGCCTGCCACCCTCATCTACTGGCTCCCCTGCCTTTATTTAAATATAACTTAATGACATAACAACTCAACGACAAGCTAGCATAATTAACCAGCGACAAATTAACTCACGGTTCATGTTGTTTATTTAATATTTTCTCAACGTTAGCTATACCCTACCGTTAGCTAATATAACAGCTAGCAGCTGTCTGGTTGATGTCAGCCGTTTAACCAGTTATAATGAATAGCCAAAGTCGACTATGCTGTGCTGACTGTACAGAAAACACAAGGCTTACTTTTCGAGGATTTCTGTCGCGCTGCTTTAGGCCAGTAACATTTCCACACCTACGATGGAGCGAAGTTAGCAGGTAGCTAACAAAGTTTTCAGTCCGTGGTCACTTGCTTAGCACCGCCTATGACTCCACGTCCACCAATAGCGTTATGGATGTCTGCCGTTGCCTTGGTACCGCTTAAAGCAATCAGCCAATCAGGAGCCGAACAGCCACATCATGGTCTTCCTGTTTACAACATTAAAAAAAGGGGCTCTCCTAACAAAGACCTTCTGCACCATAACGTTTTAACAAAGATATTCTATCTAAACTATACTCTAAAATAAGGCTTTTAACAGTGTTTGGTCAGAAGCACAGTGAGACAGTATCATTTACTGTAAGCACTGTTACAGATAAAACCTTAAAGCTGCAGTGGTGGAAAGGTACTAAGTAGCCCACATTTACTCAGGTACTAATTAAAATGCTGTTGCAATGCTTAAAAATGCATTAAAAATCAAATTAATGAGATAAGAATAAAATAAACAACTCAACAGTAGCCTATATAAAGTAGCTAGTTACGATTACCACCACCTTGACCAGTTACAATGCTGCTTACATGTTAATGCCTTTGTGATGATGATAATCCAATGATATAATACAGCCTATAAATAACAATAAAACATTAACAGATGCAATTTTGCTTGTGGAATAAAGGAATGAATGAATGAATGAATACTTCAGCCTCTTATAAAATGTTTATTTTATAACATAAATGTTTAAAATATATATTTTAGATATCTCATGATTCCATGATAATACGTTCCTTCTTTTACGCTTTTATTAAATTTGTGTGAAATTATTTCTGTTTCTGGAGGAGGAGAGACATGGAAACACATTCCTACAAGAAAAGGTTAAAAGACAGACAGACACACACGTGCAGTCATGCAATATATACACATTTTCATTCAGCACAAATGTGTACAGATTTGCTCCTTTCCTGAAAAAGATTATCTCCCTACCTCTTTATTTCTTTATTCCCTCATCCAAACTAGCCTTATAACCTCTAACAGTCAACATTTTTCATTTTAATATTTATTATTTTATTATTATTTGCATCATTATTTTTATATACTCTCATTCATTATTCTCTTTCAATTGATTAAAAAGTTGGAAACGTGGACATTGATTCTGTCCTTGTATCCTCTGTCATGGTGACAAAGGTTATTTGTCAGTTTAAAAAGTGTGTGTCTGGCTTATCCATAGCAATTTGTTTTTAACTTTCTGAATGTGTAAAAAGACATAAATCTAGATTCTGTTTCACCAGATTCACACATACATAATTAATTATCTGCAATTAACATTAAGTAAATGCTCAGACACAATACATGCGTGTACAATAAGACATAACATTAAATATTCTGTGGGATTTACAGTGCTTTCTCACTTTTACAGGGACTGAGGAAGGAATCCACATCAGTATAACCAGAGCATGCCACAGTACAAACAGTATACAGTGTACAAGAACAAATTTGAAGCTACTTTGAAGTAACAACAACACTTTTTATAGAAATATAATAAAAACAACTCGTTATTTTCACACAAATACGTTTACAGACATTTTGCCACCTTTTCTCTGTTGTTTTTTGGCATTTTGATTCTCCTCTTCTCCTCCTGTTCTAACTTATACTGCCTCATCACTGCCCCTTGATTTATTTGTTTAGGTACTTGGCAACAGACTGGTAGGCAATGAGGATCTCTGAGTCATTTGGGCAGGTGTAGCGAAACTCATCTTGTTTGTAGGCGTTCTCCAGGTAACGTGTCAGACCTTTCAGCTCTGTAGGGATGTCAAAGTCACGGTACTGCTTACAGACAACCTGGAGGAAGAAGGATTGAAAGATTATGTTACTTGCAAAAACACATCAGTGGAATTTAGATAAAATATTGGAGGGAAATGTCATTGCTATTTTGATAATGCCAATAACATTGAATCCAGAACATTAAACTCATTTTACAGTAAGTCCTCTTCACCATTGAGATGATAATGAAGAGATTTTTGTCCTTCATGATGGAAATAAAGTTTTTATACAGTGAGTGCTATCAAACTCTGCTCACCTTGACAATGTTGAGCTTGGGAAGCAAGTTACAGTCTGCCAAGGTGAGGGTGTCACCATCCAGGTAGAGGCGTGAGGACCCAGTGGCATCCGGGTTCTTGTCCAGCTCATGGGGGAGAGGCGTCTCTAGGTACATGTTCAGCTTCACCAGAGTTGATAGGAATTTCTTCTCTAGCACTGAAAGACAGTCAGGTGTTATAGTCTCCCTTATGTGGCTACATATGAAACATCATATACTGTAAATTCATTTTTGAACTAATGCCCTTACTGTCATTTAGACTGGGAACGGGATTCTTTATATACGCTGAGAATTTTCGGAAGATGTCTTCTCCAGCACCATTGGACTCTTTGTATCGACAGCACAATTTTGGATACCTGCCAGTGGTAGAAACAAAAAGGTTATTGTGCTGGTGAGTGTGTGTTGGTGCAGAAATGAACCAAATATTCAGTATTTTTCAAGAACTGAAAAATCTGAAAATAAATTAAACAACAAGCTTGTGTCTTTAAATGTCTCTGTGTGTTTGATTGAAAAGAGGATGTAGTCCACTCACTGTGGGGGGGCTAAGGTCTCCTCCAGGAACTCCTCAATCTTGTTGGTGTCTGTTTTGACCTCATCGTTATAGATAAGGAAGGGAGGCTGAGAGCCTGGGGCCAAATCCTTCAACACATCAGGTGCCCTGCAACAGAGGCCAAACACAAGCATCTCTTTTACATAATAACTGACTGTTTCCTCTAATTGTCTTTAGTTGCATTTCCTTATTCCCAAGTTTGTCGTTTACAGTTTGTTGGTAAATTAACAACAACATTTATTCTCACCATTTAATCTTATTTTGGTGCTACTGTTTCTATGCCTGCTTCTTACTGTTCTGTGAATTCTACTTCCTATTAAGTGGAGTTTGATCTTGCTGGAAAGGTATGCCTCTTATCTGTGTTTGAGCTAAAATGGATGAAGGACTGAAGTCCAGTTAAGGAAACAGTTAAACGTGAGTTGTTTTTTTTCTTTCAACCATTACACTTTCTTTGCAGTCACCATGAAACACAAGAGGATGGGAACGAAAGGTTGAACCCCAACAAAACATAATCCAATACAATAGTCCTGCCATAAATGCAACCTTCAAAAAGCTTTAACTGGGTTGAGATTTCATCAGAAAGCAGCTTAGTTAATTATGTAAAATAAATATATAAAATTATATATTACAGATAAAACGTACACTATACTGTAAATGTATGTGTTAATGTGTCTAACCTCTCTAACCTCTGTCAGTCTCAAAGACAAGACTGAATATTTTATGAAGAATGAAAAAAAGTGCTCTTACCTCTTCATGTCCACAGTGGTGAGGGTAAAATTGACCCCTTTTAACCAAAGAATCATGAAGAGTCTCTGACAGAAAGGACAGTTCCCCACACTCTCAGCATCCACACTGGCCTGACAGACAAACACACATTACATTATTAACACACACGTTTGTCACTGTTCGCAAACGCTGAGGCGAAATCAAAGCAAATACGTTTCTGAAATAGCATGCGGGGTAAGGTGTCTTGGCATTAGTGCAGTAATGTATCCAACCATACTGTGAATACCTTGCACAGGCATTCTTGTCGATCCTGCTCTGCTCTGACAGTCTGACAGCAACTGCTTAGGAATTTTAAATGGAGGGCTGGGGCTGCCTCCCACACAGATTAAATCTAGTATTTAAATGATGCTCGCCATCTCAGCTATATCATAGTATATTTTTTCCACTACAGCCTGATATTACTTAGTCACAGGCTCGTGTGGGAGCTAAGGCGTTTTGAAAGGGCAGGACACAGGTTTCCAAACTGGACAGGCCTCTTTTCAGTTTCTATTGTTCACTGATACAACAGTCCAGCACAAAGGAGACACTACAGCTGTATCATTTCAACTATAACCATGAAGTGCATTATAGTACGATCACATTTGTCTTGCCTTTAGGCGCTGGCATTTTGTAACAAAGACACTGTGAGTAGCTAGACAGCCATGTTTTAGAAGTCCCATACAATATCAGGAAATAAATAAAAGATAATCAATTAACAAAGTAACTAAGAAATACTTGATACTTGAGATTGAGGTCCACAAGGAAGCCAACTAAAGTAAGTAAGGGAAACTACTGATTTAATAGATACTGCATTTATACTGTTTTATCCACGCCTGTTATTCAGATGTCAAGCAGTTGTTTTTTCAAACACAAAACACTTCACAATTATTGTAGGTTTTACCTTAACGAAGAGTTCAATCTTCGGGGCCTCGGCCATCTTTCTTTCTCTCTTTCTGTCTTTTTCTCTCTGTCTTGTGATGTCCACCTATCTCCTCTGGATTTGTTTCTGTCACTGTGGATGCAAAGACAAGGCAGACACTTTGATAAGAAGCTGTGATTGTGAAGTTGATATTCCCATGTAATGATGTCTATGACTTTTGCAGTCTCATTCTTTCACTCACACACACGGTAACACACCCCTCTCAAGCTTTTGAAGAAACTGGTATTAAGAAGTATTACTGAAGCTTATACTCACACACTGGTTGTCACAGTGCCCCGGGTGCTAGAACACTGCTTTATCTTCACTCCACCTGTAATTTACTTTTTTAATTCCACTCTTTCACCTCTCCCTATCCTCCCTCTCTTCTCTTCTCTTTGCTGCGTGTTTCTGTTTTTTGTTCGTCTCTCACCACACCTGTCATACTTTGAGAGACAGCCTACTCCCCCTCCGGCCTTTCCAGTCTAACCAGCAAATCTGGATCTCTCCTCTCAACCTTTCAGGCTTCCAACATATTCTCTAAAAGGAATATCTCACTCTCAATCTGTTGCTGTCCCAGTTTGTCCACTTTGGTCTAAATCTGTCTCTGTCCGCCCCTGTTTTCTCTCTGTCTCTTCCTCTTTGTAAAATTGATGAGTTTCGTCAGTAGTGTAGTTGGATTATTATAGGTTGATGGTTAACTTTATTTCAAATCCTTAATGTTCAGAAAATATATGACAAAGATCCAGTAAAATAAATAAATTAGAAAAAACATTGCATATGTACAGCACCATTCATTTTGGTAATGAGTTTAAAGGTGTATAATCATTGTGCACAATGATTAAACACCATGACTAAGTTTATTTCCCTCAAGTACTAAATTTAATTACTTTTTGCATTATTTGGCTAAAAGTATGTTGACGACCAAACATTACACTCATATTTGATTGCTGATCATCTCAAGCCAAAACTGTATTATGTTGCTGTCACAGCTCCTACACTTCTGAGAGCGCTTTCCACAGGATTTGTGGAACCTGGCTGCAGGGATTTGCAGGTACTGAGTCACAAGAACATTAGCAAGGGATACTAATGTGAGGCCACAGGTCTGGCTTGTAGTTCGTGTTTCATCCCAAAGGTGTTGGATGTTGCAGGCCAGTCCAGTTCTTCCACCCCAAACTCAGACAAATGCAGTATTTTTGTGCACAGCTGCATAACTTTGTGCGCGCGCCACCGTCATACTGAAACAGGAACGGGCTTTCCCAAAAACTGCTGCCACAAAGTTGGAATCCTGTGTAAAGTATCATTGTATGCTGTAGCATTCAGATGTCTCTTAATTAGAGGAAAGGAGACAAAAGACAAAACAAAGCTATACAAAGTAACTGTCCACACACATTTGGTCATATAGCCAGTTTTTTTTTTTTTTTTATCATGTCAAAAAATCTTTCGGATTGGGGACATGGTCACGCTGAGGACACGGAAGTCATTGCCATAGAAATCAAATACCTGGCCTCACCCCCCCCATCCTCTCTCTCTCTCTCTCTCTTTCTTGTAAACAGTGTTTCTGTGTTTTGGTGTCTCTAGATCATTGCCTGCCTTCTCCTCAGTTCAGTGTGTTTGTTTTGCCTTCGGTTGCTGATCAGCGCTCATGACCTGCACAAAATGCTCTCATGTAGCAGGTATTTGCTGAGGACACAGAGGTTTCTGTGATTGGAGACAGGAGGAAGATTGTTGTCACAGGTTGTGACAGTCAGTCATTAATAACTTGTGCTGTGGAACAAGTGAGATCCATAGATTATTTAAGGTTAATTAAACTTTACTTTCTTGTAAATAATATTGTTTCTCAGTGAAAGGTGTTCTCCCTTCTAGGATTTCACACATCGCTGCTAACAGCAAAAGCTTTTCTTTATTAGTGTATGAAGCCAATGGATAATACAACATGTTAAAATCTCCAAAGCAACCATGACGAACTGAAAGGCATTTGCTGATTATCAACACCTTACTTCACTATTGTTCGAGTTGACTGTTCAAACAATCCAGAAACAAACTAGTGAATATCTCTACGATGACATTAAAAAATATATTTTGTTGTATTGTGTAATACAAGGAGTAAATCAAATAGCATTAAATATCTTTCCCCCCAAAGATTCAAGAGTTAGAGTGAAATGTTAAGCAACAACCATAGTAAGATACTAACATAAGAATGAACTTTATTTCTCCTAAGGGAAAAAATTGTGCCCAGGCTCCTCAGTATACTGCACATGGTGTAGAGTGGAATAGAATATAATACAAGTTAAAGGAAAAAATACAATTTTTGTATTGTGCAATACATAAATTAAATTATAGGGTACTAAATACAAGTAATGTGCAGAATATTTAGATATTTTTTATATGCAGATGTGTTTATATTTCAAAGATCATTTGCCCAGTGATAATTAAATGCACCAACAGCATTGGCTGGATTTTTTACAGATAAGGTAACAATGCAGGAACTGCACCAAATGGTTTTCTAATTTATTGCTTCAGATTACTAAGAAAGGAAGGGAGGAGGGAAACTGCAGTCAGTCATATTACCCACGAAAAACAAAAGACAAAGCATGACCATGCATTAATAAGGGGCATTAACTTTACCAAGTCCAACCTGAATGCATTGTCAGTCTTACGCTGTAGCACACTCCCCTCTTGTGGTCTTTATAGCATATAGCATAACTGTAAACTTTGACATGAATTTAAGCTGCAGTTTAGGATGTGGATGGCACACAGTTTTGATAGCACATGCAGAAGAAGCTGGTACATAGATAATTTAGCCCCTCTGTGGTGTGGAAAAGGATCTCTGATGATTGTTTAGGTATTCATAAGATGTGAAAGTCAGCTGGCAAAGAAAAAAACTTGTGAGCTAACAAGAATCTACAACTGCATGACTCAGTCATGTCTGCACATTTGCTCACCCAAAAAACATTTTGTAGAAATGAGGTGACAACCAGTAGTGGAATAAACATACATGTTTATAATGAACACAATGAAACCCCTTTTAGACAAAATAATAAGAAAAATTTGTAAGAAAAATGTTAGATAATACAATAAAGCAATCAACATTTGTGATGATAATGGATGAATAAAAAAGTTAGCATCAACATTATACATTTCAACAGAGCCAAAATCTCATGAGGAGTCATTTATGACCTGAAATATAACCCTTTTTCTTGAGAAATAGTTGTCGTTTCCTGCTGCTGATACTTCTGCTTGTTCATGTCTTAGAGCTAGAGGTGCCAGCCTAAGCCAGTGGAAATATGTGAATAATATTCTAAATCAAGTCTAACTTTTTAGTAGTTTTTGGCTTTTTTCCCCTCTACAGACAACAATACACTTGTTCACACAGCTTTTTGCTGCTCAGACTGGTTTGGAACAGAGTCCGAGTGAAAAGAATATTTGTAATGCAGTTTTACTTCACTGATGATGACTCACTGGTTTATGTAACCACCATCCACATTCTGCGCCATACTCTGCATTTCCTCTTTTTCCATCAGTGCACATATGCAAAGCAAATTTTACTCTATTGTTTTTACAAAGTGCTGCCATATCGATAAGGAACATATTCATTCATATTCATATTCATTAGAAGGCAGGAACTGAAGAGGGAGGGCGCAGGCAACACAATGCTGAGCTCAAATCAAGCGCCTCAGCTTCCTTAAAAGCAGCTGTCTGGTTTTTACATGGTTCAAACTCAGCTTCATGCAACCTACCTACCAGCAGTGACCAAAAATGATATCAGTGGTGACTGAGGAAGGAGCACAAACCACTCGTCTCATAAACAGGTCAGTGGCGGAAGCTTGGGGTTTTCTGTTTCTTGTATTTCTCTGGTCAATGGGGTGAGACTTATGAAATGTATTATATATCTGTCCTCTCTATTACAAGTTGTACAAAATCTGTATGTCAGAGCTTACTCTTTGCGCTTTGCACTGCCAGTGAATACATACATTCAGGATTAAAAGTAAATTAGCATGACCTTGGCACCTTCTAACCCCCATAACGCCTGGTGAAGAAAGCAGCACAGCTGCCAACGTAAAGCGTTCACCACATCCTGTTCAAAATTGTCTTTTAGTTTCAACTGTAAAGGCTAAAAAATTAATTCAATCAAATCTTGATGCCCTCATGTTTTAATTATTCTGGTTATCAAATTCTACAAAGACATGTACGTATGGTTGTCTCTGTATATCAGAACCTACTTTTTCTCATTATATAGTTAACAACCAAATTATGTTGTTTAAAGTAAAGATTTAAGACTCAAGAGAAAGTGAATGAAATAAAATGTAGCTGTGGTTTTCCTTTGAGCACCTCTGTCTAGTTTAGCAGCCTGGTTCTGCTTATTTTATGCAGTAGACTGCTAACAAATGAATTTTGTGTTAACTGCCTCAGAGCACACAATTTACACAAGACTTATTGATACAAATATGGGTAATTATAGCAATGGAGCTTGCAAACTGATGAAGGATAAGTTTAGCTCTGTTGCTTACTGCCCTGTTATAATGTGCAGAGCAGTGCGAAGAGCAGTGCAAACCTGAACAACTGGACTAAAGCAATATTAGTGAATCAGCCTCAGTAAGTATTCAGTAACAGCAGCAACATAATTTATGAGGTGGAATTTAAAGGAAAATTAAGCATAGTTTACATTATGCTTGTTCTGTTATTTTAGACAGAAAAATGAAAATAAAACAGATAATACCATCTGCTCTCCTGTAACCAATAAGAAAGTTTGAATTTTCAGGTCCCATCCAAAATTCATAATGTTCACAGTTATAGTATGAGACTAAAAGGTGCTCCTTGATAAAATAAGAAACATATAGAGGGTTATCCGTGACATCCTTCCATCTTTATTTACTGCACATTTTGCAATAGTTTTTACAGATTTGTGCAAAAATTGAAAGACTAAATACACGTGTAGTTATGAAATTATTAATTAAAGTTATTTTTTCATATGTGTGCTCAATTTTCCACTTTCATGCACACATACCCAAAAAAGAAAATATCTACCTCTCAACAGCTCTATGTCCTTAGTGTTTCTCACATCCGTCCTGATGTTTTATAAGTTCCTTATTTGTACATAGTTCAGTAATAGGTCTTTTCCTTTGTCTTACGCAAAGTGAAACTCTGTAGTATGAAGTCTGCCAGTTTCGCCATTCTGCTTTCTGTTCATCTTTAAAATTTCACATTTTCTACTGTACTTTCCCCATAGAAAACGCATACATGTAATTAGCCAATCAACTTTAAAAGAAGGGAGAGATTTATCACAAACACAAACAAATATCTGTAAGTAGATGATATTCAATTAACTATTTCTCCTTTTAAACACAATTGGATTTATTACAAAACAAAGCAATAGAAGAAAAAAAAAAAACCGAAAAAAAACCCCCTTTGAGTTTCATGAAATTCTTGTGGCCACAACCTGACAGTGAAGTTTTGTGTTTCCTAAGTGAATCCTGGTTAATTCTTGATTTTAATGATGGACGTCAATAGATGGGGCAGCAGTTATTTCTCTAAATACTCAATTTCTTTTTTCTGCATAGGAAAAAAAACAAGCTTACATTCATTTCTCTTGAGTTGTGGTGGAGCAGAGACATGTCATGGTCTCTGATTTGAGTGGGTGACGTTGAGTCATCTACACACTGGCAGCCACAAGTTGTGCTGGAGTATCTGACGGTAAGTCTCCATTCCAATGCCAATGCTGGAACAAACATGCACAATTATTCATTGTTCGTCTGTAGCTCTGAGGAAATTTATTTGCATTACTTATTAGTGTTTATACTTTACACTTAAAAGCAAAAACTGCCACACCCCAAGAATCCCCTTTTGAGTTGGTGTCTTTTCCTGTTTGTATGTCAGAACAAGGTCATGCTAATCAGCTGTGTGGTAACTTCCTTCCCCGATAAGAGCTTTGAGTAAATTTTAAATGACATGAAAACTTTCTAAGTAAAATGAAATATTGTCACTGAATGTGCAGGGGTACTTTTTATTTTGTCATTTAACATTTGCTCAAGACAAAAGGAAAAGACACAATTACTTAATTGCTCCTTCATAATACCTCTACATTTCCTTTTGTGACAGGGGAATGATGACACTAAAAAGACTCTACTCAGTTCAATGAAGAAGCACATCTTCCTCTTCTCTCTCAGTGTTTTATTGCTGTGTCTCTTCACTGAATGGCCGAGAGGATTCCAGCCTCTGACAGCCATAAATTCCATCAACAGCAGTGAAAATGTGACCACCATCTTGCTGTGGTACTGGCCCTTCAATAAATCATACAGCCTGAAGGGTGATGTGTGCTGGGACCTCTACCGCATCCCTCACTGTAGACTGGTGGACCAGCGCTCCTGGTTCTCCTCAGCCGATGTGGTGGTCTTCCACAACAGAGAGCTGGTTGAAGGCCGCCAGAAGCTGCCCTTAGATTTTCCACGGCCACCGTGCCAGAGGTGGGCCTGGATGTCCCTGGAGGCCCCTGCTCACAATGGAAACTTGCGACCATATGCGGGTATCTTCAATATGACCATAACCTACAGGAGGGATGCTGATATCATTGTACCCTATGGGGAGCTGATACCAAAGGAGGCTGAAGAACATCTGGTGGAAGACGTCACTCTGAATAAGAGCTCTCTGGTCTGTTGGGTGGTCAGCAACTACCAGAGGCGCCACAAGAGAAGCCAAGTGTACAATGAACTCAAAGCCGTTGTCCCTGTGAAGGTTTACGGGCGCTGGACGAAGACACACCTCACCTCTGGAGCCCTCTTACCTACAATCTCTCGCTGCTACTTCTATTTGGCTTTTGAGAACACAATCAGCAAAGATTATATCACAGAGAAGCTGTGGAGGAATGCTTATCAGGGTGGGGCAGTGCCTGTTGTCCTGGGACCATCGCTGACCGATTACAATGCTGTAGCTCCGTCTAATTCTTTCATCCATGTTGATCAGTTTGCATCAGTGAAAGATTTAGGAAAGTTTCTACAGGAGCTGGCAGAGGACAAAAAACGCTATAGTGAATATTTTACCTGGGAACAACGATGGAAAGTGAAACTGTACACAGACTGGAGGGAGAGACTGTGTAAGATATGTTTACAGTATAACAGTTTACCTCAGCAGAAAGTTTACTCTGACCTAGAAGCCTGGCTTAAGGCTAATAACGAGTGAGCTTGCACATTTGTGGTTTTTCATAAATTTACAAATTGTGAATTTAACCACATTTGAGACATATTTACAGACATAAAACCTTTATTTTCTGCATTGCAAACTAATTTCTCATCATTCTATGATTTGTAATACATTTTTTATGTTGTTTCTTTGCAAGTAAAGTAATTATGCAATCAGAATTAGTCAGATGAACAGAAAAGGGAAGAGAAGATGGTAGAAAAATAGGGGGAAGGGCAATTGTTATGAAAACTGTTATGAATCACATCCTCGAGACTCATGACACCTTATTTCACAAAAGTATTCAGATCCTTTGCTGTTGCACTCCAAATTGTGGTCAGGTACATCCTGTTTGCTTTAATCATCTTTGAGATGTGTCTAGATGTGACTTGACTGAAGTCCACCTGGTAGATGAATCGGCTGTATATAGTTTAGAAAGGCACAGACCTGTGTATAAAAGGTCCCACAATTTACACTGCAATTGATTCATTCAATTCATCATTTCAATTCAAAAGACTTAAAGTTAGAACAACTCCTGTTTCTGGAGTGGTCTGAAACACAACATTCAGTCCATCTAAAATTAAATCTACAGCACAAAGTGTGCAAAAAGCAAAGAGGTCTGAATGCTTTCTGTATGTACTGTGTATAACTTGCCTTAACTACTTCATATTAACAACATTGACCCAAGTGATGTAAATCTCTAGCACTTTATACCAAATAGCTGACCTCTCTGTGGATAGAAGAATAGACAGACATTCTGGGAAATAAACTTATTCACATCATTGCTGAAAGTTAGATGTGAAGATAAATCTCATGATGTATGAGAAGTGTAAAGCTAGAGCCAGCAGCTGGCTAATTTAGCTTAACGCACATCAATGTGTGTGAAACCGCTAGTCTGGCTCTGTCCCAACTTAGAAAATATAAACAGTTAGCTCGTGGTTGCAGATTGAAAGATGCTTGTAGGCAGGTTTTGTTACCTTTGGACAGTGCCAGGCTAGATGGTTCCTCTGTTTTACAGCAACGCTCAACAGCTGCTGGCTGTGGCTTCACATTTATCATACAGATTCTCATCTGACTCTCAGCTCATAAGTGTGCTTCCCAAAATGTTGAGCTATGATATCCCACTCATTAAAACACATTCTGTGCATTAATGCCCAGGCTTGAACACATATAAAAGCACATAACAGTCTGACCTAATTTAATCCATCAGTTAAATAAGTACATCTTACATACATCATCCATTGAAGAATGCTGATCCCTGGTAAACACATTGTGGTCTATACCTTTAAAAGGCAGACATTTTGGTTCCATGTTAAACTCTTTCGTATGGATGTCATCTTCCTTGAAATTACAGGAAGGATCCCCTGAACAAATACAAAAAGTAACCAATCATAATACAAATAGTTTGTATAAAGGAGACAAAGCCTCCAGCCTGAAATTGAATCCAGGATTCTTTGCACCGTCACAACTTAAGTGTCTGTGCTGAAACCAATTAAACAATCACTGTAAATTAAATGTCTTATAAATGTAACCTTTTTTTTAAAAAAAATTATGCTGTTACCATTAATAGGGTGGGACTGTGCTTAATAATCGATATCAAAATCCTATACTTGATTTATTTTATCTGTATTGTATTTGTCTTCAGTTGTCAAAAAGTCATTTCATGTTTAGTCTGTTCAATTTTATCTTCTTGCTATTTCATGTCTTTCTCCACTTCCTAATAAAAATCATAACACTCCAACATCCCAGTGTGTTCAAACCTGTGTAGAACAGGAGATATTCTCCGTGTCATGACTCAGTTTGCCATCATGCTTCGTTTAGATAAAATAAACCATCATGTCTGTTCCTCACTCCTGGTTCTGCAGGCGTTAATCAAACCGGATTGTAAATCAACATTGGCCTGGTGCAAGAGTACAGAGGCACAACAAAGGAGGGTTTACTTTTGGTGAGACATGTGCAAAGATTTACTGGGAGAAAAAGACAGTAATGCAGAAGTTTGCATAGAAAGAAAAAAGTTCATTTTGCTTGATGCAGATACACATTTAGGTTTAGGGTGTTATGAGTGGAAACATCCCAGTGTAGCCAATGTTTCAATAAATTATAATTAATTTACAATCTTTTGATGAAATTTGTTATATTGAACTAATTGCTAGAGTCAAACTTATGACTGCACTCTTACAGTAAATATTCAAGTGAGTTATTCATAAGGCAAGATCATCTTACCATTGATACTGAAGCAACTCTGGTGCTATCAAAGATTATTCTAATGTTTAAGTGGCAACTTTAAGTTGGCTCTTAATAATTTCATGGTCACTCAGGGATTCAAAAGTCACGTGAGGTATTGTGAAGGATAATAAGTGACATTTAATGTCTTCATTACTAAAACTATGTCATTGGAGTAAAAAGCAATTTAAAATACAACTCCAGTGAGCAACACTCAGACGACTCAACTTAGTATCCAGTGTTATTTCATCATTTACATAAAAAACCCTTTACAATAAAATCAAAATGAGGTGTTTGAATACAGTCCGTCAACTTGAGAATGGTTGCTTGAGTCAGGTCAGACTCATCTCACTGCCATTCACCTGAGACATTTAGAGAAAAATATTGACGGTGTGCAGAGGTAGACTTAGCAGCTAAAACATCTGTGAGTAACAAGACATTTGTCACATTCCCTCAAAAATATTACTATGAATCTCATCACCCCCCCACACTGATGCCAAAATATTTGCTCAAGGAATTCAATGACAAACAATAGGACAAGATTTGGGTTTGGTATACAAACAGGACATATTTTTAAAAAAGAATATTCAACATTACAAAAGCAACTTGTGCAAAAATAAATGGAAAAATTCACCCAATAAGAATTTATATTTTCCATTTCAATGGAAGACAGTTTAGACAAATACTGCAGCTGCTCTTTTCAGATGGGACACAGAAGTATTGCACAAATATTGACCCAACTGTCTTTGATGAATTGTGTTTAAAGAGGCATTCCTCACGCAGTGATTCCCTTGATAACCCAGGTCTTTCCTCCTCTCCACCACAGAAAACCTCCCCAGGATTTAGCATAAGAGGAAGGAATACCCTGGTTCTTTAACCCTGCTCATACTGACACCATGGTCGTTTCACACCTGTGTTAAACTGTAGTACTAAAACCTACTTACTGTTTGAAAACTGCAATAATTAAAGCCTATGGAATAAGTTACTATGAATAATCCAAGAACACAAAGGCACATTTAACATTCAGTTCAAAGCAGTTGTTGGTGTGGAGTTTCAGGTTGTGGTTGGAGGATGTGGCCCATGGCAATTTGTTCAGTTTCCATGTAAGAACAAAAACAAGAAGCTACTTTGATCCCTCTCATTGCTGGAGCCAAGAGAAGAGCGTCCTCCCTTGATTAGTTTTTATCATGAGATCCACCGATATTATCGGCCAATCAGGTGATTGGATTCAAGGGCTCGTCTCCAGCTTGAGTTGGGATTGGATAGAGAGGCTCGGGAAAGTAATCTATGGATTTGGGAGGGAGTACCTGAGCATGTTTATCCAGTCAGGTGACTAACAAGTCCGGGGTGAAGGGCTTGTTTCACGATGTCTGGCCGATGAAGTTGGGGCATGTACAGTGTGGGAGGAGGGGCTCCAGGATAGCTGGAAGCAGGATAGCTCTGACTGGGAATGGGGGAGGGAGCCATGTTCAGTGGGGAAGGGCTCTGCTCGTAATACTGGCCGTCACACTCCTCATCCAGCGGTAAAGCCAGGCGCTTTCCTTTCTGTCTTCGGTTGCAGAACCAAACACGCACCACCTGCCAAGGACAGCATTAGTCATTTAAAACTGAGACCAACGTGACACATTCTTTAGAAGGCAAACTCCTTCACTTTTGTACTTACGTCTCTCTCCAGGCCCAGATCGTCTGAGATGTGTGTGATCTCCTGGGTGTTGGGTTTGGGACACTTGATAAAGTAAGACTCCAGAGCAGAGCGAACTGCTCCCTCCAAACTGGTCCTCCTCTTCCTCTTTCTGGTGTCAACAAATACTCTCTCAATCTTGTACATCTGGGGAATGAGAAATATGTGAGCACATGTTTGTGTAGTGTCAAATACACCATTAATTATGAGGACGTGTGTGCCGTACAATAAGCACTAACTAGGACCAGTTATGTAGGCTACTGTAGGCCTTTTCACATGAGCGAGGTATGGAGGTTTAGGTTCAAATAAGGTTCCAGTAATTACTAAAAAGCCAAATTACAGCCACTAGAGGGCATATAACACTTCATGAGAACAGAGCTTTGATACAGGTTAGCTCAGCAGGAAGTTAGCTCAGCCTGAAAAGACCAACTGATGTTGCTGATCTTCTGTTGTCTTGTAAACTAGTCGGCAGATGTCAAGAGTTGCAGACTTACGTCCTGGGGATTATCTGAGGTCTCTGCCTCATTCAGCCATCTCTGAAGAAGGGGTTTCAGTTTGCACATGTTCTTGAAGCTGAGCTGCAGAGCCTCAAAACGGCAAATTGTCGTCTGGCTGAACATCTTGCCTACAAGCAAACACAAAACATCAGATTTCACATGCATGAAACAAGACATTTAACAAGATTTCAGGGCTGACAGATCATGGACATCCATGTAGTTTTTAGAGTAGCTCTAAAAATATCTAGGTTTAACAACTCTGAACTGAAGTGAGCACAATATGAAGTATTTCTATATGGGAACTACACTTACCATAAAGGTTACCCAGGGCAAGGCCAACATCAGCTTGAGTGAAACCCAAGGTGATGCGTTTGTGTTTCAGTTCCTTAGCAAACTGCTCCAGTTCTTCAGTGGAAAGGTTTTCCTGCGTGAAAAGAAAAATGAAAACTATTTGAAATGGACAACATTTGTAGATGGCCTATCCTATAGCCTACATAATCATCTGGGCAGATTCCTTCCATGTTCTTACCTCCTCGGAGTCGCTGCACCCGCCACTGGAGGAGCCGCTGCTACGCGTGGAAGAGGCCGGGTTCTGTGCCTGGGGTCCGGGGGCAGCTTGGGTCGTGTTGACGCTGAAAAACGCGTTTCCTGGAAGCCCATTGCTTGGGGGTGAGGGGGACATGGAAGGCGACGATGCAGAGGATGTTGAGGGATTTTGGTTATTGCTACCGGGCGGGGTGATGTGGGCGATCCCCGGCCAGAAGGACGGGTTCCAGGCCGCAGGGTAAAAGACTCCATGGGGCATGGCGGCTGAGGCTGGGGGTGTCGGGTACTGCTGACCCTTCATCTCCGTTGAGTAGTCATCGCCGGTGTCCTTCTCAGTCTTTATCTCGGGCAGTTTGATTTGCTCCCGGGTCTCGGCTATGGGGGGACTCAGATTTGTAGGCTGGGTGACTGCAGTTACGCCGGGTACCTGGCCGGTGTACTCGGGCGCAGCAAAGGGATACCAGTGCTTGGGTTGCCCAAACTCTCCAGCCTGCAGGTCGGATCCCCTGTAGTCACTGGCCACGGATGGGAAAGGGAAGAACGTCTGCGCAGAGGCCGGTGTGATGCCACTATAAGCGGTTTTGTTGTAGAGCAGGCTCGGGTCTGGCAGAAGCCCGTGAGGAAGCTGGAATGACGCAGCGCTGCCCAAACCATCCTGACCCAAAACCTGAGTGCAAGGGTTGGCCCGGCTGAAGTCATAAGGCCTGCTTTGGCCCTCCGGACTCTGCGACCTTTCAGACATCTTCCAAACGGCGTGAGGGGCTGTTAACAAACAAGGCGTCCGAAATTTAAAGTAAAAAAATAAATAAATAAAAATTAAAAAAAAAAAAATTAGCAATGGTTGATTTCAAACGTGCTCATTCGTTTCAAGTATACACACAAACCAAAAAAAAAAAAAAAAAAAAAAAAAAAAAGAGATAAGAGTAGGTGATGTCCGAGTAAAGTCCGTTTAGGGGGAGAGTTTGCGCAAAAATGTAGGCCTACGCAGTCGCCGTTTGGGTGCAACATAACCACCAATACGCCTACGACCTACTCCATGGAGTCCAGTCTTTAACACCGCCGCCACTCACCTCACTTTCAAGCTCAAATGCTCCTCTCCTGCCAAGGCCCCGCAGGTTTTCCTAATCACAGCCGCGGGTGTTGGAAAGCCTCCTGTCTCCTCGCCCATTGGCTGGCGCAGACAATTGCCCACAGCTGATGGTGAGTTTGTGAATGACCTTGATTCCTCCCAGAGTAGTGGGCGTGTTTTCACCTAAACTTTGAGCCTTTTTTTTTTTTTTTTCTTTCTTCTTTTTTTTTTATGTTTTCTGCTTTTACAGTGAAATTAAAACTACTCGCTGAAATTAAACATTACTCAGGAAAACATTAATAATTCAACAGTTTTAAGTCACATTAAAAAGCATATTTACATTGCTAAATAGGCACGAGTCACAGCTGCTGTAAATACATACTGTAACACTATAACCTCATACATGAATTATAATGCCAGGTTTGTTTCAATCATTCCCCTTTAAGGAGATGGCTTTGATATTAAAATCCCTGTCACTGAATTCATTTCGATTACTAACACTTAAAATAAATAAAGTGAAGTTGGTCATTGTGATAAACAGGTGTTTTGACAGCTGATTTATTTGGACAACAGATATCCTACTGCAAAAGAAAGAATTTTAATGTCTGAAAGGGAAACTGAAGCGAAACGTGTAGACAGCAGGAAATAGACCTATGCCCAGTGCAAGGGGAAATGTGCACCCATGAAAGATGGTGGCAGATAGGGAAGTGGTTTTAAACTCGGTTGTGAAAGTCTTTAGAGCGAAGATAATTTAGTCTTCAACTGAATTTTTTTTATTTTTAAGCACCTGCATTTTCTGTAACTATGCTCTATCTGAGGTATGTGACAGCTCTGTATTTGGATCAGGGGTTAGGTTCGCCTCTTTTACATCAGACTTTTTGCACGTTTAAAGAGTGAGACTTCAGCCTTGATACTGCTTTGTCAAGATGGATATCTGTACAGTATAGCTCTATGGTTCCACTAAAACCTTGTATAGGCTGGATTTGGACATAGTGATTTTTTATACTTATGTATTTATTTATTTTAGACTTCTTGCCATACAATAAATTAAAAAAAAAAAAAAGGCGGCTAAATCAAAACCACCAACAACATTCAGGTGAACTTCTCTCATTCACTCTTGATCGGTGGCCATTCAAAAGCCTGGATGGTCGATTCACCGGTGCAGATGCGCTCCCCCAGAGCGAGTCGTTGGCCGCAGATTGCGGCAGGAAGACGCACCGCGGGGAGGGAGGGGGGGGGTACCATTGTACGACCTGGCCCCGGGGCACCCCGTGGATTTCAGATCCCGAGTTGCGATGGTCGACCATTAGCTCCTTTTCAGATTGAAACAATAAGTCTCAACCCTTTGATTCCGCCCCACACCCACCTCCTCCCCCCTCCTCCTGTCCCCTGAAACAAACACCAGACACAGGTTTCACTCTGGTCTGCGGGTCCGGGGGTTCACTGTGGGCAAATACCTTGGCATCCAGTCTGAAATGCCCTTAAGGTCCAGAACAGGTCTGAGCACCACGGTGTTGTCTGCAGGTGCAATCGTCCAGCGGTGTAGGAAAATCTTCTGCATGGGTGGTCTCCAGCTTGAAATGAAGGACCATATTTTTGTAGCTTGTAAGTTTCAAAGTTTCTCAATTTTTGCCTCCTGGCCCCTTATAATGGAGTGGCTCCTGACTGGTGAATAATTTGATTGAGGGATCACTTTCACTTTTGCACATTGTGCTGTTAAATTACATATGGGGGGTGGGGGGGGGGGGGGGGGGGGGGGTTTAGAGGCCTAAACTGTATATACATGTAAGAAGTGGAATGGAAAAACACCAGATAATATGACAATGAAGATGTCAAGCAGAAACATAGAATTATCTTGCACCTCCATCTTATCCCATGGTCTTCTTGGGGGCCCATAGTCCCAGACTGAGAACTGCAGTTGGACTGAATTTCTTCTTCTGAACCTCAAATATTATTTCTCCATTCACTATAAGCAGCATATCAGTACTCTCTCTGCCCTCACAGATATAAAGCCATGAAGGTCCAGGATGAGGAAACCTTGTGGAGACCACGAGAGCTTGCTCAATAGCTTAAAAGACATCAAACCCTAACTATACAAGCATTGTCCTGGGCCATGGACTTGGGAGTACGATTGTCATGCAAAAGACTGACAGCAAGAGAGATGGTAGACTTAAGGCAGGGCTTCAGAGCACAGTGCTCTCAGGGTGTCCAGGGAGAGGGGGGGGGGGGGTCTTGAATAGCTCGATACAGTGAGGAGGAGATGTGTGAGGGGAGTATCTAGGGATTTGGTTGAAACCCCCTCCCCAGATGTCTCAGATCTTGTCTTTAGTTCTTTTTAAGTGGCCTCTTCAAGACACCTCAGAGGTCTGCTCGCTACTCACAGGGCAGGTCCAGTCGAGCAGAGAAAGGAGGAAAGTTTGAGATAAAAGAAAGCCTGTTGGTAAAGCAGCGTGAATGTGCTGCACACCCCAACCAGTCACGCCAGTGAAGAGAAAACTACCTCTAACAGTTTGACCAAAACAACCCCCAAAGTATCAGGCTTTAGTTGTTTTCACTTGCTCTTCCTTTAACCTTTAATGTTGCCCATGTAGATTTAATGGAAAGTTATACTGGTGATATATGTGTGTGTGTGTTATTGAGATGTGTTGTTAACGTTATTATTTTATGGGCAGTTGGCCCTGCTGTAAAAATGCTGCTGTCCCATCCTGTCCTAAATGTAGAAAATAATGGTTACAACAATTGTGTATGTTCAAAAATCCCCCAACTGCTGTTTATAGCAGCATATAGCATCATCTTTCATTTGAGGATGTATGGGTTTGGTCATGTCTATACAAGCACTTCTGAAAATTACACATTGGTTTAACTGCACTTGTCACCTCAGGACGAGACAGTTTCATACAGCGGTTCATGTGGTTGCAAGAAAAGCGCTTCTGAGAAGGTCATAAGAATGTAAATGTAATAGCTCATAAAATAACAGCTCTATAGTTTAATTCACCTTCCCCCAGAACACAACTGAAAGGTTGTTTTATCGCTTAATTGTGGGGTTTTTTTAATTCAAAAAAAAAAAAGAAACATGAAAAATGTTTCTTTTTTTTTTTTTCCAAGAAAAGAAACATGAGAAATGAACCTCAGACATCATGAACCTTAGACATCATGGGCAAAAATCTCAGTCAAAAGTTACTGATTGAAAACGTCACTGGAATCTAAATACCGCCCCTCCTGTTGAGCAGCACAATCGTCTCCCACAAACAAGTCTGATGGCTTTTTGATTTTCTTCCTAATGGCCCTGCCTTTGACTCCCACCTTCACAGACCCTCCACCCACTCAGGTCTTCATCCGAGGGCCAATGGCTGCCTTCCTTCCACTGTGCAGCGGCACAAAGGGCTTTAATGGCCCTTGGCATGTGGCTCAATGGGGACAGGAGACTGACTTATCCCCTCCCCAACACATGCAGACATATAACCACACATACAACACCCAGATAAAGGTACATACAAGCTTTCTCTCTGCCCCTACCCCCAACACACACACACACCCTTTCCAAGTATCGTCATTTGTGCCCTTAAGGTTAAACAGACACCAAAAGCCACACAGAAAGTCAGCAACACCTTGAGGCAGAGAGGCAGCAGCACGTGTGTCACTGCACGGTGAAGCAAGTTTCTGTCACGGAAAAAGTATATATAGTCTTGCCAACTGAGCAAGACTAGATATATATATATTTAAATCTTTGGTTCCTTTATACCGTCTGCTTTCCTGTAAGTATTCTGTGGGTTGAACAATGTAAAGCCCCTTCTTTCTCCTGTTTTTTTGTTTCATTTTTGCTTGTTGCTTTATTGTAACTTGAGTTTTAAACCTCAGAGTCTCTCAGTTGAATCTGGCCAGGGAGCTTTACATCCTTCTCCCTTATTTCTTGTCATTTCTTCATCATCACTATCTAATGAAGGCATAAAATGTCCAAAACAAATCTTTTGAGTCTATTGGATGCATACCATGGAAACCACACAAAGAAAGGCAAAACAAAGTCATTTTCACATGTGGTAAAAAGTTTTAATTCCTTGGTCTGCATGTACAAATATCTATAAAAGGTGAACACTTTCACGCTTTGTATGTACATTTTGCAGCACGAGGTTAACTTGGGACTGACAAGAGGACAGAGAAGAAAGAGGGACGATACAAGATAGTGATATTTACCACCTACACATCCATCGGTATAGTTTGTCTCCAAAATTTCATTCAAGTGCTAAGAAGTCACTTTTACTGTACATTCCTCCTCCATCAACAGGATGCATACATACAGGAGGCAGAATAACTCATCAAAGCATTGCCATGATTCAAACACAGTACAGTAAACCATGCAAACAGACTTTATCGAGTACTTCATTTCCAGATATATATTTATATTCTATAATCTTAAAATCTTTATGTGCAGCTTATATGACAAGACATAAAATTAGGAACACCACTGGTAACATTTTCAATGCTAAACCCTGTGTTGTGTTAGGGAGTTTTTACAGAGGTATCAGAGGTCTGATTTTACATATTTCCTGTGTATCTGTTGGGAATGTGGTTTAGCCACTAGCTAGGCATGACAAAATGCAAGGGAGGGCACCTGTTTCTCAACTTATGTATGTGTGTGTGTTGTCCACATGTCTGATATTGTATCACATTCTTTGGAAATAGCTGCAGGAATAAAGGAAAAATAACAAAGGGATGTGAGGAGAAAATTAGCTTAACTCAGACTTTAACATTTAAACGGGACAAACACCTATAGAGACAAACCTAGGAGGACTATGGAAACCATATATTAAAGGACAGGGATGCTCCAAAACAGTAAGACAAATAAATTAAAAAGGAACCCAACAAACATTTGTAGTATTAAAAGCCGAGCTGGGGCAGATATAGTAAAGGGCTTACGAGAAAATAATCAATTTTATTACCACACCCTCTGCCAGGATCAAGCAGTATCTTACAGAGAAATGGCTTGT
The DNA here is from genome assembly GCF_046630095.1 of Trachinotus anak. Lineage (NCBI taxonomy): Eukaryota > Metazoa > Chordata > Actinopteri > Carangiformes > Carangidae > Trachinotus > Trachinotus anak. The sequence continues at coordinate 12,451,781 of NW_027273879.1, read as the reverse complement.
ACGCCTGCATGTGTGTGTTTGTCTAAGTGTGCATATGTGTGGATGAAGTGTTCAGCATTCATTTGTGATTCCCCTGATAATGTAGCGTTGAGTCGTCAAACAGAGGGTTCTTTACTTCCATCTCTCCAGTCTGTTAAGGAGGGAAAAAAGGATTCTCGGTCATAAAACAAACATTGGAAAAGATAAGTTTTGTGCATGCATGTGTGCGAGTGTGAGTATCTACCCACCGGTGCAAGTCCGGGGCACTCATATACTGTAAAATCTCCTCCCACCTCTTCCTCATCTGATGTGACCTCGTTGTCGAGGACTTTCTGTTCAGGTTTATGACTGATGGGGAGAAAAAGACATTCAAGTTAAGACGGAGAGGTTACAAGGTCAGAGGATGTGGTTGACATTTTAAAAAATGCATCAAGACATAAGGGCCAGAAAAAAAAAGGGAACATGAGGGTGTAGCAGTAAGTGTGAAGAAAAACAGGGGAAAGGAAACATACTTTCCCATTGACAGCATCTGTTGTTTCTGATGTTGATAGTGATACATTTGGGCGTTTTGGGCCAGAGTCTTATCTCCCATCTGGAGGCAAGACAGCCGTTGTGTTAATGATACAATGACATGTAGAAGTCTAAGTCATAGACCTTGTGGTTACTGCAGATGAAGAGGTGTGAAACTAAGGCAAGCTCTAACAATAGTGGTACAGTGAAGGAGGAACTGTGATCTTACCGAGGTACCAGTGGCTGCGGTAGCAGACACACCCGCCTCTCTGAAAGCAGGGTAATCCACTTTCTGAGCCAGATGCGATTCTTTCTGCAACCTGTGTGTGTGTAGGGGGGTTTATTAACTTATTAGTGTTAATTAATCTATACAATTAACAATTACACAACAAACTAAGATTGGTCTAGGGTATTGTAGACAAAATCTAGCTTCCTCTTGCCTTACTATAAACTTTATGAGTTCAGACTTACTTGATGAAACAGACAGTTGCCAGGATTACTGCCACAGTGCCCACCGTGACGCACAGCGAGATTATGACTGCACATTGATACAAAAGAGAGAGGGTAAAAAAAAAAAGGGGAATACAGAAGGTTAACCAGTAATAGCAATAATGAGTGATTAACCCTACTGGGAAATGTATCATGACTGCTGAATATAATTATATTTTAAGTCATTTGCTCATCATGAGTAGTTATCGTCATGGTGAGTAAAACGATAAGCAACATAAAAGCAATAAACACCCTGGGATGTTAAGGATTAACTGCTCTGTTGGGACAATTAGAAAACATAAGCAGTGAAATCTTGCTTGAGAACATCCAGGTAGTGGACACCCACATTTTTTAACAACATGTAATTACATTTAATTTGTATCCGTCATCAGTTTAAATCAGTACTGAATTCCCCACCATCAGGCTTTCACTTTCTGAGTGTAATAAAGCCTTCTAGTCTCTTACATTTTGCTGTGTCACTGTGTTGAGGGCATAGGGTCATACTCACTGACAATAACTCTGTCATCCCTGGGTGCTGGAACCACTATAGGACCAGCTTTGCCTGCAGCTCCAGTGGCCCTGGGCTGTGGGGTCGGTGTGCTGGGGTGGGCAGTGCCTGTAGGGCCAGGGGCTGTAGTGAAGGCATGCACGCTGTCAGATGAGGGACGAGCCTCGCTTTTCTGTTGGTGTCTGGAGGCATTTGTCTTGTTTTTTTTAGCATCTGTCTGGGAGGTGACGGCAACTGAGAGAGTGAGAAAGACATAAAGAAAGAAAGAGTCATAATCAAAGGCTACATGAAGGGAGAGTAGTAAACACTTCCTATACAAGAAAGGCAGCGTTAGGGCTTGAAGTAAAACACACACATCTTAACTCACGGAAGTGACATGTTTCTTGCTTACCTATTATTATATATATATATATATATATATATATATATATATATATATATATATATATATATATATATATATATATATATATATATATATATATATATATATATATATATATATATATATATATATATTATATTTATATACGTAAATATTTTTGTCTTAAGCTTGTTCTCAGGTTCTTACCAGGCCTTTTAGGTGATTTGATCTCTGACACTTCCTGTTTTTCAATGACAGACTGAAGGTAATCGATCTCTTCGTCCAGCTCAGGGAAGTATGGTCCTTAACAAGATAAACAAGTTTCACTGATTAGCATTTGGCTTTGATAGTCTTGAAGCATGAGCTAATGATAAACAGCAGGAAATTCAGCGTGCATAAAACGCTGCAGCATTTACAGTGACACTGAAGGCCTCTTATAATAAACAAGGCAACTTCATTCATACACGTAACATACAAATCACTGACAGCAAATTCATATACATCACATACAGAGTTACCAGGGAAACACACCTACTGAGATTTCTACATTAACAAATATTTAGCCACAATCTACAATTAATCTGAATACTGAAAGGAAGTGGTGTTTTTTTCTTTGAGAGGTGCAACTAATCCTTCTTTTGATGATCATATTCTATTTGTTCATCTGCCAATTAATCGTTTGGTTTCTGAAATATCAGACAACAGTGAAAAACTTCCAGGATTATTTATTTTACGATCACAAACAGAAAATCCTCACAACACCGTAGCTGGAGCAAGGTAATTTGTGATATTTCTGCTTAAAAAATGATTTACACGATTAAAATATCAAAAAAGATGCAGATGAATTTGCTGCCAGTCTTAAGGCTGGAAAATCTAGTTGGTTTCATGACTGTAGGTAATGTGTAACTATTGCTGTGTGTAGGGGAGGGAGAGACAGAACACATGCACTTGGTTTAGGCTTGTGTTCAGGCCTGTTCCCAATCTTCACATGTGTTTTTCAGGGCCTTGTCTCTGAAGTGATGGACAGGGAGTGTGCCCATGTGTCTTGTTTGTTTGTGGACTGGTAAAAAAAAAAGGAGACAATACTAAACTGTTGTTAACAGCCCTTAAGGCCAGACAGCGAGCCACATTCCTGCTGTACTGTCGCGGTCTCCAGGGAGACACACAGTGTGTGTGTGGCCGGGGGGAGGAAGCACCACGGGGGGCAGGAGCAATCAGCCAAACCTTTGCCTCTCTGGGCTTGAGTTGCTATGTTTACAATAGATCCCATAGCTCGCTGCTAATGGAGGTGATCAAAGTGTTGTTTCCCTCTGTAAAGTTACGCTGCAATATATCAAATATCAAACTACAGGTATTCAAACTGCAAAGAAGCTAAAAGTTGCTTGATCATCTCCGAGATCGTTTGTTCAGCATTCTGGGCCAATATGTCCAGCTGATTTGTGTGACATTGATGTCATATGTGCCAATGTGAAAAAAATAAATGACAGATGCCAGTAAATTTATCTAAACAAATGTGTTATTACAAATTATTATGACCATCCACATCACTTTTAATGATTACAGTGTCACTTTCACTCCAGAAGGCTGGCCATCTGGCTGAGCTAATGTGTATGATATGACATGCCAGCACTTTCACTGCCTGCTTTGTTATTTTCTTACCCCCCTCTACTAATGGCCATTTAGTGCACTCCATAGCAGGTGTCTGTGGAGGCGGGATGCACCATCTGCACTTTGCAGGTGGCTGAGAGCTCCAACTGTGCCCGAGTGCTTGGCAGGAGCGTGTGGTAGTACAGCTTTGCATTTTAGAGAAGAGAAGAGATTTACTGGTGGTGTTTTTTAAGAGTGGATCGATTTAAAATCTGCAGGGAAACAGCTGAAAATGGTCGAGAAGAGAATTTATTTATTTACTTAAGGAAAAAAGCCCGACAAGGCCAAAGTTGATGACTCACCTAAAGGAGTGTCAATTGTGTGTATGTGTGTAGTTTGTCACACACTGACTAAGCACGCACACCTCTCCTTGTGTAAGAGAGTTTTGTCACTGGCTTGATAATGACCCATAACCTCTTGAGAGGCACCCAGGGGGCAGTCGGGTACAACAAACAAACACTAAACAGCTCAACAGGGATTGTGGGTCACACACATCTGTTGCTGCTCTCTTTTCCCACTTAAAAACCATTCACATTTCTTCCCCCCCAAACCCACATGCAGGAACACACACACTACTTTCCTGCCCCCCTTCTTCTTGTTTAAACCTCACCTCTGAAGAACGTAAAGACTTTTGGATCTGAGTATCTGTTTTAATTAGATTTGGAAAGGAGATTATCTAGTATTTCAGTCTATGGTCATTTCATTTGGGATTAGATCAGAAAATTGGAATCACTTAATGACTAGTATTTATATGGCCTCAACCAACAACAACAACAACAACAACAACAACAACAACAACAACAACAACAACAACAACAACCATCATCATCATCATCATCATCATCATCATCATCTAAGTGAGGAATACCATGCATTTAGGATGCTTTAAGGTGTATTCGATAAACTACTTAAATGATCAATCAATTAAAGATTTATTGTTTGACGGATGTTCTGTCCAACAACCAGTCATACTGAAACAAAATACTCCCTTGTTTCCAAACTACTAAACCCACTTGATATGTCCCTTTTTGATTTTTTCATGCCACTCCCTCACTTTGAGTATAAGTCAATAATCTATGAGTATGGCTAAGGACAGGTTCTGTGTGTCGTGCTGCCCTCTAGTGGGTAATTTATGGCATATGTAGAAGACAGGCTACATGTCAGTCTTACATGTGGTCTGTTCATTCTCTGTTCATTCTCAGATCCTCTGAAACCAGATTTCCTGGGCCTGCCAGTTTCAGATCTTTCTGATTCATGTGCTAGTTTCTGTGTTTGGAGGAAACGGTTGACAAGATGGTTCAGTTAAAAAGGGCAGGAACCAGAGAGGTCACAGTTTTAAACAGAGACTCATGTCTGTTGAGGGAGTGCCATCCAGTTAAAATGCTATTTTGCCTGTGAAATCTAAAGTTGGAAGGGTGGTGTACCTCATCATTTTGGCAGTGAGTCACCCTCCCACCTGCTATAAAAAGTCAGTCCTAGCTGAATGCACCGCTTTAAGCCAATACGGGAAATCTGAACAGCAATATTTTACCCTTCAATAAACAGTCCCACCTGTCTTTACCAAAGGAGCAAAGAGAGAGAAAAAAGACTGCAATAAAATACTGTAAATGTTTTACTCTTTTTCTGGCTGTTAGACATTAGGTCAGTTGATAATGTCATGTGCTTATTAACAAATTGTCACTTAATTTCTAGAATATGATATAAATTCAATTGACAATTATTAAAATATATAAATATGAATATTCATAATATAAAAATATGAATGTTTAAGATTAAAATGAATATACCTGACAAAGTGAACAAAGTGAAACAAATATATTCAATTTGATATTGCAACAACAACAATTACTCAACATTAAACACACTAACAGTTACAATGTATGACTGTTTACAAGTGTAAAATTGTAAACAGTTGACAGTAAATGTTACGCTGAAGCTATCTGACTGATTAGATCTTCTAAGTGAAATAGTGGAAGTTGTATAAATGCTGGGAATGACATCATCAACCATAAAGCTGTATAGAAATGAATGTAACTTACACAAAACAACACCATTATCAGAAAGTGGTACCATTCATTTCAACCAGTTAAATGCAGTGTGCCTGGTAAGAAATTCATTTCAAATGAAAAGCTGTGAAACAACGTTTATGTTTCATTTGTTGCTGAACTAACCAACTTGTTGTTTGGCTTTCCATCAGTTTAGTGATCTAATCTCATGCCAGCAAAGTAAACTGCTGCAGGATATTTGTTCGTACTGCACGTCCCTATAAAAACAGCTGTCAGAGTGTCTTGGTCTTTTTGCTGTTGTCACTTTGTTGACTGCTCTGTTGTATATTACGTAATGTAAAAATGTCTAAACCAAAGTGGATGTGGATGTAGGAGAGAGAAAAAGCTACAGGAGGACAGAGGGAGACAGTCCAAAGAGACAGTCCAAATAAACTCTGGGCAACAACTCTGCTTTTAGCACAAACACAATTTAACTGCAGTAAAGGATACATACTTAGTTTGTGCTGCTTCTGAACAAAGGACATGGCTTCAAGGCATAGTGTATGTTTACCAATGGCACGCCTCTATGTCAAATACAAGCAGGTTCTACTTACAATAAAAAGTGCTGCCTGCCTCGCTTGTTCACCTGCTGTGCACTCTCATCCTCCATGGCCTGAGTATGTGAAATTTAAGACTCCATTCAGAGTGATTTCCAGTGAGTACCAGTAACTCTGAATTGCTCTGATATACAGGCAAAATGATTTCAGGGAGAGATCATCAAGTGCAAGTGCCACAAAGGTATAATAACTGTGAGTGTGATTTAGCAGAGAGGAAATTAGAAAGAGGAGCATCAGTTTATATTACAGTGAAATACGTGGCGTGACTAGAGTGTGGAGTTAGTACCTCCCACAGTCAGGATAAGCCCATGAAGTTACAGGGAAGACAGAGCTTAACACTGGCCCTGCCGTTGATATTTATTTAATAGAGCAAAACCTTCGTCCCACAATTTCTTTGATGAATCAATTAAATCAATTTAATCCAGAAATAATGTAAAAATCCAGTGTTTCACTTCCAACTGTGGATAAGCTCGAATAATTTTGTCTGACTTAACATATACCCTGCAACTCAAAGGGGAGCACTGGTCATCCACAAACTGGACTAATGATCTTGTGGTTATGAATGCACAGAAGTATATTTATTATTATTAATGTGATTCCAGAGATGTGACAATCATTTAATAATGTAAAAGTGTAATATTCTGGGCCACAATATATGGCTAATAAAAAATGTTGCAATCAACCAAGACACTAACGGCTGATTATTCAATAGATCAGTTAGCAGAGGCAGCATGGAGGCTGAGCCATGGCCTGGTAGTATGAGGTAAAGCAATCTTATGGGAGCATCTATAGTAGCTTCATGCACAGTACTTCCAGGAGTCTGAATTTGATGCGACTTGCTGCAGGCAGCCAGAAAAGGCAAAGCAGGAGGAGACTGACAAGGTAGGTGAAGAGGACGGCAGTATCCTGGATCAACATGACTGCCCTTCAGTCTCCTCTATTCTAAGGACATAAGTACATCCTGCCACTCTTGTGCACTGTGGGCTGCTGAGCTGAGAATATATCAGCATCTATAATTCTCTCAAAAAATGTAATTGTTTGATGACATGATCATGATTATTCTATAGATCAGTAGAAAGCTGAACACTAAACCGTGCTGCAGAGCCAGTGAGTCAGCTTGAGACGTGGTTTTGTAAGACTGAAATTAGAAGCTAAATCGGAAGAACAGCCAGGTAAAGGAAACTAGCTATGAGCTTGAGTGTATATGTGTATGTGTGTGTGTGTGTGTGTGTGTGTGTGTGTGTGTGTGTGTGTGTGTGTGTCTGAGAGAGAGAGTTAGATAAAAAGAAAAAGAGAGAGAGAGACAGAGTTAACTGACATTTGGTATGCTGGCTCATCATGTGACAGAAATTCAGTGCATTTCTCATGCCTCAAAAAGCACACTAACATTTTCGACAACTAGATGTTTAGTCCTGAAAACACAGCCACCATATTTCCTCTAAAGTGTAATTTGCAGTTAGTAATGTTGCTAAACAACAAAGTCAGCAGCTGGACTGCAGCTCATCATTGTGTTTGATGTGTGCTGCATTTTGTGCGTATATATGTGTGTGTGTCTGTCAGTGTCAGACTCCCATGCAGATCACTGTGTACTGTGGTCTCTCTGGGGTTTATGTAACCACTTTAGGGAGCTTAGCCGTGGCCTATGATCTGCTGGATTCACAACACCACACACACACACACACACACACACACACACACACACACACACACACACACACACACACACACACACACACACACACACACACACACACACACACACACACACACACACACACACACGTTAAGCTTAAAATTGAAAAATGCACAGAGGCACAATCCAAAGTATGAGTGAACTGCAAAAAATAAATAAATAAATAAAATAAAATAAAATCCTCTGTACTTGTGACCTTTCTCTCCGACACATCCTCACACTCTTCCCCTTCTCATGTTTACTTCCCTCTCTGGTGCTGCCACCAATAATTTGAGCCAAGTTTGTACTGTATCCTCTCCTGCTGCAGACCCATCTTAATTATTAATCCTGCAAGAGCACGCACGTGCCCACCAACAGACACAGTCATGTACACTCGCATTCGTGCAGAGGCAAGCCAGTGCACTCATATATACACAAGATGTTTCCTTTTCCCTCTCGAGTTCCTGGAGCGCCTTCTTGAAACATGGTGTAAGTGCGAGCAGTGCGATGCCACGCCGTGGAAATCAGAAAATAAGATCTATTTTCGCAGCTTGGCTCTATCTTTGAGTGGTATTCGACTCAGTGATGGAGACGAAGGGCAAGAGAGAGAGGGAGAGAGAGAGATGCATGTCATCTAAGTGATTAAAGCTGGCAGTGTGTGGGGGTGGTGCGTGTGTGGGTATGTTGCAGACACAGCAGGGGTAGGGGCGGATTAAAAAACACAGAGGATCAGACTGCACCATGATGCGAGACAAGGAGGCAGAGCAAGGACCACAACAAGGTCGTAGAGAGAAGAGAACAGGACAAAAAAAGAACGAGAGACACGAGATACTGAAAGGGGGAGAGGGAATAAAGACATCAAGCTAAGACTGATAGAGGAGGAGAGGGAAAGAACAGAATCAATAGGCAATCGAGAGAAAAGGGTGGAGAGGAAGAGAGATTTGGGCAGCAGGATAGAGACATCAACTCAGAGAAGAGGCTCTGACAAAGAACAAATGTGGAGTGAAGGAACAGAGAAAGAATGACAGTGAGTCAGTCAGTGCTTTAACATTCACTCTAATAATTCAATTATAACTGGAGAGAGGGAGTTGTTTCAGCTGTCATTTAAACCCAGCGCAGGTTATTTCACTGGGACTGAGGCTGCAATCAGAATAAGCATAACCTCCATATTCATTATATGGAGGTCGTAAAATTTTCATTCAGCAAACAGGCTAGTCATGCAGTGACTAAAATACCCATTACAATTTCCTGTAGCACAGAGTGGCATCTTCTTTCGACTAAAAACTCAAAGATATTCAATTTGCAAAGAAATATATTTGAGAAGCTGGAACCAGAGAATATTTGACATTTTTGCTCAAGAACTACCTTGAAAATTTACTTAAACAATTAATACATTATCAAAATAATTACCTGCTTGTACAACAGCTAAAACTAACTGATGGTTAAACTAATCATGTCATCTCCAGTTCCAACAGAAGTAATGCTACGTATTAAGGTGTGTTGACTGTGAAAACATCAGGGGCGATGATGGACTTCATCGTTCTGTCCCTGACAGTCTGATGTATTTTGTAAATACTGTATTTGAGAGTGTTGTCTGTCTAAATCAAAGCTCTAAATTCACTGATGTGAAAGATAAAAGAAAGAAGTCAATCCATTCTCCTTCCTCTTCTGTTTCTTCGTGACGTTTTAAGACACGACCCTGCAGGGTACTGTACGTCCTTCCATTAATTTCACATAAAATTACCTTTACATGTCAAGTTTGTGATCACCTGTATATATACACACAATAAATGACTTCGAGTGTCACTGTGAGTGTATCAGCTCAGTTTCTTGCGCTCAAAAGAAACAGCGGTAGCTTGTGTGTACAGTGAGTGTGTATACAGAGTCATATGAGTGTGTTTGTGTGTGAGCATTTTTTTTTCCTCATACCACGCTGATGGTGCTTCCTCCTGTCCACACAGCGTCCTTCCTCATTCTCACGCAACGGGGAGATGCAGGGGCCACAGTGAGAGGAGCCGGGCTTGCAGAGGTGGCGTCCCTGTTTGGCACAGTCTATATGGCGGGGGCATTTACTGCCAGATGGGGCTGGGTTGGCGAGAAAGAGTGACATCAATAGTTTTATTAGTGTCCCAACCACAATGCTGTGAAACAGAAAGAATGCTAAGAGCTGTTATTACTATTTTTATTATTATGAGACAGTTAAATGAGGATTTTTGTGAGGAATGAAGCACTATAAAAATGTTCAGAATAAGAGATGCTTCAACTTTATAACCGACACTCTTTGCATGAGCAGATGTGTCAGCTCCATTCTGCTCTAGAACGGTTACGTCACAGTTTTCAAACAGGTTGTTTAGCTTCAGCTGTAACCTTATCAAGCCTTCCACAAAGGCAGGGTTTGTCAGATATGACAAGAATGTTTGGGCAGTAAGAGAAGTACATTTTGAATAATCCTCTGCATTTCACAATGTGGTGAGCCCCACCTGTTTGGCAATGGAGGTCAGGTTAAACCAAAGTAAAGAGTTAGCGACAGCTGCACACAGATCTGCCCGCAATCAGGTGAGATAATCCCTTGACCTGATTACTGCCAGTTTGACACAAAAACGTAGCCCAGACGCTGTATCTAGATATAAATATATATTTATATACACGCACACACACACACGCCCACACATACACAGCTTGAGTACACCACAAAGAAAGAAGTGGGTCACAGCAGGTCTGTTAGGTAGCAGAGGGCAGGTAGAGCACCGGGGGACGCTACCAGAGCGGATAATGAGGATGCAGCAGAGCGGGCCAGCTAAAGGTGAACAGCACAGTGGGTGATGATAGACAGGAGGTGGTAGCAGGTGGGAAGAAAGTGGAGGAACCCAGTATTTGTAGGGATAATGGGTCACCGTTGTCAGCGTTGTTCAAGTCCACAGGTGAGAGATCAGCGTTGTAAAAACAGAGGAATCAAACGATTTGAGCTTGGTGGGTCATGCCATTGCTGTCGCTTTTTTCTGGATGCATTATTTTGAGATTCAATGTCTTTAAATGATGAACAAACAGGCTTATTGTATTAAATATTTCAGGTTTAGATTCTACAAAATTCAATTAAAAAAAAAAAAAAAAATGTCGAAAACTTTGGGGTTTTTTTGTGTGTTTTGCAACAGACTGCAGTCATTACCCCCCAACATTTTCTCAATTGCTACATAAGAGGAGAGAAGTACACGGCGGGAGATCGCTGTAGGAGAAATCTCAATGACCTCCATGGCAACAAGGCCCGTAATATCAGGAATGATGTGTTTTCCAAGGAGCACATGTGCAAAGAGGAAGTGTTGGTGAGATGAAGAGCAGCTGGAGGAGGAACACTGTGTACACATACTTATGCTTTATTATTATCCATCCATCAATACATTTTTATTCACACTTTTGCCATTTAGAATTTGCATTAAACTGAAACATAAAATCGAGACTAATCAGTTCATTTCTAAGACTCTTTCTAAGGCTCATAACTTTGCACTTATGTGGATGTGGATACATATATATATATATATATTATGATGTTTTGAGTCCACATATGCTACTGCTGCTTTGTCTTATTTTCCAATTTGACAAAATCCACAACTTCCTCTCTCAGTTCCTCTGTCTCCCCTACACTCAGATTTAGTTTTTGGTCAATTTCTGATGTATCTGTTGATTTCTGTTGTTTAAGGTCACATATATCTGAAACCCCACTGCTAATTTCATTTTTTATAACACAATCCCTGTTGCAATAAAGCTGATAACACCTGTTCTAAACTTCTGTCAAACCTTCCCTGTCAGAGATACTGAAACTACAGTTGAACTAAAAAAACAACATCAGCAACAAGAAAAGTGGTGAAAATCTCAAACGTTTAACAACATCACAAGTGTGCTAACACCACAGGTGGCAAAACAAATACACATGCACGCCTGTGAAAACACACAAACATTTCAACAAATCTACACATCACAGTTACACCACAGGGAGATGGACACGCACGTCCACATCTTCTTATGTCACTGACTGGCCGGACTCCTCAGGGAGAGAGCGGTGAGTGACGCATGTGTAACCTGAGACGCTTTGTTTTTGTAGTCTGTTTGAGTCAAAGATACAGAAAGGAGGTGAGGGTGGTGGGAGTGGTGGGGTGGGGTGGGGGGGGTGGTGGTGGGGGGGGGCTGGAGATGGGAAGTCATGAGCATTTCTAATTTTTGTGAGACATCTGTGGCTGACAGCAAATGGAGTATTCGCTGTTGTATTGTTGGGTAGAAAAGCAAATGTTTTACTTAGTGTCACAAAACTAACATGAGGGTGGACAACTCCCTGAGCGCCTTTGATCGCTGGTTCTTATTTACTGTCGACGCGCCGTCTCCGCACCCACGATCCACCAACAACTCAGCCACCTGCAAGTTTAAATGCTGCCTCACCTGCTCGGCCCCGTTTCCAAATTATTCAACATCCCTCTGACTGCAACGTGGTCATGTGCCGAGCCCCCCCGCCCATTCCTGGTTACGTCAAACACTGCTCTCTGTCTTAATCATTTTCTCTCGGTTTCCTCCCTCAGTTGTCGTGGCTTCTATTTTTACCTGCCACGTGCCTTCCTTTTCATTTCCCTTCAGAATATCAAACCTTTGCCTGATCTTTTCACATGTTCTCATTCATTTCCTTCAACCCTTTAACCTTAGAGAGATATATAGCTGTCACTTGAAAATAGCTTGTTCTCTCCTTGTGGTATTTCATATGACTGTGTCCACTTTGTGTCACTGGGAATTAATTCTCAGGCACATGTTTGTGTGCATGTGCATGTAGATGTGATGAGAAAAAAAAAAACAATAAAACACAGATTCACTCACACGCAACATACATCACAAATCTGTCCCTTTTACTGCCACAACTGCAGACTCTGGTTTATTCTGATATCAATTTTTTTATTGATTTAATTTGGATTTTATGTTGACTTCTGCATGGCTGTTAGTGGTTTAACACTAACATTAGTAAATGTCATTGTGAGGGGAAGAGCAAGAGCCTATAATCAAGGCCAGCTCAAATAACACAAAGTCAAGGCTCAAAACACAGGACCGTGCTGGTATCTCCTAAAGCACACCGAAAGGCATAAGGTCTCCTGCTCATTATAAAAACCTTTAAACCTCCTCCCTTAATTAGCTCACGCTCCCTGCCTGTCTTCTGTCATCCTCATCACCTCAGCTATGAGTCCCATTGTCAAATCATTCCATCGTCCATTTTTCACGACTCTTTGATCCGGTAAGTGTTTCAGGAGCGAGTGCCGTCTAGGTGAAGGTCAGCTGCAGATGACTGCACCGACTCATGTCATAAAGAGAGCAACCCATGCACGTCTCAAACTCCACGCCCTTACCTCATGCTGGCTAATCCTCACAATGAGGTAAGGGCGTAAGGGTAACATTTGTCAGAGAAGAGCCTGTGTGTTTGTTTGTGTGCGTGTTTACAGGGCTGGGAATCACAGGCGTATTCGCCAAGTGATGATTACCAGCACTAAAAGAAGATTAAATCAAACTAAAAGAAGAAAAACTACCCTGAAAATATTTATTTTTAGCCGTGCTGGAGTCCAGTGCCGTAATCTGGTCAAAAGATTTTAATATAGCCAATAATTACAAATGGCTAGCATAGCTGACTCTTAAATATTCTTTAAACAGTGTAAAATTTTGCCCAGATGCTGAGTCCAACATTTTCACCCACTATATTTAACCTGTAATACAAGAAGTTATAATACGCCCTCTGAGCAGCTCTGTGTCATCAGGGCAAATTTGAGGCTACAGAGGCTACAGGCTACTGTCGCTCCACCACTGGAGAGTCTTCTAGACTTGTAAGTAAACAGCTGGTAAAGCAGCAATAGCAAAACTTAGATGTAACTCCTTTAATCATGTTTCATACTCATATTAATTAATTACAGTAAAGCGTTTCAAGACCAAACTAGCTCTTTGTCAGGCTGCAGTTTGAAGGATTTTTTTTTTTTGTATAGAAGCAGGGATTTATCACATATTAATTAATTTATGGACAAATGAGATGAAGAAAGGCTTCAGTCTCACACTTTTTAACATACGCACACACACAGTATGTTCACATGTGCTATCATTTAAATGTCAGCCATCCAGTGATCATACAGCACCAGAGTCTCTTTGCATTGCTGAATCACTTACTGTATTTAACCCAACCCCTGAATAACATCCTGCAAAAAAACAGACATCCAATTTTACATTTGCTATTCCAGCCACATAAATGAATTGCTGTCGTCAAAGACAAAATGAGAAGAGGGATTTAATCACTGTTATGAAAGGGAACCATCAGGATGTGTTCTATTTTCTAAAATATCTGCACTGCACTCTTGATGATAACAATGCAGCTCGAATCTCAACACCTCTGGTCAGCACTTCATCTGTTATTCATCACATGGGAAGTTAATGTGGTGGAACCTATTGCAGTCACATGAATGCAGATAATTATTCTCCTCACACACTAGAGGCCATACAAACACAAACACACTCACAAACCCAGTGCATGTGCTTCATTTCTAAATGTGTGGGCCGGTGAGAAAAAGATGGTACAAAAAAGTGAGAATCAGAGAAGAGCTGCAGCCAAATTAAAACTGCATTCATTACCGTTCACCAGCTGTTGTTGTGTAAACCTTTTCTTATAATTCTAATATGTTTATGCTGAACCAGTTGGGTTAAAGTATAAGAAGGCTTTATTAGTATTATTTAACCAAACTTACATAACAGCACTTTTTCTAAACACGGCTGAACCAATAAAAGACTCATCATGATAATCACGCGACAAAGCAGCTCAAATCAATACAGGAGAATAACAAAGGAGCCAGAGAAGAGAATGTGAAGTCGCCACAGGACGTGGCCTTGCATCAACGTGCCTCCCACGCAGTGCTGCCGCTAATTAGACAGCTCAATCAAGGAGACAGAGGAAGAGACACAGACAACAAGAGACAGACAGGGAGATGGAGACCGGAGAAACAGACATGGTACTGCGGTATATCAGGTGGTTTAGTATCAGTGAAGGCTGTAGAGGTGTGAAAAATCATTATGCAACTCAGGGACTCAGAAAGTAGTCCTTGGAACGAGAGAAAAATGACTTTCCTAACCATCTGCTGCTGCTGTTGCCAGGCTGTGTGCTCAGCAACATCTCTGCCAGGAAGAACAGAGAGGCAAACAGAGGCATTCTCACACAGCCTGGTGAACACCTACACTTACAGACACATGCATGCAGGCACAGGCACAGGCACAGGCACAGGCACAGGCGCACACACACACACACACACACACACACACACACACACACACACACACACACACACACACACACAAACACTTTCATGTTCATAAGCAAGTGCACAGTTTCATGTCACCGTTAACCTGTGCTGCTTCAAGAAGCTCCACAGATATAATACAACAAATGTCACAGACTCCCTAATTGTGTGTGTGTGTGTGCGTGTCTATGTGTGTGTGTGTGTATATGAGTGTGTGTGTCTGTGAGAGGTTTAGAGGGGAGGTAGGAAATGGGTAGGCCAGGAGGGTCATACCCTCCCATTGTGTGTGTTTCCTGACCCTCTGATAGCAGACAGGAAGTAAGCCAAACACTCCAAATCAAGTGGAAACATTAAAGAGCTCTTCACTTGATACGCAGCCAGTGTTCATTTCCACATGGATCAAGTGCGTGTATTATGTTCCCGTTTGTGTATATTTTGTGTAGCCATGCTGCTATGTTCCTGTTTATCCACCATGCCTCACTCTCAAATGACAAAATCAAACAAATGCCAAGCAGCCTGTTTCCGAAGCTTTGTTTTCATTGGCATCAGACGGCAAACACTGCCATTGCATGCTGGGAATTAGAATCAGGCCATATGATGATATACCCTGGAAACCATGAGATTTTCATTTTCATTTTCTTTTTTACAACTATTCAGTGGTCGCTATCCTTTTTGGCTTCTGGTCATTCACCATCTAGGTGGAAACACAGTCGATGGCCTTTTGAAGCTTTCCTATAAAAACACAGTGGACCTGTGTTTATATCAAATTTTGAAGTGTTGAAGTTGCTTTGATTTTACAGCTTGCTCTTTTAATGTATTAGACAAAAAAATCCTGTGTGTTTATTTCATCTCAAAACAAGTCCTCAATTCATTTTCTAGAACATTTCCATTATATGTTGATAACAGAACATCAGCATCAACAGTGACAGAGGATTTTTTTTAAGGCGGTTAACATAGCAGCTATCATCTATATTAATTTTTAACTTAAAATAACATTTTTGTACAAGTTGTAATTTTCTAATTACATCATGCAGCCTTAATTGAACCACTTACAGTAAGGTAACTACTGACCACACATAACATTTAACATCAGTCTTCAAGTTTACTCAGAAAAATCTCACATACAAAGATCGAACTTGGGATTTCAAGAATCGACAAACCCCCTTGGCGACAAGACAGATTTTCTGAGTCTTTAACAACATAGTGGAAACGATGGCAACATCAACCGAGGTTAGTTAAATTCTCAGAAACCAGCATCACAAAGCCATGACCCTAATTCAGATGACTTCTGTGGAAAGTTTGTACCTTATCAGTTTCAGGTAGGTGTTACAGTTCTCACATAATCTGATGCAATGACTCCTACGTGTAAAACTTTTTTGCCTCAGTTGGCGGAAAATGGGGCATGACATAGCACCTGTTAAACACATGTGCAGGCACCAACACATAGACGGACACATCGTAATGCTGAAGCAGGAAATATACTAGTGATTGCATGAGTATAGAGAGGTCAAGGTGAAAAGGAAGCAAAACAAAAAATGTCAAAGAATTTCTTTGTCGGTGGAGTCTTTGTTCGTCCCCCCTCGTGCTGCTGTCGTGTCTCTTCTGCCTTATCGCTCCCTGCGTCTGTCACTTGTCTTTTCTGTTGCAGTAACTTCTGTCATGTCAGACAATGGCGAGTCTAACCCATTACACAAGGGATAATTACTGTGTCATTATAATTAGAGTGGAGCAGAGCAGCACACCCCGCAGCAAACAGAACAACGGTTAAAGGGATTCATACAATGGCAACATGTTGGTGGCGAATAAAAGATGCTTTTTTTTCTCATTTTCTTTTTCAGGTTCGTCATGTTTGTTGGTCTTTGGCTGATTCACTTGTTACAAAAGTGTAGTTCAACTGTTCAGTTTCCTTTGAGAGCTGATTCAGTGACTGGGTATTTCTTGAAACAGTTACTTCGCCAAATTGGGTCACATTTACCTTCATTTACCTTTTACTAGATATCAAACAGATTACTTGGTATGAGCACAAAGGAAGAAGCGTCAGTGATGCTTCTACTTAGATTATATAGCACAGACGCTGTCATTCTTAGTAAGGATGTGGCTACACACAAATGCAAACCTGGGCATGCAAAAAAGCTGACACAGTAAATTAAATAAGTGAATAAGTAACAAGTAATTTAAATTGGGCCGTTTTCATCACAAAATGAGCTTGACGAAAAAAACTATTGTTGTAAACTAAATCTGAAGGAGCAATGTGTTCATTCCAGCTAAAACTGTGATGACTGCGGTTTGATCAGATTTCTGTTAGTGATCTGTAAGTTGATTAGATAATTGCGGTCCTCCAATTTCCTGGAGAGGTCTGCTTGCCAACAGTGCGCTCTCAAATGAAGAAGCCAAATATTGCGCTAAGAGAAGCCACCACAGCAAAGCCTTGGCTGACTTTTTTTTTTTTTTGTCAGACCTCGAAGTTGAGACAACAGGGACCACAATGGGGCCAATCAATATGTCTTTCCTGGCTGTTACGTAATTTCAGTGTGATGGTTACCACCGTTTAACTGGGTGGTAATTTTCCCTTTTTCTCGCTTGTGAAACAGCAGTTGTCAAACCCCCTCAAAGACCACACAGGCAATATCACAAGTCCATTTGAAACCAGACCACTTGCTAGCATTAAACTGCTTTTTCTAAATGACTTCCTGGAAGCACTGAGTTCACACACAATACGTATCAAAAAACAAGGTCAAACAACTGAAGGCAAGTATATGTATGTGGGTAAGTAGAGTATATTAATTTGGCCGAGTACCAGTGATCATTTGCGTCACTGTCCACTGTCTAGAGTTTTGGAAAATAATCCCTTCTTCATTATCTTTGGGTAAACACTGTCTTGTTCCTCATTCCAGCCAGACCGTCACTACCTGCGTTTCCTGAAGTCTGGTCATAACCCTGCAGCTTTTCAACTGTTCAACCTACAGAGCATTAGTGATTTTCCATCAAAAGCTTTTAGAGGTTATTATTATTATTATTATTGACAGGTCTGGACAGAGCACCACTTCAATCTGATGGCTCTCATTAGTTTAAGGATCAAATTTATTCTTGAACCCAAAGGAAAAATATTATCCATCCCATAATTGCATACTAATATATGCAGACTACACTTCATCTCCAGTCATATGAGGATAGGGATCATTACATATGAACCTGGTCATGGAGTCAGTGGTGTGTTTGTCCCCTGGCAGTGTGCAGGTGTCGTTCCACCTAAGTTTTCACTGCTCTCAACACCCACTACAACGCAGATGGCTGCAGGGAAAAAATAAAAAAAAAAGGTCGGTAGCCGTGTATGCATGAGAAAAGAATGACAGAGCATGACACTGAAGATATGAATCGTTAAAGTTTAATCCTGGTGGAGGAAAAGGCCGGAGGCAGCTGCTCTCTGAATAATAATGACGCCAATTCTATGTGTGGCTTGGTGAATGACAAACCTGGCATTTAAACGTGGCAGCACAACAATTACCAGGCTGAATTAGAATATTGAGAAGTGAAGATGATGTGTCTGCGGAGAAATGCTAAAATTAGAAAAGCAAGACCATGCAAATAATTTGATTTTTTTTTAGGGAAAAAAGTGACTTTTCTGGTGATACTAATTCAAAATGCCCCCGCTGAACCTGAGTTAAACAACAAATTCTGCATGCTAAGATAATTAATTCTGTATCTTGGCCAGCAGACTAGACGTAGTTTATGTAATTAATTGGGTTTATGGAGATTTTGGATTACTTCCATCCCAAGAACTCAATGTTCTGTGACAGCTTTCTGGCGTATTCACACATGATGATGTGTCGACACCTGATTGCTATGCACTTCATGCTGTTGTCACAATCCAGCAAAATCACCCTGAAAGCTGACTCACTGCAATACTGGATGTGCTTTTTGATGTTCTGTGGAGGCCTCCAATGTAATTAATGATCTTTAATAAAGTCCCTTACGGCCCGGTGGCGTAGATATGATCCCAGTAGCACCGCTGTACAGCCACATTATACAACAGTGCTATAAATCCTACTCATCTCATATTGGCTTGACACAAAACTGTTATTCCGCCTCGTCCTGTGATTTCAACACAACATACATAAACAATAGCCCACGTACCGACATACTGTCACACGCTGCTGTGAACAAGCTGCATTCAAGTGTAACAGGTGTCGTGTCGATATCGCAACCCCCATCACTGTGGAAAAATCCTACTTCTGCCAAGGAGACCACTTTTTTCTGAGCATGTAAAACAAGAGCCACGTCACAGACTACGGTGTACGGACAGTTTCGTCTGTCTCCAGCTTGTACAAAATGCTGATTTTTGAAAAACTTCTCTAGGTCATCTTCCTCCTGCACTTCTGTTTCCTTTGCACTTGAGCGAGGAAAATAATGACATTTGCATTGGTAGAATTTCGATCTGTGAGGAGATGAAAGGGGAAAACCACTGGACTTTTCAAATTTACCCTACTGGGGAAAAAACAGCGTCATAGCCTCTCTGTCCTCTCTGTTGTGCAAAACAGTGCAGCTACACACCCTTTTGATTTCACGCACAGACTTCGATGGACTGAACTGCTAGATGAGTGCATGGGTGGGTTTAATGGGAAAAATATATTGACATCTATAAATTCACACAAATCTGTGACCAGACCAAAGCAGTAAATGTTCAGTGAGCTTGTCTCTCTCTCTCTCTCTCTCTCTCTCTTTCTCTCTCTCTCTCTCTCTCTCTCCCCAGATAAAGGCTAAAGATTACATGTGATAGTCCATCTGTTGGTTCTCCCACAGGGTTTCTGTGTTAAAAACTGAGACACAGATTATCTCCACTGTGAACATCAGCGGCAACCATCACTGTGAAGGGACCCATAACACACACACACACACACACACACACACACACACACACACACACACACACACACACACACACACACACACACACACATGCTCATAAACAGACTCAAACCATTTTCCAGCCTCCAGATGAATTACTTATAATTAGCTTACTTAATTGAGAAAATGTGAATTAACAATTTCCTGTTTCAGAAATGTTTTGCTCAGTTACAGCTCATGTAAATACAGTTACAGTTTAAATATACAGAAAAATTATAAACAGTTGCTTGCACTTCTCCTTTTTCCAATATCTGAATTGTGTGGCTGCTGCTCAGATTTAGTATTCAAGCAGACCTGTTTTCAAAATGTGATTATGGACTCTCAGTAACTTTGTGAGGATTTATGGTGAATCACCATCATTCGTCAAAATAAGACTAGATCAGTGACCAAATTATGAAAAAAATACCAGATCTACATATCTCACTACATTTGGGCTGGGTCAGTGTTACATTATCAACATAAAAAAGCTTTTTCAAGAGCAGTGCATAGGAGGAAATGCACTGAGAAATCTGACAAGGAAGGAATTTTTTTTTGTTTTCACTATTGTCTTTTCCTTGTGCTCTTCTCACCCCTTGAAAGGCACATACATAGGCCTGCTTTCTTGTTTAACCTGTCCAGAGCGGCTATATTTACTACAAAACTGTCGCGCCTGTTCTCCTGAGGTAGAGAGCCTCTGCCTTTCTGCCTGACACCTGCCCACCGTCTGTTTAAAGACGCGTTGTTAGAAAATGAGCTTACGGTATCGAGGATAATTGGTTTGTCTGCTGCCGGTGTTAGTGTGGTGTGTATTTACCAAGGAGGCCGGCACCGACAGAGACGACACAGAGCAGGACCGCGGCGAGCGGCAGCCACAGCGGCGAGGCCCGGCGCTGGCGTCCGCTCCGGGGGCTAGAGAGCAGCAGCATCCTCGGGGTCTTCTCGGGGACGGAGAACCGCAGGCGGGGACGGAGACTGTTGTCATTCCCCCATTGCTTTTGTTTTAGGTTATTATTTTTGTTTTTCTTCTA
Source organism: Trachinotus anak (assembly GCF_046630095.1). Taxonomy (NCBI): domain Eukaryota; kingdom Metazoa; phylum Chordata; class Actinopteri; order Carangiformes; family Carangidae; genus Trachinotus; species Trachinotus anak. The sequence goes on along the minus strand of NW_027273879.1, from coordinate 12,430,803 downwards.
TGCGAGCGAAAGCTTCGGAGCGACACACACACACACGCAGCGGTGAGCCGAGCAGGTGACACCGGGAGCAGCCTGTCCACACACTGCGCACTGTAATCCGGGGCAGAGCTAAAGATAGCGGAGCTTCAGGAGGGAAGGAGGGGGCGTGTGCGCTCCTGCAAGTGCGCGTCCGTCTCACTTGCTACCTTCACGGTCTCCTCGTAAACTCCTGAAGGTAGTCTGTGTACATGTGCATCACATCTGTCCATGATCTGACAACAATAAACGATTGAAAGATGTTTTTGTACTTTGTTTTTTTTTTTTTTTTTTTTTTGGTGTGAGCGTGTTTAATTTTTTTTTGGGTCAAACTGCTTTCGAAGACAAACGTGCAAATGTGACAGTGAATATTAATGTCAGCGAAATAGTGCAATGATTTAAAATGTGCATTTGAACTTCAGGTTTTTTTCATATACAGTCTCCACTTTGACACCATGACAAATAAAACACCAGTGGAAATTTCCAAAAAATGTAAATGTCTTTTACCGTAATGACAGTTTCCCCCCGCAGCACCTGAAGGCAGCATCTTACCGACGGGCCACCACGCAGAATTACGTGTAACGCGATGACGTCGAAAAACCGGTTTCAGTGCGCTTGTGTGCGTGGTTTAAGCTCTGCTGGAGAGAGGGAGGCGTGTGTTGACACAAAGTCACAATCTTATTTGGATGTTGGTGAATTTACATGTTTATCAACCAATCACTCATGTATTTTTTTTTTTTTTTAAAAATCATTTCCTAATGAAGCAACATAGACGGGTTAATAATAACCTAATGAAGATGGTGGTAGAGGGAGAAAGATAATGAGCAAATAAAGCAAGGGTTTGCCAGTGTGGCAGGATGGAGCAGGTGCAGCAATATTATGCCTTGGGACAAATTTTGAGAGGTATGAATACACATCAAATGAACAAACATCATGTATAATTTCTTTCTATTGTTGTCCGTACAGCCCATTAACTTTATTATTCTTTACCAAACACAGGCCAGATAGTGAAAGGCAGCTGGTGTTTGTTTGCTTTGAGCTGAAAGACCATGTCCAAACAAAGGCCAAGATTCAGTGACCAGGGCAGAAACAAACATTTAGCTGGCCAGCATCAGTTAAACCATCTACCAGTACCACACATTTGCTTGTTGCTAACTCTTCCAAGTGGAATACATCAACACTGAATATGAATTTTGTGAAAATGAAATGACTCATTTATCCTGTGGAAAACAGATGTTATTGAATTTTAAGGCAGTAAAGGTGAATTTTAATGTGCCACATCACCACCAGTAACCTAAAACACTAAGAAATGTTTCCAATGCTTCATCTTCTCACACATACTACACTACAGCATGTGACTCATTTGAAATTTTGCAGTATAATGTTTTCCCATTGATCTTGTCAGCATCACCGTCATTCTCGGTAATGTCATCACTGTTGTCATGGTGCTATTCTGTGTCAGCTGTTACCATCTGGCACAAAAGGTTTCAAGGTCTGTCTCATATCTTACCAAAATACAAGTACACAGGCTTGGTTTTCTGCTTTTTGGACACATTTAATCCTCATATTTCCTCTCTGAAAGAATATGTCATAGGAAAAGACAGAATAAGAAATTGCATAAGGAATTATATTGTTGTGCTCAACCCTTTACATAAAAAAAAAACTGCCTCTTACCGAAGTAGAATACAACCAAATTGTTTTACAGTAAAATTCTTCAGCACTTTCAGCGTTCAAGTTGCTTGAGTGGCCTGATTCCAGACTTGATTTCTTTAATAGAATAAAAAAATGTATTCCTACATGGGTGTGTACCAGTTAAAAATTAAGGTGGTCATTATTACAGTAAGAAAAAACTTGTCTAGTTGTTTCCAATTACAGTTGCGGTGCAGATTAAATTACAGGCATAAAAGAGGAAAATTGTCAGATTGAATTTATTGACAAGACTGCCTCAGCTCACAGCCAGAAACCAAATACAGAGAAGATGTGGAACAGACACCGGAGCCTTGTCATGCATCTCTTTTGGCACTTTTTGAGCTACAGCCATTTATCAACAGAAAGAAAACAGAACAATGTTAAATAGCACGAAAAATAATAAAAAAGAGTTCTGTACTTCTTATCCATGGTCCTTCTTTCTGTGTGAACACTAACATACTCAGTCCTGAGGTATACGGGTTGGTAGTGCCTCATACAGGCTAAACAAAAATAAAATGTCATGTTGGATTAAGACTTGAATAGAACTCAGCAGCATCAGGAAAAGGTCCACTGTACAAAGGTAAAAGAAAACATAGTCTGGCAAAAAAAAGTGCTTTCCCAACACCTCCAACTTCAGCTCACATACCATACCACGAAGACAAAAACATGCAATGAATTAATAGTGAGAATAAAACAAGTGAATGTGAACAAACTGATTAAAGAGTTCTGTTGCTCTCAATTGTTGCATAAAATTTTTACACATAACAATGCCCAAAAACTACTAAGTTTGTGTAGAGTGCGAGTGACAGAAATAAATTTGAATACATTTCAAAGATGCATCCAAGAAATTTGTGGAGTAGAACTGTATTAGTCATATTTTGGACACAATGTGCATGATCCCATTGGCCTTTACAGTTTAACAGTTGGCATCTTGGATGATGCAAAAACCTTCTAGTACTCCAGGAATCCTACCAGACATCACTATTACAACACACACACACACACAAACACACACACACACACACAGGCTGAATGGTCATTTCTCACAATCACAGATGATCAGAGATGCAGACTAGATCTGGAGCCAACCACAGTTACCGTGCATGTAGAGTTTAGTTGCAAAAAAACAGCTTTGGTGATTTTCGCAATGTTTTTAAGATGATATAATTATTACAACTTAACAATGATTACACAGTTATTTATCGGTGCGGAAAAGAAGTAGTTTACAGAAAAACAAAATCATGGTGATCAATTTTACAGACTTTTTACTCTTAATTCCTTGGATGATGATTCTGTAAAGATGGGAGGGTTTCTTCTGATAGTGATGATGTTCTAGCTGAGATTCTGTCTTGGGTACTATAGTTATTACACACCTTTGTGTGTGTGCGCACACACACACACACACACACACACACACACACTCTTACACACACACATTATAGCAAAAAAAAGAAAAAAAAGAAATGCAGAACACACTTGATGGTGTCAACCTAGCAAACTGCATTCACTCTTGAAATTCCCTGAAGTAGCTTACTATTAAAAAGTAAAATAAATTTTCCAAATTGGCCCCAGTTCTTCTACTTCATCTCCCAACATAATAGTACTGAGGCCGCGGTAGCTAACACCACCTACTGGCCAGTAATTCATCATTACTAAGTTTTTAACAGTACTTGTTGATGTGAAAGGTGCAGTTTAGACTGAAAACAAATGGCATTGCATAAAAACATAGCTGAGTACATTTCTGTTGCCTTATCTCCTCTAAGATGAGGTAATTTCAAATTCTAGTTAATTATCTACGTCAGTATCACCATGTACACCTTCTATGTAGCTACAGTAGCAATACTACAGGCTAGGTCTAGGCAGCACCAACCCAGCCAGCTCATCCTACAGTTTTTGGCCACTAACTACCTAGTTTAGTCACATGAGATCATAAAACCCCTCATTTCCTGCACCACACAGAATAAGAGCTCCACTTGACCGTCTGCCTAATAAATTAAGAGCCATCTTCATGTTTCAAAGTCAAGGCAGGATGTGAGTGTGGCCATCGCACTGCTTGATCCTCCTCCATCGGCTGTAAACATGCAGGCTAGGTCAGTCAGGGCTCCATGTAGGGCAGTGAGGGACTCTGAGGCACATGCCATTCAGAAACTGACAAGATCAGTGTTAGGAAACTTGGCTGCTTCGTGATCTGCAGTGGTCAAGGATTTGTGTCTGGTCCAGAGTTTGGGGTTTGTGATGAATCTGCTGAACATGGTTCAGTTCTTTCATTTTCTGTTGCCTTTGCACAAAACTGCTGCTGCTGTGATTGTCGTTCTTCTCCAAGCGCCTCTTCTTTAAGGAGCACTTCATCTTTCTCCAAGACAAACTCCAGGGTGGGTCCTCTGGATGCTCCTTCCTCCAGCTCCCCCTCCTCTGCCAGGCGAAGTTTGATGTTCATGCCAACAGGTTTTTCTGTTTTATCTGGACAATGTGGAGAGCCAAGGACATGTGAAATCAGAATGAGAGCACAGAGAAGAATTACACCTGAGAGAGTAACCAAGATTTGACCTTTGATGCAATTTTGTTCTTAGCTCCAACTACAGGTCACCTTCTCAATAATCAGTGTATTTTTGAATGCTAAAATCCAGCTGTGGGACACATCATATGCCCCAGTGTCATCAAAATGAGATTTTGTATCTGACACACAGTAGATGAGTAATACAATGTTGAAATGCTCTGCCATGAGCTGGTCAGAGCTCAGTAGAAGAGAAATCAAAAACTCAAAATGCCAATTCAGTGGTGAGATTTGTACCTAACTTTTTGATCACCAACGGTCAGTGCAACGTTCACAAATGTACAACAGAAATGCAGATGGGATGTAATTTTTAAGCACTTTCAAGACCCACAACACAGACCAACAAGTTGTTAAAAGGTCTAAGATGGTGTGCGTAAGAGATGGATAAAATGCAACAAGCCCCTTCTCAGATTTTATCATGAAAAGTCATTGTGAAGGTTTAGGGAATTGTGATAGGCCAACATCAGGAAGATCAGTTAATTCATGAATATGTCATTCAGTTGCTGCCTTTATACATGGATTAATTTTGAATACATCCTACATATACAGTCATGCTGTCTTTAATATTCAGTACAGCACATAATCTACAGCTGACAATAGTCCTTAGCAAATACAGAAAAGAATACTGTATATAAAATATAACTGCATATTTGTGGCCTGTTTTTAAAGATGTAGGTCTTCAGCTAAGTACTGAGACATGCTGGAGAAATGATAAAGTACTGAAAGACAGTTGATTGGTTTTGTCTTGGAATAGGATTCTTCTTCTTCTTCTTCTTCTTCTTCTTCTTATTATTATTATTATTATTATTATTATTTATTATTATTATTATTATATTGCCTTATTGTCTTATCCTTCAAATCTGTCTCTTCCTTGTTCTTACCATGTCCCAGCTGCCTCTCCTTGGGCAGCAGCAGCACGTCCACATTGTGATGCTCCTCCAGGGCAGCTGTGAGCACTGCACCCTCGCGGCTGAACAGGAAGACCAAAGCTATGGTGACGTCTTCAGTGGAGTCTCCATCTCCAACCATCTGAAAGAGGGGAGTTTCCTCGCTATTACTTCCTTCACGGTGGTCTGAAAAAGACAATAGGAGAATAGTTAGAATCAATTAATTTCTCTGAGGTCCACTCTTGATAGTATTTGGCAGTTATTCTAAACTCTAAATACTGAGCAGCATATTGATTTCAGTGATTTCCATTCCTTACCTATAAAGATGACTCCTATGGCTCCAGCCTCCTGTAGCCGACGAGCCTTTGCAGCAAACATGCAGTCACCCCGCAGTGCCAGAGCGATACGGCCTTTAAGCTTCGCTGCGTTATCTATTGGCCCACAGGCAGTGTAGGGGGAGGCTTTTACGATGCTGCCCTTCACCTGCGCAACATGAGTTTGAGTGTTTTAGCCATGGCTAAAAACAAGTCCATAGTTGTTATTGTTATTATTGTTATGTTGTTTGTAAAGGTCCATTTTTTGGTCACACTGCTAAAACATTAGTGATTTCATAACATCATTAAACACCTGTTTCTATAGGGGTAAGCTATATGACTTGTTTACGAGATTTGATATGGAGACTGTATACCATATTACTGTCACATTGGAAACTCACTCCGTGCTCCTGTTTGGAAAGGTCCATTCCAAACTTAGCAGGTCCCGCTGTGAGGACTGTCCGACCAAGAAATGGGGGGGATATAAGCTGAACAACATGAGGCACCACCTCCTCCTCCTCCGGTGTCTGGCTTACCTCTGCCACAAGTTTTACCCGGTAGACTCCTTTATGCTCCTGAAGGGATTCATATTTAGAAAACTGGATTGAAAACAGTGTATGTAGTAGTTTCGTAACCTACATTCCAGGCATTTTACTATTAAAGCGGTACATTCATTACCTTGATCTAATTTTCACTCAATTAGCTTAGCTATTAAGCCAATCCTTATAACCCTTTTAAAAATGCAAAATGAGAGTAACCCATTTGCTGTGACTGAAACACTCCTTTCCCTTTCACTGTTGGAAACCTCATGATACCAGAGAAGGCATGCTTACTGCTGAAGTAAACACAAAGCATAGCATAGATGATAAGATGATCAAGAAAGCTGTTAGAACATCTTTGGATTATAATTTTCTAAATCCATGCAGCTCAAAGCTCAGTTATTTGTATAAACTGAAAAGATATAATTGGTTCCACAGCAGGTTATATAATTAATCTGCTCTGGTAGCTCTGGTAGAAAAATGCACGGATCAATTTGTTTGAGTGCTTCACTGAAGCCAAATGAACCAAATACAGTGTTACATGAGGAAGTGAAAACATCAGGCAAGTACATAAAGTAGATAAATAAGGGCCCAATCCTTGCCCCTGCCTCAACCTCATGTCACCCATAACATGAATTTCCTATATCTTTTTAAATATCTGCAACTCCATGATTACACATCTTAGTGACTGTATGCTACTTCAGAGAAACATCTTGCGATGCATTATCCAAAACATATTATCATCATGGTTAGGTGAATCACTACAGCTTTTTAGAGAGATTCAGTTTGGTGCACTGACTCAACTTTAAGGGGATGTTTTCAGTTAAATATGTCATTGGGACAATGTTGTGGCTTAGTATATTCATTGTAATGATTTGGATTTACTTTCCTACAGTTATGGGTCAGTTTAAACAAGGATAAAAATAGGCAAGACAGGCAGAACTTCAGGTCTTGAGATTAGTACAAAGTACCTTCTGACTTCCGGTGTCTCCTGCTGCAACCTCATTCAGTGGAGTGAGAGAAATGCCCATGCTTTTCAAAAACTCCACTGGCTCCATGCCATTATCATAGAGTGGTAGTTCAATTTCCCTGTAAATAACAAACACACACAGGTTAAAACTCAAAAATAATAATGGATAAAAGGTTCCACTAGTGATTTCACTGTAAAATCAAAACCCCCTGGCGACTGGACATACCTGACAGGTAAGGGGCGGAAGGCTCGTCCCACCCCAGTGAGGTACTTGTAGCTGTCCCGGATGGTTTTTGCAAACGAAGGGTTGTTAGGAAACAATGTCTCTGTGCTGGGGCAGGAGTGTGTGAACAGATCGTCTTCTTGAGAAACAGGAACAGTCTCCTGGAGAACATGACATACATATTAAAGGGTTAGTTTGCATTTTAACTGTGCACAACATCTACAGCACCATCATAAAAGCCAAATGAATTATGAAGACTTCATCTTGTAATCCCACACAGAATTATAACATTGATTTGTAATACACAACAATATAAAGTCATATATTTATAGTTATATAAATAATATCTTCTAATTATATTATATAGAGTAGTGTCATAAACTAAATGAACAAATAAGTGTTTTATACAGAGCTAAATTACTCTTGTCATGCATGTTTGAAGTATCAGCTTATATCAATCAGAGATTCAAAATCAAAAACTGTACTATAATGTGTGTACCTGCGTCAGTGATGAAGCAAGAGCTCTCACCGTAATGTTGCCTTGGCAGGGCCGTTTGGTGGTAGAGAGAGAGACAGGGAGGAGGTGAGCCTCTGTGGTGAAGATGTAGTCATCAATATCGATGGGCAGCTGGCTCTTCTCCGAAAACAGCAGGTACAGGTATTTAAACATCTCTGCCAGAAAGAAGGAGTCCATCCTACACACACAATGACACACATACACGTTCATATATACACACACACACACACACACACACACACACACACACAGAGGATTGCGATGTATTATTAAAATGCATTTTAATAGACCACACATTTTAAGTTAAGTTTAAACATGTTTGTAATGGTATTTCTCTCACATGATACCTGTCTTCATGCGCCCCAGTGCGGACATCTTGCACAGCAGCAAACCCGCAAGGCACCCTGGCATAGGCATTGAGCTTTTCCACAATGGACTGTCCCACTCTGAGGTAGTAGGGGTCACCAGTGGCCTGCAAAAATCAAAATATCATCTTGACCACACGTCTGTGTGATGGAAATCTTGCGAGGTGGATCAGGATGTTTTCAGGAGGCATCGATGTCTAAAGCAGAAGATTTATTGTTGCTCGATGCACTGAGGAGATAGGCAATGCAGAATTACAAACGTTAACTAGCTCACCTGTTACCGACTATATTTCCAAATCAGGCTATTCCATATCTCTCACATACACATGGGAAACTTCTATTGGGCACTGAAACCCAAACTTTATCTCATGTCTTACCTAACTCACATTGAGGATCTTCCTTTACTTTTCTCTAAGTATGCATACCATCTGTCTCTGGGACTGTAGGCGCCTTTTGCTCTCCCTCAAAATTTGTATCTTCCTACACTCATTATCAATAAGCAGCCTGCTAACCTTGGTAGCTATGGCAACTGCAGATGATAGTGGAGCAGCCGCAAACTCACAAGGCTAGAGATAAACAATGGGCTTTGGTGCCCTGTGACCGACCTTGTGTGTAGACATTTACAGACTAAATGAAAAATGTGTACATATATGGTTATATGGTAGTGTTTGCCATGAAAAAGCGTTGTGTATACACTGATGAGCCAAACCTTCATGGCCACCACTGCCTATATGTTGTTGGTCCTTCCATGCCACATGCACCATTGTTATGACATAATAAACATTATTCACTCATGTTTTTGCTCATTGGTGTACAGTACAAGAGTGGAGTAGTTTCATTGATTAGCGTACTTCTAAATGATCTCAACTTTCTTTACTACAGGTTTATTTCTGTCTGTGACACTGTCCTCCCAGCTTTTTCACCTTATAGAGGTAGTAGGTGCTTTCTGCAAACTCTGGTCTCAGTAGGTGTTGGCCCCAATGAACCCTGAACTCTGTAGTGAAAGCCTGCAGAGATATTAACCAAAGAAGGAGACTGTAGTTAGTGACAATTGCTTCTTTTAAAAATATTTTCATATTTTACACTGATGAATAAATTTGACAAAGAAGAAGCCACAAGAAATTTCAACTTTGCCAATTTGCCACAGCTGCTGCACACATACAGTATTTGTTGATTATGTGGATTAAATGGATACATTACATACCAACTTTAGCATATATATGTCATAACCTGAAATATGCTGGGTATAGGGGTACATACACTACCAGTCAAAAGTTTAAAAAATAAAATGTGTTCCATATTTTAAATGCTTTACCTCAATGACAGCTTTGCACAATATTGGCATTATCCTAACCAGCTACTCTTGAGTATTATAAATATACACCAGTAAATACTACACACAACTAAATAGAGCAGAAAGAGTGTTGAGAGACTAGTTTACCTCTGGAAGAAACTTGTGCTGTTTGGTGACTTGGTAAAGCATCTCATGAGTCTCAATAGCTGGTTTCAGATCTCCTGTTAAAACCTGAGAGAAAAATAAAAAGTCACTTCAACAACATGCATACATGCATTAACTGAGCTGCTATGACGTTTTATATATAATTAAATGAAATAAGAAGGTTGAGTCTGTTGTTGGTCTGAGGCTGGTCACACTGGAGGAGGTGGCTGAGGACTGGACAATCATGGGCAATGTCACCCTACACCTCCATAAAACTCTAGACAAAGAGCACATTCAGCAGCAGACTGATACTACCTCGCTGTGTAAGGAAACGTTACAGAAAGTCACTTCTGTCCAGTGCAATCAGACTCTATAATGCATCTCTATAATTCACCTAAACACCCTTGCACTCTCACCCATGCACACTTGTCCAAATACATATACATATTTATCTATATTTATGTCCTTCTCATTTGTATTTGTATACTTGTGGCATTTCTGTGTATTTTTACACTTGTATTTTACTGTATTTTAACTGAGCTGATATGATGTTTTAATTTCCCTCCAGGGTGTCATAAAGTCATCCATCCATCCATCCATCCATCCATCCATCCATCCATCCATCCATCCATCACCTGTCGACACCTCTCTGCTATCACCCTCTGCAGCACCGTTTTAATGGGAGGAAATGGGATAAATTGAGCGCATCTCAAGACAGGATCCCCGACCTGTAAGCCAGGGAAGAACGCCAGGAGAGAGTCCATCCAGCTGCGTACGCTCACAGTGGGGTTGTGCATGTGTACATTGAGCAGTAGGGGAGGCTGACTGATGTACTTCATTATGGCACTGTAGTGCTGTTATAGACAAAAATCATGAAAAATAGATTAGCAAACAATCAATGCAAACAATATAAACAAAATCAATGTCAGGCTAATAATACTGCAATATAGAGTGAGAATACTGCAGGTGCCAAATGGATAAGACTCTAGGTTTATAGACTACTAGTGTATGGAGGGATGCAGTGATGGAGAACTTACAATGTTGAACCTCTCCAGAAAAACATTATCTCCTAGAAGAATGTAGGCCTTCATCAGATATTCATAGTATGAGTCGATACCAGCACCAACTCCACTGTCTGCAAACACAGAAGTGAGACGACAGTCAAATAACCATGATGTGGTTCAAGGAGAGAGCTGTGCATTTATGTTTATGCGTTTCAGTTTCTGTATTGTGTGGACTGTCCACAGAGAACATCTGTAGTTCCAGATTTCCTCCCCTTCCTTTACCAAAGTTTTAATGATTTTATACAATGCATGTGTGTGTTCAAATTGCCTCACCCCTGCGGACCCATTCTCCATTGTGGATATTGATGACAGTGCCCACCAAGTCACTTCCTCTCTGTCTCCTCTCCCAGAGGACATCCATAGCCTTCCTTGCATGTTCCTGTAAAACAGTGAATATTTTGTCCTTAAAATCTTTCTGGTAAAAACATAATTCAATCATGTTTTCATCTTTCAAAAAGTGAAATCAGTCATAGCCAGCTTTATTTTGTAACAAAATTAATACTGTGCTGTATTCTTATGTTAGATCTCAACAACTTCACATTAAGTGTATATTAGAAAATCAAAACAAACATTAAAAAGCCAAATTTTCTTGAGGTGCAGAGGGAGGTAATACCTCAAACACAGACTCTCCTGACATTCTGCTGAGGGCAGCAAACTCCAGGATCATTGTTCCTGCACAGGCCGTGCAGGTGTCTGATTCGGTGCCTGTGCGTGAAAGTGGGTTCAGGACTCCATACCGAAGATTCACCTGGTAAACAAAAAAAGGAAGGTTTATGTTGTCACTGCACTTAGCTTGTTTTTATTAGTCACTAAAATCAGAAATATCTTCTTCACTAGTGTCTCTGTGGTGAATTAACTGAGGAATTGTTCTCTATCAATGCAATGACTCAAGTGTCAGGGTCACTCATAATGAGATCTGACAACAGGCTGTCTGCCCCATCTGCAAATTTAAGACCTAAAAGAAGATCCTGTGATATATAACAATACAATAAGGAGTACCTTAGGGTAGGGAAGGCCACTTGTGGTGTTGAAGGCAGGCAGTAATCGATGCCCCAGTTCTTTGGCCATGTGTAGGAGCTCATCTTGATACCACAGCATCCTGTCTCCACGCTGACGAAGCAGGTCAGCCATCACATGGGCACCTAAAAGCCCTCTGGTGACAATTAGACAAAGGAAGAAAAAAAAGTTCTTCTTTTAAAAATACAGAATTAAGTGGAAAAATTGGGGCGGACAGGTTGAGATATTTTGTACAGCAGGAAATTTCTATTGAGTAATGTTGATGTGGAATAATTCAACATTCAGAATAATTCAAAAATCCAAAACCTTCCACATCAGACAGATTTTGTTATTAAGACCATTCTATTAAAAAACATGATAAATGTATATATAAGTAAAAAGGGAAATAAATTACAGACATGTTTCATACCCCAAAACTCTGATGTTGGTCTCAAACACAGACACCACCACATCGTTGTCCAGGCGTACATCGCTCACAGCCTTCCTCACTGCGTCCTCAAACTCATCAAGCTTGTTTAACACCTGCTTGCACACAAGCAGATGGTGATTAATACATTTACTGCCACAAGGGAAAAAATACACAAGTTGAGAAAAAAAAAAACAAAAGCAGAGAAAACTAGCTTCATGCTAGAGAACACGAAAAGTACTCACCACAAGGGTATCAAGGGTGTCAATCAATGTGAGAGAAAACCTACAGAGAAGGAGGAAGAAATGTTATGATGAGAGGCACAGCACAGTGGAGCTGGTGTCCCAATTTACCACTAATCCAGTTTAATTTGTAACAAACCACAGACTGTTAAATTACAAATCTGTTGCATTTGCAGTGAAATTACATTATGCAACATATCTGGCACATAAATGGATGTGTTGTACTGTAAGTCCATGATAAAGACTTAAATTAGCATAAACTTTATGTATTCCAGATGAAAAACAGGGCATCTATTCCATGTCAAATTCAATCTGTTTTGAAGAGAACAGTACTGCATAAGCAATTTACTCAGTCAGTTTACTCAGTCCCTGTCTTATTTGAAGATGCAAAATGTTTTGCATGAAGAGATGACATCACATCACATAAACATCACCATTTATGTTGCTATATGTTTGCTCAATTTAATGCTTTATTTTAATGTAGCCTCTATCATGGTGAGAGATATAAACACAAAGACAAATACAATTTTAAAAAATTGCAAAAAAAACCCCAAAAAACGCCCAGGCCTACTTTTATAGTTAGTGAGGAGTTTAAAGAACAACTGTGGCACAGCTCTTTGAAGGAATGTGGTAACGACACACAGCACTCCAAGCCAGTTACTGCAGACTTTCAAAAGACACATGATGGCTTTGGTCTGAAATGATGGCGACTGATGGATTAAAAATAAATGGCTTGTTTGCTTGAGTGAATTTAGCTGTTATGTCTGAAGTAACCTCAGTGGATCCTTCCAGACTCCAGATGCCAAGGGAGGATGAACTTACTTTCCCAAGGAGTCATCTATGTCGCCTCTATTGGGCTCCTGTCCACGGACTCTCCCCCTGCAGCTTAGAGGCATCAGCTCGTCTGCTGGATAGGCATATTTCTGCAATACAACCAACAGTGACTGTCTTCAGGTTTCATTTATCGGTCTACAGAAAAACCTGTCTACAGTGAAACAGGCAAAAATACCCTGTTTTGCACATAAGATGTCATTGCCTCAACTAGTGCGAAAGCATGTTAACACCTGCTTCCCCAGTGGTGCAATAAGTAAGTCACCTTCCCTTGGTATACCACAGTCAGGGGTTTAAAACCCCAGATGGCTGAGGTCCTGCTTTGGCAAAAATTCAATAGCAATTAATTAATATAGTAGTTACAATGCTTGTGAGCTGCTTGGACCCCGATAATTGCAGCTTTCTGTATCTCTCACTCTGCCAGGCCCAATTTTTTTTTTACAGACCCAGGTCACATTAACATTCTGGTCTACTGAATTAGTTGAGCCACCCATGACCCATCCATCTTTGGCTTGTTTCACATGAGGAAAAGCCTGACTCCTGGATCACAGAATGTTCAGCTGGCATCTGTTGCACCAGGCTGTCGCTGTAGCTGCAACCAAATCCTGCATCTGCACAGCCCTGCTAAATCAGATCCAAATGCACTGAGGACTCTGTCCGGCCACTGATTCAAACTTTTCTTTACTGGAGACAAGACAATGTGTTCTTGTCACGATTGAGTTGTTCTTTATACTACAAGTGTAACTGGAGTTGTGACTGAAACAGCTTTTTTTTTTTTACTTTCCTCCAGTCAACTGCAACATGCAAATATTAATGTAGTAGTAATAACAATTAGTACATCCAAGTGAACACCTTACCATGTAACTGCCATAAGCGTGATCGAACATTTCAATAATCTGGTCCCTGCGAAAATAGAGAAAATATAAAAGAATCAAATGAGAAAATTGCACGTACTCTGTGATATTTTTCACACTATTGTAAACTTCTGCAGTCGCAAATTTAGAAACACACAAAAACAGCGTTATAGTGTCTGTCTAGACATTACTCACCTGATAACAGTCTTCTCCTCCGACGTCATGCTCTGGCTCTCTTGACATTTCACCCAGCCAAGAAGACTGGTGATCAGTAGGGTCTTCAGCATCATCCCAACGCCAGAAAGGTGGACCCAGCAAAGTTTATTTTTTTATCCTCCTCATGTAGGGTTGCCTCAGGTTTGGCTTTAAAAAAGGACAAACAAGCTCCTGTCCTTTGTCCAACGCCCGCAGAGAAATCAAACAGCCCAGCAGACACAGCTGTCCTCCTTTAGAGCCCCAATATCCCTCATTTTTGATGGAGAGTCGCCTGAGCAGCTCTGGCTAACGTCGGCGGACGTTAGCTACCTTCCAGCTCCATTTCCATATCTCCAATCTGGTTGTTCTGTAGTCGATCCAGTCTTGTTAGGACCACCACATGCCACACACGGAGCAGTCCAGCTGACCGCTACCCATGTAAACACATGTAAACAACAGAGGCAGCAAGCTACAGCTGAGCCTCCTTATTGAGGAATATGTATTAACGTTACCCTGTAAATAAAAACAAGCACCCAAAACAGCGCTGATTGAACATTTCAGAGATCCAAAAGTGTGAAGTGGTATGAAGAAAATAATTACCAAGCTAATATCAGAGTGAGACAGTGCGGCTAATCTTCGCTAGCTGTCACAGTGCCGATAGCCGGCTAACAAGTTGCTAGCACACCGTCGGTCTTTACGCAGTGGCAGTTAGCTACAAGCTTACCGACATATACAGTGTCGGCTACAGAAAGTTAGCTTGACGCCTTCGTTTGAAAACAAATGATCCAATTGCCGTGTAAAGTCACGGTCGTACAGTTGAATGGTCGATGACACGTCCTCAAGTATCGCTACCACACGGTGCCCTGATAGCCGTCGAGTACCGAGCTGTCAAAGTACGGGCAGGGTACTTCGCTCCTCCACCGGCTGCGGGGGCTGTGCTGCCAGCTGGTGAAATCCCTGCCCTGAAATGGGGTCTCAGGCAAGCCTCACCTCCACGGAGACGAACGCGAAGTTTCCACCTACACAAGTTCAACCCTTGAAGTGGTTTAGGGTTATGTGACAGTTAGGTTAGGGCTGCAAACTGACTATGAAACTGGCGTCGGGTCGTTACGCAGGCAGGTGGGGGTTTCCTTGCAGTCGTTACTGAGGGCAAACTCTCCACAGCGCGGCAGACTGACGTCATTAGGTGGGTGGAGTCAAGGAGGGTGTATAATATACAGGCTATATAAAACTAGAAAATGCAGTTTCTGAAGAAATTACAGTGGGGCCGGACATAATGTCATTGTATTAAATAAAACGACAAAATCATTTTAAGCAGCTCTTCTTTTTACAATGAAATGTTTTTGAAGCATTCTTAGGACTTAAGAACATAAAAGACTTATCAATCATTAATTTAAACCTCATTGAACATATACTGTAAGAAAAACAAGACTAGGTGAATAAAAGTAAATAACTTTATGCATGTGAAAAAGATGTGCACGTAGAACAGATTTGTATTTATTTAAAAAAAAAAAAAAAAAAAGATGGTGTACAAATGATGTCAGTGGTGAGGTAAAACAAGGACACTGTGAAAAACGAAATGCTTTGGTCAGATACAGAGCAGGAAACCTGTCACTCATAGTTTCTACAGCGTGTGACACTGAAGTTACAGAATTTTGACCCTATTTTACACCTGAATCTGACTGGACAATGACAGTCCATTTACAAGGCAGAGTCCAATCAGAGGGCAGGTTTTATTACCTTAATCTCTGCTGCAGATCCTGAGGGTCTAGTAGGTTTTCAAGCCCATGCCATCGTCCATCTCTGCTCTGCTTTATGATTTGACTAATATAATATAATATAATATAATATAATATAATATAATATAATATAATATAATATAATATAATATAATATAATATAATATAATATAATATAATATTGCTGTTTCTAATCTCTCAAAAATGAGGATTTGATGCTTGTGTTCGATATTGAACTGAGTCTGATTGTATCTTTTAAATGGAAATGTCTAAATGTTTACTCAGTTAATATTATTTTGCATTTCCAACAAGATCACAATGGACCCGAAACATTTCATTCCTATACCCGCAGAGAAGAATTCATGCAGTTGAATCATTCACAAACCCTCATATCTTATCTCTCTATTTTTGGTCCCTTGCCCAGCGCTTCTGTTGTGTTAAGGGTCAGCCACTAGATGTCCCAACTGCCCCTCTCCCCTCTGCCCATCGGAGCAGATCCTCCTATTTTATTCATGTATTTGTTAATAAAAACACTTACAGGATATTTTTCCCATGGTGCAGCAGTGAGCGCAAGCACGCTGCCCTCAGGACCCGGGCTCGGCCCAGATGTTGGCAGCCTTGGTTACCTCTGGTAACAAACATCTGCGGTGAGGTGACACGGCTCTCACACACATTCACGTTTGCCTCCGCATGCAAAGTAGTGCTTAGCATTTCAGAAAATATTGCTCTGACTCCATAGAGTTCATTCACTCCTTCATTATTTATTGTTTATTACAAGTAGATTTGATTAATTTATTATTTATTATCATTATCATCTAAAAAAAATACATTTGAGTTAACTGAGGTTTGGTTGAGCTCTGCTAGAGGAAGAGGCAGTGATGAAATAAAGAGATGGGTCCGGCTTACAACAAATATTATTTTCCTGTTTCTTGATTTCCTTCCTTTCTCTGACTCACACCTTGATGCCCCTGCCCTGAGCAAACATGCCGTCAGACCCATCACGGAGCTTGGGTTGTCACTGAAATCCAATCGCATCCGGGCTCACTACAGTGTTGGGAAAAGCTCATGTGATAAATACTGTAGAAGCAGAGAGGGCGTGGCAGAAATCCCAGGGAGTATGCGCCTGTGTGCAGAGGACCATGGCTGCAGAGTTACTGTGTACACATGAGGAGGAGTCTCCATGACTCAACTTCCCCCCAGCTAATGATGGGCGTCGCCATCTCAACTTTTCTGAAAGGTGTGGCGATTTTGCCATACTGTGAGATTCCTCCTTTGACATCAGTCCCGTCCTCCCACATAGGTAAGACGAAAATCAAACAAAAATAATACAATATTCTGACTTCTCCAGATTTTTTTTCCCTTTCGTTTAACGCTTTGCATTTCAGACTGCAGCGGCCGACATTACAATGGTATGGGTTTGATTTTCTCCAGCTCTGCTCGAGTGTATGTTGGATTACTCAACCTGTAACCGCCAGCTCTGGGTTCAGCTCTGGGTGCTACGTGGATTTAAAGGCGGACATTTAGAGGAAAAACCCAGTGGATCTGTTTATGTTATGGCAGTGAAAGTCAAGAGGATGAAGTGAAAGAGAAATGTGCAGAGAGCAGAGATAATCTGAGGCAGGAGTCCATAAGTGAAGAAATACATTATAACACTATGCAGTGATGTGAGGATATTAATACTATGTGGTTCTTTTCTCCCTAGTTGAACACCTTCCTATACAAACACAACCATGTCTGTTTGGGTGAGTAGTTGTAGGCAATCTGAGAGTGATGGTGAGATTTGAATTTGATTTTATTCTTGAAATATGAGAAAATGACAGGTGATAACGTAAGCACGTGTGTTGACTCCTATTCTAGGATGACCTGGACCTGCTCCTAGACTCCCCCTCCTCACTGACTGTGACAGTAGGTTGGACATACCCTTACCTTTTCCTGTGCAGGGTCTTTTTCACGGAGATGATGACGATGATGGTTCCGATTATTATTATCACACAGTTTGCTAATGCTTGAATGGATAGGGACAAATGGGACGGCTTAGAATATAAGACATTGTCAACAGCAAGTAATACAGTCATGTGGTTACTGGGTGATAATATTTCATTGTTACGTGTGAGCCTGTCAGCATGTGCCTTTGTTCAACAGTCCAGTGCAAGAGGAACGATAAAGGACAAGGCAAACTTTAAAGCAGAGGAAGATGTGGCTGCACTAAGGAAGGCCATAGAGGGCCTCGGTAAGCTAATGGTTAACTGTTATCAGCATATATCAGAGAAACATGCAAAGCGCTTTATTTTACTAAGTGTGTGCATATTGTCTTTCGTGCAAGGTTGTAAACCCATGAACTTTCCCAGTGCAGTGTGAGTGGTAAGCCTGTTTTGTGTTGTCCTCTTCGTTACAGGTACGACAGAAAAAACACTAACTGAGGTGTTTACCCAGAGAAGTAATGCTCAGCGTCAGCTTATTGCCAGTGCCTATGAGAAGGCCACAGGAAGGGTACATCCGTGCATATTTATTCTCAATATTAATTGTAGGACAAAGAGAAAACGACAGGTGGAGTAAGACATGTATTATTATTATTATTATTACCTTCCTCCATCAGAAATTAGTGGCTGACCTGGAGGGTGACACCCATGGAGACTTTGAAGACTTGTTAGTCGCCTTGGTAACACCTCCTGCTGTCTATGACTGTCATGAGGTCATCAAAGCCATCAAGGTGAGAGCATGTGTCTGGCTCAGTGTTGCACAAGTTGCACAATGTAATTTGGCTGAACAGGCTTATTTTTCCTCAGATTTGCTTGGATTCATGAAATTTTACTATATTTGCATTGAGCTCTTAAGAACTCCATCGTCATTATTATTGTTTATCATCATTTGTTTGTGTAGATCGCATTTTGTGTGTATCACTTGCAGGGTGCAGGGACCACAGAGAGTACTCTGACGGAAATCTTTGCCTCGAGATCCAGCAGACAGATAAAAGCCATGTCTGAGGCGTACCTGGCAGGTTTGTACCGTCAACACACTGTATTTGTAATTTTGTAGTTTAGATAATAACTTTAGATGGCAGACGTTCATGATGCCATGTATCTGATCATTTTGGAATTCTTTGTTTGCTTCAAGAAACGGGAAGATCGCTGATTCATGATCTGCAGTCGGAGGTATCTGGAGAATATGGCAAAGCACTGCTCATCTTGGCTGAGGTATTCTATACTAAAATTAAAACTGTGACGTCCTATCAGAAGGCATTTCCAACAAATGAGATCAGACCCAAAGCGATAAATTTATTGTAGCCCTATCCTGTCTCAAAAAATGTCATGAAAAAATCAACCTGCACTTTCTTTTTCTTTATATCCAAAGAATGTACAAGATGAAAATCCTTATATGAAAAATGTTTCCTATTTCTGATCTAGAACTGGAAGTCATGTTTTTTTGTGTGAGACAAAACGCAATCAACACAATAATATAATCACTCTTCAGTTAGAGGCCTTAATTGTTTTCTACAAGATCTGTAAATCTTTGGAAAGCTTTGTTATGAGGTGACAGGGGTGAGATTAGATGTTGAATCGTGACAAGGATATTAAATATTCCATTAAAAAAGGCTCACCAACGTAATCAATTTCTGAGCAAATGCCAAATGGATTGAATTTATTCCATTTTCCTGTGCTCCTCCTCGCAGGGGAAGAGAGACGAGAGCACCAGTGTGGATGCTGCCAAGGCTAAAGCAGATGCTAAGGTACATTCACTGCATTTAAATCATTCGTTGTGTAATCCACCCTTGTTTTCCCGCCTCTTCCTGTGTTTTTTCAACTTCGTCTGACGCAGTTTAGCTACTGTGTCAGACATGTGTCAGTTTGATATTTTTTTTGCTTGAGATAACACATTCAGCGGGCTCGAAGGCACCGCTCACCTCAGTTAGCACACCTCACTGTGATGCAAGTCTGAACCTGCTCGCTGTTCCCGTGCCCGACATGTCAGTGTCCCCCTTTGTATTGCACTTACTGGATTTGACCTCGAAAACAAAAATCCTTTATGTGACGTCATGCGGTTTAGCTGAACTTTCCACCAACAGAACATTTGTATTTTTAGTGTAAAGCTGCATGTACACTTACACTCATTTTCATTCCAGGCGCTGTATGAAGCAGGGGAGAAGAAATGGGGTACTGATGAGGACAAGTTTATTGACATCCTGTGCCACAGGAGCATCCCCCAGCTTCGACAGAGTGAGTACACCCCTTACATATTTTTTTAGTACAGGTCAATTTCATTAAAAAAAAAAACCCAAAATACACTGAGAGTCTATAACCATGCTAGTGTACTCTCTCTGGTTGCATTGAGCTAAATGCTAATGCCAGCACGCTAACATGCTCGCGGTGACAATGCTTAAATGTTGATGCAGTTATGTTAACTATGCCAACCATCTTAGTTTAGCATGTTGGTGTGTTAAACTTTGCCAGTTAGAGCAAAACACAAAGCTGAGGTGCTGAAGTGTCATTACTTTTTGCACGTTTAGTCATAAAACACCATACTGGACAAAGTAACATTTTGACCTGATGATGAAAAGTATTAGTTGTTTATCAGGATTCATCCCCAGGGCACCATTGACACCTGTGTCAAATTTCAGTCTAGTAGTTTTCAAGACATTTCACTAATAGACAAAAATGTTCAGCTCATGGTGCCACTAGAGGCAAAATCAGGGGATGCCACAGTCAGTGTGGCAAAAAAACATAAAAGAAATATGATAGACCTTTGGAGAGGAAAAACTGTTGTATTCAAATCTCTGTCATGTTTTGGCAGCTCTGGTGGAGTACAAGAATATTAGCAAGAAGACTCTGCAGGAGAGCATTGAGAGTGAGATGTCTGGAAACCTGGAGAAGCTACTAGTGGCTGTTGGTGAGAAAAATGTGTCACATTGTCTGCCTATTTCTCTGTTCTCATGTGGCATAAATACATTTGGGACACAAAATTTATCGCAATTTTTTTTTTTTCCTATCTATTAACTTATTCTTCTGTCTAGTGAAATGTGTGAAGAACGTTCCTACGTACCTCGCCGAGAGGCTTTTCAAGAGCATGAAGGTAAGCTGTGCAAGCTGTCCAATGAAATCCACATATTGTTTGGCGGCAGTGTGTGCCCTTTTTTTACCCACAGTAGACAATTGTATTGGTCACTACTGGTGTGGAAAGGAATTTTAAGCCACCGTTTTACTGCTGCTGCTTTGTCAAATTGTGCAACATTGGTTGAAATGTTGCAGGCTGTAAAACAGCAGATAAAAAAAGGTAAAGCTACGCAGACACAGAAGCAGCCATTATTTCATAATACATGGTACTATATTTGAAGTGAACAAATAATAGCCATTGTGTCTTTATTTGATCTATCAAGAACCTTTTTACACCTTTTTGTTTCATCCCAAAATTCAAAATTCATTGTGCTGCTTTGTGCAGGGCTTGGGGACCACAGAGTCCACTCTGACCAGGATATTGGTCAGTCGCTCAGAGATTGATTTGCTGGACATCAGAGCTGAGTACAAGAAACTGTTTGGATGTTCCCTCTACTCCCAGTTAGAGGTAAGTACATACACCCAGAGAGATAAAGAAAAAAAAAACTCAGCATATGAATATAAATGTTCCGCAAAGGTGAAATGTTGCAGTTGTTGCAGTTTTAGATGTTGGACAAGAGCTTTGTTTACATGTCCTTCAACCAAACAGTTTCCCGTTTTTATGTTTCTGCAGTCTGAAGTTTCGGGCAGTTACGGTAACACCCTCAAGCATCTCTGTGGCCAAGACTAACTCCTCCCAACTCCTGCGACGAGAAACATATGGTGTGAAGCGCAGCATTATCAAAAAGTAGATGATGACCAGTCAATGGCCTTTTTATTAGATTGATACATTCGCCTGAGCTGAGTGCAGATGATGACTGGAACTAACCATGTAGAAATGCTTTTTAATGTGGAATTCCAATAATGTGCGACCTGAGGTTAATGTTTTCTCTACGGTGCTGTGCAGACTGGATGATTCAAACACCAAGACTTAAGCAGCAGCTGAAATTCATGCATATGAAGATGCTTTTGAATGTATTTTAGGATGCATAGAGTTGTTTATATCCCATGTGACTGATATAACTGCAAATTTCTTACATTAGTATTATCTTGTGGTATACTGTAACACAAACAGTCGGTAACATACACACAAATAACCAATATCATTACTTCCACACTTAAAAAAATAAATACAATGGTCTACTATTGCATGTAAGTGAGCAAAGAGGTACAAGAAAACATGCCATTTATATAAAAAATATTTTATTTTAGACTTTTGTTTATGTTGCTGTAACCAACTCCTACGCAGGTCATCAGGACCTTGTCTCCCCCTTTCCTTTCGTCTTCTAAAGGCTTCTGGACCTCGATCTTGAACATGATCTGGAAGAAGTCTCTAATGTGTCTGAGGAACTCGATCCTGGGGAGACAGTGAGAGAGATGGGAGGAGGGAGGGAGTTAGTAAGAGAAATTGGAGATGAAACTTAAGTCTCATTTTTATGCTTTATTACTTGTGACATGGCAATTTCACTCTATAATCCCAAAGGAGAGGCGTTCACTCTGTGTTGGATAAAATATATGACGTTAATAAATAACAGACACACATTCCTAGAACAGTGTTCTGGTCTACTTCATGCTGTCTGCTTTAGTAAAGGTAAAAGGTCATGAATCCAGTCTTTTATCTCTAATGCACATTACATTCAATTCTTAAAGCTTAGATGCCAAATGAAAATTAGGAAATTGGAAGTATAAGAAAATTGACAGAGACAAACAAAAAAGCATAATTTAAAACTGAAATTTGTTAAGAAAAAAAAATAGATGCACATCAGGAGGTAGCATGTTGTGTTATAGCATTACCTGAGTAAAGGTAGGAATGTATTGTGATGGCACTGCCAATCTTCAGTTATCATAGTACTGTACTTGAGAGGGACACAGCACCGGTACCATGATAACTGAAAATGGACAGTTCATAGATCGCTCTTCTTCGTGGTGACAATGTCTGAAAATCAGTTTTTATTTTTGTCTCATTTACCCTCATACATTTGAAACTACAAGCACCTCTGTATAAACAGACACTGACCATGTAAATGATTATGTAAATGAACAGCTGGCCAAGCACCATAAGTGTTCACATGCATGTGAAAAAAAAACTGCAATGGAAAAAAATACAGCTCAAAAGCTGACTGAATTTAACTAGGGCATGTTATTTACCACTTGTTAAAAAAATATATATGTATTTAATTACAATAATTCTGGTGCATAGTGAAAAACTCATCTGCATTTTCTCTTATCTTTGTATAACCACAAGTCTTTCTCAGGTGTTCCTATGACAAGCTTGTTTGCTGTGAACTGCTCTGGGACATCAGATTTAAGTGAAAACAAAAAGTTTAAACTGTTCCTCTTAAAAAAAAAAAAAAATCTCTATTTTTCAGGGAAAATCATAAAAAAAATAAACACGGCTTATATATTACAAACTGCTGAGTGTATTTATGACCTCTGTCGTTTATTTGTCCAGTATTTTGTGCCCTGCAGTGGGTCAAGACCTTTGGATTATTGTCACTTGCCAAGAGAGGACTAGTAGAAGAATAACTAAATGTAAGGTCCAGTGTGTTCTACATTCATAAGTTAATCTGTAAATTAACTTATGAATGGGCCATGGGTCTGTTTGTAAAGTTCACTGGGACAATGTCTTACGTGTATGGGGAGAGGGGTCCGAGCAGAACCTTTGACACATCCTGTTGGCCAAGAGTCATCAAGAGCAGTGCCATGCTCTGATTGGATGAATCCACGCAGCCGCCCTAAAACAGACAAAGAGGAGGAGGGGGGGTGTATTTCAGCAACAAAAACAACAGAGAAATACGTCATAGAGGTGGAGATGTTTAGCAAGAACTCAGTGACCCCTTGACAGAGGGATTGATTATTATGGGTTCAACACTGAAAACTATCTACATTTGAAAAACATAGTGACAATCCATGAGCGGTAATTGTGGGTTAGATGTTTTTCAGCTGTGGACACAAATTCAGGGTGATAATGTCTCTAACTCAAACACAGAAAGACCTTGATCCAAATTAAACACAAACGTATGCCAAATGGTACAAAACTAAGACAGTTTGAAGCACAGACATTTTGTGTTTTATGGGGCTTGATTTTATTTTTTAATTTTTTCCAAAATTCACGTGCATTTTAATCTGAAGTAAACCATTTTATTTCACCAGATTTTCTTGAAGACAGTGGACACAGTGAACAGTTTGTGCTACAGGTTGCAACTGTGGCATTTCTTCTTTCCTGCTCACATGACACTTTGTACAAATGCAGTTCTTTCTTCATATACCCTCGCCGCAGTTACCTATAACGATCTTCTCCTTTTTCCCCCCAAATAGTGCTGTGTTTTCCTGCTCCCTCTGACCTGATCTCTGATCATAACCCTTTACCCAATTCCCCCCGTTCCCTTCACGTATGAGATATTTAGAGGACAGAGGATCCACTCTCTGTATCCAAGTGATCACATGCCATCATGATTACTCGATAACTGTTATGTGCTATTCCCCCAGCTCGTATGCAGAGGCCTATGCAACACTGGACACACCCAAGAGCATTTTATAAACTCAACTTTAAAATGGCTGAGAGACATTTTTCCATTTCAGACCATTCCATGTCCTGTACTAACCTGATATACAAACGTGTGACAGTTTCACTGCAGCTACACAGGAGCACTGTCTTCTACCCTACTGTGCCTCCATTCTAACCAAGTAAGCATGTGGCCCAGTCATTCAGTATTCTGGCATCGCGACAACTTGTCAGCAGGAATATGATTCAATTACATAATCATATCACTGCGACCACATGGCAAAAATGTGGTGACATTGTTTTTATTGTTGATGAGGCAGAGATTTTGTTGACTACATTCCTTCCACAGCTGGATGAGATTTATTGGACTTGGTGAAAATGAATTCAAATTCTTCATGACTTCAATTATGCGCCTATGGACAACGACAACTTCATCATAAATTAGTTCCACCGTAACGCCATTAAAAAAGCCTAAAGAACACAAGTATGACCAACTGATGGATTTTCCACATTCTGATTTAAGTTTTACCATCTTATTAAAAATATGTTTTCACAGTACGCTTCTAACGTCTGGATACATGAGTGAGTTATTCATATTTGTAACAATTCAGATAATTGATTTTACCAAACACAGCATGCTGTTTGTGCTCTTTGGGAGGAAGAAACTTTGATTTACCTTGAAAGTGATGTTTTATCCAACTTCAGTAAATCCTCTCTAACACTGTCCACGACCCAGAGAGCACATAAGGTTTGCTATAGAGACAATGTTGTGCCCAAGCACCTTACCTTGTTGTGTTGCTGATCTGGACTACACAAATTTAAACTACCTCAAGCTTTTCCAGAGCAGGTTCTTCATTTCAAACTATGAGTAATAATACATTAACTCCATTTCTGACAGCTAGTTTCAGGCCCTGCCTTCTAAAGGAAACATCACACAGTTAAGATGTCCCAAGAGGCCAGTGGCCACTTACCAGCCACGAGGCCTTATGGAAAAGTCCCTTAAATCCTTCAAGTGAATCACAGCCCCCTTTCACAAGTCAAATACAGAAAACGTGGGCACAGACACAGACAAGCAAATTATACTGTGATGCAATACCGTGTAAAATGTACAGACTAATTTGACCTGAACCTGTAAAACTGTATAACACAACATTGAGTGGTTAAAACCATGTTTTGCATTTGTTACCTTAACTGTGAACAATGTGGTCGGTCAAGGCCACGCTTCTTTACTGGGAACTGATTTTAGCCCAATTCAAAACCCTTCTTATGACTGGAGAAAAACAACAACCTGAGATGTTCTGAATTTAGTGAGAATACCAAATAACAATTCTTTGTAAAAATAGGAAATAATAATCAAACTATAATCAATACCTGGGTAAACAATAATTACACCTATGCCTTGAATACTCAATGTCTTCAGCCTCATTGTGTAGACACTACTGTCGTCTCTTTTTTTTTTTTTTTTTTTTTTTTTTTTAAAACTTGTAGCTGTCAAACTGAATGTAATCACAAAAACAACAGGCACTGAGGCACTGACATGGAAACTCTGTCAACACAAGCCTACAGATATTTTCAAATTTCATAAAACTAAAGATCATTTAGTATAAATGAACATTTTGAGAGAGCCCCACTTACATCAGCTCCTGCCCAGTGCTGACGTTGCTGCCAAAAACAAAATGTCCATCGTGTAGCTTTGGTTTACTACAAGAAGACTGTACTGATTAACCATAAAACAAACAAGACGTGCACACACAGAGCGCCCATGCCCTTTAATGCAAATCCGGCAAATTTCATTTCCTTTCCCAGTTTAAAAAAAAAAACAAACAAAAAAAAAAAAAACAATCCCAACAGCAGAGTCTCACATCCATTTTACCCTGGTGTCATCTCCTCTTCTCAGCTGCAGAAATCACCCTGCCCTCCTGCTACAGTTAGGCATTAAAATGAACAGTTATTCAAATGCTGTTCAACACGGTGAATCTACCTCTTCCACCAGCAGCTGTGGCTTTAAGAAAAAAGGTACAAAATGTTTAAAACTGACAGATTATTAATCCACCGTCCTCGAAGTCTGCTGCACAGAAACATCAGCTCCCCACTCTGTTGCTTGGAGTTAAGAAGATGCATCCAACAATATTCCTCTTTCAGAGTTAATCAGCACTACCCTGACCAGCTAACTGGACTCACATGGCTCCTATGAGAGAGGGGTGTGAGGCAGAGCCATGTGGAGCAAAACTGAAGTCACAGAGTCACTGGATCTAATTGTATATATTCTGATGAAGTGGGCTCTTTTTCCTGTTTCACTATGGGAGATTCTTTGTGCGTGTATAATGTTTATAGTAACAACCAAGTTCCTTTGTCTTACAGCTACTATTGTAAGCAACCCTACATGAGTAGAAAAAAAAAATGATACATAAAATGTGACTTTGTTTTCCCTGTAGCTGAATAAACACTACTCAGCTGACACGTCACCGAATCAATTAAAACGCCGTTGTACAGAAATTAAACACAATTTATGAATGCAGTCACTGACATTTGACCTGTCTGAGGTCTATCTGGGACTTCTAAGTAGACTCAACTTGCATATTTATTACAAATAATTCACTGGCGCACAATTAACACATTAACCAAGTGGGAATTCTTTGTTAGTTTTGTTGACTTGGATATTCCAAGACAGACATTTAAAAAAAAAAAAAAAAAAAAAAAAAAAAAAGGGGGAAAGATACAGAGCTATCAACCAAAGTAACAGAGTAACCCTGAAGTTACCACAGTAACCCTGTGGTAATTCTGAGGAAGAAAAACAGGAAGTGATTACATGTAGCTCTGTTACTCAAAGTGGTCTTTTTTGCTGCAGAGTATTTTTTTTTAATTTTCAATTTTACTGACTTAAAATTATTTACATAAATATTTGCATTGGCGCTTGGGGCCTTTTATGTGTGGAGTTTACATGTTCTCCATGTGCCAGCGTAGGTTCCCTCCGGGTACTCCAGCTTCATCCCACAGTCCAAAGGCGTGCACATTAGGTTAACTGCCGATTCTAAACTGCCCGTATGTGTGAATGTGACCCTTTGAGGTTAAGCAGTATGGATAATGGATGGATGTGTAAATGGGGATGAGACATTGGACAGCCTCGGTCCATATGCTGTGAACAGTCAGCAAAGATGAGAAGTGTAACCTTGCTCCCTTTTGTTGATTCATTCTGTTATCTTCAGTGCCTCCAAATAAAACAATATGCTTTAAACTCTGTCTTTTCAGAGTTATTATCAAAGATAATGCCTTTAAACATTTTTCCAACCCACAGACACACTTACATGACAGCTTCATCAAACAGGCTCAAACAGCATCCGTCTTAATGGAACTAAAAAAAAAAAAGTCCATTAGAATGGAAATACCCTTTAGTTGTTTTCTACACTGTGGTTCTGCTCACAAACTGTTTCTCACTTGAATTCCACACTGGGATTCATGGTCATTACCAGAGAACGCTGGTAAACAAGGGCAATGAAGGTCACTGTTGCATGCTGGGTTTCTAATGTGTCTTGTCTGTGTATGTGAGGTATTCCCCAAGAATTCTGAATCCTACAGTGATGGGCTGCAAACTGGTCCTCCAGCTGCTGTGTGCAAGGTAACCCAGTCCTGATATCAACTTGCAGTGATAATGGGGATTTTCCAGCACAGTAACCAAACAAAAAACAGTGGATTTTTGAGTAAGTTAAACTTTAACATATATCATAATGCTGTATTTGTCGCTGTGGAAAATCATCATAGTACAAGGGGTTACAGATAAAGTTTCACTGTCATACTTGATGGAAAATTTGGCTTCAACAAGAAATTGACTTAAAAAAATACATCCCTCTGAAAAATCTTTGATAATAAATTAGCAGGAGAATCTATGTTATAAACCAGTGTCAGACTTGTTGGATAAGAGGCAGTTTCTTTGTAGATCCGTTGATGAAAGAGCCTTCAGTTGCCTGCAGTATTAGAGCGACTGGAGCTGAAAACTCTCTGTGGACAATAATGTAGCAAAGCCTTTTGTTCGCAAAGCCACACTGGTTTAATGTTGTCTACTGCCTCTCTAAAACACAAAAGCCCATTTTCACAGTAGGCTTCTGTACAATAAAAACGACACGCTTCACGCTGCAAATCATAAGCACACCTTCCCTTGTTCAATTAAAATACAGCTGGGTTGTTTATAAATACACGGCCTGTTTGTGCAAATGCTGAAAACTTTGGGCACATTCCTGATTATGACTGATTGTCTACATCTGTTCACTGTGAAAAGGGGTCTTGTGCACCTTTTTCACGGCAAAATAGCTGAACCTGTAGAATCAAACTGGGTTTAAACCATATGTCAAATAACAGACTCAATAAACATAAGTAACTCAAAAAGGCCAAAAGAAATCTGATCTAATCTTTTCTTTGATGATCAACCTCAAAAACCACAACACTGACACGTGTGTGAGAAATGTGTATGTGCTGTCTTTTGTACGTCTTTACTTTGCTTACCCGATGTACCTCCTCCAAAAGTAGCTTGGCACAGTTCCTACCGAGGTCCTCTGGCAGTACAGGGTCTCCCTGCCCCTGCGGCGTGGACGACATCTCAGCACTAAGTAAGGTGCCATTCAGCGTCTCAGCCACCAAGGTCAGACCAAAACCTGGAGACCTGTGGTTAACCGACATGAATTATTAAGTGTCTTTTTATGAATAAGAGCTTAGTGACATACAGGAACGTACAAATGGTTGAAACTGACTAGCTAATAAATGTACACTGAGATACTCACTTGCCCGAGTTGGCTCCTTTCATGTGGTCAGTGTAGATGTAGATGTCTGGAATGAACTGGTTGAGGACGGCTCTGGCAGAATCCACTATCCTGTTGGCCATTTGAGGAGAAACTCGCACCGAATACCTGGATTTAGACTGTCAAGGCTTGTAACAGTGTGAGTTTGTGGGCGTTAAACTAATTGTCACCTTACTGTGCACTTTCACCAATATTCATTAATATGAGGGTTTGCTGAGTTTCCTTGACTTATGAACCGTAAACTGAATATCTCTAGCCTTTGGACTGCTGGTTGGACAAAACAGGACATTTGAAGTTGTCAAGTTGGGCTTTAGAACTTAATGAGCTAGAGAAATTACTATTTTTCACAATTTTTTGATATTTTATTAATAAAATGATTAATCAAGAAACTAATCAGTCAATGAATTGAAAAAGAAAATAATTGTGATGGCCCTAATAGGTATAACAGAATACTATAGGACTGAGCTGTGTTTTTTAATAACTATTTGTATTACTTTCACATTGTATACAGATGAAAAACAGCCATGATTGTGAGCCTGAGCAGGATACGCCACTCCTCTGATCCTCTTGATCTTTCCTGGGTCAGTCAGCTGGACTGGCCTGATCGTCCTGCGAACGGGACATGAGAAAACAACCTCTCCTCCCCCACCCGGCGCCATCCCCCTCTTCACCACCTGAGGGAGCAGCAGCGGAGATGAGAATGAGACCAAGAAAGACTGACTAACTTTCTTTAAAGTCAGAACAACACAAGATATTTGATTGCAGACCTTAAGATCAAAGCCTTCTCCATCAATGCCAAACTTCTTCATCAGAGGAAGGGCTGTGGACTTCAGCAGGTCAACCTGCAGCAGACAGTGTTTAAATCCTAGTTTGAATATTGCAACTACCTTGCAGAAAACAAATAAATAAAAATGATAATAATAATAATAATAATAATAATAATAATAATAATAATAATAATAATCAGCTGACAATGGACCATTTCTCATCACAGTAACATGCAAAGATGCTGCTTCATGTTTCCATGACAACACTTCTCTCTAGTGTTTTCATATTTGTTATTGCCTCCATGTTCCTGGTTTGTTATCAACTTTGAAACAGTACAGCTCATAGCAAAGAGCAAAATAAAAACCAAAAAACAGATGATGCAGTGTCTGAGACTGGCTGACTGCTGTAAGAAGACATCAAACATGTGCATCTGAAGATAAAAATGGGACATTGAGAGGTAGTGGGCCTCGAGTGAGTCACAACAGGGAAAACAACAGGGAAAACAGTCAGCTTTTGCAAATGTGTAACGTGAACCATCAGTTGTGGGTGTTCTAACAATTTTTCAAATCAATATACCAACTACTAAATTGTTAGAAAATCCTGACTACAACCCTGACCTATTGTGCTATGTTCAGCAACTCCCCACCCTCAAACTGTATAGCTCTTCTATGCAACACTGTTGATCTTAACTGGCATATAATTGCACGTAATGATGTGTGCACTAGAGGGCAGTGTCCATTTGGATTTGGGAGGTGTGCAACCACAACATAGTTTACATAGCATGCAGAAGCATGCTTCAGCTCCACCCAGTATCATCGTGAGCTAGTCAAATCAGATTTTAACCATAAGGACAAAATTAAGAAACAAAAGGTATTGGTTGGACGTTGATCAGAGCGATGAGTGTGCATCCTCACAGTTGGGTCAACTGAGTCATTGGTGACTCCCTTCAGAGTGGCCTTCAGAGAGTTCTTCATAAATGGTGCCAGCATGAGCAGGGCTTCCAGATAGTAACCAACTGAGCGCTGTGGGTTACAGTCATGTTCCACACTACCTCCATATAACAGTCCAGGCTGGTAGAATAACACAGTACCTTGAATGGACAGAAACATGAGGACAGTGAGTGAATCTGCAGATTGTACTATTAGTAGTTTTATAACAGACTTGCTGTCACCACAATGGAAGAAAGCACTCACACAGAAAATAAAATATATACAATTTTCCATTAGTTAACACATTCAACTGAGATTTTTCTACATAAAAACAGAAGGTTACAGTTATAGCCGTGGACAGCTGAAGCAACATGCAAAAAGAAGCAGAATTAACACATTATAGAAGATTGTAAGAGGTAAAACGTGTGGAAAATGATGAAGAACTTCAACTAAAATCCCATTATTCACATTCAAGGTATCTGCCTGTTGGTGCTGACAATGTTTAAACCTCAACACACTATTACCCTCTGCCAGTAAACAGTTAATAGAGAAACTGCATAGTCTGTGACAAAGCTAACACTGCAGTTACATACTCACCAGTTTGGTTAATCTCTATTCTGGAGCCATTGGTCACTTTGTCTAATAATCTGATGAAGCTGGCCTCAAAATCTGGAGAGACAATAGGAGAGAAAACACAGGAAAACAGAGAAGACATGTTAATCTAAATTCGACCATAACTTTTTATCTCTTCAGGTTCTTTTTTAGAAATGTTCAAACTGTCCCAAAACATAAAAAGTCAAGCAAGTGGAATAACAATTCTTGTACTTACAAATTTAACTTCTAATAATCCTTCCTCACATATCCCAAGATAAGTCACTCAAACAGTGGAAAACAGAGCTCTTCGATGCTCTTCACATGTACAACAACCATACAACTAAGTACAGTAACATGAGATTGCATTTGTCTCACATTTGCACCACTACTCCATCGATTCCTCATGTCCGACGCCCAGTGATTAACCACACTCCCAACTGCGTAACAGCTAGCTGGTTAGCCGCCAAGCTAACTGCGACGCCACATGCAAAGTGAAGCTGCAACTCACCGCGGAGCCCGGGGTCGTCATCTTTAGACCTTATGTTCTTGATTTTAACTCGCTTCCCGCTGAGTGTGGATAAAACCAGCCGCTGTCTGAAGAAATTGCAGCCGTCGTAGGCGAGTCCCTGACTTGCCATGTTATTGTTGTTTCTGCCTGTCGTCAGTGGAAATCCACGTGTGTTTGTCCAGGAAGACGTTGATGAGCTGCGAGGGTACGGCAGAGCAGGAGGGTCAAAAATGCTTTTTTTTTTTTTTTAAATAAAGGGTGCACTGTTGAAGTTGGCCACTAGATGACAGCAGATTACCACTCGTTAACACAAAGTGGGCGTGGTTGAATGAAAACGTTGCGTCTTAAAGGCACAAGTCTTAATCGAAATGTAAACAAAAGGGAAACAACCAATATTTACATTTATTTATATATAACTGTACGCGTTATATAAAGTAAATTTACCTTAAACTGAACTCAAAACTCGAAATGATTTACAGGTCTTTTTACACACACATTAACACAATAATTAAATCTTATCCAAAAGTTTTAAATGTTTTCAAAACTATTAAAAGCCCATTTAGATCGGTAATGCCTGCAAACATTGTTTAATTCCTTTAAAACGGCAAAAAAAAAAAAAAAAAACATCTCCATAATAATTTAGGAGCCGGACATAAAGCGAGCAGATGGGTTGCTCATTTCACCCTGCCTGCCAATCTGCAGGTCTGTCTGCTGGAGGGATCTAGGCTCGGAAGGGATTAATCACCGCAACCTTGCCAACAAGCCTTTTCTGCCTGTACCAATTGCATAATCGTGTTATACAATAAACACATCTCCACTGAAGCGGCGACAGCGGAATATGCGAAGAAGTTTGTCAACACGCTGCTGGAAAGGGGCTCATTTCCCTCGGTGTGCATCCTCATCTGCCCCCGTCGCCACTGTACTGGTTTCAGTTCTCATCATCTTCCTCCTCCTCCTCCTCCTCCACGTACTCCTCCTCTTCCTTCTCTTTTCTGTGGGGCCGGGGGAAATAAAAGTCAAGGTCCACTGGGAGTTCAGACTGGCTGGAAAAGACGCGCCCACTCTTGGTTACGTTGCGCATTTCTTGGGAAAGAGAGAAAACCTGCACCGGTCCAGTCTTGGCCGAGCATCCGGAGGGGAGGGTTTCATGGGCAGAGTACGGCTTTTCTAAATATCTGCTTTGGTAAATGATCGTCCGAAGATGGTTCTTCAAAGGATTTTTCGTGCTGTCATCATGGGACCTCCGGGGTCGGGGAAAGGAACAGTTTCTGCGCGAATAACCAAAACTTTTGGACTGACTCACCTTTCTAGTGGGGACATTTTGAGGGCCAACATCAACGCTAAAACCGGTAAGATAAATCACAAACAAATACTAAGGTAGTATAGGTATAATCTTGAATACGATCTACAGAGGTCAGCATGTTGTAGGCTGCAGGTATGTTTCCTATTTAACAAAAAGAGACACCCCCTCCTCTTTTTCTTTCTGGAGCATCTGCACTGTTAGAAATAAACACAAATACTTTATAATCTATAATCAAAACACAAGAAAGTCGTCGTACAATAAGCGACTACTACACTGTGCAAGTTATAGTATAAAAAAAATAACAACGAGGTTGTTTTCTGGACCACTGTGATAAGAGCACCACTCCTACAGTTTAATTTCTTATCTTTATCACGGAGTAGAGAAGAAACAGTGCGCTCTTTAATCAAGGTCAAAATGGTTAGCAGGGTTGTAGAGTGTCTTGTTTTATGTTTATACTGGAAACACTGGAGGCCCCCTACCTCTGGATATCACCTTGGATGATGATAAAGAGAGGTGTAAAGATAAGAAAGGCTGTGCACCTTTGTTCCTCGGGCTGCAGATGAAGACTTGTGTTATTTACAGCTGTGTGACAGAGTAACTACAAGGCTGGACAATCTCAGAGCAATCATTTGGGCCTGAAGTGAGGTTTGGAGACTCTTGCAAAAACTGCTGCTGTACAGCCAAGCTTTAGCCCTTATTTATGCACTCATGCCTGTTTCCTCTGCATGCTGTCATACTGTGTATGTGCAGACAATGTTGAGTGGCTAAGTCCTCGTATTGTTGGCAGCTGAGCAGCTCCACTGGATCAGCTGGCAGTCAAAGCAGTTCTTCTTATTGACCTTTCTTGCTCAAATTTTCCCAGAGAGTCTTTGGATCCGAACCAGTGACCTTCCGCCTCCTGAAACTGCCTCACTTACTTCTCATACTCCTACTGAACATTTGTAAATCCCATTTTGGAAGTGAGCAGTGCAGATAAACTGATAACACTGAAAGGTCCTCTCTGTAAACTTCTTGAGGCAGTACTTCCTGCATGCAGTCGAGTTTTCCAATGAAGTTTTATAGTCAGTTTTACACTTTGCTATGTTTCCTAGTGTCAGAGTAGTGTATTAGCACAGTCAGGTCGTTTCTGCAAGGCTTGTCAGGAAATTCCTTTCTTCAGCTGGACTCCGACCAATTAAAGTGGAAGTGACAGGAAAAAAAAAAAAAATCTCATGCCTTAACCTCGTAAACCCAGATTATCCCTTTAAGATTTCCATTTGCAGTAAAAAAAAATGTCCCACACTGTGTCACAGTACACACATATTCTTCTGTCTGCTTGTGTAGCTTGATTATAGCTACAATATCATTATACTGAGTTAGATATTCATACCCAAATGGGAAACTGCAGTAAGACATGAAAGACACAATATTTTACATACATCTCCCTGTAAACCTGTTGTTATTTTTTTCCCATCTTAAATACAGTTCTGTGGCGTTGCGTTGTGCTCAGCTGCACAGAATGTGTTCATAATGATGGACACTTTACAAACAGTAGCAGTGCTGAAGCAGCAAACTAATGCAAACAACACAGCCAGTCTTTCGTATTGTGATTCCAAAATCAGGGTTCAGAATATCGAGATTCAAAAATCCAGTCAGGAAAATGATTGTCATTTTTGTAACTGGTATTTTCAGCTTCCATCAAACATCCATTTCTGTTTTTCTCTGTGTCAGAGCTCGGTCTGTTGATGAAGTCCTGTATTGATCAAGGTCAGCTGGTGCCTGATGATGTCATGTCTCGTCTTATCCTGAGTGACCTGAGAGCAATGGGCCAGAGCAGCTGGCTGCTCGATGGTAAGTTTATATCACCAGTCAGTCACATTACAGTTTGGAACATCTTTCTGTTCCTCATGATAAATGGGTTTGGGTCTTACACTCCTAAGGTTTAGATTTCAGACGAGGGATATTTGTAGTTGTCTGCTCTCAAGGGAAAGATTACTGAGATGTCATTTGTGCTTTTGGTTTTTAATTCAAATCCTGGCAGTTAATTATTTTGTCTCGCTCTCTCACTGTTAGGTTTCCCTCGGACAGTTTCCCAGGCAGAGACTCTGGATGACGCCTACACTGTGGATACAGTCATCAACCTCAATGTACCTTTCCAGACCATCAAACAGAGGCTGACCTCTCGCTGGACTCATCTTCCCAGTGGCAGAGTCTACAACATAGATTTCAATCCGCCTAAAGTCCCTGTAAATACATCCTCTCTTACCTCTCTTAACTATTACTCAGTAAAGACACTTAGAATGTCTTTTCAAACATAAACTATATATATATATATATACTACCTTTACTTTTTAATAAGAAATAAGCCATACTGTTTGTTTGAGATGAATTGTTTCACGATTTTCTAAACCTCATTGTAGAAAAAAAAAATAGATGATAAAGTTGATATGGGGGTATTACAAATGATCCAGGGGCAAAGAGAAGAATCAGAGAAGATAAAAAAGGAAGAGAACAATAAAAGATTCTAACATAACTATATATAATTAAAGCAAATGGAACTGAGCCTGAATAAAATAATGTGAGATTATTGGAAAACAGATTAAAGACATTCAGCTGAGAAATGCAGAGAACAAATTACACAAAATGTTAATGAGAAAATCATTAGCGTGCAGCATAAACAGAGAGAATGGAGGCGAGAAGGAGATGCGATCAGTGACAGACTGAGAAAAGATAAAACAACAGGCCACTTGTTTGCTGTGAAAATGCAAGAGGTCCAATGCAATCGCACACCAGTAAGCTGAAAGGGAAGTGGGAAGAATGGGAGGTGGTGGGGGGTGGGGTGGTTGCATTATTAGATAATGCATGCAATTGCTATAGTAACTTAGGTTTCTGACTGAATAGGTTTTGTGAAGAGGTGCATCAAGCAGATCATTTTAGTTTGGTTTATTTTTTATTTTTGATCAGCATCCGCTGCGTTGTGTGCACATCGCATCTGTTTCCATGACTACAGACAGAGCTCTTTGAAGCAAATACTTTAGAAAACAGTATCTGACCTTGATATTATTCTCTGACCTTTTTGCCCTTTTACACATACTTTTCAACATTTCAACATTTATTTTAATGCCTCCGCACCAGCAACAGCTAGGGCATTATGTTCTCAGGTTGTCCATCCCATTCTCAGTAAGGCCTGAGGGGATTTCTTCAAATTTGGCACAAGTATTCACTTTGACTCAAGGATGAACTGATTAGATTTTGGTGGTCAAAGGTCAAGGTCACTGTGACATCACAAAACACAGTTTTGGCCTTGTGAACGCGAAATCTCAATTTTTTATACATACATACATGTTATAAACGTTCACCTGGACTCAAGAACAAACTGATTAGATTTTGGTGGTTAAAGGTCAAGGTCACAGTGACCA
This sequence comes from Trachinotus anak, assembly GCF_046630095.1. Classification (NCBI taxonomy): domain Eukaryota; kingdom Metazoa; phylum Chordata; class Actinopteri; order Carangiformes; family Carangidae; genus Trachinotus; species Trachinotus anak. The sequence goes on along the minus strand of NW_027273879.1, from coordinate 12,394,062 downwards.
TCTGTAGCCTTCTTCTGATTGGTTGGTTAGGTTGGTTAGTATGTAACCAACCGATCGCAACCGACTGATTAAATCAGTAATCATAATAAGATATTATATTCCTCATTTCATTTCAGTTGTCCAAATTTTTTTGAACATATGCTTCTTTGTAACTGACGAGTTACGAGCTAATGTGACTGTGGTCACATGTGCTTGTTCTTTCTGTGGCAGTGAATTGTAGCACGTTCCTGCCAGATTTCCTGCACAGTCTGAAAGATTAACAAAACATTTCTAGTTAACCATTTGCTTCAGTCTATTCTTCGCCCTCCTGTGTAAGCAGTGTAACAGAAACAGACATAAAATCTGGAACTGGAATAAAATCAGGTCAAGGGTTTAAAAATGCCAGTGTGTCTTATAGCACGTGTCATCTGTCCTCGATGAAGTTAAATACTTTAATCATGTTTGCCTACCCAGAAGCAGAGATCTGAGTTTAGCTGTTAGACCAACTTGAATTGTTTGTTGCAGTAATTGTGTTCCATATGAATCACTTATTTCATACCAGTTCAACCCAGATGTGATCTTAAGGGCCTGTGCATGCTTTCTTGATGAGATGTGTTTCATAACGACATCTGAAATATACAAGAACTGATGCTCTGAGGGGGCACGTGCGCGGGGGGGTATGTTCAGCTTCAGCTGTAACTTGTGTTACAGTGCTAATCAGCAAATGTGCTGCTTGCTAACACGCTAAACTTAGATTGTGATGATGGCAAACGTTTCCTGCTAAATAACAGCATGTTAGCATTAACTCTGCTCAAAGCTCACGTGTACAGCCTTGCAGAGTTGTGGTCATTTTCCAAAAATGTTCTCACAGACAGCGCCCTGCAACAAAAAATACAGTATGTCCTGTGTGGAGTATAATAAAACACTAGCTGTACCACCAAACCCCAATGATGTTAAAGGGTGTAGAGGTGAGAAGACAAAGGAACCTGTCGCTGTAGGAAAAGCAAAAAATAAAATGAATGATTGGTGAATTGTATTTAGCTGCTGCAATCTAAGGGTCCTGGTATTGTTCATGCTGGCTCACTGTCACATTCTTCTTTAGATACTTCAAAAGAACAGAGCCATCACTAATGTTATTAGTAACACACGTTTTTCCTACTGTGACAAGTCAAGATGTAGGCTTGTGTAGTCATGCCTCCTGTTACTGTTTCTGTATTAGATCATCATCAGAGAGATGACCAGCTGCTCTGCTGGCTTATGTCTAAACCTATAGTCTACAATGGAAACGCAGTGCAGACATCTCACACAGGGTGAAAATGCAAGAAAATCTGTTATCCTATATTAAATATCTTTCAACATTATTTAATTTTACCTTTGTCAGCCTTGTCTCTCCTCTCAGTCAATTGGCACCACTTTGTTTTCTTGAGCAGTGTTTACATTCCAGATCTAAATCCTGCTCATTGTTGTGGACTAGTAGTTGTTGGAAGTTAATACCTGAAGCATTTGTCTGTGTATGTTCTCAGTCGTCCAGGTCATTGTAGTCTTAAGTGCTAGGGTCGAAGGCAACTGGACTTCTTTTAGTTTTCTTGAAGACGTTTCACCTCTCATCCGAAAGGCTTCTTCAGTTCTAAAAGTTCACAGACTTCACCATCAAGGTTCAGAAACTTAAATTGGCTCTGGATGAAACCATGGTGTCTTTTGATGTCACACACAATGTATACTGACTACAGAGACTGTCAGGAAGAGACTACAGCAAGACAGCTCCCTACACGTCAGAACCAACTTTATCCTAGATCAGATCTGCACCCTGCTAGACCTCTGCCTTGCCACCGCCCATTTCAAGTAAAATGAGGGATTCTACAGACAAAAGCATGGATGTGCCATCCATGTGTCATCCATTGTAGCCAACCTCTACATGGAGAAGGTGGAAAGGAAAGGTCTGAGCTCGTTCAGAGGAGCAACACCTAGCCTCTGGTTTAGGTACGTGGATGACACCTTGGTCAAAATCAAAACCCAAGAAGTAGAGGTGTTCACCAAACACATCAAGTCAGTGGACAGAAACATCAAGTTCAACAGGGAGGATACCAAGGAAAATAGATTACCCTTCTTGGACTGTGCTGTGCTCATTGAGGAGGAAAGAAGCCTCAACATTGAAGTCAACCGGAAACCCACACACACTGTCCAGTATCTACTGTGTGACCCCGACCTTCCACTGGAACACATACTCTAGGTTATCAGGACCTTACACCACTGGGCAGAGAGCGTTTCCTTCAAGGCAGAGGGAAGAGAGAAGGAACGCACACATATCAAGAGAGCACTTAAAACATGTGGCTATCCCAACTAGGCCTTAATCAAACCAACAATGAGACATAAAAAAGAACCTCAGTCATCAACCAGTGAGGAACAGACAGAACAACATTGTCATCCCATATATGGCAGGATTGTCAGAGAAACTTAGGAGAATTTTCTCCAAGCACAACGTCATGGTACACTTCAGACCCAGACAAAAACTTCTGACAAAAACTGGTTTACCCCAAGGACAAAACATCCAGGAACAAGCTGAGCAACATTGTGTTTATGGTTCAGTGCAGTGAGGAGTGCTCTGACCTATACATAGGAGAGACCAACCACTTCACAAGCACATTGGCACAACATAGGAGAACCAGCTCTTCAGGACAAGCCTCAACTGTGTATCTGCAGCTAAAGGAGAAAGCACACTCCTTTGAGGATGCAGACGTTCACATTTTGGACAGAGAGGACAGATGGTTTGAGAGAGGAGTAAAGGAGGCCATCTACGTCCAACTGGAACGACCACCTTTGAACAGAGGAGGTGGCTTACGACACCAATTAGCAGCCACCTATAGTGCAGTCCTGAGATCCCTTCCCAGGCAGTTTAACCCCAATTCACACCTAAGCCCAATGACTCACATGATGGCAGGGTGGGGTGACGACTCACAAATGAGTCACACCTTGGTCCATTCATCCTAACGACTCATGTGATGGCAGGGTGGATCAAAACTCTTAGGACCACCTCCAATGTGACAACCCCACTAAGGTTAAATACCTGGGACTCCCCCGTCAACTTTTAGAACTGAAGAAGCCTTTTCTGATGACAGGTGAAATGTCTTCAAGAAACCTAAAAGAAGTCCAGTTGCCTTCGACTCTAGCGCCTAAGTCCTGAACCGTTTATTAATCAATTCTGCCTCAGCAGGTTTCCTCCCATTTCTCCTGGTAAACATTTATTGTATGGTATTTCTGTTTATTATTCAGCAGTTACACAAACATAGAACAAAATCATTAATTGCAAAACATATTATGCATTTAAAATGTACTATTACAGCACGGTGTGCAGGTGTAACCACACTGGATCATATGTTTTCTCTAGGGTTTGGATGATGTAACAGGAGAACCACTGGTCCAGAGGGATGATGACACACCAGAGACAGTTACACGGAGACTGAAGGCCTATGAAACCCAGACAGAGCCTGTTTTAGAGTACTACAGGTGGGAAAGTACAGAGCATTCTCAAATATCTGTGTGTCTGGACATCACTAGGACTCAGCCCATCATAGCAAATTATTTTGCATCCCTGCACAGAGAAATTAAAGAGGCCAGATGGGCAGATGTTTGACTGCATTAAAGTCCAAAAGTCTAGTCCAAATAAAGCCTTAATATATGTAAAAGTCTACCACCCAATGCTTTTAAACCTTGACCTTGGGCTTTGTCCTCCCTGCACATTCCTCACAGTTGCACAGTTGAATGACTGAAACAATACTCAAGAACCACATTCCCAGAGGACAAGCTAACAAGTGCAACCACTGCTTTTGTCATTGTTGCAAAAATGAAATAAAAACAAGTACTTTAAAAATGTTTTCTTAAAGGATTAAAAGAAACATCAAAACACAGGCAAAAAGCACAAATACTAGTAGACCTGCAAGGCTGTGGACCCAGTTTATAAGTGCATGCATAATATTTTCTATTTCTGGGTTAATTAGGCAGGAAAACATATTATAGTGTTCCCTCAAACCACAGGGATGTGCTTAGCTAGTGTCCCACTTACTTTTTATTTTACCACAATGTGTGAGAGGCTGTTCATCATTTGAAAAAAGCATAGAAAACTCTAGACTAGAATAGGGGGACAGAGGGTTCACTTCAAAGGATGAAAAATAGTTTCACTGTTCAGCACGTTTTATTTACTGCTCAATATATTTCAAGGTAATACCCAGAGATCTATGTGCATTAACAGCTGATTAATAGATCAACCACATTGTTCGAGTTGTAATATTGGTATAACAGTTGAAATAGTGACTGCTATAAAAAAAGATTTCTGTTTCTTTGCCTCTCCAGGAGTAAAGGTGTGCTAGAGACCTTCTCTGGGACTGAAACCAACAAGATCTGGCCACACGTGGAGGCCTTCCTCCACAGAAGACTCTCCTCCATCAATCAAAAAGTTGCATAGAAAGCCTGAAGATGACAATAAGTCTTAAAGTTTACCAGCAGAAACCACTCTGTACGCACCATCCAATCGAGGTGCCACGTTCTGTGAAACAAGAGGTGAGCTGTCTGTGTGATAATCTATTCTGATGATGCACACAGTTTATGTCAGGTAGCAATAGCAAGACCACAGATTTTGTTGGGGAAACCTCACTTCTGAAGCACTGTTGCACTGTTTCCACAATGTTGCTGAAATCACTTTGGCAAACTCTCAGGACATGTGCATAACATCCTTCAAACATTAGTTGTAATAATTCACACAGATTGTCTCTTCTTTAATGTGCCTTTAAAAAGCCACCAGACATCACTGAATCAAACATCAACATCGTCCTCAGTGAGACGTTGCGACACAAAAACAGGAACAATTGTTAGGGCGGGTCCTCTTTGGTGAATGCAGTCAAGCTTAAGGAGAGGAGTAGTGTATACATTTTTAACTTTTGGGTTTTCTAGTTGAAATCATAAATTATTTTCTTAGTTGATGGCGATTGACAATATTGTGGGCATAACTAAGGTGTACCTGTCTTATTGGGAGTGTTTCTTGTGCAGTCAAGAGTTGCTCTAAAGGGAAATGTGCCATGTTCTTCAGTAAATTCACTTTTACACTCAAGTGCCTCTTGCTGCTTTTGGAAAAAATAACTCAGTGAATGTAGTTTGTAAATACTTTTCATGAGTATGGACCACTGATTGAATAATGTATGAACTGACCACATGTGTTCGGCTATATTCAATAACTTTAATGTCCTATTAAACCATCATTGTGTAACAGTTCCTTTCAACCACCTCAAGTCTTAATATTGTTGCCTCTTAAATACACCAGTTTCCATTTTAACCCGGTCTTCTGACAAAGTCTATGAACATGTATTGATATTTGCCATTTCATGTGACTTGACGAGTGAAAACTGAACTGTAAAATATAACATAAAACATTCAAAGCACAGTATGCACAGGGCTGCCATCTTGTTAGAGGGTATCACAGCGTTCAAGGTTGATCTGCGGTTCTGTGTATTTGCACTTTGGTCTTAAGAATGCTTCACCATGTTAAAAGCCACAGAAAGAGAAGATTTATGCAGTGAGTGTTTTCTAAATTGTACAGTTGTATTGTACAACTAAATTGTACCATGTGTAAAAGCATATATCCTCTTCATAGACAACTTACAACTATGTCATGAGTATTTATTATGAATCACAATAAACTTCTGAGACTGAGAGACTAGACCAGAAGAACACAACTGGATAGTTTCCCAGTCATTGTTTTAATTTGACAGATTTCAACAGTGACATGGCTGCCCCTACAACAGTTGAGTACTCCACTAATTAAACATTGCACACATTGTCAGAAGTATCAAAATTGATACCACAGAACATACATGTATATTTTTTTATTACACACATTCTTTTTCCTTTGTTGAAACCTGGAGCCAACATTGCCCATGGTGCATCTTAACAATCAGCGGTGGTACCCTTTAAGAATTTAATGATAAAGCCATTTCATCCTCCTCAATTTTAAATGTCAGTGATGTCCACTGTATAATCACTGCAGGTCTACAAAGAACTGTGGCAGTTGGCAAAAAGACACAAACATTTAGCACTGGTTTTATATTTGAGTTTCTTACGGCGGCAAAAGAAGCCAAATCTTACTGTTGCCTACTGTCAAAACAGAAGAGTAACACCGAGAACTTTCCTTAAGCTTATCGCTTAGCGACAGAAACTCTTATACCAACCATCAATAACACAGGATTTATAGTAGAAAGTCAAGACACCAGAGACACTGGCCACAGGTTTAGTACAGCAGTTTAAGCCCAACAGTTATTTTGCATAGTTGAGTCGTCACTGTGGACAAAAAAAACCCCAAAACAAAACAAAAACATTTAAGTCCACTACAGCACATTATTTTAGCATAACTGCTGACAATACCTCTATTTATGATGCTTTTCATATGAGAACTGATAATTTCACTGCAGAATCAACAATGCATCACACAGAAGCTCGTGATGAATTGTACTTTAATGCATCATATGGTATTTCTATTTCCATGGTCTGCAATAAAAAATTTGCCGATCATGTTGCTCAGGAAATTTTTACATTGATTTTTGTTGTCTTGATAAATAAAGAACACAATTGTCAAAGGGACAGCTACTGGGAAGCCTAATGAATCCCTTGAACAAAAAAAACAATGGTGAGAGGACAACAGAATAGTAAAACAAAATAAAATATCTCACAATTCAACACACAAGTTCCTCTAAAGGTTGCTTGTATAATAAAATGTGCTGATTCAATTCTAGATGACTGGGAGCACAACAAAAAAAAAGGGACAAACTAAAAACTGCTTTGAAAAGACAAATATAAAGTGCTGGACACATTCAGATGCAGAGAGCTCCGTTCTGCATACAAATATACAGTAAGTCTCTTTGAGAGCACAGCCCTTTTTTTCCTCCCTTCTCACTGGTGCTTTGTAATTACCTACTCAGGTGTAGGTGCCAGGATTGAGAACTATAACCACACACTGACAGTGTGCACAGCGCACTTGTTTAAGGAAACTGGTGGTTGTGACTCCTTTTAGGATGCTGGATAAACGATGGCAAGCTGGTAAAGAAAATATAAGTACATTTTACACAAGCACGTCACTGAACCAGAGAAAAATAAATATACAAAGCCCTCGGAGATCTCCCATGATCTAAAATATGAAGAAGTGAATTTGGCATGATTTCTGCCTTATCACCTGTAATCAAGGTTGAACTGTCTACCTAAACACCTGATGAAATAAATTCCATGGGAACATAATTCAGCTGTTGAATAGCCAACTGTGACGAGTGTAGTGCCCTCTTTTACCCCTTCACCTCACCATGCCAATCAAAATCTGAGTGCTTTGTCATGCAGTAAATGCTGAGTTACTATATTGTCTCAAATATAATCTTGCAGACACTTACCAAGAAGCATGCACGGTTGTCTTTAGTTTAGCTTGAATAAATGAGCACCTAATTATTTTTCTGCAAGGCTGAATTATTTTTGTAACAGAACGAGACAGTAAGACCCAAGCGCACAACAATTACTTTTGAGAAAACACTGTATATTGTTATCTTCCGTTGTTGTATATTAATTGGAAACTCAAATGATTTTGTATTTTGATTCATTATAGGCTTTGTATATACTGAGTGAATTCATACATGTTTGTATCGGCAGCAGACAACACTATCTAGATAAAATCTGAATGCCAAAGATACATGGTAATGGCAGATGTAAAGGAGGTTACTCATTTTAATTGCTTCTTAAGCGTCTCCAGACAACACTAGGAATACTTTTCAGAGGACCTTCAACATTGTTATCACTCTTGTCCTTGGCCGTTCATGATATGCATGAACTTCATGACCCTCATATGGCTGTTTATTAGCAGTGTTCAAAGCAAACGATGTAAGGCCACATTGATATTAACTAACTCCCACTCCGCATTTGTAAAAGCAGTGTTTTAAGATTACCCCTCCATTTTATTTATTTTTTCCACTTTGAGCACTGAGGCTAGCTGCTTCTCCTCGCCTTTTCTGGGACAATAAGGAATCGCAACAAATTGGGTAATGACAAAATAATGTTTGACAAAAGCCCATGTGAATGTTTAACATTTGCACCAAAAGATACCATCTTAACACATCTATTTGTTCGGTCCGTTTTGAGTCAGTGAACTGACTAGCCACCCACACATACTCCATTATTAATCCTCTCCTGATAAGCAGCCTGAGAGACCTGTGCAACTCCTGACATGCAGATTAACTGTGGGCCTGAACGTTGCAAGAGCCAAAGCCTGCAGGGTGAATCTGATCCACTCAAGAAGAGCTTGAATCCAACCTTTAACTGGCTTGTAATTTCACTCTGGCCTGTCAAGGTAAAGACTGGAGAAAACACTTTTGCTTTCTGTATTTGTTACCAATTCAGCCATTCAAATGACACTTTGCAGATAAGCATAAAGCCAGCAGGTTCAGCTGCAGTGAACCAATTTAAAAATAAAAAAGAAAGGCTTATGTAACACAGTTGTAAGAGATGTGAGGCCCAGTCTTTACCAAATGTTGTGGTAATGTTACATCAGGTAGTTTAAAATGTTACCTCAAAACCTAGTTTAAAATACTGGACATATACTATTTTCAGCATTGCTTTGACTCAAAGCCAGTCATGCTTCTCTCCAACTTAGCATGATTTTTTTTTAAGCACCTGTAACAACAGGTCCACTAACCTAAGTTCTTCAGTCATAGGATTTAACTCACTTTTGCTGCAGAGACTGGTCTAGTTTTCTTGGTGTGCCTGAACTTGTTTCTCTTTTCCAGGAGAAATAAAAATAACCAGCTTGAAAGATAATGAGAGCTCTCTAAAAACCAGTGTCATGGCACAAGACGTGCATTTAGCTGGCATAAGCCACTGCAGGAACCAACTCGCCCAAGTTTAACCCATACTGATATACTAACAGCAACAATGGGACATGACTGTCTTCAGTAAAACATCATTTCCTACAGGTTCTTCACTGAGAAATGAGGCGTCAAAGACGGATCACGTCTCAGTTTATTCCCGCTCTGGACTGCTGCTTACGAGCCTGGTCTGCTGTTAAAAGAGGGCTTGAAACTCAGGTTGTTCCTAAATGGGAAGACGATGGAGATGGAAGAAAAGCAGGGGCTGATTCCATATTCCCTAGGAGGTCTCCATCATGCGAATGTCCTCTGTTTCTGTAGTGTCATCCTTTGTCCACCTCCCTGTGCTTGTCCACAGTCCGGCCTCTAAACAACGCTTTGTGGGGTACTCTGCCACCTGGTGGAGGGAGACAAAGACAGGAGGGTCAAATGACAGCCATAAACCAATCACAGGTGAGGATTTGCCATGCAAATATCAAAATCAAAAATAGGTAAAGGATAAACAGAGCTAGGGAGACAAACGCTGGGGAATTAACCTACTGCTGCCCAGATTATAATGGTTATGTAACTGCACTCTGACTCAACATTTCAAACCTGGGCTGACACTGAAAGTCTGGTCTTATATTCACGCTATGACCTAAACCAAATCTGGGAGAACGCAAACTTCTCCCTTTCTTTCTAAAGAACAGCTCCTCATGTACACAGTCCTCTTTGGTCACATCTCACAGGCTGGCGGTGAGCTTTCAAGGGAGAAGAGAGATGCTAGGAGAGGAAAAACGGCAACTCCAAAAGCAGGAGCAGGATCAGCTTCACTTTCAACTGGCTTGATCACATTCCTCTGTGGGAGAAGGGGAGGAGGTTTTTTTTTTTCTCTTTTCTCTGAGTAGATGTTTGGCAGCTAGTCAAGCTGTGGGGCCAATAGAGGGGGGAAGGCCTCATTCTCTCTCGCTTACAAAAGGCTTTGAAACTACAAAGATCAAGTTTAAAAGAAAGGCCTGTGGAATATGCCATTTGGCAACTCTCACACTCAACTTCACCTGAATATTGAAATGCTTGCCTAAAATCTAAATCTGTCTGTGATTATTTTATGACGTCATATGCTGAAAAGGCTTTTAATTTGTATGAGGCGCTCCTCAGATGTGACCTCCATCCTTTGAAAAAAGGAAGCAGAGCTCTTGGTAGAGCTTCACTCATGTGACTAGGAAACATAATGATGTGAGATAATGATAGTGGGAATTATCTGCGATACCTGAGCTGCTGATGATAAGTAGGGCGAGGGGCAAACAAAGACGATGATCACTTCTGATGGCAGAGGTGATGATAATATCTATTCTTTGGATTTGGAAAAGTATATCCAAGAAGAACACAGTGCAGAACAGAAGAAAGGTCTGGTAGAGGACATGAGGCCTGTTTCATTACCTACTGGAACAGTTTCTACAGTTATCCACACATTGAAGCATAATGACACAAAATATAAGCATATTCAAATCATGTATGTAGAGCAGGGCCCTGAAAACCTTACTTACTTTAATACCTTCATAAAAGCTTGTATGTAAGAGACACAAACTTTTGGTAAAAAAAAAAAAAAAAAAAAAAAAAAGAGACAATATGCATGGTTGAGCTGTAAAACAGTTTCAACACTGCACTGACAAATTAATTTCATTGTCGTTTCCCTTTTGCCCTACTACTAAATTATCACAATTTCGCTTGAGACATCACACGACCAGCAAGCACATTTGTCTGAGTCAGCTAAAACTAAAAATGAGGATGTTGTATCAGGTTTCCCTGATGACTCCACCCACCAGGCTTCTACTGGGACCTGTGCACAGAGGGTGGACACAGCTCTGTGGCAGAAGTTGGGGGCTTCAAATGAAGGAAGACAACAAAAAGGCTGTCTGCAAATACATGTCTGGTTTCAGTAAATAACTTTTGGCAGTTGCTGTGGCCACAAGAGCTTACTTGCTCATTGTTTTACTCCTTGCTGAATCCTTTCCTGGTGCACTGTAGTGCTGTCAGCATATTTTTGACAAACAGCAGAGACACAGGTGACTTGAAAGTGAACAAGCAAATGCTTGTGTCAAAATCCAGCATCCAACCTAAGATGATATTTACCAGTTCTATATATCAGAGAACTAATAAACAGTAGCTCAGTGGTGCCCATCCACAGCTGTGTGGAGTAACTGCAGTAGCTTATGTCTTAGCAGCAGTGGGGAAAAGACAGGAACACTTACTGGAGGTAAAGGGTCCAGCGATTCTTTGGGGTCGAGTCTGCAGTTTGTGCCAGTGTTGTGTTGTTCATCATTGTTGGGTGTATGACCTCTAGACTTGACTGTATATTCTTTAACTCTATGTTTGAAGGCCTCAAGCTCTGTACGGAAGACTTCTAAGTAGACATCTTGTCCTTCCTGTAGAGACAACAACATCAGGAAACATAGCACACAATGGCTTAAAGCAAAACAATCTCGATCTGAAGGGATATTAATGATATTTCAGTGAGGCATGCTGTCTTTCAGCTTCCATTACAAAAGCACCTGAATTCATGGGTAAAGCAATTTTTTTTAATGATTTGCCTTTGCGGCCTGACATGTGCTTAATGATTGAGCTGAAAGCTATATTAAATTCTCTACATCCGGCACATACAGTGAAGTATCGATAAGATGTGTGTAACTTACTTTGGCTTTGTGGAAGAACTGTCTGAAACAGCCTCTGGGATCCCTCTGAGAGTTCAGCGCCATCTCCAGGATGAACTGCATTACTACAGCTTGGTGCGCTACCTGATCCATCAGTGCTTCTTTCTGCAGGAAACAAAAACAAAGCTGATTTCAGAGAGCCTGTGTATCTCACCAGGTCTCATATTCAAACTCTTGAAAGCACTTTTTTTCAACATCCAATTTATTAAGCCACATTTCAAATCAATTGTGTGAGCTCTAGACTTCCAAGACCGCCTGTGTGTCACCGCATTAGTTTAAAATGAGTTTCAAAATGAACATGTGAAAATTAGAACCCACACGTGGGATTGATTCCTTTATTTGGAAGTGCAGCATTCTCAGTTGTAAGCAAGAAAAAGAGGAACTACTAAACAGCCACCTGAACACCCAAAATATATTTTGATAATCAGTGTGAGCACAGTAAGCACATTCTGTGTAGCCTCACTGTGATTCAGACCCTGAGCCACAGAGCTAATTGTTGACCAAAAACTTCTTTTTGAAATCACAGTGAAAGAAACACAAGTGTAAATTAAAAAAATTAATGGCGTCAAAATTTCCTTTAGCTGTGTCAGTTTCAGGGTCCTGATTTTGTAAAAAGCTGAACCACCGTCACACTGTCACGATGAGCTGAACTTAAACAGAACTGAGCCACTGACGTTATCAGTAACACCAGTGCTTTACCTTCAATGACGAGTCAAAAGCTTGGTTTTGATTGCATGTGTTCTATTGCGATCAATATGGCTGGTGTAATTAAAGCTAAAACTATTCCAGTATTACATTTTCAATGTCAGTGCACATGCTCAGACATGTGACTCTCTGTCTCCACTTTACAAGAGTTGTTGATAACAAGAAAAAGACAAAGTAACTGGATTTTTAGCCAATCAGTACATTACCCCTTCTTGCTGTAGTCTCATGCACCACAGAATTAAGTAATTGGCCGTTTCCTCACAGATGAGCTGAGGCATGCCTGCAAGAAATCGCTGACTGTCGTCCCATCTCCTCAACATACCTGGGAAATGGAAACAAAGCTTGTCAGTTAGTTTCATGACGACTTCAAAAAAAGAACCATATGGTCCTTTTATGGTCTTTTTGTATGTTCTGCATGTTAAACAACTGTTGGAAAATAAACAGCTTTTACAAACACATGTAATAATAGTGTTAAAATGCTTTTTTGTCTCCTGCGTATCTTCAGAGAATAAGCAGCAGTGATCCATTGAAGACTGAGCAAGATATTATGTCAGAGACAGATCTCCAGCACGTTTTTGATCATTTATACAGTATGTCAGAAACATGTACAGCACAACTTAACTGCCTATAATACTAAAATTTGGGCAAACATAACTTGACTGTTTTGTTTTGTTAGACACTTAAGTTGTACTAATTATGGACTAAGGGTAAAAAGGCTTACACTAAGTAAGCTTACATAAGATTTGTGATTCTTTCACCTACTTGATTGTCACTGCCTGATTTCTCATGATTACATTTTAAACTATCCAGACATTTTGCTTCAACGTTAAAACTGATCAACCTACAAACGTATGTATAAAAGTCCTGCAGATCATATTCCAAAATATTCTGTATGTTTTAATATGTTTTAAGACAGATTTCCTATCCTCCAGTACAGACACATTATGCCTCTATGAAATAAAAATTAGCTTGTAGACATGAGACAGACTATTCATCCCAATGAACCTGAATGACTCATTTTCAGTCTTTCTAAAAGCTAGTTAACTGGTTCAAACTAAGGACTGTGACGCAGACTGTTCTGTACAATATAAACACAGTGTAAAGTGGACTGTAGGATAGTTCACACTTCAATAACGAAAAATAAGTTTATTATAAACTTTCTCATACAAAGTACTGATGACTTGGATAAAACACCAAGTGATATTCAAAGCATTCAGTAATTACCATGGAATGAGTTTGCTGAAAAACAGTAGGTGACATACCTTCTTTTACCACAGTGGAGTGTTATGTGTTGAGATGAAACTCCCACATAAAACTTAATCATTCAAATATGTACTTGAAAACTAAATATGATCTCTTCCAGTGAGGCTGGAGAAGAAATCCTGCCTAAACCTGTAACAATCTTCCAGCCACAAGTTGTGGAGCTAAAAGACAATGTTCTATTTTAACAGAAAACAAACTAGTCACAAGACAATTCTTATTAGAGACTTCTGATTTAGTGCGTCACTTACCAAAATGCCTGATCTCTGTCTCATACTTCTGGAGAAACGTATTGCACTTATCCTGATCCATTTCGGCAGGTTGACTTTGGAAATTAATGATACTCTATAAGAGGGTGAAGAGATAAACTGTGTTAACGTGAGTGTTTACAGTGTCACTACATGGTCGGCAAACAGCAGGACCACACAGCCAAATAAGTGAAAATGTGGCAAAACAACACCAAAATATAACCACACTCTTAAAATCTTCTAATGATGACAGAGTTCTGTTACCTTATCAAAAACGTCCCAACTTCCGTCAGCTCCAAGCGCGGGACTGCGGCTGGGTTCCTGACCTCCCAGCATGCTTTCCTTGCGGCGCCACTCCTCCTCAGTGTGTGTGAGCTCTCTTGGGCAGGCCAGCGTCCGAGCACGTTCCTGCTCCAGGGACTCTGAGCTATGGACCCCTAGAGAACACAGCTGGTCCTGTGCCTCAGCCAGTCTCCAGCTGGACACGATAGAGGCCTTCACACAGCGCTGCTGGCTCTGGCACAGTGACGCCATGGCACAATCACAAAGTTGTGACGATGGTGACTGGTGTGAGGTAAATGGAAAGAAGACAAGATTAGAACAAGAGAGAAAAGGAACATGCTGTCAGTGGCTCATGTCAAATTACTAGTCCACGCTTTGTACAAGTAGAGAATATGTGCTGGATAATAAAAAAAAAAAGTTTTTAAGATTTGAATATAAAATACAAATATACACCCAGTGTTTGTGCAGGATTCTAGTTTAATTTGTTTAACCACATCCCATCTACGCTAAGCTTTGACAAAACATGCAAATGCACCAAGGTCACAACAACACCCTCCTCCGCAGGAGAGAGGCATACTGTAATACTGTACTCAGCACTGATCTTAACTTTGATTGTTAATCTTAATTCTTCACATACATCTTTTTCTATAGAATGATTGGCTGTCCTGGGAACGACCAGCTGACAAACTGTGGCTGCATCACAAACTAAATGTAGGCCCATTTGGCTTTTAAGCTTTCGTGACCACAACCATAGTGCATTTGGAACAGGGTGGGGCACCAGGGCTAAAAATAAACTAATGCTTGTTTCCATCTTGTCTACATGGCTACCCAAACAGCCAAGTGCCTTCTGTAGTCCCCAGCAGCCATCACACACAGCTGTCAGTGTCTGAGAATATGCGGGACCTGAGGGAATGGGACAGTGAGCTGCTGCTGCTGCTGCTGCTGCTGTTTCGTGTCCTGTTGTGACCTCCGATCTCAACAACCATCCCACATATGGACGATCTCTTGATTTAGCAGTGTCCTGACATGATGGTGACATTGCAAGTGATCTGTTTACCTTGCTTGAGTGTTACTATAGATAACTGTGGGTTTGCGTCAGGTTAGCACGCAGCCTGGACACTAATATTTTGTAGCTGCCCCCACCAAGCTAACTGGTTAGACAAATACACTCCTGTAAAAGACGAAAACTGGCGACAGAGAAACAAATACGACATTATTCAAAAACAGACAGCCCATACTTTGCTGACTGTCACGCCATGTAACTTGGCAACTTCAACAACCCGGGCTTAGCTAGCTAGCATGCTTTTAATACTGTAAACTCACCTCTGTGATGCTAAGTAAGGCACACGTCTAACTGCAACACTTTGCCCATTAGTATGAGCTAAATTACCTGCTGGTGGGGATAAACACCACTGTAGCCCCTGGCCTCTGAAGCTGGGTCACTGCTGGACTCTTCACCGGGGTAAACTGAAGATCCGTTGCCCCGCCACTCCATCACTGCTAAACAACTAGCCGTTAGCTCTGTCGTGGGACCTGCTAGCTAGTGCTAGCTGTGTTAGCTCTGTCAGAAACAGAGTTGCTTTCAGTGATCGGCTGTCTGCCAGAGTTATATATTATATAGGACAGGTCCGCAGAACCGACCGGGGAATAAGATGGACCGCAGGGCGGCGGGGGTTGAGGGGTTGGGGAGACCTCCTGTAAATAACAACGCTGGCTCTCACAACAACATCCACAGTGGCTGCTCTGCCCGGTTGCGTATTTTAAGAAGTGACACACGGAACACGTGGTAAACAACTTTGCCCATGTGACCGTGTCCAGTTTTTAATCAGTTCTGTTCAATTCAATAATATCTTAATGGCTTCTGTAAGGGATCGGTCATAGTCAAACTCTGTGTAAGAGACAGTGTATGATTTAAGAAAACTGCTTGAGAATGAATTTAGATGAGTTGACATTAAATAAATCGGGGCAGTGTCTCTAAACAGTTAAAAATGATGTATACCTGTGACCACGGTGATTTCTTTTTGTTTGCTGTGGAGATTTGAACTTTTATTAGGTTTGGCTTGAATTTGACCTGAAAGCCTGACTGCAGTCTGATTATTTAAAATAATAATATTTATTATTTAGAATAACAAATATGTTTCACATTAGTAGAGTAGGCTTTTGAACTACGCTATTTTGAGTAGCATATAACATAGAGAAAATATTTCAATATGTCACTGTCATAGAAGTGCACGAAAGTATTAGGTAGCAAGACCAGTGGGGGCGGTAGTGCACTTTGAACCCTCCTCTGAAAAACAAACAGTAGCTCAAGAACCAATGGGGTAATTTTGCCCTATTTATGGACTTACAGGCAGCTTTAACTGTAGTGTGTGGTGTTTACTGCTCAATCAAACTCAATCAAACTCCACTGTTTGGTAGCTAGAGCTACGACATGGTTCAGGTATTATGATCTGTAAGTGGTGATTTGTGTTTGAGGGCAAGCGCTGCCTGAGAGGTTAAACCGAGGGCAAATTTAGCCGAAGCCAGTTAGGTCCACTCTCACACAAACTAACCTGGAGTAACTAGTGTACCTGAGAGTAGTGGAAGTAAGTAGCATACGGTGAGTGTTTTCTCAAGGATATTATAACCTTACAGTAGTTAAATGATATTATATATAACATTTGTCGCTTGTTGAAACACTAAAAAAAATAAAGTCGACTGTGTATTGGAGAGCAACATGACAGCCTAGCATTGGGGTCTGTGAGCTAGCTTAAAATGAGGCAGGCTAGCTAATGTTGACAAGTACACTCGCAAAACGACAACCAGTGTTGTGTGGTGTCGCTGGCTCTTACAGCAGAGAGGCTGAAGCAACTACGACATAATTACACACACCAGTGTCGTGAGAGTGTGCTTTATGTGACTGGGCCAGACAAGCTAATGTTTGCTAACATGAAGCACTGAGGAAGTAGGGTTTGTCCTTTTTACCACTAGGTGGGGATAGAAGATAATTTAAAAAAGACTTGACTGCAGGTGCCGTATCTCCTTTCTCTTTCTCCTCCATCCCCTGGAGAAGTGCAGTTGCCCGGACAGTGCTGACTGCCAAGGCCCGCCTCTAGAGCCTGCAGACATTCAGACAGGGAGAAACAACCAGACTTCAGGCCTAAAAAAACATCCTCAGCCTGAAATCTAGTCTCATAGCCAGCTGGCATCTTGCCCTTTCTCAGGCTGCTGTTCCCACAGGTTTCTCTGTGTGTGACTGTGTGTGTGCATGAAGGAGTGATGTTATCAACAAAACTGGTTCATAATCATTAAGAGCTGAAAAGTTTTCCTCGATTTTTGCTTTAATCTGTTGTATGCATGATATTTTCTCACTTACCTTTGATTTGATTTTCATTTCAGCTTTAGTTTTGGTACAGTGACATCATTCAAACAAGGTTGCTGCCCAGCATAATTCAGAGCAAATATAGGATCTCATATTTTGGCCTGTTAGCTCAGTGTAATGGCTTTACTGTATGACTGTATGGGATGCATAATTACATTTTTTTTAGAACTGCGACAGTAATGTTATTTTTCAGTTTCAGTAATTTTCAGGCAATAATAGTGAAAAAAATGCCAGCATTTTTTGGTATCAGCCTCTCAAATGAAAATATTTTCTCTTTTTGAAAATCATATATCATTGTAAACTGAATGTCTTTGGGTTATGGATTGTTGGTCAAGCAAAACAAGACTTGTTAAGATGAAATCTTGGGCTCTGAGAAGTTGCAATGAGCATCTATTTCATTATCTTTTGATACTTGAGAAATTGGAGAACTAATCGTTGGATTAATTGGTAATAAACCTACTTTTAGGTTGTGACAGTAAAATATTTGAGTGATTGTGGTTGAGACCTCCTATTTACAGCACTGTGTTGTTTTGTGTCCCTTCTCCTACAGAGCGACAGCCACACACCATCCTGTGGATAGACATGAACAGTACTACTCCAGAGGCAACGGGTTTGTATCACACTTTTTCAACACACACAGTGTGTGTACATCACACTTAAATACTTAAGGGACAGTATACATTAAGTACAATACTTAAGACACAGTATACATTGAATTCTAATGTGATGATGAGTACACAGACTCTCTCTCTCTCTTTCTATATATATATATATATATATATATATATATATATATATATATAATGAAATACACACTAACCGTAATGTCATAAATGTCAGGTAACCTAGCTTTTATACAGTGGTTGTGAGGCATGTGGATTCACATATATTTTATCGCAACTATTTAAATATTGGAGAAAAACAGTTCAGGAGAAAACAGTATACATTATCTCTGATATCACCGGAGTTAACACTAAGTAAAACACCAGTATAGGCTTGTCAGACTGAGTTCATAGAGTTTTTGCCAACAAGTTGTTGTGCTGAAACTGCTACCTGTAAAATCACCCTTCCTTTGTACTCAGCTGTTTGTGTCTTCATTTTGAAAGTATACCTGTAATTTATTATGAAAATAATCTCAGGTCTTTTGACAGATGAAATTTTAAATACATCTTGTGGATAAACTTGTCGCCTCAGCATACTAACTGACTCATCTTTGATTTGTAGCTTTGTTTACACATGTTTTTTTGGCAACGATAGTTTGTGAACACAAGGACCTCAAGGGTTGATGATGTCAGCATCATCATTCTTGTTTTTCACTAAAGAGCCTGTAGGTATGTGTCAGTCCGCACTGGCACAGAAACCAAGCTGTAGTAGGTCAGTTCTGGAGAGGTAATTAACATGCAAACACCGCTTTAATAAGGATCAAATTCTGCAAGTGCTGGTACTCTCCTCATTTTCAAGATTCTGTAATGGCACCTGTTGAAAGCTTTTTCCAGCACCTACAACAAAATACAAAAGAAGAGAACCACTTGTAGAGGAATGTTGTGGCATCCTTCCAGTGGAGTTGAGCCACTTGCACAACCTCTGCCAAGTCACACTGAAGCTGCTCTGGTGGCTGTAGTGACACCAAATGCCCCATTTAGACACTTGATCTTTGTGTTTCCTTTGTTTTGGCAGCTGCCTGGCAACAGGCTGTCAGACCTGCCTGTGGATTTAATCTCTGTCTAATTTTACTGAAATTTAAGTGTGACTTTTATTATTTTTTTAAACAGTGGGAGACAAGGATAGTGTCAGATTACTCTAAAATCCACTTAGTGAAGATGTAGTATTTTCTCATATTTCAAATTCTCTAGTGTCAAAGAAAAGGCAGAATCCCTCACCTTCCCAGAGGTGAATGAGTGCATGTACTGTATGTGTGTCCATGTATTTGTATGCAGTGATGGGGTTATTATGTTGTAATGAATGGGGAGCCTCCAGCTCTGTCATTCACCCACCATCCAAGACTATAAAGAAACTACTTGCTCCACATTCCTCTCCTCTCCTCTCTGCTACTTCTCTGTCCTCTCCTCACACAAACAGTGAGGCTGAAGTGATGTGGGTTGTGCTGTTTGTGTTTGTGTGAGTCCCTGTGCACGTACGCATGTTCGTCAGTGGGATGAATGGGCTGGAGTGGGGTTTATAACAGCAGAGAACCACAGAGAACAGCAAGGGAAACTTTGCCGTTCAGATGTTTGACATTAAAGGTCCTTTCAGTGGGCCACAGCAGTCTTTTCGCACAAATTAGTCCATTTACTACAAATCCTGTCTACACTGTTGTTGACCATTTTCCACAGCTTGCTGTAATGCAATGCCTCTGTCAAAGCTGTGCCATCATGATGTGTAGGTAATATGAAAAGCCTTTGTTGCAACAGTTAAGCATCTTTAACAAAAATAAAAGATTTCTCAAGCAACTTCTAAGTAACTGAAAACAGATTTTCATATCAAGAGGAAATGATTTAAAACCGCTGATTGTCTGGAAGGTAGGAAATGCTTTTACAACAATCTAAAATGTCTGTATACTTTTGGGTGAGTGACACTAATGGAAAGCATACATGATTTGGACTAACTGAGCCAGAACATGAGAGTATTTTTCTTTGCTGTTGTAAAATGAGAAACAAAGACGAGAGAAACTTGCAGGGAAGGAAGGGAAACTCAGAAACAAGTGATAAACAATGAACATGGAAGAGAGACAAAATTAGAAATTATATTACAAGGGTGGAAGTGTAGTTTTGAATAGGACTTAGGGTGACTCAGGTGAGAAAATTAGTGCAGTTGTAAGAAGCAGACAGGGTGCAGCCGGGAGATAAATATAAGAAAAGATTCTCAGGCAGGTGAATTATATATTTAAGAGGCAAGAAGATAAAAAGTGTCAGGCTGGGAGCGATACAGTAAAGAAAGAGGCTAGCGTAGAGAGAGGGAGAGGCCTTTTGGTCTGCTTTCCCAGGCTATGCATCAGGAAGGCTGTATTTTTTACACCATGACCACCGCATAGCCCTTTCCTGGGGAAATCCGAGACAAAATCGAGAGAGGCTGCTGCAGGGAGGGAGAGGAGAACAGGAAAACTAGCCCTGGGAAGGAGGGAGGGAGGTAGGGGGGCAGGTACGGCGGAGCCCACACAGCATGAGCGACAGAGAAAGAAGCTGAGGCTTTTGGGAAGGCTCAGTGGAACACACGCACAGGCAGTTAGACACAAAACGTGAAACACACATGCACATCTCTTGTTTCCAGCCCCTTTTACCCACTGTGGCCTTTCAAAAAAATTGCCCTCAGAGTCTTCTCTTCAGTATTTTGGCTGCAGATTCAGCTGGAATGCAGAGCTAATGCCGGGTTCCACTACTATCCAACCAGCCTCAGCTGTTAATCCGATGTTACGGCTGCTCTGTTGTGCCTGTTAAAGAAATAATATTTGACATTATGGCTACTCAGTTATGCCTGTTTTAACAAACAATATTTCCAGTATATCACGTTAGCATGACCAGATCTTAAGAGCAAGGGCAAATCAACATTGCAGCTGTCAGAATTGTTACTATGACCTGTACCAAACCTATATTTACATAGCAAGGTAAAGGCCATAATGACAGGGAAACAGTTTTGGAAGAGTCAATAAACAATATTAATTGTGCTAATGAGACAAAGTAGATAAAGATTTTTTTTTAATGAATCACAGTCACAAGGTTTAGCTCTAGAGGTCTTGAATCTTGCATATGATGTGTTTAATTTTCTCATATCAGAATTCTTTACTTTAAGATCCCAAAGACTCAAAAACTAAAGTACCAAAGAGGCCAATAGGTTTGATTTCTTGACAGGTTTACCGAGGTCAAAGGTCAGAGTGAAACCCCACCTCATCTGTGTGTGTGTGTGTGTGTGTGTGTGTGTGTATATATGTGATTCCCCAGGTCTTGACCCTGCCGTGCTGAGAGACCAACTCTTCGAGCTATGGAACCGGAAAGATCTGCAGACGGTGAGAGTCACTTTCACAGCATGTGTCAGTTGCACACATGCAATATTGAGTATGTGTGTTTCTAAAGGTAGAGAGATGGAGTCTTTGTGTCTCTTACAAGATGCACTTGAACAGGAAGGAACAAGAGAGAGAGAGAGAGCCTGTTTATGGACATGTTTAAATGAAGCTCAGCAGTGTGTGTGTGACTGCGTGTGTGTTAATGAGGAAACCAGAGTATCTGTCAGTAGGAAGGAAGGAATTTGCGTTGCACTGAATGAACTTGAGATCTGTGTGAGGAGGATATTGAGTGGATGACATCTGTTTTGCAAATTAAGATGCAACGCAAGGCATTCTCACACAGATATTATTTTCTCATGTAGGAGGTTTCTAATGCCAGGGGTTTCATTCTTAATCTGAGACAAAGAATGTGTCAAAACATGGGTCTGCGGTGCCCACAGAGAAGTTAGCTGTTCCTCTTCACATGCTAATTGCCTTGTGGCTTGTCTAAAAACTCATTTGCCAGTTACCTAACTTTACCAACAATCGTGACTCATCTGCAGATGAAGACTTAGTAGAAAAAAAGTGCAACATCAAATATCTACAGCTGGGCCTTACTTGAACACACCAGTCTGAGTCTAGTTTCAAAAGTGGTAACTCTAAAACATTTTGAGAAATTCACAATTTAAACTCAAATCATGAGTGTAAATGATAGTGAACAAGTGTTTAAATTACGTTTGTGTTTTGTACCCAAATGTATGGAGATTCCTTTAGAGATTTCCTTAACATATTCTATAGTCTGCAAAGATTGTTGTATTTTCAGTAAACACTGTGTGGCCGTAATATGAATGATGCACATACAGAAGGGTCTAGATATGAATAAAACTACCTTAAAAAAAGGCAGCTGTAATGTTTTATACATTCAGGGTTTCCTCTCTAAGAGTTTTACCACTCCTTCCCTCTCTCTCCCCACACAGCTACATTTGGTAGCGCTCCAGGGATTTTCAAAGCTGTCTGAGCCTCTGGAGGCCTTACTGACAATCCTGGAGAGCTGTCCGGGCAAACAGAAGAGCCGGAGCCACACCCTCGGCTATCATGTCCTGATGGAATTCCAGACATGGATGAAGGAGCATCCTCAGGTAGACAACCTTTTTTTTTTTTTAAGTACAAAAAAGTACTACAGAGTCACAGTTCCAGCAGTTTCAGACCTGCACTTCCAGGCACTTCTTCACTTCTGCCGTGTTACCACTACCACCACAACACACCACCACAACAGTGCGATTAGTCCCAGTGTTGCCACATGCGTGACTTTGTTTAAAGGCAGATAATCTTATTTGTAACTTGTTTGGTAACTTATTAGCTTTGTCCCTACAGCAGGTGACCCTGAGTTCACTCTCAGAGCAACAAGCACTGGAGCTCCAGCATCGTGCTCTGAGCTTGATAACAGATACCCAGCCCACCTTTGTAGAGAGCCTCATTAACATCTACCAGCTCAGCTCCCTGGACCCAGCCATACTCTGCCAGCACATTGTGAAGTTGCAGGCCCTCAACTGCTACAAAGAGGTGAATGCCGTTTTGGACAAGTTACAATTTTTTTTAATGGCAGAAAGATTTCAGAGGAAAATGTAAAAAGTCAAACTAATGCTGACACAAAAGATTTATTTTCTATAGAGATGCTGAATTTCTCTCTGTGTTTACAGGCAGCAGTGCTCTGCATCAAGCTTAAATTACAGGAGGAAGTGAATATGGAGGAGGTGAGACAAATATTTTCAGCTGATATGTCCACATAACATTTATGTATCTTTATTTATAAGCGGCAAATATATAAGCACACTTTAGATGTGTCAGATATAAAATTCTTAATCTGTCCTGTTCTAAATCAGCAACCAAGTTTCCAAACTGATCTTCGATTTTCTTCTGCAGGTGTGCGTACCGTTAATCTTGCAGGATAAGTTGTCATTGGTGGAGTCCTTCGTCACAGGCAACAATCATCTAGAGCAGCAACTCATCACACTGCTAGACTCCTGGTGCCACCCTGGCTTCCGCGTAGAAGAGATAAGCAAGTATGGCGCATGTTTGAATGTATGAGAACCTATACTGGACATGTAGGCATCAGGGTGCCGTTGTAAAAAATCTGTCTGATTGTGTGAATTTCCACAGGCAGTTCCCTCGCCTCTCTTTGTCCAAACACTGCATGAGCCAGATCCAGCCCAAAATGCTCACCAAACACATCCTACGACTCGCGGAGAAATTCAACATTGACCAAGGTGTGTGACAAGACACATGTGCAGTTTTTCATGTATTATGTGAAATGATTGTGATCTCCTGTTTTTGACACAGGACTGTGTCCCAATGCTCTTCACAAGAGGAGACTGAACTCTTTACGTTACCTCATGTACAAGAGGTTTGTGGAGGTAAAAGGTGCAGCACACTCACAAATTTAATAATAATAATATATACCAGGGATGTAATGTATGTGGTTTTTTTTTTTTTTATATATAACACTTCATATATACTACAAATGGTTGGCCGTTTGATTTAATTTTGAGATTTTACTGTTAAATCATTGCAAGATCTGTCTGCAAACTACAAATTAGACTTTTGAATTCATATCAGCCTGTGATGGGGGGGGTTACCTAGAAATGATTTAAAAATATTGACTTTGTAAATCCTTCAGTATTTCATTCTATTTCTCTTTTAGAAAAGCATGACAGAGGAGAACTGGAGTGACCACGCACAGGTAAGTTGTGCTTATAGATGTGTATTAACATGACAATGTTTAGATTAACTGTACTTAATATACATTAAGATGTGCAGGATGTGTATTTTTTTTAATTGCATGTCTGTATTATGCATGTATAGTATGTAGTGGCAGATGACCTTGAGCTGCAGATTAACTTGGTGGAGATGTTGGTGAAGTACTGCGGTCTCCAGAAAGCCTCTCAGTGGTCACTGAGATACAACATCCCCAGAAACCGACTTCCCTGTGGGGTATGGGAAACCCAGCAGAGTCTACCACCTGATAAGCAGTAAGTTTGCCAAAATATACATAAACACATCCTCTTACACAACTTGTGGTATTTGCAGGCTGTACTTGTTTATATATAGAGGAATAGTTGCAGCCTTTAAGTTTTATCCCAGAAGTGCAGCACTGAGCTGATATTTTCACCACATCCCCTTTCTCACACATTTCCCTTACATAACACAAGTGTGCTGTGTTGTTAAATTACTGATTTACACATTTTATGCCTCAAAGCTGCTGAACAATGTATCTCATTAACAAACATCTGGTACTGAAATATTAGACTTAATATTGGTTAAAGCTGTTACCAGGGTTTGAAAGAGAACCCCTTGAGTCTTCTAGTGGTGCATTTTTGTGAGATGTTAAGATGCTACATATCCCATATTTCATTGAGACACCATGCTAATTCATCATCTAATGTTGTGTGAGTTGAGTGGTTAGTTTTTATTTGGTTCTTTGTATCCATTTCTGTCTCTCTAATGAAGCTATGTATCCACTCTCATTGTACATTCACTGTCTCCTTTTCATCCCTTGTCTCCTTTTAATGTGCACACTTACAATAACACACATTTCTCACCTCTGATCAGACAGATATGTCTGAGTGATTCAGCACAAACTGAGGAGTGGATGCCATCTCAGTCTGACTGTCAGAAGTTCTACCAGGTGCCACTCACCAAAGACAAGGTT
Source organism: Trachinotus anak (assembly GCF_046630095.1). Taxonomy (NCBI): domain Eukaryota; kingdom Metazoa; phylum Chordata; class Actinopteri; order Carangiformes; family Carangidae; genus Trachinotus; species Trachinotus anak. The sequence continues at coordinate 12,368,970 of NW_027273879.1, read as the reverse complement.
CACTTTGTGGACACGGCAGAAGCTCTCCAGAGATGTCGAAACATTGTGCTAAAGGTACAGAGAAGTAAATGACAGACAAAAAGAAAATAGTTGCCCTCTTTGTGTCATTAGTCAACCATTAGGTAAAATTTTGTTAATGGCTGGGGAGGCACTTGAGGGTACCTAATGAAAGTATTTATGGTTGTTTTTTTTGTTTTTTGTTGCTGACCTATCATCTCCTGTCTTTATTCTTTCCTAGGAAGGTGGTATAGTAGGAGTTGACATGGAGTGGCAGCCTACATTTGGCTGCATCTCGACTCAGCAAGTTGCCCTGATACAGCTCGCAGTTTCTGACCAGGTTTTCTTGTTGGACCTCTGTGCAAACGGATTCTGTCAACACCCAGATACTATAAGCTTCATCAGGAGCTTGTTCTCTGAAAGAAATGTCCTTAAACTGGGTAAACAACAGTCTTGATAAAAGTTATATCAAATTTACTTGAGGCCTTTCTGCCCCTCATGTTTCTCCATTTATTTCCATTTAGGTTACGGTATGACAGGGGATCTCAAGTCTCTCTTGGCCACCTGGCATCAGTTTTTACAGGAGCCACTGAAGATGGAGGGGGTGCTTGATCTTCTTAGTATACACCAAAAGGTAACATTATCTTGTCATTCACGTAACTTTATACAAAAGAGTTCTAAATTAAATTTCGCACAGAGGGGTATAATTCAGGTTCTGATTTAATACATTTTCAAAAAAAGCAAACATCATGCTTGACAATATAATATATTTCTAATTTGTAATTGTTATAACACATTTATTTTCAATTTATCACAACATTCATCATATACATGTTTGTAAACGCATAATAGTTGTAACTTTAGAATGGTTAAGGCAAACCTAATGATTTTCTCAGCAAGTCAGTTTTTTGGTACTTGGCTGGCGTGAACTGAGCAGGCTTCGTCTGTTTCAGCTTGACAAGCACCAGTATTTGTAGACTACTTGTCCACTGTGCCCCATGCAACCAGGGATACTGCACTAGAGGTTGTAACTAATTTGCTTTGTTTATAGAGAACACTGTTCCTGGCTATATTTGGATGCTAGCCCTGGTACATACTGCTGCTGTGGCCCAGTAGTTTGCCTGAGATATATGTAGCTGAGGTCACAGTCTCGAAGGGGGACAGGAATGTGGAAATGGCAACACGGGCCAGTAACTGATGAGGTTTCTTCACCATCTGCTGGAGCAGGCTGCATGTTGCAGGATGTTAGGAGTGCAAGGAATATTTTGTGAAATCACAAGGAATGTCCGGTTGAAACAGGATGATGTGGCAGGTTATAAGGAGGGAGGGACTGCTTAAAAGGCATTGCCTGGATCCATGCATTGTCACAAATTCTAGATCATGTAAAATTAACGAAGTTGCTTGAATTACATCCATGGAAAGAGGTTTTTAGTGAAAAGATATTCAACACTGGGCCATTTAATTATGTGTTTCATGTCTGTGATGCCTCATATAGATCCAGAGTAGAAAGGTCAACAGGACTCAGAATGGCCCTAAAGAGGTGATGGTTGGAGAGGACTCTGCAGAGAAAGGCCTCAGTCTACTGGTACAACAGGTCCTGGGAAGGCCCCTGGACAAGACAGAACAGATGTCCCACTGGGAGAAACGTCCACTGCGCATCAGCCAAATTAGATATGCAGGTAAGCTTTTACACATGCAGAGACACACAATGACAGGGAGACAGATGGTCGCTGTTCTTTTCACTATAGAATATCAAAGATTATTTTGTTATCCCCTGACGAGCTGCAAACCATTAAAACCCTTTTTCTCTCTCGTTTCTTAACCTCCTTTTAGTGGCAGATGCCTACTGTTTGCTGGATGTGTACTCAGTCCTCTCCAGGAACCCAGAATACTTTGGGCTGCCAGCTGACCTGCGCAGCATCTCTTCAAGCCAATCAGGGAAGAGTGGAGACAAGAAGCAGAAGGAGAAACAGGCCAAGCAGAAGAAACAGGCCCTTGGCATAGAGGTCAGGGCCAAGTGCCTTTGTTTTTTTTAGCAATTGATGTTATTGGCAGAGTTTAATTATTTCTATAAGGTTGCCGTGAACATGAAGATATGAAGATAATTAATAAAGTCACAAGCTTTCAAGAGAGTCAAAATACAGAGGATTTATATGTAGTTCAGAAAAACGTACTTTTCTTTCACTATACTTTTTCTAAGATGTCAGACAGACAATGTTTTTCATTAATGAGATAAGAAAATGTGAAAGCTAGAATCCATTTTCAACTTAACCTATTATTGACATTTTGACTCTGAATAAGTGTAATGTGGTTTAAGGTCATTAGAAACATTTCTGTTCAAACATGTTCCTGTCAGGATTAGCCCTTTCCACAGGCTGCTATTGTGAATTATAAAGAACTTTTTTTTTTTATTTCAAAGATTCATTGTGCTAATATATTTACCATTTCTTAAGTATGCAATAACCTTGGATCTTGTGAATGAAACCCCCAACTGAAGAACCTGGGGTTGAGCATCCAACCTACAACGAGGGATAATATGTATTTGACCAGACTCTTGAGCAGTCCCTCTGAGCTCCAGGGGTGCGGTTGTATAGCTCACCCTGTGCTTTGACCTCCCTGCACTGTGGTGCAAGTGAAAAGAAAATCCCCCTGTGGGGATCAGTTAAGTATCACATTATTGCCTCTGTCCATTTAGGAATTTCAGGGGGCTCAAAGGGTCAGTCCCCCTCACTCTGACACAGAGAAAGGCCTCCTGTGTGGCAAGACTCCCTCAGAAGATTCCCCCCCTTTGCCCCCCCAGCAGTTGAGGGTGGTGTGTGACAACATGCTACAGGGACTCGGGAGGTACCTGCGCTGTTTAGGAGTTGACGTGGTCATGTTGGAGAACACTGACGATCACAGAGTAGCAGCAAAGGTGAGTTAGTAGTCTGGACTGAGAACATACAGAGACAATACATCCATACAGAAGAAGATAAGTCAAACAGAAATACTACATATTGTAGATAACCAATAATGGTGGTACCACATTTATTTAATGTGTGTTAATTTGCCCTTATGTTTATTTGTTGTGTGTCAGTTAGCACAAGCTGAAGGCCGTGTCATACTCACATGTGGACAACCATTTCAAAGTGTAAGTAGTAACTAATGTGAAGTCAGGAACAAATCAAGTCAAGTGTGCAAGCTCATGATGCTTTTTGCTGTGTTTCCTGTTTGCTAGTTTACGTTTGTTACCTCTGTTCTCCCATATTTCTAGTTGCGTTCCCAGGTGGGTGAGGGTCGCTGTCTGTCCCTAGACTGTTCCGAAAAGGCCAGAGACCAGGCTGTTCGAGTCCTCAAACACTTCAACGTCCAACCCACTCCCGGCGATATATTCAGCCGCTGCCAGGTAGGAAAGTTGAAGCTGGTTCTGAATGCTTTTTAAACTGAACCTTGTATAATCTTTAAGACCACCTGAGGCCTGTGTCAATCTTCTAACTAAAATAGTGTCAGTGATCCAAAGTCCACCATCCAAAGTCTGAATGTTCACTGAGACAGAACACAGCCCAGCTTTACAACAATGTAGGGGCTGCATTGAAGGTGGGCGTGTTGTTTCAGGTACCAGTGAGACTGTGAAATATAGTCCAGGAAGTCCAGTTTGAGCAACAGAATTTGAGACCGTATCAGATGCCAAAACACTTCACAACGATTTATAATACTGGTTGACAGGATTTTATGTCTTGAAAGTTATCACAGTGGCAATTATTTTATCTTTCATTGCAATGTTTACGAGGTAAATGGTAGAAATAAGGTGTTCATGTATAAGTAATCCATCAGTGATGTCTGCTTGCATGTATGTGAATGGCCCTGCCAGATGACGTTGCATTGTGTTGCAGTAAAAGTTGTCTCATGGTCTTTTTTTCGCCAGATCTTTGCATTTGTGTAGTTATTTTTTGCCAGAGGCCTCTGCTTTGGCACCATCAACTGGCCTCATTCAAGTGAATGAAGAGGCTGCGTTTTTTCACACATGCAGTAGTCAGTCTGAACACAGTCAAAGACGGAAGAGGCAGATAAAATAGGGAGGAAGGAGGAGGATGATAGACATCTAGAGGTAAATGTTGATTGAAGGAAAATTACATCCATACAATTCACAATCATTCCAACATATTACATACCACATACTACGTTTATGTTTTAGGCATTTAGCTGATGCTTATACACATAAAAACATTTGGTGGGAAAGAGGAAAAAGCTTGAGTTCTTGTATCTGGGAGAAGGAGAAGCAACTTAAATGCTCAGGCAATATTTCTGTGGTTATGAAACATGGCTGAACTGGTTAATTTCCTGAATTGTGAGAACAAAGCTTGTGGTGGCTGTGGTGTATTGTGTAATCTTGAATGAAAGTGGAAGAAATTAATACACCATAAAAGGAAATGGAGAAAAGGGCTTTAAAAAACCCTCTATTGTACTTGTTTGTTAGATGTGTTGTCAGTGGGGCAGATGAAGGTGAGGGCCTTGACATGTCGAACTCTGGCTACAAGTCACTTCTCTTTTGGGGAAAAAGCTGAAGCTAGTTCAGGAGGTGAAGCTACACAAACTTGATATCGTTTGGCTAACCTCTACATGCTCCTGAACCAAACTCTTGTATAAGGCCTGGGGCCTCCTTCTCCAGTGTTGCCAAGGGGGAGAGAATGTCTGAGATTTCACCTCTGTTGGACTGTGTCTTGCGGTCTCTTTCACAAGTGAGGTGAAGATGGAGTGAGGGATTGGCAGGCAGATGTGGGTGTTGTACTGGATTGTTGTGGTGTTGTGATTGAAAGAAGGACACTGCAGATAAAAGTGGCGGAAAGAGCCGCTGAACCTTCTTGTTGAAAGCCAGTTCAGGCTGTGTGGTTGTCTAATCAGCAGACCTCCTGGTTTCCTCCCTGTGGAGGTATTCTGGGCATGTCCAACTGGCAAGAGCCCCTGGGGCAGACCCCGGAGATGCTGGAGGGATTGCATATCCCATCTGTCCTGGGAGTTTCTCAGGACCCCCCGGAGGAGCTGGAGGACGTGGCTGGGAAGAGGGATGTCTGGGTTATGTTGCTTAGCTTGCTGCCATCACAAACTGGACCTGTGCAAGTGTTGAAAATGGAATGATAGATGGATGAATGAGAAAAAAATGGCAAAGACTGAGGGGTATTAAACCTGAGAACTTTAAAGCTTTCTAAGAACTTTTTCAGGAAGTGTAACACAATGAGTTTCAGAGAAATTTAACTAAGGAACCAGTATGGGAAAGAGTTAAACTTGGAGGAGTAATGAAACTAGATATAATGTAATATCTATGTTTCCTCAAAAGCCTTTCGGTATCATGTTCTTCTTTCTCCAGTCACAGAAACATTAATTTGTATGAATGTACTGTGTTATTCTAAATTATTTGTTCATGTTTGTGAGTTGCTATCAAATGCTAGATTTATGGTATCTGACCTGTAGATATCTCCCTGGGTGGCTGTTAAGGGAAACCCGTGTCTGCTCCGACGGCTGTGTTTGTGTTTGTATGTGGCGGCAGTGGTGGTCACCGGGAGGGGTATCTTTGTAGGACAGTTTCTAAACTTGGGTGTTCTGGTATGCTCCTAGTAGGGGACCCTAAATGTGTCAAGATACACCACCGGGGGTGTTTGTGTCAGGCACAATATGTTTAAAATCTGGACCACCTTGTTGCTACCTCCTGTCTTGATATGATGATGCCCCAAACAAGCTAGTTCAGGAGGTGAAGCTACAGACACAGACACACACACACGCACACCAAAAAAATCTGCCTGAAACGATCAGTGGCCATATGGTCACCCACCTACCTTCCCTATTTATTGGTGACTCCTGACGCCACTTCAAGGGGAAGTCGCTTTGATATATTATCACCAATGAAGGCCAAATGTGACCTCTAAAATCATACTAGTAGCATCTGCGCCTCAGATCTTTCCCATACTTCAGGCAGTTGAGAAAAATTTTATCTTAGGATGTGGGTAATTTGTTTACAACCTCAACCAGGGCATGACCATCTGCTTTAAACAGGATGAATGGAAATGACAACTATCTGAAAAGGCACTGCCTTTGCTTTTTTTTTATTATTCCTCAATGGTTTTCTGAAATCAAATATTTTAAACTTTATTATCTAGAAGTGTCATTTCTAAAAATGTATAGTATAGTATAGTATTTGTAGTATATTCAAACACTTTACCTTAGGGATGCAGGTTATAAAATACAATATGCAGTTCATATTAAAGTTGATTACAGTTTGAATAGTTTATATTTTATATTACAGTATTTCACTGAAAATGAAATACTGTAATACCAAATTAAGCTGGACATGATTTGTGTGTATAGGTGTGAGAGAGAGTTTCACCCTGGGGGCTGCTCCACGGGCCACCCAGGCGAAGTTAACCCCTTTGTTAACTGATTGTGGAGCTCTGTGATTAGCAATGGATGGGTTAGTTTCTCTCCCTTTGTCTCTCCCTCATGCACTTACACAACTGATGAATGTCATGAGGGAAGAGAAGTAAAAAAGAAAAAAGACAGAGAAGAGGAGATTAACCACAGTCTTGTGTACGTTTGTGTAAAGATTGTGCAGGGAAAGGGTTAATGTTTGTCTCTGTGTATCAATAGGCCACACAGAGATTTTAGAGGCATAGGAATGTGTGTCCACCATGGAGACCCCAAGAGTGAAGGGGAGATGTAGGGGGGCTTCATGTGTATGCATGTCCTTGTCTGTAGACTGCATACAGTCATGATGATATATGGTAAAATCTGTGATGTTTGACAGTTTGAAAGAAATATTAATATAACAATAACATTTGACATCTTAGTAACTTCATACTCATGCCTGTTTGTAGGAAAACTTTGTTATGTATTGTTATAAAGGCCCATTTACAGACAGGCATTGTTATACTATAAAAAATATAAAACAAAATAAAATAAACATGGCAGGGGTTTTCCACACAGGATGAACAGGATAAATAGAAGAGAAACACTCATTATTTAAAAATACATTGGCAGAAGACTAAATGCAGTGTGGCTACGAGACTTACCAGCAAATAATTGTCAATACAGCCTTTAGATTATTAAGTAAAGTACGGTTTTATATTCATCCATATTCTTTTTGCCAATTTCATATCTAAACGCATCTGCTCCTGGTTTTGTCGCCACATTTATACTATTTTCAGCTGATTATGTGACAGAAATCTAACTGGCTCCCCTTAAAGTCATCATGACATATAAAAGTCATTCTTGTTCAAATGGCTTATTCTAACGTGGCTGTATTTTTAGGTACACTTTGTAATTTTTCAGCTGAAATGAATATAGCTCTGTCACTTCCCTCTGCCACAAGTGAAAACTACAAGATGTGAATATATATATATGTGTTTGAATATTGATGTGTGGAATAAACACAGTCTTACTTAAAATAATGCATTTATTTTGAAATAATAAATATTTGTCGATAGATTATCCACAATACATCAATTTGTAGAACCTCAAAAAATGCCTCAAAAAGAAAGAAAGAAAGAAAGAAGGATAAAGTAACTGCGTTAAGATGTTGACATGTGTCACAGTATTTAACTTAGTCCTTAGTCCTGAAATGTCATCTCTGTGGATTCCTGCAAGGGGTAGGGTGAGAGGGTGGAGTTGGCGATTGGTCCATCACAGTTTCCTTACTCAGCTATCCTATCCCCACCACTAATGCCTATTGCGTCTATACTTTCCATGTATATACACACATACACACACACACTTCCGTTGGGTTGCACAGTTCCATCAGATGTCCCATACTGGCCTTTTATAGACATGTTGAGATAGCAGAGATTGCCTTAGAGATAGACATGAAATCAACCAAGCACACACACACACACATACAATGATGCGCACACATGGTCAAAACCTAAAACCGATAAACACATACGACGCCATTATACACACGTACAGTCATCTCACATCTCAAACACACACACACACACACACAGAGCACTTGAGAGCTAACTGACTCGGTAACAGAGGCACACACACTCTGTCGTAGACATTACTGCAGCAGAAACACTGGTTCCCACGCACCAGACTACTGGGGAAGTGAAAACAAGAGCAACAGGAACCGCCACACCGTGAGAGGGAGGGGTGGGAGGGATGGGGGGGTTAGGGAGAGGAAAAGGGGAGGGAGGAAGGGAGAGAAGTGAGAACAGAGGTGATGGCAGGGAGGTAAAAAAGGCAGAGAGAGAAAGCAAACAGCACTGAAAGAAAATTAAAAGCAAGCGAGTCAGAGATAGGGAGAATGATAAAAATAACATGGATTAGATGAGACTGTATTACATAGACTGCATGGGGGGAGGTCAGAAATAAGCAGTTGGTGTGCAAGTGAGATGAGTGTTGGTTGAGTGAGGAAGGGTGAGAGGAAGAGAGAGTGTCTGAGAAAGGTGGCATTGAAGGAGGGAGGGTGGTGGAGGAGGGTGAGACAATAGAAAGACTTGTTGTCTGTCCTTTGATCTATAAAGAGAGCCGCGGGCTGAGAAACAGGAGGAATGTGAGAGGTTGAGACACGTTTAAAGTTACTCTTCACTGGCTATGTGTGAATTTTTGTGTGTATATTTATCCACGTGTGAGTTAGTCAGAATTTACATATGTGTTCAAATTCAGGAGAAAACCGGTGATGCTTGTTTTCACACCTGCTGCTAATTTTTAAATACACATGTGCACAGCTTTTTTAGATGGCCACAAATATACACAGTGTCATACTTTGGTCACACGCCGACTATGAAATTGTCACAGTTCATTGTTTGTGTGTTTGAGCACTGTGGCTTCATCTGAAGTCTCTGTGCAGATACTGTTCTTCGTGCATGGTGACAAAACAGGGGTCGAATTTTATGTGTCCCGCCTATTTCCCACTCTCCCTCCCCTCTCCGGAGACTAGAGGGGAGCGACGGCAAGAGAGAGAAGGAGGCCACGGTGGGGTGGGGGGGTGGGGGGGCATTCCATAGGCACGCCAAGACATTCCGAGGGAAACCATCCCAAATATTTCCCACTGTGTGTAGCAAGGGCTCCGCGTCTCCTGTTACTTGCGCACACACACACCCATGCAGTTTGAGAAAGTGCGAAAGTTGAACACACATACACACACACACACTGGGAGAAAGTGCTGCTCACACATAACACAGGTCATTCTCACCACCACTCTTTGTGGCGCGTACACATGTAGATAGTTAGTGGGTGCAGCTATGAGTGACTGATGGGCAGCCTGTACGTTCATCTCCTTTGTCTTTTTTTTTTTTTGTCTCAGGGGCGACGTGCTGTCTGTCCGTCTGTCCGTTTGTCTGTCTGTCTGTCTGCCTGTCTGTCTGCAGGGGAGCCTGATCAGGAAAAGCCAGTGTAATTGTTGTGTCACCCCAATGTGAGTTTATGAATGACAGAGTAAGTAAGACATAACCACAAATATTAAGCTTTCACGAAGGCACTCAGGGTGTAATGATCTCTGTGGTGACGAGTCATTCATCAGAAAGCACTGCAATTCATAAGGAAGTCATTGAAAGGAGAACAATGGTTCATAGTCTTATGCAAGAGTAAATATCAGTCATATTTATTACAATATGTACAGTACAGATGTATTGGATTAATAGGAAAATAAACAAAGTATTAGGACTGGGTGATATGGTTTAACTCAATAATAATATTGATATTTTCTGATAAACTGTACATACATCAGGATATGGCAGAAAGTAGTTCAAATGGGATATAAAACAACCAAACAAATGTTCAAAGCAATGAACTGCGCTCCACTGCTATACTTTACATGAAACATGTATAAAAGAAAAACTTTATGTTTTAAAGTTTGAGAACAGAAGTTTCAGATCACACCACCAGAATACTTATGTCCACAAATGGTAATGAATAGAATATGTATGTATGTGTATAAAATATGACTAAAACAACAACGTTTGCTTTATTAATATTTTTATTGTAGTGTTATTCATCGATTGGCCCCTACGAAGCAGTCACACGAGAATCCCTGTGTAGATATCCACATTTGAGCTGCGGCAGATGGATGTTACAAGCAGCCAGTCTTCTGTAGTATCACAGTTGTGGGTCAGTGTTGAATATGTGAGAAGCAGGCTTTTTGTTTTTGGAAGTGGTGTGAAAATCTCTCAGAAAAACCTGCAGCTTGTAACCTGTGGGATGCGTCTTTAGTGTCCCTGACTCATTTTGAAGTTGATCCTCATGGCTGTCTGAGCAGACACAATAGCAGATACATGTACACACAAACAGATAGATAAGGAAGAAGATGAGCCATCACTCACAGAGCATCTACCCTATAAAAAAAAAAAAAAAAAAATCATGCCTCCTTTTCCCACAGTCAAGTTGGCCCCAGGGATAGCATAGCAACGCAATGACACCTGTGTATGCGGGTGCGTGCATGATATGTATCTGTGTGTGTATGTGTGGTTGTGTGTCAATGTGTAATCGCTCAAACGGTGCTGAGGTTTTCTTGGGGGGGCAGGTGAATGTGTTTATAGGTTGTTTATTGGGACATTTAATAATCATTCAAAAGATAATAATCAGCTAAGAAGCTGGTTCCTGCTGTTTCCAGTTTTCTGTACACTCAGTGCAGGTGTTATGTGTGTTGTGACACTGACTTATTAGTCTATGTGTGTGATCAAACAATCTCTTTGCTTGTTTGTTTGCCAACCACCCACAGCAAACCCCCAAAATCTGATAGCGAAATGTCACTGTGGTTGGAACTTTTACACCATATATACTGTAAATATAAACTGTACTTTTTTTTTTTTTTAATTATTTTGCCTGAGACAGTGTAGACATGACCAGAGTATTTCTCTTTTCTCTCTTTTCTCGCTTTCCTCTCAGTCGCTCTGCTTTATTTCACCTCTGCCGTTACTATTGCTTCTCTCTGTTTGCTTTCTTTCTCTTTTCATTTTCGTCTGTTTATGCATGCCAACACATTTGCTCCATCAAACACACCTCTCCCTCTCGGAGAAGTAGATGGGGAAGGTATGATTTGAATTAAACAGACATTTATTTTTAAATCAACTGATGACAGAAATTTAAACATCAAATCTATTTGTCAGGGTCCATGTGCATGAAAAATGTTATTGTCAAATAAAAAATAGAAATTTGGCCACTGGCTACTTTCCATCTGCTCTCGCTTGGCAGGTACTCACTGTATTATATCATGTGCATAACTTCATTTGTATGCATACCACAATTATCGCATGTCCTCTTAGACATACATGAGAACACAATGTATGCAAATATGCATTCTACAGTAACACATTTTTGTTTAAGCACGGCTCAGCTGTGATTCACCTTCTCTAATCCCCCCCTTTCCTATTTGCGCCCTGACATTTCTTTCTTTCGATCCTTCTCTGTGGCCCTCTCGCTCTCCATCTCCCCCGCTCTCCCTCACCCACTGTTCTCACCCTGCCTCCCTGCTCCGCTCCACTCCCAGTCTCACTCTCCGTTTCAGATTAGCCAAGGCGAGGAATCCGGTGCAGCCGGCAGCTGGAATGTCCTGTTTGTCTTGCTCTGTTTGTGTGTGTGTGTGTGTGTGTGTGTGTGAAGTTGGTGAGGCTGGTGCTGCTTTTTGATGTGTTCCATTGTGTGAGAGCCAAGCTGCTTCCTGCCCCTGCTTTCCCCAAAAGCCTGAGAGAAACTGAGAGGAGGAAAAAGAGAAGGGAGAGAAATTGCAAGAGAACATGACAGTGACAGGTTGACATGGAGAGCGGGGTAGCACGAAGGTGGAATAAGAAGGGGAGAATAGCAAGAGGAGATGGGGGGAGATAGCTAGGAGGAGAAGGACAAAGCAGGAAGTGATGGAGGGATGGAAAAGGGAGGAGAGAGTTAGAGAGGGAGGAAGAGAGGTGAGAAGGAAGGAGGGAGAGCTTCAATAGGGCTTTTCCTCCAAACACCAATACAATGAAGTAGTGCGTAATTTCCCATGTCCCCCACCCACCCACCTACCCACCCACCCACCCACCCACCCACCCACACACACACACACACACACACACACACACACACACACACACACACACACACACACACACAATCAAAGTTTCTCATAGGTTACATTGCTTTATTCTCTATTTTCTCCTATCGGCAGTTATGCTGTATACTGTCTCATTTCTCCCTCCTCTGCTTCTGTGGTCTACGTGTGGTCTGACACTGCAGACAGCACAGGCAATACAGATATGACAGGATGAGAAGTTATTAAATTATGGGGTAGAATAAGCAAAACAAGCTTGATAAAGATATGGGAGGAAATGCAGTGGAAGAGGATGTCTGTGAGCAGTGAGAAATGAAAAACAATTCCAAAGTAAGAAAATGCTTGAGGAAAGAAAATAGCTCAGAATGCCATTTGGGTGCATGATGTGTGCATGGTACATTTTCCTGTGAAAATGTGGACGTGCATAAATCATTCAACATGTGTTTTTGTGTATGTGTGTATGTGATTCGCTGGCCGGTGGAGGGGTTTTGACGGGGCAGAGCAGAGCATTCCTGCTGGGTGGTGATGTCATGAGAACTAGCTCTGCGCTCGCAGACAGACAGCCCTGTTTATGTTCCCCTCCAGAGGAGAAACCACACTGTGTGTCTGAGTGTGTGTGTGTGTGTGTGTGTGTGTGTGTGTGAGAGAGAGTGTGAGAGAGAGCATGAATGTGTGTGTGTGTGTGTGTGTCTCTCTCTCACTCTCTGTCTGACTGTGTTATTGGCTCATGGGGGAGGTGGGGAAGCCGAGAGGCACTCGAGAGGGTCTACTTTCCCCTGCCGCTCAGGGAGAGGGAACCACTTACTGATGCCTTCCTCTCAAACACACACACAGAAAGAGGAAGTTTCTCATGTTTTGCAGAGCACAGTAGCTACACAGCCAGACTTTGCTGCTTTGAGCGATTGCCCTCTGCTTCTAAATAGTCTCCTAAGGGAGGCAGAATTCTTTGCAGTGTAATAACAAAGCTTGGATCAACTAATGACAACAGTACCACACAGAAAGCAGATATTTAGCCATTGAAAGTGCATTATTGTTCACTCTGAGGTATAACTTGAAGGTTAATGCATTTGAGATGAACTACATGAAACCAGTTGCAAAAGTAGGTCAAAATTGTATTGATGGGAACATAAAAAAAAAAAGGTTAAATATTTCTGAACAATTGGATTAAACTGTGTATGTGCTCATTCCAACATGCTGTCTAGAATTACTTTTAGGTTTTCCACAAATTTTGCTTCCATCAATAAAATGGAAATCAAATGGGTAACGTTACAAAAATGTTGTGAGAACTAGTCCTAACAATTGTGTTTTCCTCTTCCAGATACTGCTGGTATGACTGTCTTTGTGTCTGTGGTCATGGTATAATGGTTTCCCTTGCAATAGTGAAATGTGATCTTCGGTCTTTACAGCTTAGTGAATCATACATCATTCTCCCACACTCAAAGCGCAGTGCAACATAGCAAAGCATTCGAGCTCAGTCTGCCTGTGCAGCACACGGCTTGGATGATAAAGAACTCTTGTCAGCCATGCTAATACCTGCCAGTGAGAAATAGCTGGGAGGTTTAGGGTTGTTATTATCACAACTCTGTGGCACACGGGCCCGCTTTAGTAGCTCGGGTAACTCTTCCATGGGCACTCATGCATTTGAAGCAGCAAAAGCCTTCCAGGGGAAACCTGAAGTGTTTCTTTTATATTCTGATCTGATTGCTGTGACTTCCAGGTGGTAGAATACCTTGATTGTAAATTTAAGCCAAGAATGTCGGGGTTACATCAGTTTTTGTGAAGGGGAACAACCTAACAGGCTGACACGGAGCCAGTCTTCTGTTTACTGCTTGTTTCAGGACTGCTCATCACCATTCTTTCATATTTACTATGAGGTTTTTAACGACACAACCAAACTGCATCATGGCACCCAACTCAAGATTGCAGAAAATTATAAGCTAAGACTTTCTTGTTGTATATGTGGTGGCATATTTTCCTGTGTTTCAGACACCAGCATAAACTCTGGTAAACATTTAACAGTTATACAACAATATTTGAGAAGAAAAGTTACTTAGGCTGGTTTGTCCTTACAATAACAACGTCCCTTATGGCATGAAGGCATTTTAGGAGGCCGCTCATATTATCCTTCCTTGCTGTGTTTTGCTAATGTTAGGTTACTGACTGCATAATTTTAGCTACTTTTCAGCTTATGATTGCTGTCTCTCTGCATGATGAATGTGTGTGGTCTGTTGCCTGTGCTTAGAGTCACACAAGAGTAGGGGTATTGAAATTCTGTGGTTGAATGTGTTTTCCTGTCTCCTGTTTATAGTTTTGGAGCTGTCTCTCTTAGAGATGTGAAAAGGTGGATGCTCCACGAGTCCCAATTTTGTAGAATTGTATAATTTGTGACTGTAGAAGTAATGAAGATAAGGAAATGTAAAAAGCAGCTCAGATTCTGAGGCAGGTTTTAGTCTGTAGCCACCAATAAACAACTGATTTACACCTTCAGTGTCATGTGAATGTGGTTAATGCAGCTGATAAGACTGAAAACAAGCAACACTAGGAACCACTGACCTATATATCTTTACAACAATAACCCCATCCATTGTGGGCTGAGTTGTTTTTTCTTCTTCGACACCCCTGTCTATGTGCATGCTGTGTGTTAGTGCAGGCGTGTGTGTGTGTGCAGTTTCTGAGAACAAGTTGTGTCAACAATTAAATTTAAACCTCATGGAGACAGAGATAATAGATGGTAACCCCCCACATAGTGTGTGGTTTGTGAACTCCACCATTGTACTTTGTGTGTGTACATGCATGTGTGTTGTGTTTGGAAGGTTCTCTTCTGATTTATTGCTGTTTTTTTTCTCACATGTGTAAAAGTGTGAATGGCATCATTTCAACTGCGTGTTTTCACAGTTTAAGTGTAGGTCTGTACATTCTGTGAGCATTCTTTGAATGTCTGGTCTGTGTTTGTGTTCACTACTTGTACGTACATGTGTAGGTCCTGGGAATATGAGACCAGCTCAGCCTTAAAACCTTAAACTATGTCTTGCACTGGTTCTTCCCAAAGCCTGCAGTTTGCGTGATGTGATGCTATCAGGAGGTTAGAAGTCTGTTTGCTTTGGGAGCTCCAGGCTTGGCGGGCACACACACACACATTTTCTCTATTTTGTTCTCTCCTTCTCCTCTGTCACCCACAGAGTAAGATTAAAGTGAAAGTTGTTGCGGGGTAGGAATGGTCACAGACAGACACCCCCCACTTCACCCCCAGGGAGCACAGAGGTAGAAAGCTGGAGAGGTCAGGCTGCTTGGCCTGGGAAAGGCCTGAAAGAGCAAAGGGGAGGGGCAGTGTAGATAGATAGGGAGGGTAGATGGACTGATTGGAAAGAAGAGAATGGATCAAGGGGTACAGAGAGGACGTATATGATAAATAAACAAAGCAACAGAGGGAAAGAATGAAAAGAAATGAGCAATAGTGGAATAGATATTAGATTGGCCCAGTGTAGGGGACCAGTACCAACAAATGAGGAAAGAGGAAAAATCTGATATAAATGGGCTGAATCATAGAGAAACAATGTAAGTTTGGGGTAGAGATACAGGGAGATAAAATAAGGGTAGAGGCCAAGACTTGGCTACTGAGAGACATGCGGGATATAAATGGAATGGAAAATTAGACCCGCATTAGGTATTTAAAAAAAAAAAACATGACGATGATGCGCAACTCGCGTCTTTCCCCATTTCCTCCTCCTCCTCTTTCAGGCCAAGGAAAACCAGCATCTAATGTTTCTCATAGGAACCACATCCCAGCATTTAACTCGTGACATGAAGTCTAACAAGCGTCTTTATTTGTATGTATGTGTGTATTTATCTAAGTGTGTATTCAAGCTGCGATGTGGTCAGTGGAAGGAATTACATCTCTGATATCTATTTTCTATGACCGGTGGCTCATCATTAAGGCTGTGGTACATGCGAAATAAAAAAATCAACTAGTCTCTACATAAAGATGATAAAATGATAATAATAAAAGTTACCATTTGCTTCACAATGAAAAGAGAAGTCTACTGGACTACTTGCAAAATAAATGCATCATGATCATGAACATGATTTTTTTTAAAAAGCTAATATACCGTAATATTGTGACATATCATATATTTATTTTTATTAAAGAGCATTTTAGTGCTTTAGTTTTATTATTTTCATCGATTTCAGTGCATCAGCACTTGTGTTAAATAGTGTTTTCGTGACTACTCTTAAGTTTTTGAATGCCAACCATTCCAGTCATCTCATTCCTGAACTTGTGTAAACTTTTAGTCTGAACGCCTGTATTTACATGTGAGCTTTTAGAGGTGCATGGTTGTGGGTGTGACTGGGTGTGTAATAGTGTAGTAATAGTGTGCAGTTTGGGTGTGGGTGTTTGTGGTTGAGGGTGTAGCCTTTTTGTGTGGGACACTGCTATCTAGTAAGTGTATGACTGTTAAAAGTGTGTGTGTGTGTACGTGTGTGTGTGTCTGTGAGAAGGAGAGCTCTGACCATGTCCCACCAACTCAAACCTAAGCTGCATATCCATTAATGAATTAATGTAGCAACTCAAGCCACCCAGCGTCCCTCTTTGTTGCCGGTGGAAACCAGAGGTGACTGGAGTGCCTGAGTACCTGTCTGTCTGGATGATCCCATGGATCTCCTACACACACACACACACACACACACAGGCCTCCTTGGACGCAGGGAGCCCTTTCTTTCTTTCTTTCCCTCCATTTTCCTGCTGTCTATTTTGGTCAACTGGTGGCCCGTTCCCACAGTGCTGCTGTTCCCATGGTTATCGCCGCGGAGATAGCGAGTGGGGGTTGGGGTGGTGGTGGTGGTGGTGGGCTTGACAGAAAGCGGGAGAGACAGCGTTGCTCTGTTCGAAGAGATAGGGGACTCTGTGGCTGTTGAGGAGGCGGGGGTGAGGTGGGGTGGGGGGAGGTGGGGTGGGGGGGGGGGGGGGGGGGGGTGAATGAAGGGTATGGGGTTGAGTGTATGTGTATGTGTGTGAGTGTGTGTGATGTGTAGCTCCCATGAGCATTACAGGTGGCCTGTGGGGATTGAGACAGCATGGGTTATGGGACATATGATTTTTAATTGAATCTGCCAGTGGATGATATCATCATCTTCAATATCCTTAAAATTGTCCCTTAAAAACACCAACTGTATGTATTTGAAGGTATGCATCATAATAGAGGTGGATGATGCAGGCTTGCAGATACTTTGCTTTCAATATAAGGTCAATATCAGCCAAGGATGTCAACAAAGTCTGCCCTATGCCACGAGAGACTTTTTTTTTCTGAGGGTAGATGCCACTTCCTGAGATCAAGAACAGAGGTGGGGTACAAAAAGAGAGGTGGCAAAGGAAGTGCAGGGGAAGGGTTGGGGCCGAGAGCTGGTTTGAGGTTGGTAGGGTTGCGTGGGGGGGGGGGGGGGGTTCAGCGAAAGGAGGGAATAAGAGAGGGAGGGGTGCGGATGGGAGTGCGGGGCTCAGAAAGAGGGACGGATTCAGTTCCCACACTTCTAATTACTGTGTCACTGGAGACTGAAAGGGGACTGCCCCTGGCCCTAGGGAATTTGCTGGGGCCGGTCGCAGAGAGGGAGCAGCGGTGGAGGGAGGGAAGGGGACACAGGAGGGGAGGGGAGGGGAGGGAAGGAAGGGTGGAATTAAAGAGGGTGTATGACACAGGAACTCTCTCCATCGTCCTTTCTTTTGGTTTTACCTCATTGCATTCACACTCGAGGTGAACCCCTTCACCGTGAGTCCCCTCCCCTCCCCTGCCCGAATACCCCAACCTCTCACCTCCGACCCACTTCTCCTTAACCCTCCTTTACCCTCCTCCACCTCAGTTCTCTCTTTCCCTTCAGCCTTTGTTCAACATCATGTACTGCTTCCTTTTTACCCCCACACCCCACACCCCTTTTTTTAACCCCCCTCCACCTCTCTGCTTTTCTAATGTTGTGTTCCTCTCCCGTGTCTCCTGTTGATATGAACAAGGCTCCCAGAGACACTTTGAAGTTAGTTTGAACTCTCTCTCTCTCTCTCTCTCTCTCTCTCTCTCACACTCACTCACTCACTCACACACACACACACACACACACACACACACACACACACACACACACACACACACACAGACAGATGCTTTATCCTGCATCATTACTGCCACTTAACCCTAAGCCCTGTCCCTCTTTTATTTGCTTTTATCTCACCCTCCCATAGCCTGTCCACTGTGAGTTGTGTGTGTATCCTCTGTGTGCATCCTGATAATACCTGTAATGACTCTGAGAGAGATGTGTGTGTCTGTGTAGCTCCAGGAGCTCTGCAGTGGTCTGAGTTTGATAACAGGTTGAAGCAGTAATGATGTAACTATCTTTCACAGCATCTCACTCCATTGTCTTGTGGGCTACTTGGTCATTTGGGTACCCAATAAAATCATATCTTAACACCACTTGCTGTCCTTTGAACTACATAATGGCTGGCAGATAAGTCCAAAAATGAATGCAGAGAGTCGATGCACACACAGTTCTATGTATACATCACATGGTGCCTACACACTCTCACAGACATGGGAAGATGACAAAATGAACATTACTTTGACCCTCATGGCTTCATGGATGCAGGACTGATAAATTCTGCTTGGGCTGTTTCTGAGTATTATGTGCAAGATGAAAATGAGAATGCCCACACAAAAGGATAAGATTTTATATAATATTTCATTTAATTTGCTGCTGGCCTGGTCTGAATATGCCACAAGCTGCTGAATTTGCCAGAATTTCTACCATGAATTCACTACCAGTGAAGTAATTGTTCTTGTTGAAATACATGAGATCTTCTGGTTTCACACAACAATGCGACAGATGAAGTTTACAAAACTTTGAGACAAACCAAAACTATAAAGGAACTCACGCTGGATAGTGAAGTACAAGTGAAGACTATCTAGGTTCACTGTAGGGGTGGGCCATACCAGAAAATGTATTTTCCATCCAATATCAAGTAAAACAGGGCCAGAATCCCCAATGTTGATACTGATTGATACTGATACTTTGTTATAATTAAAAGCGTTTGTGTGTTTTCATGTAGGGGGGAGCAGTGTCATCATTTATCACGTATTTGCATCATCAATAAGCTAAATCGTTATACATTTTAATGACCATGAAATGATTTGCCAAAGGTAAGCAATCATTTTAAAGATGACAAAATTTATAGCTGCTACCTGAGACCTGAGTTTGACTGAAGCAGAACAAAAAGTGGCTTCATTCATTCATGCAGCACTTTGTAAAAAAGTGCTAAATGGATGACAATACTCCCCTTTCATGCAGGCATCACTGCATTCATTTCTCTGTTATTTTTGGGGCATTTTTGCATTTTTGTATGTGATAGGGACAATGAGAGAGAGACAGGAAAGCTGGGGAAGAAAGAGGGGATGACATGCAGCAAAACAGCACAGGCTGGATTCGAATGATTAATGACTAAGATAAATCTAAGCTAGATCTTCCAAAATGAGACCTAGTATTGGTATTATCGATATTTTGGGATCAATCTGCCCACCCTTAGTTCACTCCTGGAACACTGAAATCAAATCGCAAGGGAAATCAACTGTTTGTAACAATAGCCGCTTTTACACAGACATCCCACTATAGTGCAGTTAAGAAGACCCTTTATTATGCTGCCTTTGCTTGTTTACACTGGCCCAAACAACGACAGCATAATGCTGCCCCCAGATGTGATTTTTAGATAGTATGCCGTCGTCCCTGAATCAGAGGTGTAACATGTAACACAACAGTGTTGGCGTCTGTCCCGCCACGCTGGCTCTCCCTTTTACACAGACGTCGATCTGGCTCTGTGACTACCTCTGCTGCCGGCTTAAAAGCAGAACAGTGGACGTGTAAAATTATTAGCTGGTACGCCACCCTGATGCTGACACCTTGTCTGTCAAGAAGCCATGTGGGAGGGTCACTTCCTCTCCTTTCTCTTACAGTTCTTCAGGAGAGAACAGATCTCAGCAGCAGCAGCAGCAGCAGCCACCACTGTCAATATTTACAGTCCTGGATGATTCACTCTCCATTACAATAACATTCCCTGCGTGCCTGCGTGCCCCTACATCAGGAAGAGATGAGAAACAAGGAAAAGTGAGAAAGGAGGTAAAGAGCGGGGCTTAAGGGTGAAATATGCACCAGCAGCGATAAAACGTTGAGTAAAGGAATCTGCCAGTGGCTCTCCCATGACGGGACAGTGTGTGTGTGTTTGTGCGTGCGCAGATGTAGTTCAGGTTGATGCCTTTAGGTCGAGTGGGTGGAATTTCTGTTTGGGCTGTGTGTGGGTGTAGTGACAGTTTGAGAACTGTTAGCGCATGTCGAGGAAAGCTGTGGATGTCGTAACACAGGGTTGAATGAGTGCAGTGAAGGCATGGGAAAAATGAGCATATTTACACAGTTTTCATGTGTAAGCATGTGGGGGGTGGGGGGTGGGGGGCATTTGGTGCACCAGATCTGTGTCAAAAAGACAAATGTTCACTGACAGTTGCTCTATATTTGAGAGAGCCACTTGTCTTTATTGCACATATGACAGCACCCCAAAACCACCATTTGCCTCCTCAACAACAGACACAGAAGGGAGTCCCCAACCTTATGCAGCTGAACATCTGGAGTTTTCTCTCAGCTTAACCTTGTTAATGGTTGTGGTAATGACCCAGAGTACTATTTTGTTTCATTTATAAAAATACAAGCAAGCATCTTTTATGATTTCTCAGGGTCAAACCAGAGTATGCTTAAGTGGAGCCACTCTTTACACTGGCAGGGTTTCTTTCAGTATCTTTTACAGCACTTGCTATTAGAATTTCAACCCTTCATCATGTTAACAAAGTTAAATAACACTTAATTTGTTGGCTTTCAAAGATGTTATGTTATAAAGCTGGATTTTTAGTAATTTGTCTTTAAGACAAATGTGATTTTTTGAATGAGATTTTCTTACTTTTGGAGAGGTTCTAGTTTCAATTTGGCTCTCTATTTCATAACAACACATTAATGAGAGAGGTAACACATCTAGGATTCCTAAAGAGATCCAGAGTCCAGAGCTGAAACTAACAATGATTTTCATCATTTGTTTATCAGCTGTTTACTTTCTCATTGTGCCTCTGTGCCAGTGAGAGCCGAGGTTGGAGGCATTATGCTTTCGGGTTGTACATCCATCCCTTTCTCGTGAGCGCGGTATCTCAGTAACGCCTTGAGGGAATTTTTTCAAATTTGGCACAAATGTTCACTTGGACTCATTGATAAACTGATTATATTTTGGTGGTCAACGGTTAAAGGTCAAAATCACTCTGACCTCACATCCGTTTCATTCCTGTGAACACACAGGCAAGGCCCTGGTTCGACTTCCGACTGGCCAGACTCTTTGCTGCAAGTCATTCCACTTCTCTCTGTCCCATTTCCTGTTACTCTCCACTCCCTTGTTAACTAATAAAGGCATAAAATTGCCAAAAAATAACTTGAAAAAATAAAATATATCAGCATATATGGCAGGGATTTCATTACATCTGGCTCAAATGTCAACCTGGACTCAAGGTTGAACACATTAGAATGTGATGGTCAAATGTCAAAGGTCACTGTGACCTCACAAAACAGTTTGCCATAACTCAGACAAATGTCTAATAGGATAAAATGATGAAGTGATGACATTTTATATCCAAACGGTCAAAGGTCAAATTCACATCATAATGTTGTACAAAAACACCTCTGGCTGTTATTCAGTGCTGTAACTCAGGAAGGGGAGACTGTGACCATAGTTCCTGAAACTTGACTGGTTGGCAGAGGCATTAAAACCACAAGGCCATAATTCTAGTTTAATAAATTACTCACTTAATCTATGACATGTCAGAAAATTGTTTTAAAAAAATCCCACCATAATTTCCAAAAGCCAAAGCTGATGTCTAAACATTGTTTGTTTTGATGACCAACAATCCAAAAGCCAAATATATTCAGTTTATGTTCCTAAAAGACAAATGATTGTCAGCTAATCAATTTTTGGACCAATTGTTTCACCTTTGGAGGATCTGCTCCTCATACACCAGCCACTGGTAGTTTTTAGGCAACATGTGTAGAGGCAGGGTATCTGAACACATCACTCCTTTTGGTTGTGATAACCCAACACTGACAGGGGGATTAACTGGTACTACACCTGAGAAACACAATAGGGCAAGTGTTGAATGTGCAACTCATCATATTGTCCCTCAAACTTGTTTAGTCTGGTTGTTTTAATTTTAACCCATAAAAAAATGCAACATATCAATAGAGGCTGGCTAGCGGTTTAATCTGGCTTTTTATGTTTTATAAATGAGCTTTTTTTTTTTTTATCCCTCTTCAAAACCCATTGCCCAGTGAACAGCATTGTCAACGGACCTTTTCAGCACGTTGTTTTCCTGAGCTGTTTGGCTTAGACCGGCCCCAGCTATCTGGCGTCTGAAGAGAGAGAGAAAAAAAAAGAGTACTTGGAGATTGAAAGAAAGAAAGAGGTTAGAGGTGAGAGACAACCAGAGAGAAGGAGAGAGGGAGACTGAGGGGAACACTGGAAGGGGGTAGATGGAGCTTCAAGCAAGACATAGAACAAGAGAGAAGACATAGGTTCAAATGGAGAGATGGAGAGATGGAGGTTGAGGTTGAAGGTTGAGTGGGTAAAAAAACAGAATGAACTGACTGTGCCAAGCCAAGGGAAAGCATTAGTGCTATTTGTGTGACGGCTAGACTGTTATCTGCTAGACTCTAGACTATTATCTTCTTCATTACCCCTTTTAGTGAGCTCCAATAAAGAGGGACTAAGGGAGCAAAGGAGGGAGGGAAGAAAAGGCAGAAATGCTGAGACCAAGTGGAGGGTGAGAAAATGATCGAAAGTGGAAAACAAAGTTGACAAAGAAGACAATTTAGGAGAATGAGGACGAGGGAGAAGAAACAAGCGAAGCATGAAATTAGAAAAGTGTCTCTACATATTCTGGAGGACAGCAATAAACAGTCACAGTGTTTGCCTTATCTTGTGTTGCTGCTGCTGATCTGGTACAACTCCTAAAATAATACATTCACATTAAATCAATATAATGCATTTCCTATTCATGTATTGTTGCCTACATACAACAATCATCATGCCACATAGCAACTTGAATGTAATATAATGTAGTAACTACAATATAATGTCCAATTTTGGGTTTTTAGTTGTCCAAAATATACACAAACTTCAGAAGTGTATATACATGTCAACTTTGATAAACATAAATAATGTGACCCCTTTAAAAAAATTAAAACGGAAATGCCATTTAAAAAAGTATAAAACTTAAGACAAAACCAGTGTCTTAAAAAAATCCATTGTATTGTTAAAAAAAACATAATGCAACCATTTCAGTGATATTCAGTCTTATATTGTACATGCTGCTTTTCATGTATTTAGGACAAGAGTGTGAATGAGCAGTGATTAAAGCATAAACAGGTTTCTACTGAATAAAAGGCTGCTTAATTAAAAAAAAAACAGAAAGTGAAAGAAAGAGGTTTGAACTTATAATCTGCTTGTTCAAAGAAAAAGGTCAAAACTTACAGCTTGGAGAGGATATTATTCATGGACAGTGTTGCCAAGAAGAAATGGATGCTGGTGAACAGGGTCACACCCCCTCAGTCCTTGGAGAATTGAGTAGAGCACAGAAAGCAATTAAACAGCAATTAAAAAATTAAAAAAAATAAAGCAACTTCATATACAGTAGAAAACATAGCACATCTTTTTTTGCTGATTTGCAAATACATTCACTGGATTTGTAATATCTTCATGCTCACCAATATCCATATGTTTTCATACACAGCATATAAGCACCAATAAGCTTTCACTTTCAATATAAAACCATCCATTGGAAAATCAGGGAGGAAAAAATGAATTATTTGATTTGTTTCATGCAGGTGAAATGTGTGGATGCAACATGAGTCAGGAAAGGGAGTGCGTGCGTGCATGCGTGCGTGCGTGTGCACGTGTGTGTGGGAGAGAGTTGCATGTGAATTTTTACATCCTCTACATGCCTTTGCGGTATGTGTGAGTGCATATGTTTGTACATGTGTGCGAGTGAGGTGAGTCAGAGGAAGGTGTGTGTGATGTCAAGCCCAGACAGGCTTTGCTGTGGTCCAAGTTCAGGTTGCTGTCAGGTGGTAGTGGTTTGTTAACAGAGCTGGTAATTACCTCAGACTGTTGGGCTGAGACACTGGCCAGACCCTCAGGATACTGTGGGAAAGTACATTTAGTAGGTCACGGCAGCATTTTCCTTAATGGTCCTGCTATAGCAGAAAACTGACCGCTACTCTCGGTGTTAAGCTGCAGTATATACAGGAAGAATTGATTTTGAAAAGGATCTAACAAACTACAAACACATTGCACATGCAGTACAATAATAATAATAATCTAATAAGTTGGCTTTAAAGGAGTTTTTACGTGGCTGTAAAGGTGCTTTGTTCTTTTTTTTTTTTTTTTTAACTGCTGTTAATCATATTGGACACATCAGCTGTTGACCTAACGTGTTTTCTGCTAAATCACTATCTTAAAACTGGAACCTTATGATTGTATTTCCCAGTGCTTTTTTGTTGAGTCTTATACTTGAATCTGAATGATTGGTTTTCACCTGTAGCAGAGAGCTCTGGCTAAGAGAAGGGAAAGATTTATAATTAAACCCTATCTTTCATAATATCTTTTTTGTTAGTTAAGAGAAATGATGATTTAGTTAAAACCTTAGATTGTGTGACTTGCTCCCACCTCACCCACCATTTCAGACTGATGACTTGCATGCAGGTTTTATTTTCCACTCAAAGATAACAGCTTGATTTAATGATTAACAGTGAAATGATGTCAGTTTGTTTCAGTGGGGGAGTGCTAAGAGAAGTAAGACGTTTCCAGTCCTTTCTCCTCTCTAAAAAAAAAAACAAAAAAAACTACTTTTTGCATTTAGTTTGCATCTGTCAGTGAAAATCTTGTATGAGGTTGTCTGTCGCTGTTGAAGGTCATTCAGATTTACCTAGAATGACTGTGGGAAAGCAGAGAAAGAAGTCAGCGCTTACTGCCTGTTTTTGCTTGTCATTTCTATGGCAGCATGAGGCTGCTTTTTCCAGTTCAACATGCCATCCCACTCACAATGGACCTACATCATTTCACAGTGGTAACAAAAATGTATATCTCCCCAACAGAATGACAGGGAAGGGAAGATGGCAGAACATCCCAGATATGGGATGATGGGAGCAAACAATGAATCTCTGGTGTTGTATGTTTTATTTTTCTCTCCTTGGAAGGCATACTGTAGCTTCTAGAAAAAAAATCTGTTCTTTTCTTATATCCTGTGTATATGTTTTAGACCACAGAAACCTTGGACAGTTGAAATTAAATATTTTTAACCTTAACTTGGACCTGATATTCACATTGCGAAGGAAAAGGCAACATTTTCAAAGGGAAAAGATGATGCAGTTATTGCTCCTCTCTTGCTCTTCTTCTCTCAAGTTCCCACGCTGCCCCTTACCTGACTTACCACAATTTGAATCAAATCACCAGTGCCCAATTGGCTGCTCTAACCATGTGACCTACATCGGCCCTAAAAGCACCGCCTTTTGAGATTGGTCTAGGATTTTCCCATGGGAGCTGCCTACAGAGCCAATGCACTGTGAGCGTGTGTGCGTGCGTGTTTGTGTGTATGCGTGTGTGTGTTGAGAACGTTAGGGAAAAATCTCCCACCCCCCTCCTCCCTCTCTTTCCTACCTCCTCTCCACTATCCCCCTTTCTCTCCTCTTTTTTCCACCACCTCCCATCCTTTGAAACACAGTATCACACTTTAGATAGCCTTTGTTGTCACGGCAAGGAGCATTCTTTCTCTGGCACGGCCACACGGAGTGTGAGAATGCAGGAGGTTCCCTGAAAAACACAGAAAGAACAAAGGACAGACAGAGTAAAAAATGCAGCAATGTAGCAACTGCCTAAAACACACGTAGGGTTAAATGGGAATTAAAATAATGCGTTATTTGCTGATTTCATTTTTGGTGGCATTTTGATTTTTTACGGCTCTCCTGTGGCCTTACATTGCAAGAAGAAATCTGGTTACAGCTATTGTTGAAATATAATTTGTAATATTTGCAAATAAGGAGAAGCTTATGAGTTGCAGTTGGGGGAGACATGCATCCAAAGAACACATAATTAACACAATCAAAAACATGGCAGTGTGGACTGATTGCAGGCATCAGTTCTATAAAAACTTCAAAAATTACAGCTGATCAACCTGCACAGATTGCGGTGACTGAACCATGTGCTGGGCTTCTTGATGATCACGAACATGATATTTTGCCTGTGCAAACATTCCACATTTGAATTGGTTTGACAGCACTTTCACTCTAATGCTTTCCATGTTGCTAGGTGTGCGGGACCTGCAGAGAAGGCACCTGTATTGCCTTTGTGCTTAGCATGCGCTCCGTGACAACTGTGTGTCTGACAACTCTAGTGCTTAAGTGGAAAAATCAAGTCTTCAAAAACAGAGAAAATGTCACCAAAACCATTCAGTCCAACCCAGTTTCCAGTCGTAGATGAGGGTACAGAGTTACCATCTGTGTTCATTTAAATATAATTCCTTACCACTTTGACCACGCTCATTTTGTCACGTCCATTTCCACGAGAACCATTAATGCACTTAAAACAGAACTGTTAATATCATTGTGATCTGTGTTACATCACTGAGGCATTTGTCAAATTGTAATTTCACAATTTCCCTAATTTCACTTTCTACATAGTTTATTTGTCTAAAAGATCTCTGCAGGATCTTCGTATTTGTAACTGGCTGTGGTTTGATTAATTACAGATAGAATTATTTCCATCCAGGTTGCGTGTGTGTGAGGCAGTGTTCGTGTGTGCTTGCCCGTCCATGGCTTAGCCTTGAGAGTTCAGAGCAGGTTCTGGCTTGCTCAACTCTGGGAAACTTTGAGCTGAGCAAATAGCTGGGTCTGTTTTCCTGGCTGCCGCCACACTCGTATGTGTGAGCCATGTGTATGCGCTGTGAGCATTTGTATGCATGCGGTTTATGTGCACTGTAGTGTAACCTGTGTAAATTGTGAAGTGTTTTGTCTGTGTGTCTGTATGCATGTTAGCGTGTTAGTGTGTGTGTGTTTAAGGCTGTGTACAAAGAGGAGAATACAGAATGTACTGGGGGAGAGATGAGCTTTATTCCCACAGACAAGACAAGAGATGACACCTCTGCTATTCCCACACCTCCAGTGTCTAGCCGCTTTCTCTTATCCTGACCTCAGTTACCACAGAGGCAAACACCGCTCTGCATGTGCACACAGAGGAGAGCACATCATTTTGCACCGGGTGGGTGCGTGATTCTGATTTGCAGTCTTCATTAAACTTTTTGTAGGTAAAGAGAGGCGAAAACTGGCTCTGAGTGAGCTTAAAGCTTTTGTGAGGTCTGTGAGCCCAGTTTGATTTACAGCCCACCTCTAAGTGGAATGCTGTTTGCTGGGTGGAGCTCAGGTGTGTTGACAAGGCTTTTAGCACTGACATGCTGTCAGGATGGCTTACAGACGAGTGTGTGTATGTGTGAGTGTGCGCGCATGTTAGGGGCCGGCAAACAAGAGGTCACTAATGTCCCACCAGGGAGACCTTTACTGCAGAGAAGGATAGCACGGCATGGACATGTGAATGTTGCTGAGGCGTAAAGGCTGTCTCTACACACACACTCACACAGTGATCTGCTCTGTCTTTAACACTTAGGCGCTTTCACACCAAAGCAACAACCGGGGGAAAAATGTCTGTTTGTCATCGGTGTGAATGGGTCAACACAAGTTACTCGGCTCTGCGAGCCTGCTTTACACCAGGATTTAACACAAGTCCTACCTTTTTGACTTGAACAGGTGAACTCTGATCACTATAGTTACCACTGCATCGTTAAAGTAGAGTATTTTCATATTATTATTATTATTATTATTATTATTATTATTATTATATATTGTTGCTTTATGACAGAGGAAGTTAAAAAAAGTTACCATGTCCTCCAGTAGGATAAAGATTGTGTAGTGAAGTGATCATACTAAACACTCGACAATCAATAGTCTGCATGTACGCCAATCAGCCATAACATTATGGCCAACCACCTAATATTGATTAGGTGCCCCTTTTGCCACCAAAACAACCCTGACCCGTTGTGGCATGGACTCCACTAGACCTCTGAAGGTATGCTGTGGTATCTGGCACCAAACCGTCAGTAGCAGATCCTTTAAGGCCTGTAAGTTGCGAGGTGGGGCCTCTATGGATCGGACTTGTTTTTCCAGCACATCCCACAGATGCTCGATTGGATTGAGATCTGGAGAATTTGGAGGCCAAGTCAACACCTCAAACTCGTTGTTGTGTTCCTCAAACCATTCTTGAACCATTTTTGCAGTGTGGCACGGCGCATTATCCTACTGAAAGAGGCCACTGCCACCAGGGGTGTACTTGATCAGCAACAATGTTTAGGTAGGTTGGTACCTAAGGTTTCCCAGCAGAACATTTCCCAAAGCATCACACCACCTCCACCGGCTTGCCTTCTTCCCATAGTGCATCCTGGTGCCATGTCTTCCCCAGGTAAGCGATGCACACACACCCGGCCATCCACATGATGTGAAAGAAAACATGATTCGTCAGACCAGGCCACCTTCTTCCATTGCTCTGTAGTCCAGGACTGATGCTCATGTGCCCATTGTAGGCGCTTTTTGCGGTGGACACGAGTCAGCATGGGCCAGCCTTCACTCCCCACGTGCATCAATGAACCTTGGCCGCCCATGACCCTTTCACCGGTTCACCGGTTTTCCTTCCTTGGACCACTTTTGGCAGGTCCTGACCACTGCAGACTTGGAACATTCCACAAGAGCTGCAGTTTTGGAGATGCTTCCTTACACTTGCCCATATTTTCTGCTTCCAACACATCAACTTCAAGGACAAAATGTTCACTTGCTGCCTAATATATCCCACCCACTGCCAGGTGCCATTGTAACGGGATAATAAATGTTATTCACTTCACCTGTCAGTGGTCATAATGTTAAGGCTGATCGGTGTGTATCTCATTAGGCTGCAATATATGTAACATACTGTGGACATGGGTCTTTTGGTGGACACATTCAGCAAAACGTCAAAACGATAAATGCTCTGCTGCAACTTCTCTTGTCAATGTTAAGACATTTAAATCATGAAGCCAGTTATCACTGCACATAGTGAAATGTGGTGTAGTGTTGTAGAGTACTGATAACTGATTTTATAGCAACTGAGTTTCACATGCTATGTCAACATTATAAAGTATACAGGTTTTACTGAAAAAAAAAAAAGTTTTACCATCATAGCTCTATTTATTACATTGCCTAACAACAGAAATAGTTCTTGGACATGTTAGAAGTTTACAACATGGTACAACTTTAAATGAATGTGTTTGATTTTTTCTTTGCAGGCTGTAAATCTACTTATGTCCCAGTAATAAGTTACAAACTAAGTAACTACATTATGGGGAAAACTCCTGGAGACCAACTTTAAAGAATACATTTTTTTCTCCTCCAGACATTTTTTTGACTACTTTCATCTGTTTGTCCAGGCGTGTAACAGTGATCAGTATGTGGCGGTGCCCAGAGAAGAAATGGTCAGGATGCTTAAACAGAAAGGTCAGTCAAACACTTCTGGCTATATGAAAACTCAGTCTCTAATATGGATGAAATTTCATTTTGACTGGACCTTATGGTACTGAATAGTATACCTGAGGATGTCCCTACATGCCATTATTCCTGCTGTGAATGTGTCTGTAATACTTTTGTTAAGGTAGGTTTGGCCAATCTCACTCTCTTACTTCTGACTTTTTAACGAATCATACAATTGTCGTGTTTTGCCCGTAGGGTTTCTGCAGGACCAGGACAACAGTGATCACACACAACAGAGGTCGCATCAACAGGAAGAGGAGAAGCTCGGTCACATCTTGACCCCCAGCGTGACCCCTGAACTCCCCAGGTATGCCCTTCAGTGTCGCTGGGCCTCCCTTTCAGGGCTGGACCCTGACACCCTGACCTTTCCCGGGGGTGCACCCATACAGCTCCACACCGTGCCCCCTGCTCTCCTGGCGAGGATACCGCTCTTCTATGTCTGCACCAGATGTGGCAAGGTGTTCTGGGAAGGCTCTCACTTTGGCCGTGTGCTCTCCATGTTTCAGGAGGTCTTACACATAACAGACGAGGACACTGAATTAGCTGCAGCGCCCGTTAAAATGGCGCAGCAGAACTGACTGATGTAGAGCTCCTACAGTTTACCCAACCAAAAAACATCCAGACTGAAGTTTCCCACTCACATAGCACCCAGCTGTCATGTCATCCAACGAAACTGCCTCATACATAACAGCAGTTCTGTTTTTCCCTTTTCTAATTGACTTAGATTGGCACAAATTTAGGCTGACATTACAAGTGAGAAGTTTCAACAGCAACTGAAATAACAGGATTTTGAATAAAAATTAGGCGAGTTAATAAATCTCTCTTTTTTTAACACCTGAATAAACTTACTACCCCTCAGTAGTCAGACCTCCTGTTCTCGAGCAGCTATTAAACTTCACAGTCATGTGGCGAATATGGATGAACGCTTTTGTCATCCCAAACTTCTTTAACAATGAATCTATTTTCAACATTTTTAAAGAAAATCTATTGTGTTTGAGTTTAAAACTCATTTTAATTTCAATGAACCAAAGACAAGTCTTGCTCGCGTTTTGACATGGTAATTTTTGTTGTTGATTGTGTTCATTGTTAAACCCTGGCACATTTATGGTGATTTATGGTTTGTGTTGAGAATCTAATGTGTTAATTCCTCTTAAATTTGTTCATTCAGCTACTTCTATTATATTTTATTTGATGAAAACTTTTTTCTTTTTTTAATTGTTTTGAACTAAAAGCTACGGTTAAATGATGAAAGGTCTCAGTTCTTGAGCATTTTTAACAGTCTGTTATACTGTAAACTTCTACTGACTGAGGACATGTATATAATTTTTTTTATTATTTTTGGCGGAAGCTGATTAAGTGTTAATAAACAGAGTTTTCATTTCATTTATTAACCTTTGAGAAGTCATAATCATTTTTATTCTTTGATGTGGTTCAGAATTCACAGAGCGGGTGGTAGAGGACTAAGAGTGGACAGATTGATGAGATCATTTAAGCTTCACTGATGTCTGTCAGGTGTAACACTAACAGTGCGGGGGTTTCCCTCCCCGAGGCTCCAGAGCAGACAGGTCCCAGAGTAACCCAACACATAAACTGCCTGAATCCCTTCATAGTTTCTCATACCTTCCTTTCTAACTCTCCTCCCCTCTGTTCACGAATCCCACATTAGATTTGGAATAGATTTGAAAATGGGATAGCCCTAAAGGGTTTCAAGACATTGTGTGTGTGTGTGTGTGTGTGTGTGTGTGTGTGTGTGTGTGTGTGTGTGTGTGTGTGTGTGTGTGTGTGTGTGTGTGTATGTATTTTCTGGCGTTTTCTGGACAGAGTATACGTTTTGTTGAACCTGCAGTTCACAGGCTGAGTCTGAATCTTTTTACACTCATGAAAGATGAGAAACCCTGATCAAAGCCAGGTGTGCACTTTATTTTATTGATCACTTAACTTGCATCAAAAAAACCACAGTTGCTCCCAAAGACAGGTCATACTGTGAATCACAGAGGTAAATGTGTTTTCAGTGAGTGTGTTTGAATCACAGCGGCTGCAGTAGGAAGTCAGAGGTCTGAACCTCAGGATGATTCACTTGCACTAGACAATGGAAACATTTCCTCTTGACTAATTTTGATGCTTTTTTAAATAACATTGTATAGCATTTAGTGAGTTACCACATTTGAGGCTGCAGATGTGTAGTGTGATGTGGTGTTTAGTCAACATTACCAGCTGTATAACCTTAGGGAAATGGAAAAACTAGGGGTAGTGCTTTTTGTTGACGTAATGTTACACCATCCATAATATAGTTATGTGTAGGGAAGTATTGTCACTTCTGAAGAATAATGTTACAAAAGAGGGCGTCTGTGGCCGTGAATGTGAAGTCCACTGTTCATTGTTGTGAGTGCTGGGTGAGACGTTGAACTCGGCATGTGAACCTGCTGCTCCTGTGCCCTGGGTAAATCTAACAGCTATAGGCTGTCACTCCAACAAGAAACTGTCTTGGCCAAAGAAGATCATGAGGATTACCTCTGTCTCAGACATGACTTACACGTTCTCAAACAGAGTGTCCTGTGACGATGATGACTTTCTAGAAATGCAGCAATATAGTAATACACCCTTTGTAAAGGTTTTTATATGTTGTAACCATAAACTAGTCACTAATGCTTTCTAGATAACTCATAAGCTTTTAATAAGAACAACTCTTTGGTTGCCATATGATGGGTGGAGGGGAGTTGTTGCTGGCCTGGCAGTCAGACTGGATTGTTTTGTGCCTGTTTGCATTTGAACCACTGTGAAACAGCAGATACTGGCAGCAAGTCACAGGTGTGTTTTATAGTGACCCCAAATACAGATTTCCAACTCTGTATCACATGATCTGGCGTTAGACTTTCAGGTGTGAAAAAAGGTTGATGATAAACTGGCTGCATGACTGATCTTTCCAGCAGAAAATGGCTGTTGAGGTCAAGCTGCCCAATTCTTATCTTTAAAAAAAGAATCTCGTAAAATGAGGGTTGAACAAGAGGCATACGTTTTTAGTTTGTCTGTCTGTCTCTAATGATGTATATATCCTGACCCTTTTTTTTTTTTTTTGCTCAAACATACATTCAGGATTACAAAGAATTCTTGGCATGTTTCCATGCGTTTTGTTTTTTTTTTTTTTTTTAAAAAGCAGACTGTATAATGACTACAGTAACATTAAGCTGCCCTGAAGTATTTTTATTGCTATGAATGAAGTCGACACCCAAGCTCCCAAATAAGCCCCTCTCTGTGCGCCCTGTCCCGGCCTTGTCCGGGTGGTCGCAGCCCCTGCCTCTGTGCAGAGCGAGAGTTCTCCGCTGCAGCACCGTGTTATTTGATCCCTGCTCTTTCTTTGCTGGGAAGAAAAGCTCGCCTCTTTCCCACGCTCTGAGGACACGTGGTGCCCGGAATGAATTGGATTCAGAAGCCCCTCCCTCCTGGTAAAACGTCACCGCTCTCTCTCTCTCTCTCTCTCTCTCTCTCTCTCTCTCTCTCTCTCTCTCTCTCTCTCACTCATACACGCACTGGGTTCAGCTCAACATGCTTTCTGGCATGAGTGTTAAACAACAACATTGCCAAAGCGTCATGATGAAAAATCGACATTTTTTGCCGGCAGTTGCACATTTATCTCCCCCTCTGTGTGGGTTTTTTCCTCTCTGGACTCTCCTCTTCAGCAACATCCCGGGACGCGACGGGACGGGACGGGACGGGACGGGAGGCTCCTCCTGTCTTGTCTGGCCCCGGCTGCCCTGGGACTCGGCGCCAAAGCGCGGCCCTGTGCGGTGCGCGCCGAGCCGCCTCGATGTGTCCGGCGCTCCGTTTACACCGCAGCATCACAACACTGCACACACGACTCTGTGTTCTTTTCCTGACGCTGGAAAGAAAACACGCCTTGTTTATCAACACACCGCAATAGAACAGAGATATGGCTGCACAAACAGAACCAGAATAGACCCGTATTATCTCCGTGTGACCACTTTCCATTTTGGAGTTTGATGAGAGTTGGTGCAGCCTCTGTACCCAGGGCACTTCAGCCTAACTGCACAAAACTACTCAAAGACAGCTAACAGATTTCTGATTATCGATTGAAATTATGAAAGTGATTGGCGTGCGCATTTACGCGCCACTGGAGTGCGTTTTTTGTCACATTAGATTGAACTTTAGCTATTCCTGTTCCTCTCAGATATCCCTTTACATAAGTGTTGAGATAATAGTTGGACCTGTGTTTCAAAATATATCAAAGAAAAAAAAATCTGAGATTGTTAAAAAAACAAAACAAAAACGATCAAAGTATTTAATCTCTGCTTGAAGAAGTATAGGCTACCTACACAGCAGTCTCAACGATTGTATCTGGTCTTGGCTGCTTCCCAGACAAACATTAGCAAGAAAGACTCAGGAGCAAAGTGGTGGGGGGCAGAGAGAGGAGCGCAAATGCCACAGACTTTGGGGGAGAAACTCATCCAATCGTAGAAACTTTTGGCTCCTGCGGTCTGTGCAAATGTTTTCCAAGTGTCCAGACGCACTGCAGCCAAAGCTCTGATAGCGGACAGATGTTCCTAATTTTCCAGAAGATGTTCTGCGCCATTCAGTAACCCAAAGAAAAAGCATATAGCATGCATAAGAAAAACACGATAAAAACGTATACTGTTCCTAAAACTACCATTCAAATCTGAAAGTAACCGTAACCCATAACATGTGTACATTCATATGCTGTGAGAGTTTTGAACTGCCAGCTCCAGCGTGCGCATAAAGGCCGATGCTGTTATATGAAAAACATAGAGAGGGACACACATCTGTTACTGCGGCCTACGTAAAAAGTTCTGAGTTGGGTATTCACCGCATTTCTATGAATGACTCAGAGTCTTTGTTTTGGAGCATTTGCAGCTGTGGGCCACTTGTTGCAGAGGAACAAACAAAACTCACAGACTCACAGGCACCTGCAGATGTAAGCCTACCTATAGAAGCATCCAGATGAATCACAGTCACCACCGCGAACCTGTTCTCCATCATTTCATTCTCACTGGAGCAGGCCCTGGAGTCAGAGATCTGAATCTCAACAAATCTCTGACGAGCCTGCACGATTATGTGGTGGCCAGAAGGTACCCTCGTTTCTGATTGGCTGGGAGGTGTCAGGTTAAATCGCATGGTAGGCGATACTAGGAAACCTTTAAC
Source organism: Trachinotus anak (assembly GCF_046630095.1). NCBI lineage: Eukaryota > Metazoa > Chordata > Actinopteri > Carangiformes > Carangidae > Trachinotus > Trachinotus anak. The sequence continues at coordinate 12,334,094 of NW_027273879.1, read as the reverse complement.
CATATCTCAGGCCGACAGTTAAACCACGGATCTAGATTTCATCTGCATGATAAATTCGCCTTAGCAACAGTACAGGTGCACATTGCCACTTCACTCACCGGTGAAACTAACTAGGTCAAGTCAGGTTTATTTAGGCTGTATAGCCCTAAACCATGAAATATTTTTACACTCTGAACACTCTCTATAGAAAATAATGAACCCAAACGTTCCGGTTTGATTCACATGATCGATTAGATCTTTAAAAAAAAAAGACAGGTCGAATTCATTAGTGAGTGATGAGGTGCACCGACATATAATAATTATAATAATATAACAAATAATAACCAAGGATAATGGAAGATTAGGACATAGTAGTCTATACTATTAGATCCTCTTTAAAGTTTGTTTATAGTTGTTCAGCCCATGGTTCCTCTTTGTGGGAAGCAAAACTACTTTAGCTGTGGTTACCTGTAGCTCAACAAACAAACTTGTGCATTGTCTTAGAAACGTGGTAAAATGTTTACTTTCAGGCGCCCCAGATAACGCACTCCCACCGTGTCCGTGCAAGAATAAATGAAACTGGCTCTATCTAATACCATCGCTGTAGTCACGATTTCAGTCATATTTTCGGTGGGTTTTATTATTTTTATTTTTTTTTAGATGAAGTAAAGTAGGTTGTGACCTTCATGTGTGGGATCTCTGTCTCTGTCTCTCCCACACTGACGCGCAGGCCCGGCGCACAAACGCACACTCATGCAGGCAGATGCAGCCACAGACGTGCGCCAAATGTACAGTTCAGAGTGTGGGAAAAAGAGGACAGTGTGAAACCCGCCAAACCATCAGAGCGGAGAGCGCTTTATAAAGTGTTACACAGATGACTGCAGGGAGACTGCAGCAGCCAAACGGAGCCGAGGGAGGCTGAGGTGTACCTGTGTGGTTTCCACACATTGAGCTCTCTTTCCATCCATCTGTCCATCTCTGCCACTTTCACATGCATTCTTTCTGTCGAGCTGTGCTCCTATCTATCTCTGTATTTATCACCACCTTTCTCTCTCTCTCATGCACACACACACACACACACAGGCGCCCAGTTCCCACGGTGGCGGGGGCAGCTGAGCGGCGTGTCAATCTGCGCACAGCGTCACCTCTTTTCACTTGCAAAAAGGAAGTAGCGCAGGGCTTTTGTTATTTGAAGTCCCACCGTCTCGTTACTTAAAAACAAGTGGAATATATCCGCAGTTTATGATTTAAACAGCCACCTATAATCTCCTCCTCGGAGGTGTTTTTAAATGGAGCGGTACGACTGACTCAGAGACCGCCGGCCCCCCTTTTGGTCCAGCAGAGACTTTTTGGCTCTGACGTTATAAAATATGAAAAGACGCGTTCACACCAGTCACTGTTAAAACTACATGAGGCTGTGTCTTCCTTGAGCATTTACCCTTCAGGGAAGGAAACTGTTTCAACTTTATATGCACCAGTGCCATTTGGATCTAACTCCAGGAGAGATCCATACATTTTTATTTCATTTCACATTTGTGCACAAATGAACTGAGGTCTTAGATGTTCACTGTCAGTCAGTCAGTCATTCGTGTCAGGGTCACACTGCAGAGAAAGTTGGGTTTCATAAAGCTCCAGCAGCAGCACATACTGCACTGTAATGTAACTGTAAACCGCAACTTCTCCAGGACCTTCTTCTTTTTTTTTTTTTTACTTAAAAATAGTGGGATATTTTTTTTGTTCTTGTAAGAAGAGAAATGTTACTGTTTTCCCTGATCCTTCACCTGTTGTGTGAGTCAAAATAAAAGTGTGTCGTCATATTTTAATAATGCGTAAAATATGTCATAGATCATAGATGTGTTTTCATTTGGTTTAGTTTTTAGCAGCACATTTGCTCTGCATCAGTAAAAATCCTCGCTGATGCTATACCGGCCATATACATCCCTGTCAGTGGGACTTGACTGACTTTTTGTTTCGAGTTCCTGTCGATGATAATCCAGTGGATGATCCTTTACAAAGTGCCCGTTTTCTCAGCAGTTTCCAGCTCTGACAGCACCATGCCTCTGGCTGTGAGTCCACTTCCTGGGGTCGGCTTCAGGAGATCGGATATAGGCCTATGGAGCTCACCATAATATTGCTGCGGGCGGCTTGTTTAATATTTCTGCGGCAACATTTGCCCCCCCTCAGAAGACCACGCCCCCTCCCTGCAGATTCACAGAGCACTGGTCCCCTCCCACTAACCGAGCCGGCAGCCTATAACCTCCCCGGGTTTCCGCCCATTCCTCCACAGTTGATTCTTTGGGAAGGTATTGTCATGCATATAAAGGACGCGTAAAATATTCCCCCGGAGCGCAGCGCAGGGCAGAGACTCACACGGACCGCACGGAGGACACAGACCGGGCCACACGGTGGATTTCTATCGTTGTCGTCGCTACGGACCCGTCCATCTGTCAGAGGTAAGTCCCACATCTGAAACGGATTACATTCCAACATATGTTTAATGGCAAAAATCAAGCAGTGTATGCGTGCGTAAACGTGTGCGCACGGAGAAGTCCTCGGTCATTCCTGGATGTGGCGGAATGTAGGGTCTCTCTCACAGTTTGTAGGTGTGGAATCGGGATTCATGCGGACTTTTCTTGTCTTTTTTTTTTAATATTTCCCAGACACCCTGGCCACCTGAGCAGCGACATATAGCCTGGACGTGTAGCCAGGAACCAAGTCGGACCGTTTAAGGAAAACCTGCGGGGACCCAGCAACGAGGAGGCTGCTCTGTGGAGATAGTGGTCTGACTTCCAATTTCCCCAAAGTGAAGTCGGAGGCGTCTGTCTTCTCCATCCCCTGCGATAGGCTACCTGCTGCTGCTACGGAGGGGAAACTACATCTAGGGGCCCCTGGATCGCATGAGAGCACCCTTCAATGTTTTAGGGATTTTAGGATCTCTCAAATATTAACTTTTTTGCACACCGAGTGTGTTATTTTCTCTCTTGTCCTTTTTGGGATATATACAGTGATCTTTCCCCCCCCCCTTTTAGTACTTTAAAGTGCCTTAATAGCTGGTTATAATCCAGTGTAACTGTGGCATTGTTACCAGACCAGAGACGCTCAACAGGGAGAAGACATTATTATCAGCTTTAGAGCCCAGGCGGGATTACTGGTTCCCCACCATCCAGCGAGCTGCAACCATGAGCCAGGCGGATGTGTCGACTTGCTCCGCGCCGCAGAGGGTTTTCCAGGAGGCGGTGAAGAAGGGCAACACCAAGGAGCTTCACTCGTTGCTGCAGAACATGACAAACTGCGAGTTCAACGTCAACTCCTTCGGGCCAGAAGGACAGACGGCCCTCCACCAGTCCGTTATTGACGGGAACCTGGAGCTGGTAAAACTGCTGGTGAAGTTTGGCGCAGATATCCGGCTGGCCAACAGGGAAGGGTGGAGCGCTTTACACATCGCCGCCTTCGGGGGCCACCAAGACATTGTGCTATACCTCATCACCAAGGCCAAGTACTCCTCTGGCGCCCGGTGATCTGTCTCTGCTGTCAGGTAAAATAAGAAAAATAACAAATAACAAAACAACAGCAACAAGTGGAAAATAAAACTGCAACACACGGGAAAGCCAGGCTCTTTAAAAAAAAAAAGCAAAATAAACTGCCATTGTCTACATAGTTGTGCCAAATTATATAAAAAAAAGGAAATACAAAATAGGCCTGCACAATAATCTTCCCTCACTGTAAACCAAACGCCCCCCCCCCCACCCCCCACCCTCCTGCACTCCTGAGTGAAGCCACCACATGGTTCATACACAGCGCTTCAACACGACTCTTTAACAAAAGAAACGCCATTTCGGTGAGTTTGTTGGTACTAAAGCTTTCCTCTTGAATGTGTATACTCGATCGTGTCGTCCACTATAAAAGAAGCCAGTCTCTGTGTATCACATGTGTGTGTGTGTTTGGACTCCAGAGTGCAGATGGCCCAGTTTTTGTTTTTTTTTTTCTCTCCTCTTATCCATGACCTCCCATCCTCAGTACAGTTGAATAGTTTCTTTGAGGGGGGCTGAGGGGGGGGGGGGGGGCAGGCGCAGATTTGACCTGTTGCTCCTCATTGTTCACTCGTAAAACCCTTTTTAAGTTATTTTATATGAAACACGGCACTTGATGCTATATGGCTGCATGCTGGAATATCTGAAAGGGAAGACACATGAACAAGAGAAGAAGGGTTGCCCTCTGTTGGCTACCGGTGGTCTATTTTCTTTAATAAATTCATTGATTCATTTTTTTTTTTTTTTTTTTTTTACTCAAAGAGCGGCATTATGGCTATCCAACACGCTTTTCAGATGTGTAATCATTATGTAACAACAACTGACTTCATCATTGTTGTGAAGTACTGTACACAATAGCTTTACTTTGTTTCTTTGTGTGTGTGTGTGTGTGTGTGTGTGTGTGTGTGTGTGTGTGTGTGTGTGTGTGTGTGTATTTTTTTATTTTTTTTTCTCAAGAGAAAAGAGACAGTAGCTGATTGCGCTGTGCCTGCTGCGAGCACATCTTGCCATGCTGGCGTCCAACTTTTTCAGGCCAGTGCGACCACTTTGCCAATGGTCATTGTGTTACTAAAAACCGCTGCTTTCGCTTTGTATCAAAAAAAAAAAAAAAAAAAAGAGTCGCATTTGGAATTCACTTTATAATCTCCTTTCAGTATTTTATTAACATCCTAGTCATCACTGTGAAAGCAGGCTGGGTTTTTTTTTTTTTTATTTATGAAGGTACATTGAGAAGATGCATTTTTGAATATGTTGTGGTTCTTCTTAAACAAAAAAAAAATCTATGAGTGTGAGAATATCTAGGGTGACTCAAGCTGCTTCAGACTCGTAGTATAAACTGTCCCGTGTGTGGAGGTAGACCTGCCACTCTTCCCCACCCCACCCATACCTCCCCAACCCCTGTTATAGCCTGTTGACCCTCAAGAGGACTTTCTCCCCCTCCCATTAAAAGGACTTTGTTTGGTTGCCTTTTGCCAGCTACCTCGACTATAAAGTATTCTCAAGTTGTTCAGCTCTCTCTCCACTCTGCCACGTTGTTTGGAGTCTGAAGAGATTCACAATTTGTCTGTGATCATCCGCATGCCAGTATGCTTTTTTTTTTTTTTGCTATGTAGCCTGACAGATGGACTTCAATACAGAAGATGCAATGAACCCATCCCTGCATCCTCAGTCGGGACAGTTTATTTTACACTACAACCAAACCAATTCTGACAAGCAAAGCATGATTTTGCCTTTTTCTGCAAGGGAGTCTGTGGTTCTCTCTCTCTGTCTCTGTCACTGCCGTTGTTGCATGTTTTCCCTATAAGGCTCATCTCTCTCTCTCTCCCTCTCTCTCTTTCTGTCTCTCTCTGTCTCTCTCTTTCTCTCTTCATCAGCCTGTTTGGTCGTTTTTTTTTTCAGTCATATAAAAATGGAATTGTATCGCATGACTTATAAATGCAGGGAGTTTTATTGCACAAAAAATGCGGAGCCTTGTGCGCCCCCAGTGTTTGTAGGGGTAACTGCAGGAGCCAAGGCTTTGGAATAGTTACTACTACTGAGCAGGACCCTAATACTGTTGGACGATGAAGACTTAGAAAATAAAACACATGACTGTTGCAGGATGTCACAGAAAAGGAAAAAAAAAAAAAAAAAAGAGAGAGAGCATTTGGTTCCACAAGCTTGCCTGCTGCATTTTGAAAGTCATGGCACCCTAACATTTGTATCAATGCTGCTTGTATGTTTCTTTTTTTTTTTTTTTTGTTAATGTTGATATTATTTTTTTAAAAAGCCTACTGCTCAAATGGCCAACAGTTGTATAGAAGCTTCACAGCAGCACTGGTTCGCCTCATGAGAAGCTGCTGAGTGTGTGTTTTTTTTTGTAATTAAAGTGTGAGTGTTTGTGTTTGTGTGCTTCTTGTGAGGCTCCAAGCTGCTGTGTTAAACAGTCATCCAGACTGAGAACTTCCCATTTTAAACCTGGAACAACCACAAGTAACTGAAGCGATAGATCCATACATCAAGGTATAGATTGGTATCAGACAACAAATGAAATATGCATCGCTTGTCTTAAACTTGATGTTTTTTTTTCTTTTCTTTTGTTTTTTTTGTTTGAATATTGCACTGATGACTGTTGTTGAAAAGTTGGCTTTTATGTGTCAACATTTAAATTTTTTTCTGAATAGAAAAAAAACAAACACATCAAAATACTATTGTATAAATATATGCTCCAGGTGATAATGTCCTAATGTGTGTGTTACTTTGTGAAAAAAACATGATGTTTTTTTTTGACAAAGATGCGTGTATCTCTGTGATTGGGTGTATGTATATATACATATGGATATATATATCAACTCTGATGATGATGATGATGATATCTTGGGGCACTTTCTTTTCTGAAGTGCTGTCTTCCTGTTTTTTTTGAAAGGGGAATAATACATTTGATGGTAAGATCATTGTAACATGATTAAAAATTGCACGGTTGTGTGGTTGTTTGGCTTACCAGGGTCATAACATTTATGACGTGAGGAGCCAGCTGCCGGATTGGTGTACATGAATGAGATGATTTTTTAATAAAAATAAAAAAAGTGCTGACTTCTTTGGACCAAGTTGTGTTTCTGGTCTTGCTTCATTTCAAGCAAGGGGAAACAGCTGATTTTTCATGAGTGATGCAGATGTTCCATCATGTTTCATTTTGGATTTTATTTTTTGTTTTGTTTTGTTTGTATTCTTTTATTTTTGAACGTTTGTAACACTGTGATGATGACGTGATGTCATGTGGAGATGAGTGCTGTATTATTTTTGTACGTTTGTGTACAAGCCAGTAAAGAAATCATTAAACTCAAATTCACCGTGTATGCATACGTTTCTTCCTCATCTCCCAAGCAAAAGCTACGTTTTCTGCGGCTCAGGCTCCCCTCCTCCTCCCTCCTGCATTTTTCATAGAAAAGGTTGGTTTGGGAAACACCCTCCTCCTCTCCCTCTCTCTCTCTCTCTCTCTCTCTCTCTCTCTCTCTCTCTCTTTTCCCTCCCTGTCTTCCAAGCCGGGCCCAACCCAGATCCCCATTCTCTCCTTTTGTCATTCATCTGGCCTCATCCTTTCACTGCTGGGATAAAAGAGCCCAGTGCATTGTGGGTAGGCTCAGTTTAAAGAAGGGTCCCCTCCCCTGTGTGTGTTGTGGGAGAGCCGGTTTTATGTTACCCCCACACACTCAAAAACTTTCCAACACACACTCTTCTCTTGTGCCCTCTTTCGAACGATTAAGGCTGAAGCTTTGCACCACAATTCGGCGCTCTGCTAACAACCTGCTTCTGCCTCTCACTCTTTGCTTTTGCCTACGCCCGCGTATGTCTTGCTCTCATTATGTGTGCTCTTTTTCTCAAACGCTCCTCGTTTCATTCATCTCACAACAGTTCATTCAATCAGCTGCTCGGGGCTCCACATTAGCAGCCACTTTACTGGAAGGGAACTAAACCTGTTGCTGCTTGTGATTTTTTTTTTTTTTAAATGTCTATTTTTGTGTGTTTTCTTGTGAAATATGTACTTTGAAGCCTCCTGGCTTGCTGTAATGCTGCATGAAATGGCCCTGAAAATGGTTGGTTAAACTGTTAACCACTCACACTTCAATTGGACCAGTCATGAGTCAAAACGGTTGGAGGTTGGGGGGGGGGGGGTGCAAAAAGGTGAAGAAATACTGTGTGTGTGTGTGTGTGTGTGCGTGTGTGTGTGCGCATTCTGTACTGTCTGACAAAACTTAATGTGACTTTTAAGTTAAGCCTGTAAATGAAGGTTTCCTATCATTTGGTTCATCTCTTCCTCGCTGCACTTGTGGCTGATAAAACAGGCACAATGAGTCTCACGAGCCTCAGAACCTGTTTATTTGCAACAAGACCTTTGATTTCACCAAAAGTTGAGTCGCAACTGATATTGCACGACGGCTGTGGGAGGATCGTGGGAAAAAGCGACACGACAATGCATCTTTCTACATGTCAGACCTGGTCATGTTGCAACATATACTGGGTGTCGACCTGCAGTTAACTGCAAATGTCTGAGTAAAGAGGGGATTGCGAATGTGATGGGAATAGCCCAACGGCTGTGGTTTGAGAGTTTTCATTTCAGTCTGATCTTGAATTTGAATGCCAAGTGAAAATAAGGAGTAGCAGCAGCGTACATCTGGTTTTCACTGACAAGTAAAAGTTCATGCTATTGTTAGAGCAGCTGTTAAACTTGCACTCTGCAGCTGAACCATCGATGACCTCAGCTCAAACGCTCTGCGCTGACCACATCAAGCGCACCGAGCTGATGTATTTCTCTGTGAGATACAAACTCAAAACCAGGAAAGTTAGCTCCTCTAAACACCAGCCCCTTTGTGTTTTGAGACCGTGGCAGGCCGAACGGGCTATCTGGCTTGCTGCTTGCTTGTCCTTTCCTCCCTCCCTCCCTCTCTCTATCTCCCTCCCTACCTCCCTCAGTACCCCCCCCCCCCAGTCTCTCACTTCTGCAGGATGTTTTTGTTGAGCTGGGTTCCCATTGTTCACACACTGAGTTGGCAGGCCTCCCAGGGTTGCTGCTGGCTGCTAGGCCCCCTAATAGGTTCTTCATGTGCCTTGGCTTTCCTTGCTTGTCTTGGTCTGGCCTTTGCATGGAGCAGCCTGCTTTAGCGAGCCAGACAACACAAGGCATTTTGGGAGGAATTTTGCAGAGAAGACAGAAAAATCAGATGAAGAACTGTTTGGGGAATTGTATCAAGTCCAGAAAACTTGGGAGAGCAGCATCAAAATCACTTTTTTAAAAACATGAACAGGCCAAACTGGCAAATACCACTGGTTACAGTCCTGTGTATGTGTTTATATTGTCTGTTTTTGTATTTCACAGATAAATGAGAGTTAAATGTTATTGGTGCATTAATGTTACAGCAGCTCAAGAGCATCTGTGTGATTATCTTTCATCTCTGTTCAAAAGACCATTGTTCAGTGGCTCATAAAATATTCATACCCATGCTTACAGCCCTCATTTGAAAGGTTACACTTGATCTGTAAGACACAAGATTAACAGAACATCTTGTGATATGTGTAAAATGCAATTTAATTGGTTTGGCAACACCGAATTCCTCATTTTATAACGGCTCTTCTTCAACCTGTCTGCAGTGATATGGGCTCTAATTGTGAGATCCTGTGTGTGACTTCCTCAAAGTGCCTTCGTACTGACACTATTGCTTTCTGATTGAGCAACAATGTACAAACAGTTTGAATTAGATTGGTCTTATATTTAGGATGAGAACAGATATGAGGAACCTTTAAAGTTGCTACAGGAATATATTGAGTGATGTCAACCATGTAAAGAGGAACTATAGGAAACGTTTAACAGTTTTTCCAGTATCTTGAACTAGGCTTAGTTGTGTTTTTGTTGCCCTCCTTGATGCTGTTAAAATGACTTCAGGTGACTCAGCATGCTTGGGAAAATAATGTTATAATATTTAATTATATTTATCCTTGTGGCAAGATTTTCTATTTGCTACTTGAATGCACTGGGCACAGTCTCAGCTTCTAGAGCTTGTTGGCTTTCAGTGTTTTCCATGAGGACATTTGAGAAATGGTTGATAACTATAACCATGTGGGTTCAAAGTCACCTTGTCAGAACTGGGTTTCTTCCAAATCATGACAACATTGAGGCTTAGATGATGTTTGAGATTAAAGCTTTAAAGCCTCTATGCATCTGAAGTCCAATGCACAAGTGTTTTCAGTTAGTTTGCCTGGGTCGAACTCTTCTCAGGATCGTGTGGGCACATACAAACCACACTTGACTGGCATCTACCCCCAGAATGACGATGTACACTGTTGTCATTCTTATCAGTGCAGATCCTACTGTAATAGCTTGTTGATGTCACTTAATTTCCAGGATAGATCCACCCAGCTTCCATCTGACTAGACGTCTAATGAGCCGGAGTCCTTCAAAATGTGGGTGTGCTCGGACCTTTGAATATGGCACTGGAGACCAGCAGCTCTGGTTTGTACTCGGTGCTCTCAGCTGTTCAGTGAATTTTCCACAACGTACACACCTATCAGCCTCATCCTAGGCCTCCTTCATTAAGATGTTCTGATGATTCTGTTACATTATTACATCAAAGAATGGGACTAAATATGTGTTTGATAAATTAAACCTGTGCTAACTGATTTTTCAGCCACAGGTGGTGGGCAGCACAACAAGCCACTTTCATGTAATCATCTTATACAGTTGATATGCTGATCTTGTTTTGCAAACGGTTGGTTGTGGTTGGTGTCCACTAAACAAATGTGAGTCCAAAATTGACTCAGCTTTTAGCTGCTATTTTGGTCCATCAACTCCTGAGTGAAATGACTCTGTAGCCTCTAAACGCTCCATCAGGTTCACCAGCTACAGAGTCCAGCTACAGAGTCTAAGTGTGTCTGTCTGCTGTTTGGTGTTGGCAGGTAGTGTCCAGTGGGTCTTTCTGCTGAAAACAGCAACCTGCAGTGGCTGAAAACGACTTTATAAGAGCAGCAAGAGTGAATTAAAACAATAAGTTGAAGAAGCTAAATACTCATTTAATTGAATGTTAATATAAACCTACCGATACTGACAGCTTTATCCACAAACCTTGAAAAAACTCAATCATGGTGCTTTTTCTTTTTCCTCTGTTGTTAATATTACCAGCTGATCATAATTTGTATCTACTGCTCCTTCAGCATTGTCATTGGCTGTTGCATGAACACAGCAAAAAGCGGTTTGAGCGTGAAATTAAGTAAAATATGCCCAACACACATTGAATCCCCCCACATTTCCCACAGTTCCCTCAAGGCATTTGCTTTAATGACATCATCTTTTGGTGTCCTGACTAAGAGCAAGAAAACAGTCCTCTAGAGTCGTACTCTGTGCTTCCTCCTGTTTTAATTATGTGATAAAATAATTGAGATCTTTCTCTATGACTATAGTCCATACACATGTGGCACCTGGTATCTTAACAAGCAACAGGGTAGCTTGATATAATGTTTTATTTCTCCCCTCAAAAGTAACAGACACGCTCTCCTGCAGCTAAGTTGCATGCACCACTTCAGTTTATTGCAGCAAGTGATTATTTGACATGCATGGAACCTAATAATCTGTACACGAGCTGCAACCTGTCTGATCTGCTTTCAGTTTCTCTCTGTCAGGTACTGATGAGGGGACGAGAGATTGATTATTGTTGATTTGGATCCTGTTTAGTTGCAACAACTACTCTTCCTTGTGTCACATCCCACAGTCTCATTTCCTAACTTATCAGCACATTATCTGTGCACTCATCCTTTCTGACAGTCTTACACTCTGTTGCTTACTTTTTTGTTTGCACATAAAATAATTTAAAGCTCGGTGCCAGCTCATATGCAGTGAAACCAGCCCGGAGCCAAGGATGCTGGTGGATGACAATGAGCAATGAAATCCTGCTGATACTGCACTTTTTCTCTGAAAACAAAAACATGTCTGTCGCTAAACACGACCAGTGAACACCCCCCCTCCCAAAGTCTGCCTGTGAGTAAGAAGGGGAGTAAAAGAAATAAAATGAGAGAGAGAGAGAGAGAGAGACAGGTGGTCAGGCCGTCTTTTCCTTGCCC